>NC_079195.1:203390188-203992688 GCF_029499605.1 Hyla sarda
TGTACATAAAATAATTTTACACTTTTTGGGGGTAAAATAGGGAAAATGGGACAAGTTACGTTTTTATTGGGGGAGGGGGTTTTTCAAATTTTTTTTACTTTATTTTTTTACTTTTTTTTACTTTTATTTTTACTCTCTTATAGTCCCCATAGGGGACTATTTATAGCTACCATTTGATTGCTAATGCTGTTCAGTGCTATGTATAGGACACAGCACTGATCAGGGTTATCGGTCATCTTCTGCTCTGGTCTGCAGGAAGGCAGATCAGAGCAGAAGACTCCCGGAAGGCAGCGGAGGCAGGTGAGGGGACCTCCGTCTGCCGTGCAGGATGATTGGATCACCGTTGCAGCGCTGAGGGGTTAATGGCGGACATCTGCGGGATCGCGGGTGTCCGCCATTACCGGCGGGTCCCTGGCTGCGATCCACAGCCGGGACCCGCCGCGCATGATGCCGGTATCGCTCCGATGCCCGCGGTTATGCTCAGGCCGTAAATGTACGTCCTGGTGCGTTAAGTACCACATCACCAGGACGTACATTTACGTCCTGCGTCATTAAGGGGTTAAAGGGGTACTCCGGTGGAAAATATATATATATATATATTTTCAAATCAAGTGGTGCCAGAAAGTTAAACAGATTTGTAAATGACTTCTATTAAAAAAAATCTTAATCCTTCCAGTAGTTTTTAGCAGCTGTATGCTACAGAGGAAATTATTTTCTTTTTGAATTCCTTTTTTGTCTTGTCCACAGTGCTCTCTGCTGACACCTGATGCCCGTATCAGGAACTGTCCAGAGCAGGAGAAAATCCTCATAGCAAACCTATGCTGCTCTGGACAGTTCCTGATACGGGCATCAGGTGTCAGCAGAGAGCACTGTGGACAAGACAAAAAAAGAAATTCAAAAAGCAAAGAACTTCTTCTGTAGCATACAGCTGCTAATAAGTACTGGAAGGATAAAGATTTTTTAGTAGAAGTAATTTACAAATCTGTTTAACTTTCTGGCACCAGTGAATTTAATAAAAAAAAGTTTTCCTCCGGAGTACCCCTTTAAAGTAAACACATAAAAGTGTCACACAGTGCCCATAAAGTGCCACTATACAGTAAAGAAAACGGTGCATAGATTATTATATCATACAGTAGAGATGAGCAAACTTACAGTAAATTCGATTCGTCACGAACTTCTCGGCTCGGCGGTTGCTGACTTTTCCTGCATAAATTAGTTCAGCTTTCCGGTGCTCCGGTGGGCTGGAAAAGGTGGATACAGTCCTAGGAAAGAGTCTCCTAGGACTGTATCTACCTTTTCCAGCCCACCGGAGCACCTGAAAGCTGAACTAATTTATGCAGGAAAAGTCAGCAACTGCCGAGCCGAGAAGTTCGTGACGAATTTACTGTAAGTTCGCTCATCTCTATCATACAGTAAACACATAACAGTACCAGACAGTGTCTATATAATGACACTATACAGTAAACACATAACAGTGCAAGATAGTGCCCAAATAATGCCACTGTACAGTAAACAATGCCAGACGGTCCCCATACTGCCAGACGGTCCCCCAATAATGCCCCTCTACAGTAAGGAAGACTGCACAAATATAATACAAACATACAGAAAACACAGAGCAGTGAACAAATAATACTCTTTCGTCGGGATTAAGTTTAGACAGCACAGCTGATGTTATATATTTCCCCCCATAATGTATTAAGACTGGCATTTAAAGGGGTACCCCGATGGAAAACTTTTTCTTTTTTTAATCAACTGTTGGCAGAAAGTTTAACAGATTTGTAAATTACTTCTATTAAAATATCTTAATCCTTCCAGTACTTATTAGCTTAATCCTGAATACTACAGAGGAAATTATTTTCTTTTTGAAACACAGAGCTCTCTGCTGACATCATAACTATAGTGCTCTCTGCTGACACCTCTGTCCATTTTAAGAACTGCCCAGAGTAGGAGAAAATCCCCATAGAAAACATATGCTGCTCTGGACAGTTCCTAAAATGGACAGAGATGTCAGCGCTGTGAGAGCTCTGTGGTCATGATGTCAGCAGAGAGCTCTGTGTTCCAAAAAGAAAAGAATTTCCTCTGTAGTATTCAGCAGCTAATAAGTACTGGAAGGATTAAGATTTTTTTAATAGAAGTAATTTGCAAATCTGTTTAACTTTCTGGCACCAGTTGATAAAAAAAAAAAAAAAAAAAAAGTTTTCCTCCGGAGTACCCCTTTAATACACCAGTCTCTATAAAAATATAAACTGGAGTAAGATGCCCAAGATGTATTAAGAGGTGGCTCCACACACTGAGATCTAGGAACTAGTGTAGATTTCTGCTATAATTTCGGCCAATATTCCAATTATAAATTATAGTAAAACTGCCTAGAATGGGGGGGTGGGGGCCACACCTGCTTGCTTTTTTTTTAACCATAAGTGGCATAAGTGGCGCAAAACAGTTTCCCAACAGTTGTGCAGAAGGTTATGTACCCGGATTATACATTCAGATTTTGTGTATATACGGTATGTTTACGTGATAACTTACAGTAGGTATTTATATGGGGGAGATTTCTCCAAACCTGTGTAATGGAAGAGTGGTGCAACCGGTTTCACGCACTGAGGCGCTTCCTCTGGCCCGTACGGGCCAGAGGAAGCGCCTCAGTGCGTGAAACCGGTTGCCGCCCCTCCGTCGCGCCCCGCCTCACCTGTTCCATCATTGCTCCCTGTGTATCTGTCCTGCATGTTGTACTCGTCCAAGTCTTGGAATAAAGCTGAAATATGAAGTTGCATCCGTGTCTGCGGTGAGTGCGTTATCTCCGTTTTCTCCTACGTGTGTTATAATAGTGTATCACATCTGACTGTAAAACAAAAATGTACAATTGATCCATTTATTGCAGCACTGGACCTTTTCCTGTTACTATTAGAATATTTTTAGCGCCCCGCGGTTATAGATGTTCCTCATTGTAAAACGACATTCAGTTCTAGAAAAAAGAGGAAAGGAAAGAGGCGTTAAAAGCTTAATCTGCAGATATGCGCATCTGACATGTGTATAATAGTCAGCACGCATGCACAAGGGAAGATCTGAAGCCACACCACAGATCCCCTATTTATCTGGGCAGCAGCGCATTGTGGTCACTGACTACACATTACAGGCGCATAATGGCTTTTCCAGAGAAATATCCCCTCAGGTTTGTAATTAGCTTTGGCCATAATTCTGGGTCATGTGTCACAAATCAGGCTGTGGTGCCACCGGATCCCCCAGCAGTGTTCATACAGTCACTGCACAATCGTTCTGCAGACAAAATGATCTTCCTAAAAAAAAAATTTATTTTAAAGGGGAACTCCGGTGGAAACAAGTGGAAAAATTTTTTTTCAAATCAACTGGTGCTAGAAAATTAAAGTGATTTGTTAATAACTTATATTTCAAAAGCTGAAGCCTTCCAGTACTTTTCAGCTGCTGTATGCTCCAGAGGAAGTTGTGTGGTTCTTTTCTGTCTGACCACATTGCTCTCTGCTGACACCTCTGTCCGTGTCAGGAACTGTCCAGAGCAGGAGCAAATCCCCATAGAAAAACTCACCTGCTCTGGACAGTTCCTGACATGGACAGAGGTGTCAGCAGAGAGCACTGTGGTCAGACTGAAAAGAACTACACAAATTCCTCTGGAGCATACAGCAACTGATAAGTACTGGAAGGATTAAGATTTTTTTTTTTTTTTTAAAGTATTTATTTAGTTTTGCATTTTAATTAACAAACATCACCAACAAGGTAAACATAAGGTCCCAGAGACTGACTCCACCATAATGACAGGGATCAATACATATAAAAACATCCATCAGCAGTAAAGAAGGTTTCATCTGAGACCCAACCGGAGAAAGCCCAGCATGAACGAACAAACACACACTCACACACTTCCCGGTGACCCCAAAATCCCCCCCCCCCAATCCCAGTCCCCTCCCTGAAAGAACAGTAGCACACTCTAGGAGACCTACTGGAACAATCTAGCCGGGGGGGTCAGCCGACACATCTAGGAGAAGCTAGGGGGTCCACATCCTGTCAAATTTCTTCGGGCACTTGCGACTCACATACAATGCCTGGTACAAAGGGACATATTGGTTTACCAGATTCCGCCATCTAGACAGAGGGGGAGGAGAGGTATCCTTTCAGGACATCACTACCACCTTATAGGCACAGAATAGAAGAAAGCGAATCAGCAGGCGTCTATGTGAACCAGAGACAACTTCATTGATAAATCCCAACAGGCACATCGCAGGCGAGAGTAGAAAAGGGAAGTCAAGATTATCCGCCAGAAACCCCATCACCTCCCTCCAAATGGAGGCAATGACAGGACAATCCCAAACAGCATTCAAAAAGGTACCAACCTCTGAAGAACAACGAAAACACAGATTAGACTGGGAAACACCTATACGCTTCAGTTTAGCAGGGGTATAATACAACCTCAAGACATATTTAGATTGGATCAACATATCTCTACTACTAACTACAGTGGAGTAATAGGAACCTCCTTCCACTGGCATTCCGACAAATCCGGAATATCAGCCACCCATTTCTGAAAGGCTTCAGAGAAAGGGCTAGGCCCCAGCGACTGCAGGAGAGCATAAGACTGAGTAAGGGGTTTAGAAAGATCCGTGGTGCCCAGGAGAAGCTCCACATCAGAAAACACAGGAGTAAATGTCAGGGAGCCAAACTGCGCCTTAACCGCATACTGAAGATACCTATACAAGGCATTTCCAGGGATGCTATAACGTTCCTTCATGTCCGAAAAGGATAAGAAAACCTGATCCTCTGCAAACAAGTGGATCACAAATTTGACTCCATGAGTTCCCCAGAAACCAGCCTCCTGTAACCCATGCAGGTGAGAAAAATGTATATTTCCCCACCAGGGTGGTCTAGGAGATACCAGAGGCTGCGGAAATTTGCTCGACACCACGGACCACACTTTAATTATAGTTTGCAGGGGAAGAAAAAAAAGAGGAGTGAGAGTGATACCTGTAGAATGAGTTAGTAAGAGCTTCATATGAACCCATCTCCAGCCAGGGCAGTTGCCGAGTTCGACAGATCTAGGTCGATCCACCACGATGCAAAAACCAGTTGGGAGGCAAGAAAATAGTTATATACATCAGGGGCGGCTAAGCCACCATGTCGTTTGGGAGCCTGTAGAAGAGCCCGACCAAGTGTGGGAGGCTTTCCCTGCCAATAGAAGGATCCCAGAGCACCACATAGAACACTAAAATATTTCTTAGGGGAATCAGAGGGGCTAAATGAAAAAGGTACAAGAATTTAAGAAGGTAAATCATTTTGAAGATGTTGATCCTGCCAGCTAGGGACAGAGGGAGAGAGGGCCAGGCAGTTAACCCCTCCACAGTGGAGCATAAGAGCGGATACAAATTCAGGGAGAGATAGTCTGTCAGGGATGCAGTAACCTCCACCCCCAGGTATCTAAAACGGGAGACCAGTTGCACCCCGGCCGGAAGAGAGGAGGGGAGAAGAACCCCAGGTGAAAGCACCATTAAAGAGGACTTAGCTCAGTTTACCCGTAAGCCCAAAATCAAACCAAACCAGTCCAGTAGGTCAATTAAAGACAGGAGAGAACCTTCCGCATCTGCCAAGTACACTAACGTGTCATCTGCATAAAGGGAAACCTTCTCTACAATAGACCCCAAGGGGATGCCACAGATAGTAGGGTCTTTATGGATAGCCCTGCCAAAGGCTCCACCGCCAAAAGAGATAGCGGGCACACCTGCCTCGTCCCATGACCCAGAAGTAAGGGAGCAGAAACATCCAAGTTAGTACGAATCGTATAATTATCAAACCCAAGTACAGAATAGGGGACCAAACCCAAATGCACCCAGGACCTCCCATAAAAAGGGCTACCCCACCGAGTCAAAGACCTTATAAACATCTAGACCAACATTCACTCCAATAGGAAAGCACTCGCCCACCGCTGCAATATTGAGTTGTAGGCACTTAACATTCACGTCAGTAGCTCTACCCGGTATAAACCCTGTTTGGTCAGGATGAATGATGGAGAAGATGACACCATGTAGGGGAGGAGCCAGGACTCTAGCCAGGTCTTAATATCAACATTTAAAAGGGAGACGGGTCTATAAGAATCAGGCAGTAAAGGGTCCTTTCCAGGCTTTGGAAGCACTACAATCAACGCCTTCCTCATAGAATGTGGAAGAGAATCCTCAACAGCCATCGAATGGAATAGTTTAAGAAGCATAGGGGCCCCAGCGCTCCTCATTCATCCTATACCAATTGCCAATCATCCCGTCCAGACCTGGGGTTTTCCCATGGGGAAGATCAAGAATAGCCTGCTCTAGCTCCTCAACTCCAAAGGGGGCATCCAGCACCTCCGCCTGAGCGCAACTAAGCTTGGGAAGGTATAGCTCCTGTAAGAAACACACAATCTCCCCCAGACAGGGCCTAGGAGGGGCAGAATACAAGGAGGAGTGAAAGTCCCTGAAGACAGAGGTAATCAACTGGGGGTCAGACACCACAGAACCATCCCCGCCCCTAATACAAGGGATAGAGGCAGGAGGACGACTAGACCTCGCTAAATAGGCCAACAGCTTCCCATTCTTGTCCCCAAACTCAAAAAGAGCAGCCTCCCTATCCGCCAACTGTAACTGGACCCTATCCTTCTAAACCACCAACAAAGATCTCTGAGCCTTGGCCCACGCCCTTTCATTATCAGGAGAGGGATCTCTAATATATGTCGCCTCTAAAACGCTCACCTCCTCCAGCAACTTACGCTCCATAGCTGACCTAATTTTCCGTTGGCCCGCTACACCTGCTATAAAGGCACCCATGATCATGGCCTTGTATGCATCCCATTGAACTAAAGGGTCTGGATAAGAAGCATTATGCTCCCAGTACTCAGTATGGGAAACCCCCAGAGCCTCCACAACAGCCTCGACCTGTAACCAGCCAGGGTTCATGAGCCAAATACAGAAAGGGGGACTAGGACCTAGGTTGAGAACTACCAGTACCGCAGAGTGGTCTGAGATCCCCCTAGTGGTGTAGGAAACATCTCTTATCGCCTAGAGGTGGTCCTCGGACGCCAGAGCAAAATCAATGCGAGAGAAGGACCTATGGGCCGCAGAGGAAAAGGAAGATGCATTCAGATACTTTCATCTCCAGAGGTCAGTCAGGCCCAACACCAGGCGCAAGGTGTTTAAGGAGGGGGAGCCAGGGTCAGCAGCAGTGGTGCAGTCGAGCACAGGATCAGGAGTCACATTGAAATCACCAGGACAGGGTCAGAGGGAAAAGACAGCAATTTGTTAGTAATCAACTCCAACACAGAGACCTGAAATGGAGGGGACACATAAACGGAGATAAGAACAAAGGAGAAGGAACCAATAGCACAGTGCAATATGACAAACTTCCCAAAATGGTCACAGGCTGTCTGGAAAACAACCAATGGCAAGGACTTAAATAAAAAGTAATTAAAACAGAGACACTACTAGCATAATTAGAAAAGGAGGCATGATAGGGGTGCGCCATCCACGCCCGTTTCAGGGCAAGAACCTTCTGGCCCGTAATGTGGGTTTCCTGTAAACAGATAATGTGAGGAGACTGACGTTTCACAAAATCCAGACATAATGCCTTCTTAAACTTGGAGTTAAGCCCCCGGACATTCCAACTAACAACTTTTAGGGTCCCCATCACGAAAGATAACCATAGAGAAAAGCAGGAAGGAGCAAAGGAGGACCAGGACAAGAAAGGAAAGAGCACCGGGACCACACGTACCACACGCAACCCACATAAAGACAGACAGGGCACAGACATAAAACAAACAAATGCAACAAAGCATAACCAAAACAAGAATTCCCTGTCTAACACTAAGCGGGACATAGTAAAACATCTACGCCCTAACACAGTGCAGACCTATACCCTAAATACAACTACTGTGGGGAGTCCACCACTCTTAGGCAAGCAGGATACAGCATGGAGTAGTGGTAGCCCTTGGCACGCAGCTTCGATCGGACCTCAGTGAACTGCACCCGCTGTTGTGGTTGGAGGTGGAGGTCATTCTGCCACAGAAGTTTAAATTCTGAACTCTTCCAAAAGAATGAACAGGTCAATGGTGATGGCGCATGTCTAGCAAATCTACCGTAGAGGAAAACTGTGTCCTGCTGTGCACAGAATTTCTCTAGGCAGACATTCTGTAGTGTGAATACACCCTAACCATTAGATAATCTGCAGCAAAATACGCATGTGTGAATGTGCATGTCTGAAGATTACCTGTGGAATTTCCGCAGTGTATTTGCTGAAAATCCACAGCAGATTTTGCTACCATTGACTTCAATGGGTCAGCAGAAAATCTGCAATAGGGACAGGTATGCAGACTTTCCTTCGGACCCATTGAACTCAATGGTAGCAAAATTTTAATGTAAGCTTAATGACTGAACACAACTGCGCAGGATACTGTACATGTGAATAGACCCTTAGAGGAGAAGTATCATGCAGAAAAATGTATCCCCTATCCAAAGGTTATGGGATAAGTTTTAGATTGCAGGGGGTCCCACCACTGGGACCCCCTCCATCTTCAGCACAAAACAGCGTCTGACACGCCCCATTCATGTATCTCTATGAGAGAGCCGGAAATAGCCCAACGCTGTATCTCCCGCTCTCCCATATAGTTACATGGAGGGGTCTGTCAGCCGCCACTTCGTCCGGAAGAGCCGGGGTCCAGTGCAGGCGATCGCGGAGGGTCATAGCAGTCGGACCGCCAGCGATCAGACACTTATCCCCTATACTTTGGAAGCGTTCCTGATTGTTCTCCTTTAGGGTCTATTCACACGTACAGTATTCTGTGCAGATTTGATGCGCTGGATTTAAAGCTGTGTTCAGTCATTCAGTTTACATTGAAATCTGCAGCAGAATACTGTACGTGTGAACAGACCATTAAGATGGATTTTAAATTTTTTTTTATTTCTGCAAGTTGGTGTCGATTTTTGGACCAAATGGAACTACTTTCAATCATGTTAAATAAATAATTAGCGAAAATGTCATTGGGAACGGCGCAGCAGTTTGCTGATCTGATATCACGGCTGAGAGAAAAAAAATTACCATAAATATTTATGAATTATTCATAATTGAATAGAAATTATTCATATGATTATTATGTGTAACTACAATTGAATGAATAAACATGAAATAAATAAATAACACTGATTGTAATTATGTAATAACTGCACTGGGCTGCTGCAGAACATCCTGATGATACATAAGTGGTTTATTAAAGCCTCTTTCTTTGTAAAGAGGTTCTGCAGAAGCCGCGCCGTGCTAGTGATTTTCTCATTCAATTGCTGTTTTGTATCTGGTCCAGGATGTTTTCTCCAGTCCTTTGGGTTCCTCCTGCACATGCTGTGGGGATCATCTGATCGGAGTCCCTGCTCTTTCGCTGCATGCTGTCGCCAAGGAGCTTGCAATCTATGTGCAGGATATAAGTGGCACAAGGCTGACGTCTAGAAGGCTGGCTGCAGACTGTGTGTCAAGGTGGCTCCCAATCAGAGAGCTGTGAGAGGGCAGAGCCAGCCCTGCCCAAACCCTGTGTGTGACAGTCACTCAGTCCCTGCTGCTGTGGATGTGTCTATCCTCTGCACTCATCTAGGAAGATTGTGCTCAGTGCCAGGCGGCAGCATGTCCAGGGATACAGGTGGAGGGTGAGTACAGAGATCCTATATACCTGACTGCACTCCTAGCCTCCTCTGTGCCCACCCCAGATGGGCCTGGCAAGGAAGCACAGCTGTGCACCCTCCAGCGTGCAAGGAGTTAACCCTCCACCCGATTAATTCCCTGTAACAATCTTAAATGTTTTCCTAGTTATTTATTTATTGCATCGTGTAAAAATAGATACATTGTATCCAGAAGCAAGTGGAAATGATACAGTTATACTAACTCAAACAGGCTGGAAATCAATCACAATTGTATCCACATATGTTATATATGTGCAAAACAGTGTATGGGGGCTGGGCATGTAGATTGCAAGCTCTATGGGCCAGACAGCCATAGGATGAGTCATTTGTTTGGTAGGGATAAAAGAGTGAAGAAGTAGATTGCAAGCTCTGCAGTGAAAATAATAATAATAATAAAAAAAAAAATAAAAAAAAAAAAAATATATATATATATATATATATATATATATATATATATATATATAGTAGATTGCAAGCACTCTAGTCCACTGTAGCTGACCATAGAGCCGGGCAGATTTTTACAGCAGGCTGTCTGGATAATCTATTCCACTGGTCTCCAAATTGTTGTAAAACTACAACTCCCAGCATGCCCGGGCAGCCATTGTAGTTTTGCAGCAGCTGGAGGTCCACCAGTTGGAGACCATTGATCTGTTCTATCAGTCTGTATAGTCACTAGATGTAATCTATGCTAAGAAGATTGTTTCCCATCCAGGGTGCTTCCAGCTGTTGCAAAACTACAACTCCCAGCATGCCCAGACAGCTGTTGTAGTTGTGCAGAAGCTGGAGGTCCACCGTTTGGAGACCAATGATCTATTGGCTGTCCGGGCATGCAGGGAGTTGTAGTTTTTGCAACAGCTGGAGGCACCCTGGTTGGGAAACACTTGCTTAGAATGTGTACCCATAAGCATAGCCATAGGGGTCTATGAGCCTGATGGAGGCAACAAAAAAAAAGTGTAAATAATTGTATATCACAAATAGTAGTAAATTACGATATTCCATAAAACAGTATATAGTAAGAAAAGCATATGCTAGCAGTATATACGGTATATATTTATATATATATATTTTTTTTACAATGGACCTATCCTACTTTAGGCTGGTACAGAAGGATATGCCACAGCTTTACTTTGCAAATGTTGTGTATGGTAAAATGTAAATAACTAATCAAATCTGACCCCCCCCCCCCTAAATTAGTGTCCATTGGTTCTGTCCTCTTGAATACAATTTTGCCTTATAGATGGTCTAAGAATTTTAAAGGGGTACTCTGCTGAAAAAAAAAATAATCTAAATCAACTGGTGCCAGAAAGTTAAGCAGATTTGTAAATTACTTATTTTCAAAAATCTTAATCCTTCGAGTACAGTGGTCCCTCAACATATGATATTAATTGGTTCCAGGAGAACCATCATATGTTGAAACCATCATATGTCGAGTACGTATGTCTATGTAAAAATGGTAATTGGTTCTGGGGCCTCGGAACCATTGTATGTTGAATACATATCTCTATGGGAAACTGCTAATTGGTTCTGGGATGACCATTGTATGTGGAGTGTATGGGGAGTGTTTAACAAACCAGGGTGCCTCCAGCTGTTGCACAACTACAACTCCCAGCATGCATATACAGCCATTGACTGTCTGGGCATGCTGAGAGTTATAGTTTTGCAACAGCTGGAGGCACACTGATAGGGAAACATTGATGTATGGGGTGTATAGTGTGTATATGTATTGTATGTGATGTGTGACATCGCATACAGTACTGTACAGTTCTTTAAATACCTTCTGGGGGGACAGAATGTCCTCCATTACGATCCTGCCGACTACAGCTCTATAGGAAAGGAAGGGGAGGGCAGCCAGCAGCTCATTGGATGCCTGCAGCAAGATGCTGCAGGCTATTGGCTATGGCTGCACTGGGGGGCGGGGCTTACACGGACCTCACAGTGGAATCCTGCGTGAGTTAGCAGGACAGCGAGTGAGTAACAGGAGGCAGAACGGGGCACACGGGGCACATTATACAACTATCTGTCAGTTGCTGAAGTTGTCAGCGCTGTCAGATAGCTGTTTGTACGATGGCCCCGACACACAGCAGCATCATATGTCGAGGCTGCCTTCAACATACGATGGGCTCTGAGAGGCCATCATATGTTGAAATGATCATATGTCGGGGCCATCATAAGTCGGGGGGTCACTGTACTTATCAGCTGCTGTATGCTCCAGAGGAAGTTCTTTTTTTTTTTTTTTTTCCTTTCTGTCTGACCACAGTGCTCTCTGCTGACACCTCTGTCCATGTCAGGAACTGTCCAGAGCAGAATAGGTTTGCTATGGGGATTTGCTTCTACTCTGGACAGTTCCTAAAATGGACAGAGATGTCAGCAGAGAGCACTGTGGTCAGACAGAAAGTAATTCTAAAAGAAATGAACTTTCTCTGGAGCATACAGCAGCTGATAAGTACTGGAAGTATTAAGATTTTTAAATAGAAGTAATTTACAAATCTGTTTAACTTTCTGGCACCAGTTGATTTAAAAAATAATCTTTTACAGTGGAGTACCCCTTTAACATGTTGGGCTACACAAATATTCAGTTATATTGACATTTCACAAGGTCTAAAACAATGTTGTCCACCAAAAAGTTTTTCCATACTGGGCTAAAGGAGTCCTCCGCTTTGTTATGTACCTATTTGTTACAGGGATTCCCCGATGATAAGGTGATCACATGGTGTTCTGCTCTAGAGTCCTCCAGCGATCACCTGTATTTTTTCATGGAACCAGCAGCCGGTGTTTTATTTTACCACAGCAGCGCAGGAGAAACTAAAGTGTACCTGTTTTTTTTTAAGATTATTTTAAAGCGTACCTGTCATAGCGCAAAAAAAAGAAAAAAAGTGATGTTACTCAGGACCCAATCCTGATCATGTCCATATAATTTATATGCATCTCGGACCTATATATCCAGAGATATAAGCATTTATCTGCTGGTGAGTTACTTTTTCATTGTGCAGGCTGGAGGGGGCGTGTCAGTCTGTCTCCCTCACAGGAGCAAGCCTGTGCAGTCAGCCAATCAGTACTCTCTACTCTGTAACCCTTTCCTCTCTGGTTTTATGCTGTGTCATGTGTCAGAGGAAGATACTTGGAGCTTGCCTGCAGTAATCAGAAGACAAAATAGATAAAAGTACAGCATTTTTATGAATACATGTTCTATCTGTTTTATGTTCTCCTAGTAAAGCTGGATGCTAATCAGCATAGCTGTTAGTATGTGTGTCATTCATCTTTCACAGACTCCTGAATGTCTGATCAACTTCTTTGTCATTCAGGAGTCCGAGAAAGCTTTGACTATTTCAGCATGCTGGGAGTTGTAGTTTAGTAACAACTGAAGCTGCAATGTTTGTAAATAATTGTGTTAGAGCAGTGTTGCCTCCAGCTGTTGTAAAACTACAGCTCCCAGCATGTCCACACATCCTTTATCTATAGTTTTGCATACACAATAGAAATCTCCTATACTGGATACTGGTATGCTTTACGGCCGGTATCCAGTATGCTGTAAAATCTAGACTAGTCTGCCTGGCCTAGTGGTGGCTACTTTGAGATTGAATTTCAGGTGAAAATTTAAATTTTTTTTAACAGGTGTATATTGTGAAATGTCATATTATAATGAGTCCTGCAATATATGAAAAGTTTTTAACAATGACAGTGCCTCTTTAAATCCTGCACCTTGTTACATCAACCCTTGAGAGGAGAAGGAAAGGGATTTTGGGGCTCCTTCTTCTTGTAGTGTGAGTGCCTCTATGGTGGGCTGCTATTTCTCATTCTTACCATTTTTAGCTCTTCACACACACACACACACACACACACTTTCCTTACTTCTCTGGCAAATCACAGCACAGCACATACTCGGTCCTTGCTATGGCATGATGTAATACTAGTTAAAGGGGTACTCCAGCCCCTCCCATAGACTTTCATTGAGGGGGCGGGGCATGACATCACAAGGGGGCGGAGTCGTGCTGTCACGATACTCTGTCCCCATGGTCGTGAGGCTTCAGACCCGGAGCCTCCAGTGCTGCATGCAGCTGAGACAGGTGTGTGCTGCATGAAAGATTTCGGGAGTCAACAGCGACGGGACCCCTGCAATCAGACATCTTATCCCCTATCCTTTGGATAGGGGATAAGATGTCATAGAGCTGCAGTACCCCTTTAAAGTGTACCTGTTATATCTGTATGCTTATATATGTTATTCACTAGATCATGCAGATGCTTTACATGTTTTTTTTATGTGTTTAGCTTCTGTATTTGGCTCACAAATACCTCTGTTCGCTGCTCACTCATTCTGATATCCACGGCTCAGGAAGAGTTGTGTCCAAGGCAAGCACCGAGCCCACCCTTACTCACCATGAATTCACTTCTTCCCTGAGTCTGCTGTGCTAGGTCTTTTCATCCAATCCCTGCAGGCTACTCGGTAACCCCCTCCTTTCTGTTTTCAAACAGGAGTCTGATAGACAGGACAGGAGTGAGCACAGAGGAGTGCTAGTCCCACCCTCACTTCCTGGACTTTGTCCCAGCCTGTGCTTCAGCTTGGACAAAGATGATGCTGCAGCCGGACAGGATTATGTTCTTGATGATATGGGGACTACTAGTGGTCTTTTTTTTTTATCAGCCATGATTTCTATAAAAAGGAGATAAATTTTTTTTTCATGAAGTATATTAGAAGGTCAATGTTTTGCCAAGATGTACAACGTATAAAAAGTTTTTGATTCTGACAGTGCCTATTTAAAGTGCACTGGACTGAACAGGCTGGCATTGTGCTGGGGGATGAAACATGAGCAGTACAGCAGGGAAGGGGTTACACTAAGCACTGGGATCAATAAGGGAAGATTACACTGAAGCACTGTGGATATACAGCAATAGGTACACTGCTGCTTACTTTATATGGGTCATCAGAGATGAGCAGGAAGCCTTGGGTAACCTATTAGGGACAGTGTAGATCATCTTCAGCAGGCAGACAGGGTCCGCGTGTGAGTACACAGCCCAGGTTCTCTTTTCCTCTCTTCATCTCTACTGCACAGAGCACATGCAAACCCTATTCCCCACTTGGCCTTATCTAGCCTCCTACTAGAGAGACATATTTCCCTTAACAATAGGCAGCGAACAGCAGTTTTCAGAGAAGTGAGACACCTAGTGGCCAAGAGTTTAGAGTTGTTTTTCTGAGGTAAGGAGTCATTTTTGGTAAACAAAGTGATTTACAAACATGTAAGAAATGACATAGGCTATCACATGGTGGAAAGCAGTTTGAAATGACAGTGACCTAAGTGTTACACAGTTTAATGAAGCAATGGACGGGATGGGCTATTTAAGGTGATTGTTTTCACCTGATAATTTTCACGAATATTACTATTATATACCCTGTATTCGATTCGTTTGAGCTCCTATAAGCTTTAATGCGGTAATTTAATATGACTTCTCCCTTAAAGACCGGTGCCAGAAAGTCATACAGATTTGTAAATTACTTCTATTAAAAAACATCTTAATCCCTTCGAGGCCATACCTTATACCTTGTAGATATCTTAGCTGCAATCCAATACCAGGAGACGCAGTTGAAGTATAACTACTGCCATTTGCATTTCTGTGACCATTTTGTATTGCAGAAGGACTGTGCTCTCAAGAGCGATTGTGTTGGTGGCTTTGTTTTGTTTTGCTTTCACACTTTTCAATAAAAATTTAGTTTTGAATAAAAAAAAAATAATCTTAATCCTTCCAGTATTAATCAGCTGCTGTATGTTGTTTAGTTCCTTCCAGTCTGACCACAGTGCTCTCTGCGGACACCTCTGTCCGTGTCAGGAACTGTCCAGAATATTAGCTTATCCCCATAGCAAACCTCTCCTGCTCTGGACAGTTCCTGACACGGGCAGAGGTGACAGCAGAGAGCACTGTGGTCAGACTGGAAAGAACTACAACAACTTTCTCTGGAGCATACAGCAGCTGATAAGTACTGGAAGGATTAAGATTTTTATATAGAAGTAATTTACAAATGAGTATAACTTTCTGACACCAGTTAAATTAAAAACATTTTTTCCCCCTCCGGAGTACCCCTTTCAGTCTATACTTTCTTTATTGCAGCAATGCAATTGTGCGACTTCAGTCCCTGTTTTTTTTTATGGGCCCGGCTTTGAGTCTACTACTGTATAAACTCCAGGGGATGATGTCCTTTATCTTGGTCTCATTAATAACATCTGCTTGTCGCTGTCCTGGTAACAGTTCCTATTCCTGAGCTTTGTTGTTGTGGTGGGAGTATGTGGGCGCACACTTAGGAGTAATAAGGTATATAAGTACAGATAATGATGAAAGGCACCGCGGGGTCATCCAGCAAGAGAAAATTGGCAGCGGAGAGAAGAGCTTGGAGTGATTTACAATAAGAATTTTGATGCAATGTAAATTACGGGGCTGAAATCTAGTTTTGATCAATTCGAGCTTTTGGGAATATATATATATATATATATATATATATATATTTATATTTTTTTTACTTATTTATTTATTTTATATTGATATACATAAAAAAAAAATGTAAGTTGAGATTTTAAAGAAAACCTAAAACTCCATTTTAGATTACCCTGATGATAAATTATAGTTCCTTGGTCTCCAAACTGTGGACCTCCGTATGTTGCAAAACTACAAATCTCAGCATGCTTGAACTGGCGTTAGCTGTCTGGGCATGCTGGGAGTTGTAGTTTTGCAACATCTGGAGGTCCACAGTCTTGAGACCACGGTTAAAGATCCCCAGCGATTAGCTGCAATCTGTTGGGAAGCTGGAAGCAAGTATTCAGCTTCCCTGCAGCGCCACCATAGGGGAGAATGAGTATTATACAATTGGAATTAAATCAATGCTGTCCAGGCATGCTGGGATTTGTTCTTTTGCATTATCTGGAGGTCCACAGTTTGTAGACCATGGTTATAGATCCTCAATGATCACCTGTGATCTGTTGGGGAAGCTGGCAGCAAGTATTCAGCTTCCCTGCAGTACCACCATAGAGGAGATGAAGTATTACACAGTTTGAATTAAAATCAAGGTACGTATAGTCCGCTAAAGAGGAAAAAGAGAAATCAAGGTACGCATAGTCCGCCAAAGAGGAAAAAGAGAAATCAAGGTACACATAGTCCGCCAAAGAGGAAAAAGAGAAATCAAGGTACACATAGTCCGCCAAAGAGGAAAAAGAGAAATCAAGGTACGCATAGTCCGCCAAAGAGGAAAAAGAGAAATCAAGGTACGCATAGTCCGCCAAAGAGGAAAAAGAGAAATCAAGGTACGCATAGTCCGCCAAAGAGGAAAAAGAGAAATCAAGGTACGTATAGTCCGCTAAAGAGGAAAAAGAGAAATCAAGGTACACATAGTCCGCCAAAGAGGAAAAAGAGATGCTTCCTGTGGCTTAGTTCAATTTCCACTAAATGAATGCATGACCCTCCCCTACTCAAGTCCTCTGTAAACCAAATCACTTCTTTAAATAGTCTAAGTCATCTATTTATTTAACAGGGATTTTTGTTCCCCTGATTTAAAATAAACAAATTTAAATAAATTCAAAATAAAATTTAAAATGAAGCAGCGTTGTTCCCGAAACAGCACAACACCTATGCTCAGGCTGTGTGTGGTATTACAGCCCAGTTTCATTGAAGTGACTGGAGCTGAGTTGTAATACTGCACAAACCTGAGGACAGGGCTGATGGGACTTTTGTAAAAAGAAGAAAAAAAAGCGGTTATGTTTTTTGTTGTTGTTATTTTGTTATTATTTTTGTACTTTACATCCATTAAAACTAAATGTGTACTTTATAGGGGAGTAACACAAAGACCAGCAACAAGTGCGGAGCATTCCCGCAGATAAACGGCTGTGAGCAGCAGTGCTGAGCATTTGTATTCTTAAAGGAAGACTGTCAGCATGTTCACCTACACTAAACCCAATACACTGGATTATAGTGGATTCCATTCAGGGGTCACTTACTCAAAGTGCTTCAGTAGGTCCTGAGTTATCAGCTTCCGAAGTTACCATGCTGTATTCAGGGAACTGCGCCGTGCAGGCGGGGCCTCCCCTCCGCTGGCTGCTTCTGTTTCCCTCTGTCACCTCCTAATCCCACCCCAGGTATTTGAATATTCATAAGTCTTTAACTCCACCTCCTAGTGGCGTGGAGTCACCAGTCACGAGACTGGTGACTCCACTCAGAGCGCATGCGCCGGAAGATTTTCCCCTGCTCTCACTTCATGATTAAATCTTCCAGCGCATGCGCTCTGCCGGGAGAGTGCTTTGCTCATGTGTCTGGTGACTCCACGTCACTAGGACATGGAGTTGAAGACTATGAATATTCAAATAGCAGGGCGGGATTAGGAGGTGACAGAGGGAGAGACAGAAGCGGCCAGTGGAGGGGGCCCTGAATACAGCATGGTAACTTCAGAAACTGATATCTCAGGACCTACTGAAGCAATTTAAGTAAGGGACCCCTGTATGGAATCCTGTTCACACACACTGTAATCCAGTGTATTGGGTATAGTGTGGGTGAACAGGCTGACGGTTAACCTTTAAAATGACCAAGCTGTAGTACCACACGCAATCTGAGAACAGGAGTGGCGCTATTTGTGGAAGAAGGCAGCTATTTTTATTCATGCTTTAACCCAGGATAACACTTTTATGTTTCTTTCTGCTTATTTTGGTCTCAGATAGTGGTCTTAGGGGGTCATAGCGTATTAAGATGATGCTTTACATGTGCATATCTATGGAGTTGTGCACATAAGCTTTCTGTAGACATGAGGCACATTATTAATATCCTGAGACATCGGATTTCTGTCTGAAGATGAAAACGCCTCTGGAATTCCATCATGTGCATCTTGTTAGTAGACATATTGCTGAGTCGATGTTCCAGAGAAGCCTCGCCATAGTGATAGTAACATTCTTCATAGCTCTTTTTCCAAGTGACTTTGCCTTAATTTCAGTGTCTCACTTCAACTAGGAGTCTTGGAAACTGACTGGGAATGTATGCCAATCCAGAGATCTCTGCAGAAATAAAGAATAGCCATCTGCAAACAGCTGTTTTGAGGTTTTGGCCCTCACTTTTTCCAAGTGGCTTTTCCTTAAAGGGGTACTCCGCCGAACTAAACCCATAGCCCATCCTGTCCCTCTCATTAACCTATTTAATTGTCTAAGTATCATTCACAAGCTATATAGAGCAGTTCCCCCTCCTTGGTTGTCACTTGCATGCATAAAGTGAGGGAATTACATCATTCCACTCTGTCTCTGTCCAAATCCCTCTCTGAAAGCAGCCCCCACCCTCCTGAGAGAGACACAGACCATGTGGTTTCTGCCCTGCACTGATGAGTCATGCTCCCTTTACTGCTGAGAACTGGGAGGTGTGTGCATCTCAGCCAATCAGACACTGAATCTCTCTGCTGCTCAGATCAGGAGGGTGGGAGCTGGCAGAGCAGAGCTGCAATGATTGCTGGAAGATGTAGGCAAGGGGACTGAAGGATGGCAAAGAACATCAAGCAGCCAGAGAAGATAACAAGGGCCACAGGAGCCTTGCATATCAGGCAGGATGGTATACAGGGAACATATCCAGGTAGTGTGGTGGCTTTGGAACTTTTTTCATTTATATACTTCCCTGGAGTACACCTTTTAAAGTCAGTGTTTTACTTCAATTAGGAATCTTGGAAACTGACTGGAAAACTGACTGGGAATGTATGGCAAGCCAACGATCTGCAGACAGCTGTTTTGGGATTTTGCCCTTGTTTAGTACAAAGCAGTGTGCTTGCTGATGTGTACCGTACAGGGGCAAAATCCCAAAACAGCTGTCTGCAAATCTTTGGCTTGGCATACATTCCCAGTCAGTCTCCAAGACTCCTATTTGGAGTGAAACACTGACTTTAAAGGGGTATTCCAGGATTTTTTTTATTTGACTATGCTACAGGGGCTGTAAAGTTAGTGTAGTTCATAATATAGTGTCTGTACCTGTGTGTGACGGTTTTCTCACAATTCTTATGTGACTTTCACCCCAATATTTATTTTTAACGGCATACAAAATGACTGTTGTCTCAGATTTTTCCCAGCTTCCAATGCGGCCGAGACCTGACTCACCAGTCAGCTGATGACAGGGAGCCTGTCTGCTTCAATGGGTGGAGGGATCGCTTGGTGGGAGAGAGATCAATCTGCAACTAATGCAACAGCTGTAGGTACCCTGATTGAAAACCACAGGTCTTTTGAATGGATGCAGCTCATTTATGTTTCAATGGGTGGGGTGGCTGATGTGTGGGAGGGAGGAAAACGGAATTGTGGGATTTGTAATCAAAAGAAGAGAACTCAAACAGGAAATACCAGTTCACAAAAAACTAGCCACAGTGTTATGGTAATCTCACAGCATAGCCACTTAGCCCCAAGACAAGCGCAGATCCTTCCTAAGCATGTCCATTACTGTCTGCCAGGTACGTACTAAAATCACCTTATGGTGGAGAACCCCTTTAAGGGAAAGCCACTTGAAAAAAAGTAGTGTGAGTGCAGCATATATATATATATATATATATATATATATATATATATATATTGCATTCCTATAAATTTTATGATGCTCTCCTTAAGGAGAAACATTACCCCCTTTGTCCCAAATCCATTTCATAGTACTCCCCTATTATTCATTCCTGTACACAATCACGTACTGTGTATTATATTCGACATGTGACACAGCTGGGTGTGTTAAAAGCAGCAGAAATGAGTTTGTCGTTTGGCATAACTCATTGGGATATTATGACGCATTAGGCTTTAATGTATAATAAGAATTGTTAACTGACAAACTCATTTCTGCTCCATGAATGTTCTCATTCTCCAGCATAGCCTTGTGTCATTACTGAGCTGACATCTATGTAGTCGCGCCAATCCTCTCAGCTATCTCTGACTGCGCACACATGCGGCTGACATGTAATGTGATCGATACAGATTAGAACAGGGGTCTCGAACTGTGGCCCTCCAGAAGTTGCAAAACTTCAACTCCCAGCATGCCCGGACAGAGTTGAAGTTTTGCAACATCTGTAGGGCCACAGTTTGAGACCACTGCATTAGATCATGGTTGAACGTGATGATGAATGAATCAACTGTGTACAGCCGGGTTAATCAATTGGTGAGACATTGTACCCTCCGTAGGCCCCTATGGAATGATCAGAGGGCTATG
Organism: Hyla sarda; assembly: GCF_029499605.1. Taxonomy (NCBI): domain Eukaryota; kingdom Metazoa; phylum Chordata; class Amphibia; order Anura; family Hylidae; genus Hyla; species Hyla sarda. The sequence goes on from NC_079195.1 coordinate 203,411,074, forward strand.
CTGAAGCTCCTGGGCCCCAGTGTGAAAAATGTATCATATGAACAGTACCAGTCTCCTCATATGGGACATTAGGCCCTAGGGTCCAGGGCCTAGGAGTGCTTGGGTTGGCATTACCAGATGGTGGAAGATTGTGCTGTGCGATACCTTTACCTTTCTATATCTACTCAATATATTGTAACCTTTGCACTTGTTTATACCCAAAAGATGTGAGAGATAGGGAAAGCCAACAATTCAGATCATTCTGCCGCTCACAAAGAAAGAGATTGACAAGTTACTAGATAAGAAATAACTCTCTATATCTATCTATCTATCTCATATCTATCTATCTATCTATCTCATATCTATCTATCCATCTATCTATCTCATATCTATCTATCCATCTATCTATCTCATATCTATCTATCTATCTCATATCTATCTATCTATCTATCTATCTATCTATCTCATATCTATCTATCTATCCATCTATCTATCTCATATCTATCTATCCATCTATCTATCTCATATCTATCTATTTATCTCATATCTATCTCATATCTATCTATCTATCTATCTATCTATCTATCTCATATCTATCTATCCATCTATCTATCTCATATCTATCTATTTATCTCATATCTATCTATCTCATATCTATCTCATATCTATCTATCTCATATCTATCTATCCATCTATCTATCTCATATCTATCTATCCATCTATCTATCTCATATCTATCTATCCATCTATCTATATCATATCTATCTATCTCATATCTATCTATCTATCTCATATCTATCTATCTCATATCTATCTATATATCTCATATTTATCTATCTATCTCATATCTATCTATATCATATCTATCTATCTCATATCTATCTATCTCATATCTATCTTTCTATCTATCTATCTCATATTTATCTATCTATCTATCTATCTATCTCATATCTATCTATCTATCTCATATCTATCTATCTTATATATATCTATCTATCAATCAGTTATCATGTCATATCTATCTATCTAACTATCTCATATCTATCTATCTATCTCATATCTATCTATCTCATATCTATCTATCTATTTCATATCTATCTCATATCTATCTATCTCATATCTATATATTTCATATCTATCTATCTATCTATCTCATATCTATCTATCTATCTCATATCTATCTATCTCATATCTATCTATCTCATATCTATCTATCTATTTCATATCTATCTATCTATCTCATATCTATCTATCTATCGTCTATCTTCACAATATTTTCCTCATTTACCGCTGTAAATATCCCAGATGCTCTGCCCTTATTGTTACTAGCTCAGAATCACATTGGGCACATGCAGAGCTTATAAAAAGGCTTCAGCTCATTCTTGTTTGTCTGGTTTTAGCAGGTAACACAATGAATCATTATAGTAACAAACAGAAAAGGCCAATAAAAGTAAAAACAAATCTCTACAAAGTGATCAACCTCTGTTAATAAACACAATTAATAAACAGTTAAAGATGAATGTGTACCTATTCACCCCACACCTCCACGCCTCTTTTTCTATGTTTGTGTACAACTCATAGGAAGATATTTTGGGAAACTGTTTCAAGTGAAGTCGGAAGGAAGAAAACCGTGTAAACATTGTCTCCGTCCACATCTGCTTGGTGATGGTTTCTAAGTGGAAATAGGATAGGCGGAAATCTTGTCTGAGCTGTTTATTTTACAGCACTTAGAGAAATGCTTTACAGCAGACCCCATGGACTATAGACAGTTATAGACAGGAGTAATCTCATTCAGATGAAATGGAAACATTACTGAGCATTCTCTGTGACCCTTTCAGAGGCCATTCCACATGGAGGGGGATGCTATTGTGAATGGTCTCTTATCTATCTATAGGTGTCACCTTTTAATGTTCTCCAACCTTGAATCTCCCCATAGCCAAACAGAGAGAAATCTATCAATCAAGACTGGTGGGGTGGGGGACCAGTCTGATGACTGTGGTTCAGGCAGCATTAAAATGATGACAGGTTCCCTGTAAGTGAAGACAGCAAAAGAGCAATGAAGATCCATTATAGTGATACTAGATTGTACATTTGCTACTGGCAGAATTTCTTAAAGGACATCTGCAGCAGTACAAACACTTATCCCCTATCCTCAAGATAGGGGATAAGTGTTTGATCGTGTGGGGTCCGAACGCTGGGGCCCCCGGCGATCTCCTGTACGAGGCCGCGGCTCTGCCGTGCAGGGGGCGTGCCAGCCGCAGCATGACGTTGCAGCCGGCACGCCTCCTCCATTCATCTCTATGGGAGAGGCGGCGAGGCAGCATTCGTACCTCCCTGCATCCCCCATAGAACTGTATGGGGACGGGGTGTCACCGCCGACCTCTAGGTCGACGCTACGTCACCATGGGCGCTAATGCCGGCGCCCCGTTAGGGAGATCGAGGGGGGTCCCAGCGGTCGGACCCCCCGCGATCAAAAACTTATCCCCTATCCTGTGGATAGGGGATAAGTGTAATTCCGCTGCAGTTGTCCTTTAATGCAATGGAACATGCCATGCTCCCTATGGAATCCATGGGAAATAAATATCTGTATGCTTTCACATGAAATTAAAGGCACATAGCGCTACATATGGGTAAAGGGGTAACTTGAGACTTCTGGGTCTTAATGCTAAATCTGGAACAGGTCCCCCATTAACCATTTTTATATGGTAGAGGGGATCCCTTCTGCATTATGTAGTGGTTCTTGTCTAGTGATAAAGTTTAGTCCATTGACTTTAATTTGAGCTGTAAACAGTTGCAGTACCTGGCACAGCCACTGCAAAAAGGTGCTGTTTCTGGTAAAACAATGAAGGAGCTAGAGATGAACACATTTTTTGAAAAATTTGATTCGACCGATTCGCTGAATTTTGGTCCAAATTCATTTGCAGCGAATCGTTATTAAAAACAGTTATTCCTGGGCTACAGAGAGCCTCAATAGGGGTGTAGAACACTTTGCCTTGTTGTAACACTCATAGGGAGTGTGCTGTGTTTGTGAAATAATACTGTTATTCAGTATGACATGCAGATTACAGGCATCGCTATTAGAATCACTGTCGCAGAGCGCCACAATGCCTGGAGGTGGCATCAGTATGAGGAGACCATATGGCAGCAGAATGACCCAGCCTGGAGGTGGCGGCAGCATGAGGAGACCATATAGTGGCTGAATGATACAGCTTGGAAGTGGCAGCAGCATGAGGAGACCATATAGTGCATGAATGACACAGCGTGGAGGTGGAGGCAGCATTAGGAGACCATAAAGTGGCTGAATGACCCAGCCTGGAGGTGGCATCAGCCTGACGAGACCATAGGGCCTCACAATTGAAAAGATTAAAGATCATTTTTGACATCTAAAATGAAGATTTTAACCCCTTAAGGACCAGGGGTTTTTCAGTTTTTGCATTTTCGTTTTTTGCTCCTTACCTTTAAAAAATCATAACTATTTAAATTTTGCACCTAAAAATCCATATGACGGCTTATTTTTTGCGCCACCAATTCTATTTTTTAATGACATCAGTCATTTTACCCAAAAATCTACAGTGAAATGGGAAAAAAAATCATTGTGAGACAAAATAGAAAAAAAACATACTCCAGTTTGTAAAGGGGGCTTCTGTTTCTACACAGTACATTTTTTCAGTAAAAATGACACATTCTCTTTATTCTGTAGGTCCATACGGTTAAAATGATACCCTACTTATATAGGTTTGATTTTGTCGGACTTCTGGAAAAAATCATAACTACATGCAGGAAAATTTATACGTTTAAAATTGTCATCTTCTGACCTCTATAACTTTTTTTATTTTTCCGTGTATGGGGCGGTATGAGGGCTAATTTTTTGCGCTGTGATCTGAAGTTTTTTGCGGTACCATTTTTGTATTGATCGGACCTATTGATTGCTTTTTATTCATTTTTACATGATATAAAAAGTGACCAAAAATACACTATTTTGGACTTTGGAATTCTTTTGCACGTACGCCATTGTCTGTGCGGTTTAACTAACGATATATTTTTAAAGTTCGGACATTTACGCACGCGGGGATACCACATATGTTTATTTTTATTTACACAGTTTTTTTTTTTAAATGGGAAAAGGGGGTGATTCAAACTTTTAATAGGGAAGGGGTTAAATTATCTTTATTCACTTTTTTTTAAACTTTTTTTTTGCACTGTCATAGCTCCCATAGGGACCTATAACACTGCATACACTGATCTTTTACATTGTTCACTGGTTTCTCATAGGAAAGCATTGATCAATGATTCTGCCGCTTGACTGCTCATGCCTGGATCTCAGGCACTAAGAAGTCATTCAGCGATCGGACAGCGAGGAGGCAGATAGGGATCCTCCCGCTGTCATGTAAGCTGTTCGGGGTGCCGCGATTACGCTGCGGCGATCCCGAACAGCTCCCTCAGCTAACCGGCATGGCTTTACTTAAGGGTTAATAGCGCGCCGCAGTGCCTAAAAAGGGCGGCCCCACGCAGCAACCTCTCTCTATTTCCACCTACAAACACTGCCATTTCCCAGGGTTTTTAGTTGGAAATAGGGATTGATTCCTGTGTGGGGCCGCCCTTTTTAGGACTTGTAACACTTGCCTCCAAAAGATGGAAGGGAACAACGTATGGTCCATTGTAGCAGGTGGGGGTAAAAACTCCCCCTGTGAGGCCCTACTCTCGCCCTATAAATTCCCTTCTTGGCAAGTGTTACTCATCCTAAAAAGGGGCGGCCCCACACAGGAACCTCTCCCTATTTCCAACTAAAAACCCTGGGAAATTGTAGTGTTTTTAGGTGGAAATAGGGAGAAGTTCCTGTGTGGGGCCACCCTTTTTAGGTCAAGTAAGGGAATTAATAGTGCGAGAGTAGGGCCTTACAGGGGCTGTTACAATGGACCATACGTTGTTCCCTTCCACCTTTTAGAGGTCTTTACATAGCATAAATACTTGGTGGTATTGGTGGCACATGGTGTTTTTTGCACACCTTTCATTTTCTTAGATATAAAAAAAATATTGGGTACATATATTTTATCCTAAGAATAGTTACGTTTTAGCTAATGCATATCCTCAATACTTACTTGTGGTCTGATGCGGAGGAATTTCTGTAACTGGGAGCAGCACCTTAAATATGTTTTGCACTATCCATATTTGTGAAGTGTTGGTGTGGCACCATGGTCAATCTACTCTGATGCATTTGGCATTGGTGGGTGGAAATCCTGGCTGATCCATCCCTGATTCATCTTCACAAAGGTCAGTCTCTCCACATTTTACGTGGACAGACGAGTTCGCCTTGGGGTGACTATGGCCATCGTCGCACTAAACACCCGCTCTGATGGCACACTACTGGCCGGGCAGGACAGCTTTTCCAGGGCAAACTCTGCTAGTTGAGGCCACAAATCAAGTTTGGTTGCCCAGAAGTCCAGGGGATCTTCAAAGTTGTTTGGCATGGTCATGTCAAGGTATGCCACCACCTGCTGGTTCAGGTCCTGCTCCAGGTCTACCGGCTGCTGATGAGTTGCTTCACTATACACGTGAAGAAAGCTTCTCATCAGGGATTGTAGACTCAGGCTGCTGCTGATGAAGCTGGTACTGCTCCTGCCACCCCACCCCTCCCCAGCAGCCATGGCAGTGGAAGCTGAGCACAGGGGCCCCCCCGATTCAGACCTGCGAGAGGATGGACGATGGTGCCGATATGCATTGGCCAACTGACTACATAGGATGTCTCTGTAGTAGGTCAGTTTGTCCTCCCCCTCAGAGGTTGTAAAAAAAGGCCCCCATTTTGTGCCGGTAGCGAGGGTCCAATAAGGTGGAGAGCCAGAAGTCATCCCGCTGCCGAATGGTGACAATTCGGCGGTCACTACACAAGCAAGTGAGCATGCATTGTGCCATTTGTGCAAGTGACTCGGGGGACTCCATCTCCACTGCATACTGCCACGGTGTGTCTGGGTCTTCTGTCTCGCCTTCCTCATAACCCTCTAGCTCAGGGGTGGGCAATTATTTTTTCCATGGGGCCACATGAGAAACTAAAAATATTGTGGAGGGCTGCGTAGTTTCCCCCCAGATTAGCATAGTTTCCCCCCAGATTAGGAGCATAGTTTCCCCCCAGATTAGGAGCATAGTTTCCCCCCAGATTAGGAGCATAGTTCCCCCCAGATTAGGCAGCATAGTTGTCCCCCAGATTAGGTAGCATAGTTGTCCCCCAGATTAGGAGCCTAGTTTTCTCCCAGATTAGGCAGCATAGTTGTCCCCCAGATTAGGAGCATAGTTTTCCTCCAGATTAGGCAGCATAGTTTTCCCCCAGATTAGGCAGCATAGTTTCCCCCAGATTAGGATCATAGTTTTCCCCCAGATTAGGTGCATAGTTCCCCCCAGATTAGGCAGCATAGTTGTCCCCCAGATTAGGCAGCATCGTTTTCCCCAGATTAGGAGCATAGTTGTCCCCCAGATTAGGAGCATAGTTGTCCCCCAGATTAGGAGCATAGTTGTCCCCCCAGATTAGGATCATAGTTCCCCCCATATTAGGAGCATAGTTTCCCCCCAGATTAGGATCATAGTTCCCCCCAGATTAGGAGCATAGTTTCCCCCCAGATTAGGAGCATAGTTTCCCCCCAGATTAGGAGCATAGTTCCCCCCCAGATTAGGCAGCATAGTTGTCCCCCAGATTAGGCAGCATAGTTGTCCCCCAGATTAGGAGCATAGTTTTCTCCCAGATTAGGCAGCATAGTTGTCCCCCAGATTAGGAGCATAGTTTTCCTCCAGATTAGGCAGCATAGTTTTCCCCCAGATTAGGCAGCATAGTTTCCCCCAGATTAGGATCATAGTTTTCCCCCAGATTAGGTGCATAGTTCCCCCCAGATTAGGCAGCATAGTTGTCCCCCAGATTAGGCAGCATCGGTTTCCCCAGATTAGGAGCATAGTTGTCCCCCAGATTAGGAGCATAGTTGTCCCCCAGATTAGGAGCATAGTTGTCCCCCCAGATTAGGATCATAGTTCCCCCCAGATTAGGAGCATAGTTTCCCCCCAGATTAGGATCATAGTTCCCCCCAGATTAGGAGCATAGTTTCCCCCCAGATTAGGAGCATAGTTTCCCCCCAGATTAGGAGCATAGTTCCCCCCAGATTAGGCAGCATAGTTGTCCCCCAGATTAGGCAGCATAGTTGTCCCCCAGATTAGGAGCCTAGTTTTCTCCCAGATTAGGCAGCATAGTTGTCCCCCAGATTAGGAGCAAAGTTTTCCTCCACATTAGGCAGCATAGTTTTCCCCCAGATTAGGCAGCATAGTTTCCCCCAGATTAGGATCATAGTTTTCCCCCAGATTAGGTGCATAGTTCCCCCCAGATTAGGCAGCATAGTTGTCCCCCAGATTAGGCAGCATCGTTTTCCCCAGATTAGGAGCATAGTTGTCCCCCAGATTAGGAGCATAGTTGTCCCCCAGATTAGGAGCATAGTTGTCCCCCCAGATTAGGATCATAGTTCCCCCCAGATTAGGAGCATAGTTTCCCCCCAGATTAGGATCATAGTTCCCCCCAGATTAGGAGCATAGTTGTCCCCCAGATTAGGATCATAGTCCCCCCCCCCAGATTAGGAGCATAGTTGTCCCCCAGATTAGGAGCATAGTTGTCCCCCAGATTAGGAGCATAGTTGTCCCCCCAGATTAGGATCATAGTTCCCCCCAGATTAGGAGCATAGTTTCCCCCCAGATTAGGATCATAGTTCCCCCCAGATTAGGAGCATAGTTGTCCCCCAGATTAGGATCATAGTCCCCCCCCCAGATTAGGAGCATAGTTGTCCCCCAGATTAGGCAGCATAGTTTTCCCCAAGATTAGGAGCATATTTGTCCCCCAGATTAGGATCATAGTTCCCCCCAGATTAGGAGCATAGTTTTCCCCCAGATTAGGATCATAGTTCCCCCCATATTAGGAGCATAGTTGTCCCCCAGATTAGAATCATAGTCCCCCCCCCCCCAGATTAGGAGCATAGTTGTCCCCCAGATTAGGCAGCATAGTTTTCCCCAAGATTAGGAGCATATTTGTCCCCCAGATTAGGATCATAGTTCCCCCCAGATTAGGCAGCATAGTTTTCCTCCAGATTAGGAGCATAGTTCCCCCAGATTAGGCAGCATAGTTGTCCCCCAGATTAGGCAGTATAGTTGTCCCCCAGATAAGGATCATAGTTTTCCCCCAGATTAGGAGCCTAGTTTTCTCCCACATTAGCCTAGTTTTCCCCCAGATTAGGCAGCATAGTTGTCCCCCAGATTAGGATCATAGTTTTCCCCCAGATTAGGAGCCTAGTTTTCTCCCACATTAGCCTAGTTGTCCCCCAGATTAGGAGCATAGTTTCCCCCCAGATTAGGATCATAGTTTTCCCCCAGATTAGGCATCATAGTTTTCCCCCAAATTAGGAGCATATTTGTCCCCAGATTAGGATCATAGTTCCTCCCAGATTAGGCAGCATAGTTGTCCCACAGATTAGGCAGCATAGTTGTCCCCCAGATTAGGCAGCATAGTTGTCCCCCAGATTAGGAGCATAGTTGTCCCCCAGATTAGGAGCATAGTTTTCCCCCAGATTAGGATCATAGTTTCCCCCAGATTAGGATCATAGTTTACCCCCAGATTAGTATAGTTTCCCCCCAGATTAGGAGCATAGTTGTCCCCCAGATTAGGCAGCATAGTTGTCCCCCAGATTAGGAGCATAGTTTTCCCCCAGATTAGGCAGCATAGATGTCCCCCAGATTAGGAGCATAGTTTCCCCCCATATTAGGAACATAGTTGTCCCCCAGATTAGGCAGCATAGATGTCCCCCAGATTAGTAGCATAGTTTTCCCCCATATTAGGAGCATAGTTGTCCCCCAGATTAGGCAGCATAGTTTTCCCCCAGATTAGGAGCATAGTTTTCCCCTATATTAGGAACATAGTTGTCCTCCAGATTAGGCAGCATAGATGTCCACCAGATTACCACAGTTTTCCCCCACATGAGGCAGCTGGCCCCCCACACTGTCACACACATACAGAGACAGACACATACACAAAGACACACATATAAACACACACATACACAAAGACACACATATAAACACACACATACACAAAGACACACATATAAACACACACATACACAAAGATACACATATAAACACAAACATACACAAAGATACACATATAAACACACACATACACAAAGATACACATATAAACACACACATAAACAAAGATACACATATAAACACACACATACACAAAGATACACATATAAACACACACATACACAAAGATACACATATAAACACACACATAAACAAAGATACACATATAAACACACACAGATAACACAGACACATATAAACACACACACACTCACCCGGCTGAAGTTTAGAGCTTAGGGGATGGGGCGGAGCAGACAGGATACACGGCCTCTTCTCCTCATCTCCCTCCCCTCCTCTGCCTTCCGAGGTTCTACGACTGCACGGCAGAGAGGAGGGGGGCGGAAGGGGAGAGAGTGCACGCTCCCTTCTTCTGCCTATCAGCACTGTACGGGCTCTCCCTGTCACAGGCTGATGGTGCAGACCTGGGCATTGTACGGCCCGACAGTGAGCACGGGCCGGTCAGAGCCAATCAAAGGGCCGTATGTGGCCCACGGGCCGTACAATGCCCAGGTCTGCTCTAGCTCCTCTGGCTGTTTCTGCTCCTCCTCTCCTGTCAGATGACTATAAAAACCACCCAGTAGCACATTCAGCTTCTGCACCGTTGGATGAGTGGGCGCATACTGTTGCCTCTTGGTCATGGCTTTGCTGATGGATTGCTGGCGGAATGGCTGACTAAAAGTAGGAGGAGCAGGAGCATCTGGAGCGACAGAAAATGGGTATGACACACAGCTCCCTTCGGCTGAGGTGGTGGAGCCTTGGTTGGTTGAAACAGGGAGCGGCGTGCCACTGGTTGATGCACAAGGCTGGACCACCACATCGGAGCCACTGTTCTCCCAGGCCGCTTTATGACGACACTGCATATGTTGATGCAGGGCCGTGTTGCCAACATTGGGACCATCTCCAAATTACAGATTAGACATTCTTATAATATGTAAACAAAAGTTAGATTTTATTTCCATCATTTACACTTTCAAAATAACAGAAAACAAAAAAATGTAATCTGCAAAAGTTTGGGCACCCTGCAGAATTTATAGCATGCACTGTCCCCTTTGCAAAGCTGAGACCTGCCAGTGTCATGGGTTGTTCTCAATCATCATCTGGGAAGACCAGGAGATGTCAATCTCAAGGGTTTTAAACGCCCAGACTCATCTGACCTTGCCCCAACAATCAGCACCATGGGTTCTTCTAAGCAGTTGTCTAGAAATCTGAAACTGAAAATAGTTGACGCTCACAAAGCTGGAGAAGGATATAAGAAGATAGCAAAACATTTTCAGATGTCAATATCCTCTGTTCGGAATGTAATTAAGAAATGGCAATCATCAAGAACAGTGGAAGTTAAAGCAAGATCTGGAAGACAAAGAAAAATATCAGACAGAACAGCTCACAGGATTGTGAGAAAAACAATTCAAAACCCACATTTGACTGCACAATCCCTCCAGAAAGATCTGGCAGACACTGGAGTTGTGGTACACTATTCCACTATAAAGAGATACTTGTACAAATATGGTCTTCATGGAAGAGTCATCAGAAGAAAACCCCTTCTACGTACTCACCACAAAAATCAGCGTTTGAACTTTGCAAATGAACATATAGACAAGCCTGATGCATTTTGGGAACAAGTTCTGTTGGCCGATGAGGTTAAAACTGAACTTTTTGGCCGGAATGAGCAAAGGTACGTTTGGAGAAGAAGGGGAACAGAATTTAATGAAAAGAACCTCTGTCCAACTGTTAAGCATGGGGGTGGATCAATCATGCTTTGGGGTTGTATTGCAGCCAGTGGCAAAGGGAACATCTCACGAGTAGAAGGAAAAATGGATTCAATAAAATTTCAGCAAATTTTGGATGCTAACTTGATGCCATCTGTGAAAAAGCTGAAGTTAAAGAGAGGATGGCTTCTACAAACGAATAATGATCCTAAACACACCTTGAAATCCACAGGGGATTACATCAAGAGGCATAAACTGAAGGTTTTGCCATGGCCTTCACAATCTCCTGACCTCAACAGAATTGAAAATCTATGGATAGACCTTAAAAGAGCAGTGCGTGACAGACAGCCCAGAAATCTCAAAGAACTGGAAGACTTTTGTAAGGAAGAATGGGCAAAGATACCTCAAACATGAATTGAAAGACTCTTGGCTGGCTATAAAAAGAGTTTACAAGCTGTGATACTTGCCAAAGGGGGCAGTACAAGATATTAACTCTGCAGGGTGCCCAAACTTTTGCAGACGCCATTTTTTTTGTTTTCTGTTATTTTGAAAGTGTAAATTATGGAAATAAAATCTAACTTTTGTTGACATATTATAAGAATGTCTAATCTGTAATTTGATGCCTTTTGGAGATTTTTCCATCTTTCCTTGGCTTCTTTATGCACATTAATACAAATGTTTACCTGGGGTGCCCAAACTTTTCATCCCCACTGTATGTGTGTCTATGGTTACAGACTACAAATACGCCCTATGTAGTCTGATCCTGTCTACAGTTGTTTTTCTCCCCTCTATCTGTCTCCCACTGTCTGTAACAGTGTTTCCCAAGAAGTGTGCCTCCAGCTGTTGCAAAACTACAACTCCCAGCATGCCCAGACAGCCTTTTGCAACAGCTAAAGGCACATTGCTTGGGAAACACTGGCCTGTAGATTAGTAAGACCAGGAGGCAGAAAAATGGCTGATCATATGGTTTATAGAGAATTGTGAGTTGGGGCACTCCTATCTCAACTATCATAGTTAAACTTGTAGGGCACATCAAGTTGAATTGTTATGTACATCTATTCGTTTAGCAAATTTACCTCCTTCTCCTGATATGCCTGCTCCTTTCTTCACCATGTTGACAGCTCATTGTCTAGGTTACAGACCCCCACTCTACTCAAGAAGCTGTGGTCAGGCTGGTGTGTGTGTGTGTGTGTGTGTGTATATATATATATATATATATATATATATATATATATATACACATTTATATTGTGTATGCATATGGTTTACCAGTGATTGGGCTGGTGTATTTAACTATATGTGTGTGTATATATATATATATATATATACGCACACTCATGACAAACACCTCTTCTAGAGTGGAGCAGTGGTCTGTAACCTCGGCATGAGCTGTCAACAAGGGAGGAAAGGAGCAGTAATATTAGGAGAAGGAGGTAAATTTGCTAAATAAATGTATTTGCAAATACTTGATATGCCCCACAAGTTTACCTGTGGTTAAGATGGGGACAACCCTCATCCAGCTATTATCAGTGAAAAAAGCAGTCGACAGGTGTTAGCTTCTTTGTAGTGTTCCTCTGGTTTGCATCATGTACCTCCTTGTTACGGTGGGTTCACACTACGATTGTAGTGTACAGGTGCTTGATCCGGTTGGGGGTGCAAAAACCAACCGCTCCCGTATCCCAGCCGGATCCGGCCCGAACCCCATTCATTTCAATGAACCGACCGGATTCAAACGCTGACTCCGGTTGTCTCATTTTTGCCCTGTATACGGTTTTCTGACCATACCAAAAACAGTGGTATACCACGGTTTTAGGTCCGATCAGAAAACCGTATACGGGGCAAAAATGAGACAACCGGAGTCAGCGTTTGACTTGGGTTGGCTCATTGAAATGAATGGGGTTCGGGCCGGATCAGGCTGGGATACGGGGGCGGACGGTTTTCACCCCTCACAACCGGATCCAGCAACCATACGCTACAAACGTAGTGTGAACCCACCCCTATATAGCAGACCAGTCAAATGTCCCATGGATCCATCTCCAGCCTATCAGCATATCATACAGCTGCTGAAATACAAGACAATTGAGTGAGATCTGAAATTCACAGCAGATCGCTGCATTATACTATCCTACGTCTCCCATACGCCTGTCACGATGCCGGCTGGCAGGTAGTGGATCCTCTGTGCCAGAGAGGGATTGGCGTGGACCGTGCTAGTGGACCGGTTCTAAGCCACTACTGGTTTTCACCAGAGCCCGCCGCAAAGCGGGATGGTCTTGCTGCGGCGGTAGTGACCAGGTCGTATCCACTAGCAACGGCTCACCTCTCTGGCTGCTGAAGATAGGCGCGGTACAAGGGAGTAGGCGGAAGCAAGGTCGGACGTAGCAGAAGGTCGGGGCAGGCAGCAAGGATCGTAGTCAGGGGCAACGGCAGAAGGTCTGGAACACAGGCTAGGAACACACAAGGAACGCTTTCACTGGCACAATGGCAACAAGATCCGGCAAGGGAGTGCAGGGGAAGTGAGGTGATATAGGGAAGTGCACAGGTGAACACACTAATTGGAACCACTGCGCCAATCAGCGGCGCAGTGGCCCTTTAAATCGCAGAGACCCGGCGCGCGCGCGCCCTAGGGAGCGGGGCCGCGCGCGCCGGGACAGAACAGATGGAGAGCGAGTCAGGTACGGGAGCCGGGGTGCGCATCGCGAGCGGGCGCTACCCGCATCGCGAATCGCATCCCGGCTGGCAGCGGAATCGCAGCGCCCCGGGTCAGAGGATGTGACCGGAGCGCTGCAGCGGGGAGAGTGAAGCGAGCGCTCCGGGGAGGAGCGGGGACCCGGAGCGCTCGGCGTAACAGTACCCCCCCCCTTGGGTCTCCCCCTCTTCTTAGAGCCTGAGAACCTGAGGAGCAGACTTTTGTCTAGGATGTTGTCCTCAGGTTCCCAGGATCTCTCTTCAGGACCACAACCCTCCCAGTCCACTAAAAAAAAAGTTTTCCCTCTGACCTTTTTGGAAGCTAAGATCTCTTTGACAGAGAAGATGTCCGAGGAGCCGGAAACAGGAGTGGGAGGAACAGATTTGGGAGAAAAACGGTTGAGGATGAGTGGTTTGAGAAGAGAGACGTGAAAGGCATTAGGGATACGAAGAGAAGGAGGAAGAAGAAGTTTATAAGAGACAGGATTAATTTGACACAAAATTTTGAAAGGACCAAGATAGCGTGGTCCCAACTTGTAGCTAGGGACACGGAAGCGGACATATTTAGCGGAGAGCCATACCTTGTCTCCAGGGGAAAAAACGGGAGGAGCTCTTCTTTTCTTATCCGCGAACTTCTTCATGCGTGATGAAGCCTGTAAGAGAGAATTTTGGGTCTCTCTCCATATGATGGAAAGGTCACGAGAAATTTCATCCACAGCGGGCAGACCAGAGGGCAAGGGAATAGGGAGGGGGGGAAGAGGGTGACGGCCGTACACCACGAAAAATGGGGATTTGGAGGAAGATTCAGAGACCCTGAAGTTATACGAGAATTCGGCCCATGGGAGGAGATCTGCCCAGTCATCCTGGCGGGAGGAAACAAAATGTCGCAAATAATCACCCAAGATCTGGTTAATTCTTTCTACTTGTCCATTGGACTGGGGATGATATGCAGAAGAGAAATTTAATTTAATCTTGAGTTGTTTACAGAGAGCCCTCCAGAATTTAGACACGAATTGGACGCCTCTATCCGAGACAATCTGCGTAGGCAACCCGTGAAGACGAAAAATGTGTACAAAAAATTGTTTAGCCAACTGAGGCGCAGAAGGAAGACCAGGAAGAGGGATGAAATGTGCCATTTTGGAGAATCGATCAACGACCACCCAAATAACAGTGTTGCCACGGGAAGGGGGTAAATCAGTAATAAAATCCATACCAATCAGAGACCAAGGCTGTTCGGGGACAGGCAGAGGATGAAGAAAACCAGCGGGCTTCTGGCGAGGAGTCTTATCCCGGGCACAGATAGTGCAGGCTCGCACAAAGTCCACAACATCCGTCTCCAGAGTCGGCCACCAATAGAAACGGGAGATGAGTTGCACAGATTTCTTGATGCCCGCATGACCTGCGAGATGGGAGGAGTGACCCCATTTGAGGATTCCGAGGCGTTGGCGTGGAGAAACAAAGGTCTTTCCTGGAGGAGTCTGCCTGATGGAGGCAGGAGAAGTGGAGATCAGGCAGTCAGGTGGAATGATGTGTTGCGGAGAGAGTTCAACTTCTGAGGCATCCGAGGAACGAGAGAGAGCATCGGCCCTAATGTTCTTATCGGCAGGACGAAAGTGAATCTCAAAATTAAATCGGGCAAAGAACAGAGACCACCGGGCCTGGCGAGGATTCAGCCGTTGGGCAGACTGGAGGTAGGAGAGGTTCTTGTGGTCGGTGTAAATAATAACAGGAAAACTTGATCCCTCCAGCAGATGCCTCCATTCCTCAAGTGCTAATTTAATGGCTAGAAGCTCTCGATCCCCGATGGAGTAGTTCCTCTCCGCTGGAGAGAAGGTCCTAGAGAAAAAACCACAAGTGACAGCATGCCCGGAAGAATTTTTTTGTAGAAGAACAGCTCCAGCTCCCACTGAGGAGGCATCAACCTCCAATAGGAAGGGTTTGGAAGGGTCAGGTCTGGAGAGGACGGGAGCCGAAGAAAAGGCAGACTTGAGTCGTTTAAAGGCGTCTTCTGCTTGAGGAGGCCAGGACTTGGGATCAGCATTTTTTTTGGTTAAAGCCACGATAGGAGCCACAATGGTAGAAAAATGTGGAATAAATTGCCTGTAATAATTGGCGAACCCCAAAAAGCGTTGGATAGCACGGAGTCCGGAGGGGCGTGGCCAATCTAAGACGGCAGAGAGTTTGTCTGGATCCATCTGTAGTCCCTGGCCAGAGACCAAATATCCTAGAAAAGGAAGAGATTGGCATTCAAACAGACATTTCTCAATTTTGGCATAGAGTTGATTGTCACGAAGTCTCTGAAGAACCATACGGACATGCTGGCGGTGTTCTTCTAGATTGGCAGAAAAAATTAGGATATCGTCCAGATATACAACAACACAGGAGTATAACAGATCACGAAAAATTTCATTGACAAAGTCTTGGAAGACGGCAGGGGCGTTGCACAGGCCAAAGGGCATGACCAGATACTCAAAGTGTCCATCTCTGGTGTTAAATGCCGTTTTCCACTCATCCCCCTCTCTGATGCGGATGAGGTTATAGGCGCCTCTTAAGTCCAATTTAGTAAAGATGTGGGCACCTTGGAGGCGATCAAAGAGTTCAGAGATGAGGGGTAAGGGGTAGCGGTTCTTAACCGTGATTTTATTAAGACCGCGGTAGTCAATGCAAGGACGTAGGGAGCCATCTTTTTTGGACACAAAGAAAAATCCGGCTCCGGCAGGAGAGGAGGATTTACGGATAAAGCCCTTTTTTAGATTCTCCTGGACGTATTCAGACATGGCAAGAGTCTCTGGGGCAGAGAGAGGATAAATTCTGCCCCGGGGTGGAGTAGTGCCCGGGAGGAGGTCGATAGGACAATCATAAGGCCTGTGAGGAGGTAGAGTCTCAGCTTGTTTTTTGCAGAAAACATCCGCGAAGTCCATATAGGCCTTAGGGAGACCGGTTACTGGAGGAACCACAGAGTTACGGCAAGGGTTACTGGGAACCGGTTTTAGACAGTTCTTGGAACAAGAGGACCCCCAACTCTTGATCTCCCCAGTGGACCAATCCAGGGTTGGGGAATGAAGTTGAAGCCAGGGAAGTCCAAGGAGAATTTCCGAGGTGCAATTGGGGAGGACCAAAAGTTCAATCCTCTCGTGATGAGATCCGATGCTCATAAGAAGGGGCTCCGTGCGGAAACGTATGGTACAGTCCAATCTTTCATTATTTACACAATTGATGTAGAGGGGTCTGGCGAGACTGGTCACCGGGATGTTGAACCTGTTGACGAGAGAGGCCAAAATAAAATTTCCTGCAGATCCAGAGTCCAAGAAGGCCACAGTAGAGAAGGAGAAGGCAGAGGCAGACATCCGCACAGGCACAGTAAGACGTGGAGAAGCAGAGTAGACATCAAGGACTGTCTCACCTTTGTGCGGAGTCAGCGTACGTCTTTCCAGGCGGGGAGGACGGATAGGACAATCCCTCAGGAAGTGTTCGGTACTAGCACAGTACAGGCAGAGGTTCTCCATACGGCGTCGTGTCCTCTCTTGAGGTGTCAGGCGAGACCGGTCGACCTGCATAGCCTCCACGGCGGGAGGCACAGGAACAGATTGCAGGGGACCAGAGGAGAGAGGAGCCGAGGAGAAGAAACGCCTCGTGCGAACAGAGTCCATATCTTGGCGGAGTTCCTGACGCCTTTCGGAAAAACGCATGTCAATGCGAGTGGCTAGGTGAATAAGTTCATGTAGATTAGCAGGAATTTCTCGTGCGGCCAGAACATCTTTAATGTTGCTGGATAGGCCTTTTTTGAAGGTCGCGCAGAGGGCCTCATTATTCCAGGACAATTCTGAAGCAAGAGTACGGAATTGTACGGCATACTCGCCAACGGAAGAATTACCCTGGACCAGGTTCAACAGGGCAGTCTCAGCAGAAGAGGCTCGGGCAGGTTCCTCAAAGACACTTCGGATTTCCGAGAAGAAGGAGTGTACAGAGGCAGTGACGGGGTCATTGCGGTCCCAGAGCGGTGTGGCCCAAGACAGGGCTTTTCCGGACAGAAGGCTGACTACGAAAGCCACCTTAGACCTTTCAGTGGGAAACAGGTCCGACATCATCTCCAGATGCAGGGAACATTGGGAAAGAAAGCCACGGCAAAACTTAGAGTCCCCATCAAATTTATCCGGCAAGGATAGGCGTAGCCCAGGAGCGGCCACTCGCTGCGGAGGAGGTGCAGGAGCTGGCGGAGGAGATGACTGCTGAAGCTGTGGTAGTAACTGTTGTAGCATAACGGTCAGTTGAGACAGCTGTTGGCCTTGTTGCGCTATCTGTTGTGACTGCTGGGCGACCACCGTGGTGAGGTCAGCGACAACTGGCAGAGGAACTTCAGCGGGATCCATGGCCGGATCTACTGTCACGATGCCGGCTGGCAGGTAGTGGATCCTCTGTGCCAGAGAGGGATTGGCGTGGACCGTGCTAGTGGACCGGTTCTAAGCCACTACTGGTTTTCACCAGAGCCCGCCGCAAAGCGGGATGGTCTTGCTGCGGCGGTAGTGACCAGGTCGTATCCACTAGCAACGGCTCACCTCTCTGGCTGCTGAAGATAGGCGCGGTACAAGGGAGTAGGCGGAAGCAAGGTCGGACGTAGCAGAAGGTCGGGGCAGGCAGCAAGGATCGTAGTCAGGGGCAACGGCAGAAGGTCTGGAACACAGGCTAGGAACACACAAGGAACGCTTTCACTGGCACAATGGCAACAAGATCCGGCAAGGGAGTGCAGGGGAAGTGAGGTGATATAGGGAAGTGCACAGGTGAACACACTAATTGGAACCACTGCGCCAATCAGCGGCGCAGTGGCCCTTTAAATCGCAGAGACCCGGCGCGCGCGCGCCCTAGGGAGCGGGGCCGCGCGCGCCGGGACAGAACAGATGGAGAGCGAGTCAGGTACGGGAGCCGGGGTGCGCATCGCGAGCGGGCGCTACCCGCATCGCGAATCGCATCCCGGCTGGCAGCGGAATCGCAGCGCCCCGGGTCAGAGGATGTGACCGGAGCGCTGCAGCGGGGAGAGTGAAGCGAGCGCTCCGGGGAGGAGCGGGGACCCGGAGCGCTCGGCGTAACAACGCCAAGGGAGCTAATCCATTAAATCCATATTAGAGAACTGCTGCAATGTTATTTCCTACTATGTGAGTCTAATGAGTTAATGGTATTTATTTTCTGGATGTACTTATCATAGCTCTCATCACTTCATAGAACAGTTTATTCACAGACAATGGGATATGAAGAATAATAAAGGAATTAATGTCTTTTTCCAGACTGAACCAACCAGTAAGCTGCTGTTGATGGATCTGCGCGTCTTCTAAGGTCTTGTTTGTATAGCAGTTTGAATGTATCATAGTAATTTCTTTGGTCACTTGTTCGGGAGCTGAAGTTATTAATGACGTTATTCATATACGGAGGTTGGGACATGTGCCGCCTTTTTACCTGGAGTTATGTTATTATTCGTACACTTTATATAGTTATTGCACGTTTGCTTGGAATCATCATGTAGAATTGTTGAGCCAGATTCAGCGATGTCAAGTGATGCCTCATAAGGTGATAATAAAGAGGAGTTACATGTGTGTTATTTATATCATTAACATTCCTTCTGAGACAATCTTCATGTGACGTGTTGTTTGCAAAAGTTAAAGCGGTTTTCTAAGATGCTTTGTGTGCACAACAAATTAAATATATAAAAAATAAGAAATAGTAAACACCCTATTAGGCCCAAGCCCAAGTGGGGAATCTATGCTACCTAATGTGGGGAAACTATGCTACCTAATGTGGGGAAACTATGCTACGTAATGTGGGGAATCTATGCTACCTAATGTGGGGAAACTATTCTGCCTAATGTGGGGAAACTATGCTACCTAATGTGGGGAAACTGCTACCTACCTAATGTGGGGGAACTGCAGCCTCCTACAGAATGCTTTGTCCCCTTCCCACCTGGCAGTACCACCCTGATCATCCACCATCAACACCCTCCCCCCAGCAGTAGAACCCCCATCAGCAGATCCTGCTGATGAATGATGGGGGTGCTACTGCCAGGAGGATGATCCTGCCGATGGAAGCAACCTCATTATCCAACAGGAACCCCCCCCCCAGCAGTAGCACCCCCATCATCCACCAGGAAAACCACCAATTCCCCCCACCTCCTGTGGTTATACCATCAGCTAACGGAGGATGGGTTGCTACTGCTGTTGTGGTATTGTATTCATAGGGTGCACTGTATGGCAAGGTTATATTCAGAGGGCGTAGTGTGTGGTAGTATATTCAGAGGATATATTGTATATATTGTATATTGTATTTAGAGGGTGTGGTGTGTGGCAAGTTTATATTCAGAGAGTGCAGTTTGTGTTGGTATTATGTTTAGACTGTACAGTGTGTGGTAGTATTATATTCAGAATGTACAGTGTGTGGTAGTATTATATTCAGAATGTACAGTGTGTGTGGTATTATATTCAGAGGGTACAGTGTGTGGCAGTATTCAGAATGTACACTGTGTGGTATTATATTCAGAGGGTTCACTGTGTGGTATTATATTCAGAGGGTACAGTGTATGGTAGTATTATATTCAGAGGGTACAGTGTGTGGTATTCAGAATGTACAGTGTGTGGTATTATATTCAGAGGGTACAGTGTGTGGTAGTATTATATTCAGAATGTACAGTGTGTGGTAGGATTATATTCAAAGGGTTCAGTGTGTGGTAGTATATTCAGAGGGTACAGTGTGTGATAGTATTATATTCAGAGGGTACAGTGTGTGCTAGTATTATATTCAGAGGGTACAGTGTGTGGTAATATTATATTCAGAGGGTTCAGTGTGTGGTAGTATTATATTCAGAGGGTTCAGTGTGTGGTAGTATTATATTCATAGGGTACAGTGTGTGGTAGTATTATATTCAGAATATACAGTGTGTGGTATTATATTCAGAGGGTACAGTGTGTGGTAGTGTTATATTCAGAATGTACAGTGTGTGGTAGTATTATATTCAGAGGGTTCAGTGTGTGGTAGTATTCAGAATGTACAGTGTGTGTGGTATTATATTCAGAGGGTACAGTGTGTGGCATGTTTATAATAATAATTGTTTTCATATAGAGGATCAGAATCCGCTGACAGTGAGTACCACTGCTTAACCCCTTAAGGACTGGGGTTTTTTCCATTTTTGCATTTTTGTTTTTTGCTCCTTGCCTTTAAAAAATCATAACTCTTTCAATTTTGCACCCAAAAATCTACGGTGAAATGGAAAAAAAAATCATTGTGCGACAAAATTGCAAAAAACCCGCCATTTTGTAACTTTTGGGGGCTTCCGTTTCTACGTAGTACATTTTTCGGTAAAAATGACACCTTATCTTTATTCTGTAGGTCCATACGATTAAAATGATACCCTACTTATATAGGTTTGATTTTGTCGGACTTCTGGAAAAAATCATAACTACATGCAGGAAAATTAATACGTTTAAAATTGTCATCTTCTGACCCCTATGACTTTTTTATTTTTCCATGTATGGGGCGGTATGAGGACTCATTTTTTGTGCCGTGATCTGAAGTTTTTAACGGTACCATTTTTGCATTGATAGGACTTATTGATTGCTTTTTATTCATTTTTAAATGATATAAAAAGTGACCAAAAATGCACTATTTTGGACTTTGGAATTTTTTTGCGCGCACGCCATTGATCGAGCGGTTTAATTAATGATATATTTTTATAATTCGGACATTTCCGCACGCGGTGATACCATATATGTTTATTTTTATTTACACTGTGTTTTTTTTTTATCGGAAAAGGGGGATGATTCAAACTTTTAATAGGGGAGGAGTTAAATGATCTTTATACACTTTTTTTTTTCACTTTTTTTTTGCAATGTTATAGGTCCCATAGGGACCTATAACACTGCACACACTGATCTCTTATACTGATCATTGTTATCCCATAGGGACCTATAACACTGCACACACTGATCTTTATCATTGATCACTGGTTTCTCATAGGAAACCAGTGATCAACGATTCTGCCGCATGACTGCTCATGCCTGGATCTCAGGCACTGAGCAGTCATTCGGCGATCGGACAGAGAGGAGGCAGGTAGGGGCCCTCCCGCTGTCCTGTAAGCTGTTCGGGATGCCGCGATTTCGCCGCGGCTATCCCGAACAGCCCACTGAGCTAGCCGGCAACTTTCGCTTTTAGCCGCGATCGGCGCTGCGCGCTATTAGAGGCAGGTCCCAGCTTCACTATGACGCCGGGCCCGCCGTGATATGATGCGGGGTTACTGTGTAACCCCGCGTTATATCAGGAGAGCAGGACCAAGGACGTACCGGTACGTCCTTGGTCCTTAAGGGGTTAAAGGGGTACCCCACTGGAAAACATTTTTTTTTTATTTAACAGAAAGTTATACAGATTTGTAAATTACTTCGATTTAAACATCTTAATCCTTCCAGTACTTATCAGCTGCTGTATCTTTTCTGTCTGACCGCAGTGCTCTTTGCTGACACCTCGGTCCATTTTAGGAACTGTCCAGAGTAGGAGTGAGTGTGGGGTGACACCATTTTCTACCGCAACGGGTGACACCAACCCTAGCAACGCCACTGCACAGAGCCCTGCTAGTCCTCAGTGTAGCAAGCCCTGCTAGTCCTCAGTGTACAGAGCCCTGCTTGTCCTCAGTGTACAGAGCCCTGCTTGTCCTCAGTGTACAGAGCCCTGCTTGTCCACAGTGTACAGAGCCCTGCTTGTCCTCAGTGTACAGAGCCCTGCTTGTCCTCAGTGTACAGAGCCCCGCTTGTCCTCAGTGTACAGAGCCCCGCTTGTCCTCACTGTACAGAGCCCTGCTTGTCCTCAGTGTACAGAGCCCTGCTTGTCCTCAGTGTACAGAGCCCTGCTTGTCCTCAGTGTACAGAGCCCTGCTTGTCCTCAGTGTACAGAGCCCCGCTTGTCCTCAGTGTACAAAGCCCTGCATGTCCTCAGTGTACAAAGCCCTGCATGTCCTCAGTGTACAGAGCGCCGCTCGTCCTCAGTGTATAGAGCCCTGCTAGTCCTCAGTGTACAGAGCCCTGCATGTCCTCAGTGTACAGAGCCCCGCTTGTCCTCAGTGTACAGAGCCCTGCATGTCCTCAGTGTACAGAGCACCGCTTGTCCTCAGTGTATAGAGCCCTGCTAGTCCTCAGTGTACAGAGCCCTGCATGTCCTCAGTGTACAGAGCCCCGCTTGTCCTCAGTGTACAGAGCCCTGCATGTCCTCAGTGTACAGAGCCCCGCTTGTCCTCAGTGTACAGAGCCCTGCTTGTCCTCAGTGTACAGAGCCCCGCTTGTCCTCATTGTACAGAGCCCTGCTCGTCCTCAGTGTACAGAGCCCCGCTTGTCCTCATTGTACAGAGCCCTGCTTGTCCTCAGTGTACAAAGCCCTGCATGTCCTCAGTGTACAGAGCCCTGCTTGTCCTCAGTGTACAGAGCCCTGCTTGTCCTCAGTGTACAGAGCCCTGCTTGTCCTCAGTGTACAGAGCCCCGCTTGTCCTCAGTGTACAAAGCCCTGCTTGTCCTCACTGTACAGAGCCCTGCTTGTCCCCCCACATTTAACTTCTTCATAGAGACACACATGCATGTTACGCCTAGCGCTCCGGGTCCCCGCTCCTCCCCGGAGCGCTCACGGCGTCTTTCTCCCTGCAGCTCCCCGGTCAGTCCCGCTGACCGGGAGCGCTGCACTGTCATGGCCGTTGGGGATGCGATTCGCACAGCGGGACGCGCCCGCTCGCGAATCGCATCCCAGGTCACTTACCCGTTCCCGTCCCCTGCTGTCATGTGCTGGCGCGCGCGGCTCCGCTCTCTAGGGCGCGCGCGCGCCAGCTCCCTGAGACTTAAAGGGCCAGTGCACCAATGATTGGTGCCTGGCCCAATTAGCTTAATTGGCTTCCACCTGGTCCCTGACTATATCTAACCTCCTCCCATGCACTCCCTTGCCGGATCTTGTTGCCCTTGTGCCTAGTGAAAGCGTATTGTGTGTCTAAAGCCTGTGTACCAGAACTTCTGCTATCCACCCTGACTACGAACCTTGCCGCCTGCCCCCGACCTTCTGCTACGTCCGACCTTGCTTCTGTCTACTCCCTTGTACCTCGCCTATCATCAGCAGTCAGAGAGGTGAGCCGTTGCTAGTGGATACGACCTGGTCACTACCGCCGCAGCAAGACCATCCCGCTTTGCGGCGGGCTCTGGTGAAAACCAGTAGTGACTTAGAACCGGTCCACTAGCGCGGTCCTCGCCAATCCCTCTCTGGCACAGAGGATCCACTACCTGCCAGCCGGCATCGTGACAGTAGATCCGGCCATGGATCCCGCTGAGGTCCCTCTGCCTTATATCTCTGATATCACCACGGTGGTCGCCCAGCAATCCCGACAGATCGCCCATCTAACCCACCAGCTGTCGGAAATGTCCACCATTGTGCACCAACTTCAGTCGCAACTTCAGCAGCAATCATCTCCTCCGCCAGCTCCTGCACCCCTTCCGCAGCGAGTGGCCACTCCTAGCCTCCGCCTGTCCTTGCCGGACAAATTTAATGGGGACTCTAAGTTTTGCCGTGGCTTCCTTTCGCAATGTTCCCTGCACATGGAGATGATGTCGGACCAGTTTCCTACTGAAAGGTCTAAGGTGGCTTTCGTAGTCAGCCTTCTGTCTGGAAAAGCCCTGTCATGGGCCACACCGCTCTGGGACCGCAATGACCCCGTCACTGCCTCTGTACACTCCTTCTTCTCGGAAATTCGAAGTGTCTTTGAGGAACCTGCCCGAGCCTCTTCTGCTGAAACTGCCCTGCTGAACCTGGTCCAGGGTAATTCTTCCGTTGGCGAGTACGCCATACAATTCCGTACTCTTGCTTCTGAACTATCCTGGAATAATGAGGCCCTCTGCGCGACCTTTAAAAAAGGCCTATCCAGCAACATTAAAGATGTTCTGGCCGCACGAGAAACTCCTGCTAACCTGCATGAACTCATTCATCTAGCCACTCGCATTGACATGCGTTTTTCTGAGAGACATCAAGAGCTCCGCCAGGAAAAAGACTTAGATCTCTGGACACCTCTCCCACAGTCTCCACTGCAATCTGCGCCTAGGCCTCCCGCCGAGGAAGCCATGCAAGTGGATCGGTCTCGCCTGACCCTGGAAGAGAGGAATCGCCGTAAGGAAGAGAATCTTTGTTTGTACTGTGCCAGTACCGAACATTTTTTGGTGGATTGCCCTATCCGTCCTCCACGTCTGGGAAACGCACGCTCGCACCCAGCTCTCGTGGGTGTGGCGTCTCTTGATGCTAAGTCGGCTTCTCCACGTCTCACGGTGCCTGTACGGATTTCTACTTCAGCCAGCTCTTCCCTCTCAGCCGTGGCCTGCCTGGACTCTGGTGCTTCTGGGAATTTTATTCGGGAGTCCTTGGTGAATAAATTCCGCATTCCGGTGACCCGTCTTGTCAAGCCACTCCACATTTCCGCGGTCAACGGAGCCAGGTTGGATTGCACCGTGCGTTACCGCACGGAGCCCCTCCTAATGTGCATCGGACCTCATCACGAGAAAATTGAATTTTTGGTCCTTCCCAATTGCACTTCCGAAATTCTCCTTGGACTACCCTGGCTTCTACACCATTCCCCAACCCTGGACTGGTCCACTGGGGAGATCAAGAGTTGGGGTCCCTCTTGTTCCAAGGACTGCCTTAAACCAGTTCCCAGTACTCCCTGCCGTGACCCTGTGGTTCCTCCTGTATCCGGTCCCCCTAAGGTCGTTAGGGACTCTGCCTGCCACAGAAAATGCCTCTCCCCCCCTCCCAGTCCCTTCAGGCAAGCCTCTGTGTCCCCTCATGGCTCCCGTCCTTGTGTTTCCCTGCCCCGTGCCAAGCTTCACCCTCTGCCCTCCCTCCCCATTCCTACTCCTGCTGTACTGCCTGCCATTGAGGAAACCATCCATTCCTTCCCGGTGTCCTCATCCCAGGGGAGGCAGTCACCGGACAAAAAAAAGGGGAGACCTAAGGGGGGGGGGTACTGTTACGCCTAGCGCTCCGGGTCCCCGCTCCTCCCCGGAGCGCTCACGGCGTCTTTCTCCCTGCAGCTCCCCGGTCAGTCCTGCTGACCGGGAGCGCTGCACTGTCATGGCCGTTGGGGATGCGATTCGCACAGCGGGACGCGCCCGCTCGCGAATCGCATCCCAGGTCACTTACCCGTTCCCGTCCCCTGCTGTCATGTGCTGGCGCGCGCGGCTCCGCTCTCTAGGGCGAGCGCGCGCCAGCTCCCTGAGACTTAAAGGGCCAGTGCACCAATGATTGGTGCCTGGCCCAATTAGCTTAATTGGCTTCCACCTGGTCCCTGACTATATCTAACCTCCTCCCATGCACTCCCTTGCCGGATCTTGTTGCCCTTGTGCCTAGTGAAAGCGTATTGTGTGTCTAAAGCCTGTGTACCAGAACTTCTGCTATCCACCCTGACTACGAACCTTGCCGCCTGCCCCCGACCTTCTGCTACGTCCGACCTTGCTTCTGTCTACTCCCTTGTACCTCGCCTATCATCAGCAGTCAGAGAGGTGAGCCGTTGCTAGTGGATACGACCTGGTCACTACCGCCGCAGCAAGACCATCCCGCTTTGCGGCGGGCTCTGGTGAAAACCAGTAGTGACTTAGAACCGGTCCACTAGCGCGGTCCTCGCCAATCCCTCTCTGGCACAGAGGATCCACTACCTGCCAGCCGGCATCGTGACAATGCAATTGCTGCAGGGACAAAAATATACACATTTTTTAACCAATGTATATGACAAAAATACATATGATGGTAGTATCAACAGTATATAAAAAGGTTTTGTTGACGACAGGTACACTTTAAGTCGTTTCCCCCAAATAAGTCCTCTCCAAAAGAAACTAATAAAAATTCTGCCCACCCTCCCTTCATTCCTGTGCTAAGACCTCTGCATCCTCCATTCTGTTAGTGCTAGAGGACCTTTCCCTGCAAGACAGAGTGGTGCAAGACCTGCTGCATGATGAAATGACGCATGGCAGGTCCTGCACCACTCCGGAGAACAGAGCAAATGGTGAAGAAACCTCTACGCAGGCATGGAGGGAAGGCAAGAGGATTTTTGT
Organism: Hyla sarda; assembly: GCF_029499605.1. Classification (NCBI taxonomy): domain Eukaryota; kingdom Metazoa; phylum Chordata; class Amphibia; order Anura; family Hylidae; genus Hyla; species Hyla sarda. Next base: position 203,437,700 of record NC_079195.1, read on the forward strand.
TGTTTTTATGGTCTGTTAGTCTCAGGATGGGTATCGGGGACATTTGCACAAGTATAAGCACTCATGCAAATGTCAGGCATTGGCACCGTCAGGCATTGGCACCTTCAGGCATTGGCCGCCCTCTTCACATGCGATATGAGCTAACAAAGAGAATAGGACTGAGCATCGTGTGACTATAGATCTAGGGATGAAAGATCAAGAGCTAAAAACAACATCAAGTTTACAATACGTCAGTGCATATTATTATCAGTGTCAAATATATATCTGAAATAGGGCTCTGGACAATGGGAAAAGTCAGACTACGCCCTGAGTACCAGTGATATTTATTTTTTTCACAATTTCTTCCTCATGAAACTCTGATACAGGACCAAGATAATATGGCCAAATGCAACCAAAGCAATACCACCAGATAGTGCCCAAAAATAATACTGCCATATAGTTCTCAAATAATACAATACAATTTCTAAATAATACCACCATATAATACTAAAAATACTGAGTGGTTTAATTTGCTTTTGAAGTTTCAATCCTCTGGAGCCCCACAGGGAATGATGGTCCAGGCAGTTGCCTAGTTTGCCAGCCCTTTGAAAGCAGAGGCTAAACTTGCATAGGACATCATAGGCCATAATTCTATTTGGATTATGAAGCAACTGGATTTTAGAACAAACAGTCAGCAAGGCTTTACTCAAAGTGGAATAGGGACTGGCCTCGAATATATCAGTGTAATGTGTGTATGTCAGGGACGGGGACATCAGTGATCTCAGGACGAGTTTATCATGTTCTGACTTCTGTTTACTAAAGGCTGGAATACTCCGGAATACCAGATGACTGTTATACAGTAACATTACCCTGATCTCCAAAGTATCACAATACATCACAGCTATGATAACCGGAGAAACTGGTTTTACAGGTGGAATTATATTTGGACAATAGAGCAAAACAAGAATAAGAAGTCATGCTCACACCTATATCCTCTGTGTGCAGGGTCAGGGTGCACCACAGTGCTGTAAAATATCATGGTTACTATACAACGCCCAGCGGTTGCCAATTCTAGACAAAGACATGAGGAGGCATAGGAGGTAACGTTCAGGTGGCAATGCTCCATTCTGCTATCTGGTGTGACACATTGCAGCTGTCTCGGTTCACACACACCCTCCATTGAGAACCACCTATGTGACGTGACATGAAAACAAGTAGACTGTGCAAAGGTACAGACAGAGCGGCCAGGAAGCTCAGCTGTGATTCCTCTTATGCCAATGTTTACTGTAGACATTCCCTTGGGACCAACGCAGGTTGTAATATTGAGGACCGATAGCACAAAGGGGAATTGGAGCCACAGGGTGGATGGTTTTGTTGTATCTATGTGGTGCCTGAGTAATCTCTCCAAAGTCTTTAGATAAATTCTATAAAAGGACAAAGCAACAAGCTGTTCCCAGGTATAGGGAAAGGTGACACGTCAGGCGCTCTCTACTATCTGAGCATAGATGTCCACCTCTCCATTAAAGGGGTTTTCCTACCTCACAACACGATGGCATATTGCTGAGATATGACGTCGATACCTTGTTGGTTTGGGTCTATCTGCCAGTTGTTGGCTGAGGACACTATACTAAAGCAATGCCAGGCCACCTTCAGTCTCAGGATCGGTGGTGGTACTAAAAGAAAAAACTCCTTTCATTGCAGTCATTTTGGGGGACTTTTCCATCAGTGGACACTGGGCATTTCTGAGCTGTCCTAGCCATTCAGACAGTGCCAGTGTCTCTAGTCTGCATGAGCCCTTAAAGGGGGGTTATAGGGGAACTCTGAGACATAAGTACTTATCCCCTCTCCACAGAACCCCATGGATAGGGGATAAGCGCCTGTGGTTCTTCCATAGAGATACATAAAGGGGCATGTTGGCCACTGCTATGTGCCATGGTCAACAGAAATTCATGCACAGAGTAGAGGTCGCACCATGTATAGGGAGAGCCGGGGTAGGAGATCAGACACTTATCCCCTATCCACAGGATCCTGTGGATAAAGGATAAGTACTTATGTGCCAGAAGTTCCCCTATAAGGTGAGTTTCAGAGTGGTTGTCAGTTTAGTAAGGGGAGCAAAGCGGTGACCCGAGCCGTCAATCAAGGCGAGGGGAGCTGGTAAGTGTAAGTCCCCGCCCAGGTGACTATTTGCTGGGTCTTTATAACTTAATGGCCCTCATTTACTTAGAAAATCGGGTTGTAAGTCTATGTTGCTTTCTTACCCGACTGCTTTTTTCCCCTGGTATTTATTATTATGTTGCATCCTGTTTGTCGCACGTGGGTTTTGTTGGTTTTGGTTTCCAATTCCTCTGAGTTGTCGGGAAAAAATCCACAACAATTCAACAAATTCGGGTTGGAAACCTTTATAAATACGTGGGAAAGCTCACAAATGTCGGGTTACGCCCCTTTTTCGGGTTTGGGAGAATCCACATCGGGTCCGTCGGGAAAAAATGTTGCATCATGTTGCAGACTGGCGCACGATGTCTGCGACATGTCGCAGACAAAGATGCGCCAAAAAAACCTGACAAAACAAGTCGGGTTTAGAATAGTAAATGAGGGCCAATATCTTCACCATCCCGGGGGGGCACAAACATCCCCCGGGAATGGTGAGGATAATGATTTTAGCATATATAACGCATTGCCAAGCATTATATATGCTAAAATATGCTCTACCGTATGCTGTATCCATGATCTGACTGCTTGTTCAATAAATGCAATTTGATTCTACATTGGTGAGTGCCATGTGATTACTCTTTAACATGCAGTACCTTTATGGAGTACCTATAAAAAGTATGGTATAGTACAAGGAGGTGAATTAAAAGCATTTTTATACATTTTTTATTTGTAGATGTTTTTCCTGGTAGCATGCAGCAGTTTTCAGAGAAAACCTGTGAAATATTTTAGATTGCTTCATTGAGCGGATTTCTTGGCATCTCCATTGAAGATCATTAAGTTGTATTTCCATCGAGTCTTTGGGATTTATTTGTGGTGCAGGTGTGCTCCACATACAGCGCAATGCAGATAGGCCCGTAGTGCTTCACATATTAGGTCAGGTGGAACCCGAAGCTCCTGGACTCCAGTGTAAAATTTGTAACAGGGCTCCTACCTACTATGTTGCAGTTATAAAACTAGTGTATGCTTATGTGACAAGGGATGTGCCACCCCTGCACCCCCTGTAGCTGTGACCCTTGTTTTAAAGGGGTATTCCAGGAAAAAAAACTTTTTTTTATATATCAACTGGCTCCAGAAAGTTAAACAGATTTGTAAATGACTTCTATTAAAAAATCTTAATCCTTTCAGTACTTATGAGCTTCTCAAGTTAAGGTTGTTCTTTTCTGTCTAAGTGCTCTCTGATGACACCTGTCTCGGGAAACGCCCAGTTTAGAAGCAAATCCCCATAGCAAACCTCTTCTAAACTGGGCGTTTCCCGAGACAGGTGTCATCAGAGAGCACTTAGACAGAAAAGAACAACCTTAACTTCAGAAGCTCATAAGTACTGAAAGGATTAAGATTTTTTAATAGAAGTCATTTACAAATCTGTTTAACTTTCTGGAGCCAGTTGATATATAAAAAAAAGTTTTTTCCTGGATAACCTCTTTAAAGTCTTTTGATCTATAGTTGTTAAATGGGCCTCACAGTGTAGTAGGGGTTAACAAGCATATGCCATTTACATTTTATTTTTAGCTTTATTTCATTTAAAGAGTACCTGCCATCAAATAAACTTTTCTAAACTAACTTAGGCTATATTCCTTAACTACTCCTAACACTCCTCCCACCCTGAAAAAACATTTTATAGCTTTAAAAAGCTCTGTATCTTACCTTTATTCTTGCTCAAATTGGGCATTCTCCCAGCAGGAGAAAGTGGGCGTTTCACAGCATCTGTGACATCACTGAAGCCTGCTGGGGGACCACTTTCGCCATCACATTTATGCAGCACTGGGGTGAATAGAAGCTCTGTGCAGCTTTCAGTGAGGCTCTTTGCAGCTGTCAATCAAGCTCAGTGCAGAGAAACACTTCCTAAGTTTGGTCTCCTGCCGGGTCGGGAGGAGACCAAACGCCCTGTATTAATTGCAGCAGGGACCAGAACAGCGGCACCCAGTGGCCGATTTTTCTATTACATTTTAAACATATTTATGTTGATAATTTTAAAAGCAAGTGAATGGGAAAGTGTCTGCTAACTACACAAGGAACACTGTATTAAAAGTTTTATTTGGCTTTTTATCTCATGGCTGAGTGTCAGAAAGGTGTGGCCCAGGGTCCGCTATGTCCAAGGACCACCTCTCTCTGTTGACATCACAACCACTCCTCCTGGTGATTGACACACAGGGTCCGGTCCTGTGTAGGTTGCCCGCGCATGCACCGTCAATGTGTAGAACGGCTCATGCACTGTGAATCTGTTAGGGTCTATTCACACAGCAGAATTTAGCCTCAAATTAAGCGCTTAGACTTCTATGGGATTCTGCAAGAGGAATTTCAGGAGTGTGAATGGGAGTGCGGAATTGCATGGCTTTAATTTGAGATGGAAATTCTGCAAGTGGAAATTCCGCCGTGTGAATAGACCCATAGGGGGAGATTTATCAAAACCTGTCCAGAGGAAAAGTTGCCTAGTTGCCCATAGCAACCAATCAGATCACTTCCTTCATTTTGCAGAGGCCTTGTTAAAAATGAAAGAAGCAATCTTATTGGTTGTTATGGACAACTGGGCATCTTTTCCTCTGCATAGGTTTTGATAAATCTCCCCCATAGTGTTTTTTAACTTCCCATTACGCATTGACGATACATGCACGGGCAGATTACACAGGACCTCCGCAGAAGGCGAGCCCTGTGTGTCAATCACCAGCGGGTGTGGTGCAAGCAGATAGAGGTGTTTCGGCTCCAGGGCATAGCGGACCCCAGGCCACACCTTTCTAACACTCAGGGTTGGGATAAAAAGAAACAAACAAAGGTATGCCTGACATTAGCTTGTTAATCCCTACAACACTGTGTGGCCCATTTAACAACTATAGATCAAGTGACAGATGCACTTTACTAGTTCCCTACTGGGAATGGTGCTGAAATGTAAAGCATTGCTCTATATCAGCTGGAGGCATTCCCAATCAGGGTGCCTCCAGCTGTTCCAGCATTACAACTCCCAGCATGCCCGGACAGCCCCAAGTGGGCTGATCGCACCCACATAAATGTGATGCACGGCCCGACTCCACACCTCACTGCAAACACAGGGCTGCCGGAGGGAAAATCTTGTGTGCTCATAGGAGAAAATGCAGTGTATTCCCCCATGCCCAGTGGATTTTGCGCAGCGTGAAATACACGCTATGTGTGACCTACCCTACTGCAAGTGACTGTAAAACTTTATAGCAGCCTGTGGCAAGGCTCCCTGCTTTGCCATATAATTCAACTGTACCTGTGGTAGCCACAGTGTGTTAGTAAGAATACCTGATCACTTTGTGACGCCAGGGCACTGTTATCCTATACACGGTCCGACGTCAGGTTACAGATAACTGTCTTTACTGAGCTGGTGCAGAGGGTAATACACGTACAGCTGGCTTTAGGTGAGAGAGTGCAGCGTAACCCCTTGGGAGCCCTGTTGCCTTGCTAGGACATGTGGTGCTTACACCAAACAGATCAATACTGACTTGAGATGCATCCTGGTAGGTAGGGACCTGTCAAGGTGTTGAAGTCTTCTCCACAGGAGCATGAACATCCATCCTTCGAGTAATCCTTGCAGGATGACCAGTTCAGATTAGATTTGAGCTAGGCCTCTCCTCAGAGCACACGACACACAGCGCACCTCAACCAAACTGGGGCTCAGACTAAACTGTTCTGAACTCTCCCCCCTCACTACACTATATAGGGGAGACTTTAGGGTTTCCCATTGGCAGGCTGGGTGACATGGGGTTCACTGCCCTGATTTTAGTGTAAGTCTCTGGTGGGCCCAACACCTTGGGCTGCCAAGCTGCCCGAGACAGCCAAAAGCCACAGGACAGCTATTGGTGCTGGGACACAACATACCTATATCCGAAGAATACAGATACCTCTGAAAGTTCTGCTCTACTGGGGATTTGAGGCACCAGACCGAATGTCCGGTGCCCCCTGATCCCTGAGGGGCCATCCTTAGCGATGGGTTTCCTGGGCAGGTGCTCAGATTGGCACCCTCTAACACTGATTCTGTGTGCCAGTTATTGACTGACATGTACAGCCTGCATTAGGAAGATGCAGTGTATATTCTCCAGTCCTGTCCCCCAGCACTTGCAGAACATACAGAGGATGCAGACCTTCTTAACTATAAAAAGAATTAGGGATCCATGTCAATTGGTTAATAAATGATGCAAATAAATCTCCCCCTTTCCCTCCAAAGATAGGTTCTGCAGCAGCTGAAGTCTGTATTCTACAGAATAATGCACCATGTGAATACGGCCTGAGATCCCAATGAGAGGAAAAGCATCTAACACAAACGTATCAGGGTCCAAATCTAAGATCTATAGTAAATATTTTCTGTGTTTAGGAGAAAGTTCACACATTCGTAACTAGCAGTAGGTTTCCAGGAGGGTGTGAAGGAGAACTTCAGTAAAATAAAATAATAAACTTTAACTAACCTTTCACCGCTCCCCTGGTGCCGCCAATATCGCAGTCCCGTCCTCCGGTCCTGGTCTTCTTCTGGCTTTTTGTGCCCGATTAAAATAATATATAATGTTAATGATCCCGTACAGTGAACAGTGTATACATAAAAAGAAACAAACAACCTCAAATTGCTACTATTTGGTCACATCATTTGTTTCAGAAAATAAAATAAAAAGTGATCAAAAAGTCACATATACACAAAAGTGAAACCAATAAAAACTACAGATAACATGGGTCAGATTAGGGCAATTTTACATACTGATTTTGTTAAAAAGTATGAGTTTTTTTTTAAACAAGTACAGTAATAGTAAAGCATGTAACCATGGGTATCATTTTAATCATATTGACCCACAGAATAAAAAAATATGGACTTTTTTATGTAAACGGTACTGCTTAAAAATTATACCCCCCAAAAGCTGCAAAATTGTTGTCTTCTTTTCAATTTGCCCACAAAATAAAAAAATTGGGGGTTTGCTGTACATTTTATGGTAAAATAAGTGATGTCATTACAACGTACAATTGGTCACAAAAAAAAAGCGAGCCTCATATGGATCTGTGGATGGAAATATAAGAGTTATGACTCTCAGAAGATGAGGAGGAAAAAATGAAAAGGCAAAAATAAAACCCGGCTAAAATATTTAATCACACCCCCACTCCCCATTTCTAAGGTGTAACTATACACTGCTCCCTATGGCACCCCGCCATCCTTTCCCCTTACCTTCTACTCTCTTCTCCAGTGTTTGTTAAACCCATAGACAGCATTCACAGACTTACTATGCATCTTCCAAGACCTGGGATGACTCCTATTGGCTTAGAGTCCTGATGATGTCACCAAAGGTCCTAGAAGATCCAAATGTGTGCTGTCTATGGGCTCTGTGTAGCCAGGACAACTTTCTGGCTATATTCTCACTACTGTATTCAGGGACGGACTGGGAATAAAAACCAGCCCTGGAAATAATTGCAAACCAGCCCTACAGCCACTGGCATCGGGGGACAAACGTATTCCTCTGTTTTTTTGTAGATATATATATATATATATATATATATATATACACAGTGGTCCCTCAACATACGATGGTAATTAGTTCCAAACGAGCCATCGTTTGTTGAATCCATCGTATGTTGAGGGATCCGTGCAATGTAAAGTATAGGAAGTTGTACTCACCTGTCCCCGTCGCTCGCGATGGTGACCCCGGGCCTCCGTGGGCTCTCCGCTGTCTTCTCCGGTCCTCTGCTGTCTTCTCCGGTCCTCCGCTGTCTTCTCCGGTCCTCCGCTGTCTTCTCCGTTCCTCCGCTGTCTTCTCCGGTCCTCTGCTTTCTTCCGCAAGGCCTTACTGGGCCTGCGTAGCGACGTCATTACGCCTCTGCGTACGCCATTCCTATTGGATGACGTGCGTAGCAGCATATTGACGTCATCGGAGAGGGCCGAGAAGACACCGAAAGACCAGCACTGGACCCAGAGGGCACCCCGGAGCATCGTGGAGGGGTAAGTAATACTTACCGCACCACACGGGGAACATTAAGCTGCTATCCGGCAGCAGCTTAAGCATTTTGCGCTGCCGGATAGCACTTAATGCGATGGCCCCGACATAAAAAAGCATCATATGTCGATGCTGACATCGACATGCAATGGCCTCTGAGAGGCCATCGTATGTCGATTTGATCATATGTCTGGGCCATCGTAGGTCGGGGGGGTCACTGTATATATATACATATATATATATATATATATATATATATATATATATACACACATACACACACTGTCTAAATCCTGTATACTGAGACCAATATTACCAACACTAATACTAGTATATTTAGCAATATATATTGAGCACTGGGGGTATGTAAAGGTTTATTTTTTTCATACATAACATAGAATGGGCATACTTCTGCACAAAAAAAAACCTCCATTTGGATAATCCCTTTAAGCCCCCTGTGCTCCATATACATCACACCAAGACTATATAACACCACCATGCCATGAGTAAATAACGCCACCATTTAGTGATTCAGGAAAAATACAGTATTGTGAGTATGGATGTAAATATGTTCAGGGGGACCACTTTTCGATGGGGGCCCTGGGCAACTGCCCAGGTTGCCCTGCCCTAATGCTGGCCCTGCTCCTCGGTGACTGCTGATGTTCTGTACAGTAAGGGGACATTATCCCAGATATGATGCTGGTTAAAGTCTAATTCTCATAGCACCAGCTTTTATTATACCTTATTATCATTACTGCCAGCAGCAAATTTTACTATTCATTACTATAATTATAGCAAAACTGGTAACGAGCCCCCTGACCCTTTCATCTACCGCATAGCTGCAGTATTGTAAAAAGCAGTATACGGCTGAGTTTCCACTTGGCAGATTTTTTGAAAATCTGTTACTGCAGTTTTTGAGCCAAAAGTGTCTTCAAAAGGAATTGAAAATGAAAAGGAAAGATTTAGGCTATGTTCACATGGCGGAATTTCTGAGCAGAATTCCGTTGGGATATATTATATATATTCCGCTGCAGCAGAGTCCCATTGATTTCAATGGGATTCTGCTACACTGTGCACAAGGCCGAAATCCTGATACCGGCATCTGCAGAAACATTGAACCAGGCCAATGTTTTTGCAGATTCTGCTTGGAAATGCATTGCTGGCTATGAAGACGTCGCATTTCTGAGTGGTCCTAGTGCTGCTGAATCAATCAACTGTGCAGAATGTCCTCCTGTGTTTTCTGGGCAAAAATTCTAGCACTTATTCTGCTGTATGAACATAGCCTTATATTTCCCCTTACTGCTCGATCCACTTCTGGCTTTAGTTCAAAAACTGAAGCGACATTTTCCCCAAAAAACTGCCAAGTGGAAATGCAGCCTAACTATAGCAGTCAACAACATAATAGTACTAATAAATAATGATAATTAACAATAATACTTATTAATAATAATAAATAATATTAGTACTAATATTTAATAATAACACTACTGAATAATATTAAATAATAGTACTACTAATCAATGATATTACTAATAAATGATAAATAAAGTACTACTACTACTACTACTACTAAATAATAATAAATAATAGTACTAATAAATAATGATAATAATAATAAATAATATTAGTACTAATATTCAATTATAACACTACTGAATAATATTAAATAATAGTACTACTAATCAATGATATTACTAATAAATGACAAATAAAGTACTACTATTACTACTACTACTAAATAATAATAAATAATAGTACTAATAAATAATGATAATAATAATAAATAATATTAGTACTAATATTCAATTATAACACTACTGAATAATATTAAATAATAGTACTACTAATCAATGATATTACTAATAAATGACAAATAAAGTACTACTATTACTACTACTACTAAATAATAATAAATAATAGTACTAATAAATAATGATAATAATAATAATAATAATAAATAATATTAGTACTAATATTCAATTATAACACTACTGAATAATATTAAATAATAGTACTACTAATCAATGATATTACTAATAAATGATAAATAAAGTACTACTACTACTACTACTAAATAATAATAATAAATAATAGTACTAATAAATAATGATAATAATAATAATAAATAATATTAGTACTATTATTCAATTATAACACTACTGAATAATATTAAATAATAGTACTACTAATCAATAATAATACTAGTCATGAATAAATAAAGTACTAAATAATAATAAAATAGTACTAAAAAATTATAATGAATAATAGTACTACTACTAATAATAATGAATAGTGCTACTAATAAATATTAATAATAATAAGAAGAAGAAATAAGAATAATAAGAATAAATAATTGTGCCATATCTTTTGCAAAAAGGAAAAATCCATTCAGTTTACATATAGGCGTACCTTGTTTTCCCCTTCAAGAAGGACCATGCTTATTATCAGTTATATGATGTATGGACGTATAGATGACATTACACATTGGCTAACCTTGTCTTACCTTTGACTGTTCAGGCAGCCGAACTGTGACTTGAAGAGCTCTCTTGTAGAATGTATGACTGCGTTGGATATGTTCTTGGAAAACGATTTCCAGGGGGCCCTCACCTACCTCCAGACCAAGTGAGTATCTTTCTCCTTATCACTGTTACACCCTGAGACTCTACAAGCTCCATCATGTTTCAGACTCAGTGTTCATCATGTTAGGATGGATATTTGGAATTTTTTAAGTATTTGCTGTTTTTATCTTTCCCGCCTGCACTGGGTTGTCTACATAGGACTTCATATACACTGCTCAAAAAAATAAAGGGAACACTAAGATAACACATCCTAGATCTGAATGAATGAACTAATCGTATGAAATACTTTCGTCTTTACATAGTTGAATGTGCTAAAAAATTATCAATGGAAATCAAATTTATCAATCCATGAAGGTCTGGGTATGGAGTCACACTCAAAATAAAGTGGCAAAAAAGAGTAAAAGAATAGTGGCACCAGTACCTGTATATACAGCTTCACGAGATGGACAGTACGGACACTCGGGCAACTACCCAGTTCCACTCAGCTGGCGGAGGTGCTAGGACAATGGGAAACCCAGTCTTTGTTTTATTCTCAAAATAAAGTGGAAAACCGCACTACAGGCTGATCCAACTTTGATGTAATGTCCTTAAAACAAGTCACAATGAGGCTCAGTAGTGTGTGTGGCCTCCACGTGCCCGTATGACCCCCCTACAATGCCTGGACATGCTCCTGATGAGGTGGCGGATGGTCTCCTAAGGGATGTCCTCCCAGACCTGGACTAAAGCATCTGCCAACTCCTGGACAGTCTGTGGTGCAACGTAGCGTTGGTGGATGGAGCGAGACATGATGTCCCAGATGTGCTCAATCGGATTCAGGTCTGGGGAACAGGCGGGCCAGTCCATAGCATCAATGCCTTCCTCTTGTAGGAACTGCTGACACAGTCCAGCCACATGAGGTCTAGCATTGTCTTGCATTAGGAGGAACCCAGGGCCAACCACACCAGCATATGGTCTCACAAGAGGTCTGTGGATCTCATCTCGGTACCTAATGGCAGTCAGGCTACCCCTGGCAAGCACATGGAGGGCTGTGCAGCTCCCCCAAAAAAGTGCAACCCCACACCATTACTGACCCACCACCAAACCGGTCATGCTGGAGGATGTTGCAGGCAGCAGAACGTTCTCCACTGCGTCTCCAGACTCTGTCACATGTGCTCAGTGTGAACCTGCTTTCATCTGTGAAGAGTACAGGGTGCCTGTGGCAAATTTTCCAATCTTTGTGTTCTGTGGCAAATGCCAAACGTCCTGCACGGTGTTGGGCTGTAAGCACAACCCCCACCTGTGGATGTCGGGCCCTCATACCACCCTCATGGAGTCTGTTTCTGACCGTTTGAGTGGACACATGCACATTTGTGGCCTGCTGGAGGTCATTTTGCAGGGCTCTGGCAGTGCTCCTCCTGCTCCTCCTTGCACAAAGGCGGAGGCAGCGGTCCTGCTGCTGGTTGTTGCCCTCCTACGGCCTCCTCCACGTCTCCTGATGTACTAGCCTGTCTCCTGGTAGCACCTCCATGCTCTGGACACTACGCTGACAGACACAGCAAACCTTCTTGCCACAACTCGCATTGATGTGCCATCCTGGATGAGCTGCACTACCTGAGCCACTTGTGTGGGTTGTAGACTCCATCTCATGCTACCACTAGAGTGAAATCACTGCCAGCATTCAAAAGTGACCAAAACATCAGCCAGGAAGCATAGGAACTGAGAAGTGGTCTGTGGTCATTACCTGCAGAACCATTACTTTATTGGGGGTGTTTTTCTAGTTGCCTATAATTTCCACCTGTTGTCTGTTCCATTTGCACAACAGCATGTGAAATTGATTGTCAATCAGTGCTGCTTCCTGAGTGGACAGTGTGATTTCACAGAAGTGTCATTGACATGGAGTTACATTGTGTTGTTTAAGTGTTCCCTTTGTTTTTTTGAGCAGCATATAAGGGGATGTTGCTGTACACAGTTTGTATTGCCCTGATGTGTAGACAGCAGTGCCAGCCATTGTATAAAACATGCCCAATGACTCTTTGTCTTCCTTTATTTGATATAGATGACATTGCACAGCACACAATTAATCCAGAATAAGTGAATAATGTTCTTGTTTTGCCTTTACTACTTTTTAAAGAGGTACTCCGCTGGAAAACTTTCTGGTGCCAGAAAGTTAAACAGATTTGTAAATGACTTATATTCAAAAATCCGAATCCTTCCAGTACTTATCAGCTGCTGTATGCTACAGAGGAAGTTCTGAGCAGGACAGGTTTGCTATGGGGATTGCTCCTGCTCTGGACAGTTCCTAAAATGGACAGAGGTGTCAGCAGAGAGCACAGTGGTCAGACAGAAAAGAACTTCCTGTAGAGCATACAGCAGCTGATAAGTACTGGAAGGATTAAGATTTGTAAATAGAAGTAATTTACAAATCTGTTTAACTTTTTGGCACCAGTTCATAAAGAAAAAATGTTTTCCAATGGAGTACCCCTTTAACTAGCGCTGCTGATGGCTGTATACTGTATATAGTGAGCAGAAGTTCACTTACCCTCCTTGTCCCTGCTTTGGCCTGATCCAGTGTAGTCCTGCCTCTAGTGATGACATCACTAGAGGCTGACTTACAGCCAGGAACAAGGGTTGGAAGTGAGGCTCTGTTCAAAATTGTGCTTTTTTAGCATGCCTTTTTGTTTAAAACAGAACAGACCCCATTTGGCAGTTTGATCCCAAACAGGGAGCCTCCAGCTGTTGCAAAACTACAACTCCCAGCGTGCCTGGACAGTCTTTGGCAATATCTGGAGGCACCCTGGTTGGGAAACACTGGCTTCATATGTCAGTATGATACAGAATAATGTGAGGGACAACTCTGCATTGGGAACATTTACTTCTTGTAGATAAAGTTCTTTGTCCTCGTGACTCACCAACCATGTTCCCACCCAAAATTGTGAGCTATTAACCTTAGCATCTAGTCCACCTAGCCCCTCCCTGATTTGGTATGTGATTGTATTGAAGCCCAGTTCATTCGGACTTTCCACCAGACTTTTGTAAGTTCTCGCTAAAGTAATTTGAGTAGAAATCTACATGGAAATCCAATGTGGATTCTGACCCAAAAGTCACGTGAAATCTACATAGAATCCGGGTCAATGGGAAATCCACAACAAGCAATTTTCTAAGCAGAAATTTCCAATATGCGGATATGAATTCTAGTTAAACTTTGCACTAAAGTGATACCATGTTTAGAACCATATGACGTTTTGGTCTTGGAAACCTTAAAGGAGTACTCCGGTGGAAATTTTTTTTTTTTAAATTAACTAGTGCCAGAAAGTTAAACAGATTTGTAAATTACTTCTATTAAAAAATCTTTACCCTTCCAGTACTTTTTAGCAGCTGTATGCTATAGAGGAAATTCCATTCCTGTTTTAATTTCTTTTTTGTGTTGACCACAGTGCTCTCTGCTGACACCTCTGTCCATGTCAAGAACTGTCCAGAGCAGCATTTGCGATGGGGATTTTCTCCAGCTCCGGACAGTTCCTGATATGGGCATCAGGTGTCAGCAGAGAGCACTGTGGACAAGACAAAAAAAGAAATTCAAAAAAAATTGAATTTCCTCTGTAGCATACAGCTGCTAAAACGTACTGGAAGGGTAAAGATTTTTTTAATAGAAGTCATTTACTAATCTGTTTAACTTTCTGGCACCAGTTGATTTTGGTTTTCCACTGGAGTACCCCTTTAATGCGCTTTCATACATACTAAGGCTAGGTTTCCACTTGTTTTTTTTTTCTTGCAAAAAACGCCAATAAAAACGCCTATTCTGCCGCACAGCATTTTTTTTTGTTCTCTTTCTGTGAAAAAACGATGCGGCCAGATGTTAGCTGCCAAATGTCATATCCACTTGGTGTTTTTCATTTTGGTGTTTTTTTTCTTTTTTTTTTTTTATCCTTTTGGCGTTAGTTTGCAGTTTTGGTCTCCCTGACAGTTTTAGAAAAACAACCTCATGTTGAGACTTTGGAGTTTTTTCGGGGAAATCTTGGCATTTTCTCTTATAGAAGTCTATGGGAGTGAAAAAACACCACAAAAAAAGCCATGTGGGTTTTAACATTGGTGTTTTTGCGGGCAGATTTTATTTTTATGTTTTTTTTACTTTAGCGATCCAAAAGGGATGGAGTTAGCCTTTTTTCATTTCATAGATTACCTAAAAAAAAATAAAAAAATTAAAAAAAAAGATACAATAGGGAACAAAATTTTTATTTTTTATAACAAAATATTTTTTACATTTTCAAGCAGGAAACAATTTAATGCGAGCGGTTAGGGACTGAAAAATGCACCCGACAATACTAAAAATGGCAAAGTGGTCCATGTGAATTTTAAATAAAAAAATTTTCGTCTATTTTTTAGTTAACCTTTTTATTAAATCTATTTAATAATGCATATAAAGCCTTCTAATAATTGAAGGTAAAATCAGGACAGTGTAAAGTGTTTTTTAAACTATATGTCCGCACATTATTTTGTTCCTACTAGTACTCCCAGCATGGGACAGAGTGCGCTACATGTTGGGAGCAGTAGTACCGGCAGTATGGGACAGATCGCCCCAGGTCTCACTCTTGAGACCCATTGCAATCGGCACTTAGATTCCTAAGATGCAAGCGGCACGCTGCACCTCTCGGCATCTCTGCTCTGTACTTTGGCCGGCCAGTGATTAGGGTTGTCACCTGGCCGGTATTTTACCGACACAGCCGGTATTTTGACCACCATTGCAATGCAATGGCCGGTATTTATCCAACCAATCCTCCAACTCCTGTAATGTTGCACCATATGCTATACCAGTGTTTCCCAATGAGAGCGCCTTCAGCTGTTGCAAAACTACAACTCCCAGCATGCCCAGGCAGCCATCGGCTGCCTGGGCATGCTGGGAGTTGTAGTTTTGCAACAGCTGGAGGCACCCCTGGTTGGGTAACACTGACCTATACCCCCTTCCCACAAATGGACGTAAATTCACCTCCACTGCGGGCTCCTGCCGTATGACGCACGATCAGCAGGTAAGCGCGCATCATACCCGACAGGTCCCGGTTGCTATCAGCAACCAGGACACGCGGCTAATACCGGACATCGCTGATCGGGCTGATGTCCGGTATTAACCCTTTTAGACGCCGCACATTTTAGATGCAGAATCTAAAATGGGAGATTGCTGTTGCAGGTTAGCTCAGTGGGCTGTATGGGACCATGGCGGTAAAATCGCGGTATCCCGAAGAGCTGAGAGGACAGCGAGAGGGTACTTACCTTCCTTCCCATTGTCCGATCGTTGCTTAATTGCTCCAAGCCTGAGGTCCAGGCTTGAGCAATCGAGCACAGATAGCATTGATCAATGCTATGCTATGGCATAGCATTGTTCAGTGTATGCAATCAAAATATTGCATGTAATAGTCCCCTATGGGGTGTAAAAAAAGTAAAAAAAAAAAAAGGTAATAAATGTGATTTGACCCCTTCCCTAATAAACGTTTGAATCACCCCCCCCTTTTCCCATTTAAAAAAAAAAACATATGTGGTATCACCGCGTGCTTAAATGACCAAACTATAAAAATATAATGTTAATTAAACTGCACGATCAATGGCATACAGGTAAAAAAAATTCCAAAGTCAAAAATTGCGTATTTTTGGTCACTTTATAAAAATGTTTATAAAAAGAGATTAAAAAGTCTCATCCAAACAAAAATGGTACCGATAAAAACTTCAGATCACAGCCCAAAAAATAAGCTCTGATACCACCCCGTAGATGGAAAAAATTTAAAGTTATAGGGGTCAGAAGAGGACAATTTTAAACATAATAATTTTTGGGCCATGTAGTTAGAATTTTTTTTAAGTAGTAAAATAAAATAAAACCTATATAAACGAGGTATCCTTGTAACCGTATGGACCTGCAGAATAAAGATAAGGTGTCATTTTTACGGAAAAGTGCGCTGCGTAGAATCGGAAGCCCCCATAATTGACAAAATGGCTTTTTGTTTTCAATTCCGCTGTAGATTTTGTGGTGAAATTATTAATGGTATTACAAAGTAAAACTGGTGGCGCAAAAGAAAAGTCCTCATTTGAGTCTGTAGGTGGAAAATTGAAAGTGTTATCATTTTTAGAAGGTGAGGAGGAAAAAGCAAAAGTGCAAAAATGAGAAATGGCCCGAGAGGGAAGGGGATATTATATACTACTACAGTATATAGTCAACATGCTGGGAGTTGTAGTTTTGCAACAGCTGGAGGCACCCCTGGTTGGGAAACACATGGTTAGTCCAACATGCTGGGAGTTGTAGTTTTTGTTTGGGGCAGCTGCTGAGCAACTCCCGAATTTGCTAAAAAAAACAAAAAAACAAACAAAACGATCAAAAAGTTACATTAAGGGTGCATTCCCACCTGGCGTATTTTGATGCATATTTTCTGTTGCGTATTTTATTTCCCATTGAAGTAAATGGGTTAGAAAATACGCAGCAGCAAATACGCAGCAAAATACGCCAGGTGGGAACGTAGCCTAAAACAAAAATGGTACTGTTAAAAAGTACAGATTGGGGCACAAAAAATTAGTCCTGATACAGAGAAATAAAAAAGTTATAGGAGTCAGAATAGGACATAAAATCACATATGCGTATCCTGTTATGTTAACGCCTATATAATTAATTATGCAAATTAGCATGGCCAGTATTTTTTTTGCAAGAAAGGTGGCAACCCTACCAGTGATGTGAATAGAACTTCACATCAGTCATTCATATTTGCCGCTCAGAGCGGTGATTGGTCGGCAAATATGAATCAGTGATGTCATTCACTGCGCCACATGTTCTTTACATAAGTTTTAATAAATCTCTCCCCCCCATGGCACCAAGAAACTATGACAGAGATTTATCAAAGCAAAGGATCAGTGGAACAGTTCGTCATAGCAACCAATCAGATTCTGGCTTTCCTTTTCAGTTTTTCAGAGGCCCTTAGCAACCAGCTAGAAAGAAGCAATCTGAGTGGTTGCTATGGGCAACTGCTCCATGTTTCCTTTGCATAAGGTTTTGATAAATCTCTCCAATGGAGCTCAGGAAATTAGTTTTATAGTGAATTATAGCTACATGGGGTGGGTCCTGTACAGACCTTCAATGAATGTTCACACTAGATTATACACGGATTCCATTGTCGATTCCGCCTTAAAATCTGCATTAAATCTGCATGGAATCCGAGTTCCATTGATTTCATTGGGAAATCCTTGACCACGTGCGCACACTTTGGGAGGGGGGGAGATACAAAGAATTTAGCACCACTTTTTTTGCTTTAGCTGGGCCACATTTGCTTAATGTGGTGCACACTATTAGCGCCACATATTCAGATATTTAGTACCTGATTTAGCGCCCTGTTAGCCAATTTTTTATAGAAAGTGTACTTGGAATTAAATAAAGTGCTATATTTGCTATTTGCCCCAAATTTTCAAAAGACCAAACACACTTCTGAAAATGCAACGCAATTAACACTCTTTGAGGCGCAAAATAAAGAGCCCTAATTGCACAAGTCTTTAAATATTCCGTTTAAAAAAATGGATGGAATGATCCTATTGCACTTTAAAATTCTACTACAAATCCACTATGATGCTAATCTTACAAGTATATTTGCTTACGATTTCCTTGTGAAATTCACATGACATTTTTACATGTTAATTTTTCTTATGTTCACATAGCGGAACATGTTGGCACTAAGACTGGTCGGAAATGCATCATCTCCATAGACAGCAATGCAGGAATCGGAATTTCCGCAACAGATGTTTCTGCTGTGTGCACAATGCAGCAGAATCCCTCAAAAAAAAAAAAATAAAAAAAAAAATGGGAGTCTGCTGCATCAGAATTTCCAAGTGGAATTTTTCCACTGGGTTCTGCTTGTGAATTTAGTCCTAGGCTGGTTTAATACTACGGAATCTCTGGATGGACGAAATTTGGCCAGAGACACTTAAAGAGGTACTCCGTTCTAAACATCTTATCTCCTATTCAAAGAATAGGGGATATGATGTTAGATTGCGGAGGTCCCGGCGATCTCTGGGCCGGCAGCAGCGGCATCCAGAAGACGAAAGCTTGCAGCTTTCACGTTCCTGATGTGAGGCCACGCCCCCTCCATTCATAGCCGTCACACCTCCTTCCAGATACGTAAATGGAGAGGGCGTGGCGGCTGGCATTGCCAGTCATCGGACACGGAGCGGAGTTCACTCCGTGTACCGAATGACAGGGGGACTATCCTTTGGATAGGGGATAAGATGTTTAGAGCGGAGTACCCCTTTAAACCAAGCATCATTATCGGACAAAGTGCAAAAGTATCTAAAACACTAAAAAGTTGCACATATTTGCGAAAATTTAAACTTTCACAAACATTATTGACTTTTTGACAACAGAAAACTGGCATGCAAGCTTTGATAAATTCACCCCTTAAATTATAGGTCCCTGTTTTAAGAACAGTGGGTATAGATGGCAATGTGTGTGTGTTTGGGGGGGATAAAAGATGCCTGGGCCAATTTTGTATTGAA
Source organism: Hyla sarda (assembly GCF_029499605.1). Taxonomy (NCBI): domain Eukaryota; kingdom Metazoa; phylum Chordata; class Amphibia; order Anura; family Hylidae; genus Hyla; species Hyla sarda. Next base: position 203,456,886 of record NC_079195.1, read on the forward strand.
ATATACCGCCATGTATGTGTGATAGATGGCCATGTTTTTTATTCTATTAAGTGATATGTATCCAGTGGGGTTTGTTTGCACATGGTTCAGTATTATAATAATACATTTCTTCCAAATACACAGGTCCAAGGAGAGTATGTACCATTCCCTTACATATGCCACCATGCTGGAAATGCAAGCCATGATGACATTTGACCCTCAGGACATAGTGAATGCTGGGAACACCATGAAGGAGGCTCAGGCAGTGTGTCAGAGGTTTGTATAGAAACGCAAATTTGCCAATGGCGCCCTGTGCACTTCAGAGATGAAAGCAGGTTCACACTAAGCACATGTGACAGACGTGACAGAGTCTGGAAACGCTGTGGAGAATGTTCTGCTGCCTGCAACATTCTCCAGCATGACGGTGGGTCAGTAATTATGTGGGGTGGCATTTCTTTGGGCCCTCCATGTGCTTGCCAGAGGTAGCCTGACTGACATTAGGTACCGAGATGAGATCCTCAGACCCCTTGTGAGACCATATGCTGGTGCGGTTGGCCCTGGGTTCCTCATAATGCAAGACAATTCTAGACCTCATGTGGCTGGATTGTGTCAGCAGTTCCTGCAAGAGGAAGGCATTGATGCTATGGACTGGCCGCCCGTTCCCCAGACCTGAATCCGATTGAGCACATCTGGGACATCATGTCTCGCTCCATCCACCAACGCCTCGTTCCACCACAGACTGTCCAGGAGTTGGCGGATGCTGTAGTCCAGGTCTGGGAGGACATCATCAGGATCATGCCCAGGCGTTGTAGGGAGGTCATACAGGCACGTGGAGGCCACACACACTACTGAGACTCATTGTGACTTGTTTTAAGGACATTACATCAAAGTTGGATCAGCCTGTAGTGAGGTTTTCCACTTTGATTTTGAGTGTGACTCCATATCCAGACCTCCATGGGTTGATAAATTTGATTTCCATTGATAATTGTTGTGTGATTTTGTTGTCACCACATTCACCTATGTAAAGACAAAAGTATTTCATACGATTAGTTCATTCATTCCAGATCTAGGATGTGTTATCTTAGTGTTCCCTTTATTTTTTTGAGCAGTGTATAAAAATGAAATGATCACTGTCATCTTAAACGACTTTACTCCATCTGATAGCACTTCATTTACTAAAAATGACTCCTCATCCCAGGAAAACTGCTCTAAAATCTTGGCCACTAGGTGTCTCCCTTACCTGCTGTCCACTTGCTGTTGTTTGGGGAAATCTGTCTCAAGTAACAGACATGGCAAGAGAAAGTACATAAAGTGATAGGTGGGACTTTCCATGCGCTCTGTGTAGAAGGTGTGTATGGGTTGGGGGTGGTTAGAGAGGTTAGAGAAAAAGGCTGAGCTGTTTACCTGTAAGCTGGGACCTTCCAGATAATATGCACTGTCCACTGCTTGCCGAGTGCCTTGTGTAACCCCTTCCTTGATGTGTTACTGCTGTTTATTTCATGTCTGTTTACACAACACCTTGTAAAATCAATGCTTTAGTACCCCATTCTTCCTCCACAGGCCATTTATAGTACTGTACTGTGTAAATCATGAGTCTAGCACCAACACTATGTCATGGCAGAGCAAAGAGGTGTATGTGATATGTTGTATTGTGCTGTCATTGTCTAGTGATCTAAGGGAGGGAGTAACTGTGTGCACTATTGGCCAGTGGGTGTAGCGTAGGTGGGCCGCACCCAGGGCAAAGCATAAATCCGACTCATACATTGTATACATCGCCAAATGGCAGTATGATGCTCTTTATTGGAGCTAGGATGCTCTTGGGTGGCAGTAGAATGCTCTTTACTGGAACTACGATGTGTTTAGATGGCAGTAGGATGCTCTTTATTGGAGCTAGGATTTTCTCGGATAGCAGTAGGATATATAATGAGTATTTATAAATTACCATATTTTTCGTCCTATAGGACGCACCGGCGTATAAGACGCACCCAATTTTTAAGGGCAAAATCTAAAAAAAATAAAGATTTTGAACCCAATAGTCATCTTCAACCTGCGGACCTCCAGATGTTGCAAAACTACAACTTCCAGCATGCCCGGACAGCCGTTGGCTGTCCGGGCATGCTGGGAGTTGTAGTTTTGCAACATCTGGAGGTCCACAGATTGAAGACCACTGCATAGGAGGTAATACTCACGTGTCCCCGCCGCTCCGGACCCGTCACCGCTGCCCTGGATGTCGCTCCATCGTTGTCGCCGTGTCCCCGTCGCTCCGGAACGTCTCTGCTGCCGGCCGGGTATCCTCGCTCTCCGTCGCCTCCATCACGTCGTTACGCACGCCGACACGCACGTACGCGACGATGTGATGACGAGGAAGGAGAGCACCGGCCATACAGGGGATCCCTGAACGGAGAAGACACCGAGGAGGCAGGTAAGGTCCCTCCCGGTGTCCTGTAAGCACTAACCCGGCTATTCTGTCGGGCTGTTCGGGACCGCCGCGGTGAAATCGCGGCGGTCCCGAACAGCCCGACTGAACAGCCGGGTTAGTGTCACTTTCCCTTCAGACGCGGCGGTCAGCTTTGATCGCCGCGTCTGAAGGGTTAATACAGGGCATCACCGCGATCGGTGATGTCCTGTATTAGCCGCGGGTCCCGGCCGTTGATGGCCGCAGGGACCGCCGCGATAGGGGTGTATTCGCCGTATAAGACGCACCGACTTTTCCCCCCCAGTTTTGGGGAAGAAAAAGTGCGTCTTATACGGCGAAAAATACGGTAGTTTATGAACAACTCATTAAAGAGTAAAAAGATACATGCAGGCGGTTAAATGCTACAACAATTGTTTCTAACGAAATGGTTGTAGATATGAATAAATCTCTTGCTTATCGTGTTTTGCACGTAAAGTCTCCAGAGAAAATAAAGTGACTCAATGTGATTACTGTATGTCATTCAGCTCCATCAGAGGCCCCAGCTTTCTTCTCGCTGGTGACGCCGCGCTTTGTTCATTCCCTGCTCTGAATCACAGAACATTACACAGCGCGTGTAAATAATTCTCTCCTTCATTGTATTAAATGGATGAAGTTAACTACTTAACATTTATATAATGCGATTACTTTTCAAAGCATGAGTCAGTGGTCCTCTCACCGTGCATCCACGTGGCTGGATGACAGACTCATGTTCTATGAAATCATGATCTGGAGGCCAAAGACTGTGTTTGGGCCCAAATGTGTGGTATTGCAGCTTAAAGGGTTACCTCTCATCAAATAAACTTTTGATATATTTTAGATTAATGAATGTTGAATAACTTTCCAATAGCATGTTAATGAAAAATCAGCTTCTTTCTATTGTATTTTTCCCGATCAGTCCTGTCAGCAAGCATTTCTGACTCATGCTGGAGTCCTAAACACTCAGAGCTGCCAGCCTGCTTTGTTCACAGCCAAACAGGCTGTGAACAAAGCAGGCTGGCAGCTCTGAGTGTTCTCCTTTGTGAACAAAGCGGACTGGCAGCTGGTAGTGTTTAGGACTCCAGCATGAGTCTGAAATGCTTGCTGCCAGGACTGGTAGGGAGACCCCTAGTGGTCATTTCTTCAAAGTGGAAAATTAAATAAAATGAAGCATATTTTTTAATAACATGCAATTGTGAAGTTATTCTGCATACATTAATCTATAATATATCAAAAGTTTTTTTTTGATGAGAGGTACCCTTTAAAGAAGTATTTTTCTTACCAATTTTGTGAGAATCTGAAAGAAATAAATCATGTCATGCTGCATCACATTCCATATTATTTTTTTCCTAAAAGCGATTGTAGTCTGTAGTCATGGAAACAAATACATCTGCGTAGGAGTTGTATACACTAAAACGGTAGACTGTTCTTGATCGAGTGACCTTATGTTTATTATAGACGCACTAAAACAACAGTGCATTATTGCTTTATAAATCAGATGCAAAAATATAACAAATACATAAATAAATAACAATAAAAACGATCTTAACCCTTAGAAACTGGCCAATCCGGACAGCTGTTATTGTAGATCCCAGATGCGCACAGGTCACATGGAGGAGTGAGTTGGTAGCTGTAGATTTACGATAGACATCGGTTGAAATTGAGCCATCCCGCTCTCTTTCCATTTGGATTTCTAAAAAAATCGATCTTATCTGGGCTATATTTCTATATGTCAATTCAACACTGATATCATTTTGATTTAACTCTGTCATTAATTACTTAAAGGGGTACTCCAGTGAAAAACTTTTTTTTTATTTTTATTTTTTAAATCAACTGGTGCCAGAAAGTTAAACAGATTTGTAAATTACGTCTATTAATAAATCTTAATCCTTCCTGTACTTATTAGCTGCTGAATGCTACAGCGGAAATTCTTTTCATTTTGAAACACAGAGATGTCAGCAGAGAGCACTGTGCTCATGATGTCAGCAGAGAGCTCTGTGTTTCAAACGGAAAAGAATTTCCACTGTAGTATTCAGCAGCTAATAAGTACAGGAAGGATTAAGATTTTTTTAATAGAAGTAATTTACAAATCTGTTTAACTTTCTGGCACCAGTTGATTAAAAAAAACAAAAAAACAAAAACGTTTTCCACCGGAGTACCCCTTTAAGCTGGGGCACCAACCCCTGCCATATAAACAGAACGTCATTGATGTACTGCAGCCAGCACTGCACAAGGTCCACACCCGGCACCCCGCCCTACTCCTACATATAAATAATAAATATAGAAAACAATATAAACTGCATGACCCACAGAATAATGAGAACGTCATTTTAGCCGAAAAAACAAAACACCACAAAAGTTGTAAAAACGGTTTTCATTTCAGACCCTATCCTCATAAAATATATATTTTATTGTTTCGCTGTATATTTTATGTTAAAGTGAGTGATATCATTACAAAGTACAATTGGTTGTGCAAAAAAAACCAAGCCCTCATATGGGACTGTGGAAGTAAAAATAAAAGAGTTATGGCAAGGAGGGAAAAAAACAAAATGCAAAGATTAAAATTGGCAGTGTCCTTAAAAGGGTATTCCAGGCAAAACCTTTTTTTATATATATCAACTTGCTCCGGAAAGTTAAACAGATTTGTAAATTACTTCTATAAAAAAAATCTTAATCCTTCCAATAGTTATTAGCTTCTGAAGTTTTCTGTCTAACTGCTCAATGATGATGTCCTGTCCCGGGAGCTGTGCATGATGGGAGAATATCCCCATAGGAACTGCACAGCTCCCGGGACATGAGTCATCAGAGAGCAGTTAGACAGAAAACAACAACACAACTTCAAAAGCTAATAACTATTGGAAGGATTAAGATTTTTTAATAGAAGTAATTTACAAATCTGTTTAACTTTCCGGAGCCAGTTGATATATAAAAAAAAGTTTTGGCCTGGAATACCCCTTTAACCCCTTAAGGACGCAGGACGTAAATGTACGTCCTGGTGCGGTGGTACTTAACGCACCAGGACGTACATTTTCGTCCTAAGCATAACCGCGGGCATCGGAGCGATGCCCGTGTCATGCGTGGCTGATCCCGGCTGCTGATCGCAGCCAGGGACCCGCCGGCAATGGCCGACGCCCGCGATCTCGCGGGCGTCCGCCATTAACCCCTCAGGTGCCGGGATCAATACAGATCCCGGCATCTGCGGCAGTGCGCGATTTGAATGAATGATCGAATCGCCCGCAGCGCTGCTGCGGGGATCCGATCATTCATAACGCCGCACGGAGGTCCCCTCTCCTTCCTCCGTGCGGCTCCCGGCGTCTCCTGCTCTGGTCTGTGATCGAGCAGACCAGAGCAGGAGATGACCGATAATACTGATCTGTTCTATGTCCTATACATAGAACAGATCAGTATTAGCAATCATGGTATTGCTATGAATAGTCCCCTATGGGGACTATTCAAGTGTAAAAAAAAAGTAAAAAAATGTAAAAGTAAAAGTAAAAAAAAAGTGAAAAATCCCCTCCCCCAATAAAAAAGTAAAACGTCCGTTTTTTCCTATTTTACCCCCAAAAAGCGTAAATTTTTTTTTTTATAGACATATTTGGTATCGCCGCGTGCGTAAATGTCCGAACTATTAAAATAAAATGTTAATGATCCCGTACGGTTAACGGCGTGAACGAAAAAAAATTAAAAAAGTCCAAAATTCCTACTTTTTTAATACATTTTATTACAAAAAAAATTATAAAAAATGTATTAAAAGTTTTTTATATGCAAATGTGGTATCAAAAAAAAAAAGTACAGATCATGGCGCAAAAAATGAGCCCCCATACCGCCGCTTATACGGAAAAATAAAAAAGTTATAGGTCATCAAAATAAAGGGATAATAAACGTACTAATTTGGTTTAAAAGTTTGTGATTTTTTTTAAGCGCAACAATAATATAAAAGTATATAATAATGGGTATCATTTTAATCGTATTGACCCTCAGAATAAAGAACACATGTCATTTTTGCCATAAATTGTACGGCGTGAAAACAAAACCTTCCAAAATTTGCAAAATTGCGTTTTTCGTTTTAATTTCCCCACAAAAATAGTGTTTTTTGGTTGCGCCATAAATTTTATGATATAATGAGTGATGTCATTACAAAGGACAACTGGTCGTGCAAAAAACAAGCCCTCATACTAGTCTGTGGATGAAAATATAAAAGAGTTATGATTTTTAGAAGGCGAGGAGGAAAAAATGAAAACGTAAAAATTAAATTGTCTGAGTCCTTAAGGCCAAAATGGGCTGAGTCCTTAAGGGGTTAAAGGAGTACTCCGCTTGAGTTGGGAGCTTGTGAAATCATAGCCCCGCCCCCTCAATGCAAGTCTATGGGAGGGGGCGTGGCGGCTGTCACGCCCCCTCCCGTAGACTTGTATTGAGGAGGTGGGGCTATGACGTCACAAGCTCCCGACTCCAGCGTTCGGAACAGTTTGTTCCAAACGCTGAGCAGCGGAGTACCCCTTTAAGGGATTTATATGTTTGTGTTCTGTAATCCAACTACCTAATACAAAAACAAAGAAACAAAAAGCAATAAAGTCAGAGGCGTAACTTGTAGCTTCATATGGGGCAGATGTGCTTTGGGGCCCCCTTAGGAACTAGGGTCCTGTTGCGACTACTACCTCTGCACCCCTTATAGCTATGCCCCTGAATAAAGTAATAATGATACGAATAATAATCGCAGTGATCAAAATAAGCTTTGTCTTCTTTGGACAAACTATTGTTAGAAGGGTCCCCTAAAGCATACAGGGGGTTTCTCTGCTGGGACCTCTGGGGATTATCTGCAGAAACCTAGCAGCAAGGGCTTAATTTTCCTGCAGTGCCACTACTGGCCAAATTAAGTATTACAGCGTTCCAATAAAAAGAAATAGGCTTTCTGTATAATATATAGCTAGCTTTCTTAAAAGAGTTGTGGTGTCCTGGTACCGTATTGCATACCGTACCTTGTATGGTGGTCCCCAAAGTCAGAGTTACTACGTTCAGGTAGTGTTCCCCAGGTGGGACAGCCACTAGTCGCCTCTTCTACTCTAATTCTATAATGTTTCTATGTACATATTTAATCATGTATATTTAATATAATGCATATTAGTACTTGCCTTGTTGGCGTCACAGGTCATGTGACTATGTAAATTCCTTTATGGTATGTTGAAGGACCTTTGGAGGTCCTTGGGTCACATGTTTACCCATAATTCTATGTGAAGGTGATTGACAGAAGTATTGGACCAATTAGCTCTCGTCCAGCCCCTGCCCATATAAGGGAGCTGTAGCCAATTATCGCTCTCTTGGGTTGCTGCTCTCGTGGATGCCGGACTTGCAGGACGGATCTGCGCAACTTTCAAAGACACGCTAGGCCAGAAAACCTACCGGCCTCAGCCTAAACTAAACCGTGAGTTCTAAACTAATCCCTGCTAAAGCTAGCATGACTACTGGACCGAAACTAAATCCCCTAAATCCAGTGGAACAGCGCATATCAGTCTAAGGACTCTAAATTGCTTAAGGTCCCAACCACTGTCAATCCTTAAGAGACTTTGCATGTATAGAGACTGTTCCGGTTATGAAGCTTGCATAAAATCTTAAGTAAAGTTCCGACTGTTTTCAGCAAACTCTCCGGTTGTGGACATTCAATTATTCTATACCTCACTATCGCTCTTTGGAAGGGTGGCGGTTGGACAAGCATTACAGAGGAGCCCTCACCCTGGCGTCACGAATAGAAAGGGTTAATCAAGCACCCTTTAATTACCGCACAGCTACACCCCATATACCCTACTCCCCCCAGGCTATCACATAGCAGTTTAGTGTTTTTTTTTTTTTCATTATACCATTGTTCCTGGGCTGTAAAAAGTAAAAAATTAAAAAAATGTTAACTCACCTCTGTTGCGCCGATATAGCTCTTCTGCCCTCCGGTCCCGGTCTTCTTCCTGCTTCTGTGCACAGATCGTCACACTTCAATCTGTATATCGCCGGCTATAGACTGAGCACAGTGTCATGTAAGGGGTCTGGGCAGCAGGGAGAAGACTTTTTACCACCAAAGAAACAGCGTATATCCAGTGATAAATGGTGCATGATGTTACTAATAATATATATTATAATAAATATTAGATCAGGAGACCGTGCTTCAGATCCTTACAGTATTTTATTAAAATATTATATAAAACATTAATCCTAGCACAGGGCCCTTTTGATAGGATCCTAAAACAAATACAAATGTGCACTTATTCCTGTAGGTAAAAATTAGCTTATAAATTCTTCAAAATATCACATATAATTTTATTAAAGAAATATAATGTTACTATAGAAAGACATCTATTATATAATGTATAATGCTCCGTAACTAGATGTTGCTTAATCTGGTATCCAATACTCCGGCATCCATAGCATTAAAGTCCGTGTCTGTCAGTCCTGATATTTGCAGCCGATGAGTGACTATTATGCCTCAATTAGAGCTTAAAGGGGTACTCCGGTGGAAAACTTATTTTTATTTTTTTTTAAATCAACTGGTGCCAAAAAGTTAAACATATTTGTAAATTACTTCTATTAAAAAAAATCTTATTCCTTCCAGTACTTATTAGCTGCTGAATACTACAGAGGAAATTCTTTTCTTTTTGGAACACAGTGCTCTCTGCTGACATCACAAGCCCAGTGCTCTCTGCTGACATCTCTGTCCATTTTAAGAACTGTCCAGAATAGGAGAAAATCCCCATAGCAAATATATGCTGCTCTAGACAGTTCCTAAAATGGACAGAGATGTCAGCAGAGAACACTGTGCTTGTGATGTCAGCAGAGAGCACTTTGTTCCAAAAAGAAATGAGTTTCCTCTGTAGTATTCATTAGCTAATAAGTACTGGAAGGATTAAGATTTTTTTATAGAAGTAATTTACAAATATGTTTAACTTTTTGGCACCAGTTGATTTAAAAAAATATTAAAAAATAAAGTTTTTCACCAGAGTACCCCTTTAACCTATAATTGAGGCATAAAAGTCAGTCAGCGGCTGCAAATATCAGGGTTGACAGACACGGACTTTCAGAAACTGAAACTTTAATTCTATGGATGCCGGAATATTGGATACTGGATTAAGCAACATCTAGTTACGGGGCATTATACATTATATAATAGATGTCTTTCTATAGTAACATTATATTTCTTTAGTAAAATTATATGTGATATTTTGAAGAATTTATAAGCTCTGTAGTATTCAGCAGCTAATAAGTACTGGAAGGATTAAGATTTTAAGATTTTAATAGAAGTAATTTACAAATATGTTTCTGCGCACAATATATACCAGTGTTTTCCAAAAACGGGTGGCTCCAGCTGTTGTAACACTACAGCTCCCAGCATATCGGGACAGCTAAAGGGCATTCTGGGAGATGTAGTTTTGAAACAGCTGGAGGCACCCTGATGTCATTTGCAGAGGGCAGTAAGTATAACTGGACATTGCATTGTATAAGTTAACATCACTCATTTCTCTTTTTTCTCCTATTTAAAGGGGTTATCCAGGAAAAAAACTTTTTTTTATATATCAACTGGTTCCAGAAAGTTAAACAGATTTGTAAATTACTTCTATTAAAAAATCTTAATCCTTTCAGTACTTATGAGCTTCTGAAGTTAAGGTTGTTCTTTTCTGTCTAAGTAATATCTGATGACACGTGTCTCGGGAACCGCCCAGTTTAGAAGAGTATGCAGAGTATAGGAAAATAAACCTTGTCAGAAGGCGCTGTTCAGAACATCAGAAGAATCAGGTGGAAGCCAGATCGAGATGAAAGCGCTAGGAAGCACTGTGTTTATTTAAATTCTGAGGAAGGAGGTATGATCCTCCGAAACGCGTCTATTTGGTATTTAAATAAACACAGTGCTTCCTAGCACTTTCATCTCGATCTGGCTTTCACCTGATTCTTCTGATGTTCTGAACAGCGCCTTCTGACAAGGTTTATTTTCCTATACTCTGCATACTCTTCTAAACTGGGCGGTTCCCGAGACACGTGTCATCAGAGAGCACTTAGACAGAAAAGAACAACCTAAACTTCAGAAGCTCATAAGTACTGAAAGGGTTAAGATTTTTTAATAGAAGTAATTTACAAATCTGTTTAACTTTCTGGAGCCAGTTGATATATATATAAAAAAAAGTTTTTTTCCTGGATAACCCCTTTAAAGTCTCTCCCCCCCCCCATCCCTCTGAGTCTTGTCCTGGTTAGAATCCTGTTTGCCTTTTCTTCCAGTGTCTTGTGCTGTTTGTGGAACCTTCACTATGTACACTTCACGCATCAATGTGACAACCTTGTGTTTCTTCTTCCCGTCAGGTATAGGAAGAAATCCACGGTCGCAGACTCCTTCAACAATTTAGTCCATGGCCAAAGTCTCGATCAGTTCACAGAAGGTATCAGTGTTTTACATGTACTTCACCAGTCTTCTATGCTATTCATTGATAATTAAAGGGGCACTCTGGAGGGGAAAAAAAAAAGTTTTATGTCTATTTAAAAATCCTAATCCTTCCAGTATTTATCAGCTGCTGTATGCTCCAGAGGAAGTTGTGTAGCCACTTTGCCCTCCCATTAGGCCTTGACATCACAGTAGTGTATTCATTGTCTTTTTGATCAGTGCAGGTTTCCGGGGACATACCCCCATAATTAGGATATCTACATTTATTGACATTTGTTTTAAATGTTTTGAATTATTAACATTTACCAATTTCAATACTGAGAACAAATACAACTACAGTGATCCCTCAACTTACAATGGCCTCAACATACAATCGTTTCAACATACAATGGTCTTTTCTGGACCATTGTAACTTGAAACCAGACTCAACATACAATGCTACAGACAGTCCAGATCTGTGAAACCTGTCAATACCCGGAAGAACTGACCAATCAGAATGGACATTTTACTGGTAAAACCCCTGTATTACTGAAGTGCATGCACTGACTGGCTGGTAGCGCCCCCTACAGTACAGGGAGGTATTACATGTTCTGTACTCTTTACCTGTGCCAGGGTTATCTGCTCCTTCGGACACCAGGTGAGGGCGGCTTCATGTTACTTTTTTAGGACATTGTGTGTACTGTACAAGACCCTGAAGAAGCTCCTGTCCTCTACATAGACCAGTGTTTCCCAATGAGGGTGCCTCCAGCTGTTGCAAAACTACAACTCCCAGCATGCCCGGACAGCCGAAGTTTGTCCAGGCATGCTGGGAGTTGTAGTTTTGCAACAGCTGGAGATACCCTGGTTGGGAAACACTGACAGACAGTGATTTACACTGTGTGTACTGTATAGGACCCTGAAGAAGCTCCTGTCCTCTACATAAACCATTGTTTCCCAAGCAGGGTGCCTCCAGCTGTTGCAAAACTACAACTCCCAGCATGCCCGGACAGCCAACGGCTGTCCGGGCATGCTGGGAGTTGCAGTTTTGCAACAGCTGGAGACACCCTGCTTGGGAAACACTGACATAGACAGTGATTACAGCTTCCAGCAGATCTTTCTTACTTTTATATGTAAGGATTTGCTATATCTGTATTAGTTCTCTACTTATTTTTCTTTAATCCTCACTTTTTCCTATTTTTGGATGACATTTTGGTGGCTTCAGAACCAATTACACGGTTTCCATAGAGTTATGGTCTCAACATACAATGGTTTCAAGATACAATGGCCGTCCTGGAACCAATTCATATTGTAACTTGAGGGACCACTGTATTCTACGTATATTTGTCGGGCAGAATATACTCTACAACCCATTTTAGCTCATAAGGAAAATAGGTATTAGAGATGAGCGAACTTACAGTAAATTCGATTCGTCACGAACTTCTCGGCTCGGCAGTTGATAAATTTTCCTGCATAAATTAGTTCAGCCTTCAGGTGCTCCCGTTGGCTGGAAAAGGTGGATACAGTCCTAGGAGACTCTTTCCTAGGACTGTATCCACCTTTTCCAGCCCACCGGAGCACCGGAAAGCTGAACTAATTTATGCAGGATAAGTCATCAACTGCTGAGACGAGAAGTTCGTGACGAATCGAATTTACTGTAAGTTCGCTCATCTCTAATAGGTATGATAAGCATTCAGTACTCAGAGTTAGTCTATTCTCTACCAGCTATAGATCTTTTGTACCTTATGATGAAACTGTCTAATATACATAAAGCAGGGGAAATAAGTATTGAACACGTCACCATTTTTCTCACTAAATACTGTTCCTTTGAGACAACAGTACCTGCTTATCCCAGGTCTCTCCACTAGTGTCCTTGGCTCTTGGACAACTCTTCTGATTATTCTTCTCACTCCTCTGTAGAAATTATGGAGGAGCACCTAGTCGGAGTAAATTGATGGTGAAATCATCGTCTTTCCACTTCTCTATTATGGCCCCAAAAGTGCTCACCGAAACATCCAGAAGATAGAAATGCGCCTGTAACTAACAGTATTGTTATGTTTTGCAACAATTAAGTTGTGATGGTTTTAAAGGGGTACTCTGCCCCTAGACATCTTATCCCCTATCCAAAGGATAGAGGATAGGATGTCTGATCACGGGGTTCCTGCCGCTGGCTGCCCGCAATCTTGGCTGCGGCACCCCAGACATCCGGTGCACGGAGCAAACTTCGCTCCGTGCCAGATGACTGGCGATGCGGGGCGGAAGCTTTTGACGTCACGGTCATGCCCCGCTCGTGACCTCACGGACAGGCCCCCTCAATGCAAGTCTATGGGAGGGGGCGTGACTAATGTCACGTCCCCTCCCATACACTTGCATTGAGGGGGCGTGGCCGTGACATCACGAGTCTCCCGCGCTGCACCCGCAGTGAATGAACGCCGGGTGCAGCAGGGAGATTGCAGGGGTCCCCAGCGGCGGGACTCCCTGCAATGAGACATCTTATTCCCTATCCTTTAGATAGGGAATAAGATATCTAGGTGCGGAGTACCACTTTAAAGGGGTATTCCAAGAAAAAACGTTTTTTTTATATATATATTAACTGGTTCCAGAAAGTTAAACAGAATTGTAAATTACTTCTATTAAAAATCTTAATCCTTTCAGTACTTATGAGCTTCTGAAGTTAAGGTGGTTCTTTTCTGTCTATGTAATTTCTGATGACACGTGTCTCGGGAAACGCCCAGTTTAGAAGCAAATTCCCATAGCAAACCTCTTCTAAACTGGGCGGTTCCCAAGACACGTGTCATCAGAGATTACTTAGACAGAAAAGAACAACCTAAACTTCAGAAGCTCATAAGTACTGAAAGGATTAAGATTTTTTAATAGAAGTAATTTGATATATAAAAAAAAGTTTTTTCCTGGATAACCCCTTTAAGACAGCACTTTGCTTTTACCCATCATGAGATGTGTCTTGTGTGACACCTCGACACTGAGACCTTTTTGTAGCCATCAGTTGGGAATGAACCTGTTGATTTTAATTTGCACTAACAAGGGGCTGAATTGATTTTTAATTACTGATAGATTTCAGCTGCTGTCTGGCCTTTTTAGGCATTTTAGTGTTCACTTGCCCCTTAGGTCCAAAAACATTTTGTAGAGTTGGCAAGATGACCATGCTCCGGCTTCTAGGTCAGTGTAACAAGTTAGAATGTCAAGTTACATCCTAAAGTGTTAAAAGGAGCCTTCATTTACCCCGTCTTTGGACCTGAGGAAGTTGCAAGTGAGATCCGAAACACGTTGTCCCTTTTTATATGTATCAACTAAGCAAAAAAAGTCTGTTGCAACTGACATAACTTTGGATTAAACCGGTTGATATTAATTTGCACTGACAAGGGGCTGGGTTGCTTTATAATTACTGATAGATTTCATCCGCTGTCTTGGCTTTCCATGCCTTTTTGGGCATCACTTCATGTGTTTAATACTTTTTCCGTGTCATTTCACATTATTACACATAATTAATTTTTTTCAGCTTATTTGTTTTGGTTTCTTTGCATATATGGATTACTTGGGTTGTTACCAACAACTGGTGAATTTCATGTCAGTAGCACCTATGGAAAAATATTTAGTGAGGAAAAATGGTGGCATGTTTGATACTAATTTCGTCCGCTGTATGTCTTATACCAAAATAATATTATAAAACGTATGTGTTACAGAGGAGATCCACGCGGAGGTGTGTTATGCAGAATGTCTTCTCCAAAGAGCGGCCCTCACGTTCCTGCAGGTCTGACATGTCAGTGTTATACATTATTGCAAATAATAATCTTATTTCCATAATTGATTTCTGATGTCATCTGTATATTGCATATAGGACATAATTCTTAAAGGAGTAGTCCAGTGGTGACTCAGTGGTGAACAACTTATCCCCTATCTTAAGGATAGGGGACAAGTTGCAGATCGCGAGGGGTCCGACCTCTGAGGCGTCCTCAGACTTCCTTCCTCCTCAGCGGGGCCCGTGTTACCTGACAGGAGGATATAGCACTGGGTAACTTGTAAAGAGCAGAGGGAGAAGAGTTGTCATCTCCCTCTTGCTCTGCAGGCTCTCCTCAGCACTCCTCTCTTCTTCATATCTCCCCACAGACTGCACAGGCTGGTTTAGACCTGCAGTCTATGAGACAGGGGGAACACGCTAGTGACCTCTGAGATCCGACATGGAGGGTGCAATGAAGAGATTACATCCTGCTGTTATGTCGCACCTGTGATGTCATCAACGCGCTCCTGCATGTGGTTGTAGATGTGGTCGTAGAGTATAGGGATGTAAGTGCGGCCATGGGTCCCATAGCTGCTGCCTGTCAGGGTTGTAATCTGCCCTGCCAGTGCCTGAAAAATTACAAATCCGTCCCTGACTGTATTTTGCAGCGATTTGCGCAAAATCACTGTAAAAAATGCTATTTTGCGCAAATTGCAGCAAAATACAGTATTGGGAGTATGGATGTAAATATGTTCAGGGGGACTCTTTTGGATGGGGCCCTTGGCAAATGCCCAGGTTGCCCCACCCTAACGCCCTGGTTGTAGTGTCCGGTGGTCGAAGCGTAACAACATTGTAGTTAACGGACAGTTCCCACTAACCACTACCTAAAGTTAAGCTTCAGGAAATAAATACCTCAAAATCCAGGATTTCTGGATAACAGCTTGTTCTTTCCTGATGTTGCAGATCGAATATAACAGAAGACAGTAATGATCATACAGAGTGGGAATCACACACTTGATAGACACGTTAGGTAGAGATAGCTGGTATAATGTCACTGTGGTAGGTCTTAAACAATGTAAAAAATGTAGACTTGGAAATTGTTTGACTTGTAGTCCTCCTGAGTAGACTGGTTCTCTATCTCTAGTGGTACATGCTAGGCTCAGAGGCATGTGGCGGTTCTGGCCTGTACTACACTGCACTTGCAGGATTAGATGAGACACTTGAGACTTTAAACTACAACTTAAGACTTTTGGCTGACTTGACTTTAGACTGACTTAAGAGACAAGACACTTGAAACTTGAGTCTGACTTGATGTCAGACTGACTTGTGAGAGTAGACAAGACTAACTTGACTTAGCTCAGTTCTCCTTCATTGCACGTTCCGGCTCAGAAACTTGAGGTCACAGGATCTACTGCTATGAGTAACCTCTGTGGGTATCTGGCTTATCCCTCACGGCTCTCTGGATACACTAAACTGTAGAATTCAGACTTTGGGCTTTAAGCAATTATCGAAGAGTAAGTGCATACTTCAGGGGTTTTCACCGTGGAATGTTTCATAGTAAACTTGGCAAATTCTCTCTCCCTCACTTACAGTATGTTTCCTTGGGTTACTCCGAGACATCACTGATCTGAGGACATTCAGAAGTGAGACCAGCCCAGAGTATTCCTGAACTTAACCCTTACTTTGCTAGAGGGCCCGTCAGGTTTGCTCTTGTCCCTAATGCATCTACTTATCTTGGTTCAATCCCTGAGCATGACGCACCTTGTTACTAGTGTTGCTCGCGAATATTCGCAATGCGAATTTTATTCGTGAATATCGCATATTCGCGAATATAGCACTATATCTTCGTAATTACGAATATTCGTGTTATTATTATTATTTTTCTTTTCTTTTCACAGTACACATCACAGTGATCACCCCTCTCTGCTTCCAGCTTGTGTGGTGTAAAGAAGAACAACTAGTGTGTGAGACTGGCGTGCGTATTTTCGCATATGCGAAAATTTGCATATGATAATTGTCGCATATGCGAATGCTTGTACATGTTAATTGTCGCATATGTAAATGTTCGCATATGCGAAAAAGAAACGGGATTATATGCCTATGCGAATATTCGCGAATATATGACGAATATTCGCCCATATATTCGCGAATTCGAATATGCCATATGCCGCTCAACACTAGTGATCACTAGTGTTGCTCGCGAATATTCGAAATGCAAATTTTATTCGCGAATTCGTGAATAAAATTCGCATTTCGAATATTCGCGAGCAACACTAGTGATTACTAGTGTTGAGCGGCATATGGCATATTCGAATTCGCGAATATATGGGCGAATATTCGTCATATATTCGCGAATATTCGCATAGGCATAAATAATCTCGTTTTATGTTCGCATATGCGAAAATAGTAGGTAAAAATTAACATACGCGTATTTTCGTATAAACGGAAATTCGTATACGCAAATATTCGCATATGCGAAAATTCTCACACCAGTCTCAAACTGTAGTATTAGAGACTCCTTTACACCACACAAGCTGAAATCAGAGAGGGATGATCACTGTGATGTGTACTGTGAAAAAAAAATAAAAATAATATTCGTAATTACGAATATATAGCGCTATATTCGCGAATATGCTATATTCGCGAATAAAACTCGCATTGCGAATATTCGCGAGCAACACTAGTGATCACTAGCGTTGCTCGCTGTGCAAATTTTCATATATGCTCATTTTCGCATATGCGAATTGTTTTTCTTATGCTAATTTATGTATATGTAATTATCGAATATGTTAATTTTCGCATGCGCGACAATAAAACGAGAATATTTCGCATATACGAATATACGCGAATATTGGTAAAAACTGAGCGATTTATTTTCGCATATGCGTATATTCGTGCATGCGCAATTAACATGCGGAAATTAGCACACATTAATATATACGAAGTTTCGCATGTGCGCAAATTCGTGCATGCGAAAATTAGCATACGCAAAATTTTGTATATGCGAAAATGAGCATATGCTAGTTTTCGTATATGCGAAAATGCGCACACCAGTCTCACACAGTAGTATTAGAGCCTCCTTTACACCACACAAGCTGGAAGCAGAGAGGGGTGATCACTGTGATGTGTACTGTGAAAAAAAAAAACACACAATATTCGTAATTACGAATATATAGTGCTATATTCGCGAATATGCGATATTCACGAATAAAATTCGCATTGCGAATATTCGCAAGCAACACTAGTACAGACCATTCACCCCTTGCACTACATTTAGGCTCAGTGCATGCAGGAAGCAAATAAAGACATAGAAAAATACACTTTGCATTGAAACACATTTAAAGACTTAGTGGGGTATTTATCACTGGATTTATGCATGTTTTTTACATTACTTTGGTGCAATTTTTTGGCGCAGTGTCTGTTTGTGCCAATATTTGGCGCATTCTCACCTCTGTCAAATTGTAAACTTGGTAGGATTTTGACAGTCCTGTGTTTGATTTTTGCAGTGGTCAGTAATTTATCAATTGTGATAATTGTATGTTGGTGCTAATTTGCCTGTTTTCTGATGGAAAACACACATACCAAAGGAAGAATATGGTATGCGCCAAAATTACTAAAGGACGTGTGCCAAATGATAAATTTGATGCATGTCTGTAATAACCAAAGTAAAAAAAAAAAAAAAAAAGGGGGGGGGGGGTGAAAAGAAACTGACAACAGGTAAAAATGATCATTACCCCACATAGACCTGAGGCTGAGCTGGGGACCTTTGAAGCAACAGACAACTGAACAGTGTTCATGGTAGCAAAAGGTGACCCCGCTCTGGGATACCACATAATGATCATTGAAACTCCACTAGGTGAGATCTTGCATGGAGCCCCCGACCAAGTAAGATTGACAATTATTATGTGTTTTTTCCATTTGTGAAAAATCCCACCAACTATGGTAAACTTCTCACCAAGCTGTTTGTTGATGGTCTTGTAGCCCATTCCAGTCTTGTGTAGGTCTACACTCCTGTCCCCGACATCCTTGGTCAGTGCTTTAGTCTTGGTCATGGTGGAGAGTTTGGAATATGATTGAATGCTTCAGTGGACAGGTGTATTTTAACAGGTAAAAAGTGAGATTAGGAGCACTCCCTGTACATTAAAACAGTCATCCCATTCACCCACACTAACCCCAATACACCGGGGCTGCATTCACACCGCGTTTTTTGCAATACAGTTCCCGTATACGTTTTCTATGTGAAAACCGCATGGAACCGTATTGGAAAACGTATGCATAGACTCTCCATTGAAAACCGTATGCCAAAAGATGCATCAGGTTGTGTCCGTTTTGCATCCTGTACGGTTTTGTCAGGTTTTTTGCCTGTACCCAAAACCGTAGTCTACCACGGTTTTAGGTCCGGTTGAAAAACTGTATTAAACCGTATACGTTTTTTTTTTAACATGGGAGTCAATGGGAACCGTACAGAACTGTCTGTGCTTACGGTTCCATCCGGTTTTCACCGTACGGTTTTTGACTTTGCACAGTTTTTTTTCTTTGAATTTCAATCAAACAAGTAAAACTTTATTCAAAATGGAGTGAAAAGTTAAAAACGTATAAATTTTTTTCTTAAAAAACGGATGCAACCGGATGTCATTTTTCAAACCGTATACGGTTTTTAACTGTATACGGGTTAAAATTTGTACACACATTTTGATACAGTTTAGTCAGGTTTTGAGGAATCCGTTTTTCCTCAAAAACCTGATACGGGAACTGTATTGCAAAAACGTGGTGTGCATGCAGTGAACAGGAGACTGTTGCGGGTCTCTGACTCATACACCTACCTGCAGTCCAGCGCCTGGTCCCTCTGAAGGTCCGTTTCTATCTGCGTTGAATTGTGCGCTGGAGGTGGCCCACTGGCTGCATTTGAATATTCATGGTTGCTGGTCACGTTAGCGCTTGTGCCTACTGAGCGCTCACGTGACCAGTGAACATGAATATTCAAGTCTGGCGCCCGATCTTCAGAGGGATCGGCGCCGGACTGAAGGTATTTATAAAAGTCAGAGACCCTGCATTGGTCTCCTGTTCACCTGCACTATAACCTGGTGTATTGGGTTTAGGGTAGGTGAACTGGATGACCGCTTTCCTTTAAGAGAGTGCTCCTAATATCAGCTTGTTACCTGTATAAAAGACACCTGCGAGCCAGAAATCTTGCTGATTGATAAGGGATCAAATACTTATTTCACTGAGTAAAATGGTAATCAATTCCTAACATTTTTGAAATGCATTTTTCTTGATTTTTTGTTGTAATTCTGTCTCCCACTGTTCAAATAATACGACCAATACAACTATAGACTCATCATTTCTTTGTCGTGGGCAAACGTACAAAATCAGCAGGGGATCAAATAATTTTTTCCTTCACTATAGATGGTGGGGATCCACCGAGCCTAGTGAACTATTAGGCTACAAATCTGCTCATCTGCAGCAGCTTGAGGAAGGGTTGGATACTCTTCAATGACGAAGACTTCATTACCATCACTTATAATATCACAGTGTATAACAAGGTGAATGGTAAAATTACAGATTGGAGGAATTCCCTATGCGTCAATGTAATTATAAGTGGAAAATGCAATTAACGTCCTGCCGAAACCCTTGAAATAATGGCTTTTCTTATTACCGCAGGATGAAAACATGGTCAGCTTCATCAAGGGTGGAATCAAGGTCAGGAACAGCTATCAGACATACAAGTGAGTATCGCTATGTGATGAAAGCCGCTCACCAGGAGATTCCAGGACTCCTAAGCAATCTGATCATCTTGGGGAGTGGTTTTCAAACTGTGGTCCTCCAGCTGTTTCAAAACTACAACTTCCAGCATTCCTGGACAGCCTTCGGCACAGAGTTAAGGGGATTTGCAAGGCAAAACCTATCGATGACCTATCCCAAGGATAAGCTATCAATACCAATTTGGTGGGGTGGGGTGCCAACACCTATCACCCCAATAGCTCATCTATTTGCAGAGCTGCAGCATCAGCATACACTGAAACAGAGCAGGAAGCAGACAGCACCGTACACTGTGTAGTGGTGACGCTAGGTTACTGCAGCTCAACTCCCAATGCATACGAGCTGAGCTGCAGTCACCCAGCTCAACCACTACACAATGTATGGCGCTGTCTGCTTTCTGCTCTGTTTCCCTGTGTATGCAGGTGTCACAGCTTTGGCAAACAGCTGAACCGTAAGGGTGCCAGGTATTTGCACTCCACCAAACTGATATTGATGACCTGTCTTAGGGATAGGTCATCAATAAATGTTGCCCAGAAAACTCCTTAAATGGGCACTGTCATTAAAACAAATTTTTGCAATTGCACTCCTTACGGTGAATAAAAAATTTGTTTAAACATTTTTTTTTATATGTTTTATTTGTGTTTGAAAAAACAGCCACTAGGTGTCTCCCTCCTTGTCCACATTTCCCCCATCTCTTTCACAGACTATGGACTCCTGCTGGCCTGGTAGAAGTCCAAAATCAGGAAATGCAGTCTGTGGTGCTGAAGGGGGTGTGTGCAGCCTTAGCCAATCATAGCTCATCTCACACACTGAACCACACACTGAACTGCTCTGTGCTGTGTGTAGCAAAGTGAGGGATGAAGTTCTCCCCTGTGTGGCTTCATATGATGTCATGCATGCTGGGGGAAAGCCCCTTCCCAGTCTGTGAATCTAGAAAATACAGAGCAATATCAAGGTAGAAAACTAAAAAATAATAAAAATAAAGGCAGGGGGTAGTTTATCATGATGGGGGCAGTGAACTAGAAGGATTAAAAAATTTAACGAGATCATGAGAGATACTCTTTAAGGGCAGGGTCACTCATAGTGCATGCGCAATGTTGTTGACGTTGCGAAAAATCTTCTGGGAAGCGGGAAATGCGGTGCGTATGCCCCATGAGCAGACACAAAGGGCTTTTCCTGCTGTCGCCCTGTGTGTGCAATAAGGCTTGGTGGTGGGCCATGTGTCACGGTTGCATTGGTGGACTTGACCCACCTCAGAACCCGGGGGCTGCCCTGTGTGTCTGTTCATAGCGCATATGCAGCGTATTTCCCACTGCCTCACAGATTTCTTGCAGCCTCAAATTCGCTGTGTATGCGCTGTGTGTGACCCTACTCTTAGAGTTTGTTCATGGGTGGATATTTTGTGAGTTTCCCATTGTGGGTTTTAACCGTGGTGGGTTTTCCACAGTGGAAAATCCACATCAGACCCCATTGAAGTCCAGGTAATCTGCTACAGATTGTTCTGTGCTGAAAAATGGGAAACTCACAAAAGATCTGCCTGCGGATTATCCAGTGCTGATCCTGGGTCATAGCTTGTATTATAATTCAGAGCTGCATTCACAATTCTGCAGGCTTCAGAGCTGAAATCTTCCAGTATTCCCTGCTGATTCTGTGTCTGAGCAGAGCTAGTGCTGTTATAATTGGGTTCTGGATACTATAGTCTTTATACCAGTTGCTTTTTGATGATCTGGTCAAGAAAGATTTAAAGGGGTACTCCAGTGCTCCAGCGCTCTGAACATTTTGTTCAGAACACTTGGAGCTGGAGGCCGTGATCGGGACATCACGCCACTTCCCCTCCATTCAGTCTATGGGAGGGGGTGTGTTGTCAGACACGCCCCCTTCCATAGACATGAATGGAGGGGGTGTGACGTGATGAGGGGCGTGTCTGTGACATCAAGACCACTGCCGCAGGAACCCGGTGTTTGTTTAGAACCCAGCACCCAGCAGCAGGACCCGCGCGATCAGACATCTAATCCCCTATCCAAAGGATAAGATGTCTAGCAGCGGAGTACCCCTTTAACAGGCCCACAGCATATAAGAACCACAGTTACACTATTTGAGATGTGTCTGCTGACATGTTTATTTATCTTTTCAAATGATATTCAGCTAAATTATGAATGCAGCTCTGGAGTATAAAGGTATATTCACCCTGCAGAATTTCTGCACATCCGCACCATTTGTGCGTCCGCATTGATTTGGGTGGTTTCAGGCTAGGTTTCCACTTGTTTTTTTTTCTAACAGTTTTTGGATTTCTGCCACTGCAGTTTTTGAGCCAAATTCAGAAGTGGATCCATAAGGAAGGAGAAGTATAAGTCCTTCCTTTATATGTCCTATTCCTTTTGAATACACTTCTGGCTTTGGCTCAAAAACTGCAGTGGCAGCAATCCAAAAACTGTCAGAAAAAAACCCAAGTTGAAACCTACCCTCAGGCTTGTGCGGATTTAGCACGGAATTGGTGCAGATTCAAATGCGGAATCCGCATGCTGAAATTCTGAAGTGTGAATGGGAGTCCGGAATCTCATTGAAGTCTATTGGGCTTTAATTTGATGCGTAATCCACATGTGGAATTCCGCATGCAGAAAATCTGCCTTGTGAATATATACCCTAAGGCTATGTTCACACTTCCGGAATGTCGGCACGGAAAATCTCTGTGCGGACATTTCGGAAAGCACAGGCGTCAGCAGAATATGGCGGCGCTAGGACTGCACTGGAATGCGCCATCTCATAGGCGCTATGCATTCCATGCGGTGTCCGCACAAAGAATGAACAGATTTATTCTTTGTGCGGACACGGAAAACGTGTGCACAGCGCAGCAGAATCATGTTGAAATTAACGGGATTCTGCTGCTCCGGAATCTACGGCGGAATATCAATGCGGAAATCCACAGGGAGATTCCGGACATGTAAACATAGCCTAATACAGGCTGTAACTTATGATCAGTATAAGAGAAATAATTCAATTCCTTTACAACATTATTCAACTTTTTATGCAAATTTGATTTATAATATACAAAATGATTTATAATAGTACAAACATGTGAAAAGACACTGCCACTAATATATGTAATGCACCATTGGGAAAAAAAGTGCAATTTATTGATCAGCTTTTTTTTCCTGCTTTTTTAGGGAGCTTGATACTTTGCAGAAATGTGCAAACTACGTGAAAGGAGAAAGTCACTGTCACTTTGAAGGTGGAGTGAAGCTGGGTGTTGGAGCATTTAATTTGGTATGTAATTCATGTCATTTATGTACATGCAGTCAATATGGAAGGAAGTGACCTTCACTGCACAGCCTTAGGCTGCATTCACATTACGTTATTAAAAACCGGCGCCGAATCTCATTGACTTAAATGTGCTGAACGGAGTCAGATAGTGACTCCGGTCGGCTAATTTTTGCCCTGTATCCGGTTTTGGGACCTGACTTAAAACCACGGTATACTACGTTTTTAAGTCCGGTCACAAAACCAGATACAGGGCAAAAATTAGCCGACCTGAGTCACTATCTGATTCTGGCCGGCACATATAAGTCAATGAGATTCGGCGCCGGTCCAGATAGGATACGGGAGCGCCCGGTTTTGATTCCCAAGCCGGATCGGGCAGCCGGATCCCGGAAACATACTGTGACTGCAGCCTTATCCTATACAGTGCTGTCACACAAAGCATTAGTGCAGCTTATTCAGGGGATGGATAGTGACAGGGGTAAAGTTTAAGGGTCTATTCACATGGGCAGAATTTCCGCATCAATTCCGCTTCTGCTCTTTGGGTGGTTTCTGGCTTGTGCGGATTTTGTGTGGAATTGGTGCGGAAATTCCACATGCAGAAATTCAAAAGTGTGGAATCCCATAGAAGTCTATTGGGCTTTCATTTGAGGCAGAATTCTGCAAGCCGAATTCCGCAAGTGGAAATTCTGCTGTGTGAATAGACCCTAAGGCTAGGTTCACACTACGGAATTTCCGCCTGCAATTCCGCTTACTAAAATGTATAGTGTAGTGAATGAGTTTCCGTTCACAAATTCACACTTCGGAATTTGTCAAGCGGAATTTGGGAACGGAAAATCCGCTTGAAAATTTCCGCCTGAAGAATTGGGTTGCTCATTCTTCAGGCGGAAATAATCGCGGAAAACATTGCAGTCTATTGGAGACTGCAGTGTCCGTGTGGTCCTAGCGCCGACTAATTCAGTAGTGTGAACCTAGCCGGAGGGTTTATTCACACGGGTCTATTCCGCTTCAGGAATTCCTCCTCAAACGAAAGCCCAATAGACTTCTATAGGAGTCCACACTTCTATTC
This sequence comes from Hyla sarda, assembly GCF_029499605.1. Lineage (NCBI taxonomy): Eukaryota > Metazoa > Chordata > Amphibia > Anura > Hylidae > Hyla > Hyla sarda. The sequence continues at coordinate 203,481,499 of NC_079195.1, forward strand.
ACACTTCTGCAGAATTTCCGCTTGGATTCCACACCAATTCAGCACAAAATCCACAAAAGCGGAAGCGGAATTGGGGCGGATGAGCGGAAATTCTGCCGTGTGAGTAGACCTTAAGGCTGGGTTCACACTATGGAATCTCTGGGCAGAATTTCTCCCGGAGATTGAGACGGCTTCACTAGGGCCACGCGGACTGCATTGCCGTCCCCATAGATGTCAATGCATTTCTGAGCAGATCTCCCAAAAGATCCACCCAGAAATTCCACACTTCAGAATTTTCAAATGCAGAATTTCCACACGAATTCCACACAAAATCCGCACAAGCCAGAAACCACCCAAGGAAGCGGAATTGGTGCGGAAATTCTTCCTGTGTGAATAGACCCTAAAGGTGCGTTCACACGCTAGTAACTAGCAGCGGGTTTCCGCTGCAAGTCACGCTACCATTCATTTGATTGGGTCTGACACTATTGCGGGCTGTTTAAATCAATGGTAGGATTCCTGCAGCGGGAAACCTGCTGCTAGTTACTAGCGTGTGAAAGCACCCTAAGGCTATGTTCACACCTCGGAATGTCCGCACTGAAAATCTGTGCAGACATTCCGCGTACCGGGGCACCGGCATAACATGCCGACGCTAAGACCGCATGGGAATGCGCCGTCTCATAGACAGCTATGCATTCCGTGTGGCAAACACTGAAAGAATGAAGACACGGAAATTGGAATTTCTGCATCAGAAAAATTCTGCCATGTGCACAGTGCAGCAAAATCCTGTTGAATTCAAGGGGACTCTGCTGCAGGGGAATCTCCATGTAGAATTCCAATGCGGAATTCCGCACGGAAATTCCAAGGTGTGAACATAACAACCTAACTGTAAAAGGTCATCAGTTTCTGAATTACCCCAGCCTGTCTGGTACCAACAATCATGCCACATTCAAAGCCATTTAAATCTCCTTTCTCCCTCATTCTGATGCTCGGTTTGAACTTCGGCAAGTTGTCTTGACCGCGTCTACATGCCTAAATGCACTCAGCTATTTGTGTCAACAAGCAATTGCGCAGGTGTACCTAATAAAGTGGCCAGTGATTGTATTAAGAAACTATTCTGCCCATCATTATGGCTCTATTTACATTAAAAAAAAGAGCAAAGTGGTCTTCAGGGTTCCCAATATTTTACAGACTTTTCATCTCCCCTTTATTCATTGGGTGATGGAGAACGACCCGGGTACAAGGTACCGTTCCGGAAAATAGATAAAAGTTAATTGGCGGCTGCTGTCGTCACAATATATAAATGTACAATTTTAATAAATAAACCCCTGTACGTCTGGTGTGTACAAAGTTCTGCTCAAATGTGTAAAGTGCTGTGTATACCGTGATGTCACTGCTATATACTGTGTACACAGATCACATGGTGTTGGTTTTTGTTGAACTTTAAACACAGGGTGACAGCGGGAAGAGTGATCTAGCAAATATTTACTGAGCTGGATAATGGTCGGGCCCCGGGGCCCCTAGGAGTCTCCGAGCTGTGACCTTTATGTCTGCTTAGTACAGTGTTTCCCAACCAGGGTGCCTCCAGCTGTGGCAAAACTACAACTCCCAGCATGCCCGGACAGCCTTTGGCTGTCCGGGCATGCTGGGAGTTGTAGTTTTGCAACAGCTGGAGGCACCCTGGTTGGGAAACACTGGTTTAGTATCAAATCTGTTATAAAAAAAAAATGAAAACAAATAAACAAAAGCATTTACATTTAAAAATAATGAAAAGCGCAGCGTGTGTTACCATTACACGAAAAGGCTCCTTAACCAATGTAGAGAATGTCAAATATTTTTATGCTACAGCTGTAAACTAGTGTAAAGAGTAATTTTAGCGGAAGTGTGAACAGAGCCTTATTCATCTCGTCACAAAACCATTAGCGAAGGTTTATTACAAGCAATAAAGGCCTCATGCATACAGATGTCATATACATGTGTGTTGTATAGATCTGTAATAAGGCCCCTACAGACTCAGGCTGGGTTCCCATTACGTTTTCCCCCATACGGGAGCGCATACGGCAGGGGAGGAGCTAAAACCTCGCGCTCCCGTATGCCTTTCTATGCGCTCCCGTGTGTAATTCATTTCAATGAGCCGGCCGCAGTGAAACGTAGCGAATACACTCCGGGGACTGATTACAAACGGGGTGCCGCGTGCAAGATCACGGGGGTCCCCAGCGGTGGGAGTCCCGCGATCAGGCATCTTATCCCCTATCCTTTGGATAGGGGATAAGATGTCTAAGCACCGGAGTACCCCTTTAATGGTTGGTTTATTTGGACAGTCAGGGTCTATTCACATGGCAGAATTTTTCCGCATGCGAATTCCGCCTCAAATTAAAGGGGTACTCCCGTGGAAAACTTTATTATAATTTTTTTTTTTTAAATCAACTGGTGCCAGAAAGCTAAACAGATTTGTAAATGACTTCTATTAAAAAATCTTAATCCTTCCAATACTTTTTAGGGGCTGTATACTAAAGAGGAAATGCTTTTCTTTTTGGATTTCTCTTCTGTCATGACCACAGTGCTCTCTGCTGACCATTTTAGGAACTGTCCAGAGCAGCATATGTTTTTTCCTGCTCTGGACAGTTCCTAAAATGGACAGCAGAGGTCAGCAGAGAGCACTGTGGTCATGACAGAAGAGAAATCCAAAAAGAAAAGCATTTCCTCTGTAGTATACAGCCCCTAAAAAGTACTGGAAGGATTAAGATTTTTTTAATAGAAGTCATTTACAAATCTGTTGCAGCAGTGAGATAGGAAAAAAGGGAGAGCACACAAGAGGCAAACTTCACCTGTACTGGATTGCAGCGTGGTCTCAGCAAACCAACTCAATGTCTCCTGCGGGGTGCACATACACAAAGTATGAAGTATCAATATAAACGAATAAAGAAACACGCGCGTGCACTCACCGCTCAGCGGAGATAGTTGAGTAACGGGGTCCGGTTACGGGAAGCTGGATCTCAGCATCAGCGCAGGTGGAATGAAGCTCGGAGGCATTCCACTTGTGAGCGCCATTCCACCTGCGCTGATGCTGAGATCCAGCTTCCCGTAACCGGACCCCGTTACTCAACTATCTCCGCTGAGCGGTGAGTGCACGTACTTGTTTCTTTATTCATTCATTTACAAATCTGCTTAATCATCTGGCACCAGTTGATTAAAAAAAATAAAAAGTTTCCACCGGAGTACCCCTTTAAAGCCCAATAGACTTCTATGGGATTCCGCACTCCCATTCACATTCTGAAATTCCACATGCAGATTCTGCAAAAAATCTGCACAAACCAGAAACCACCCAAATGATTGAGGAAGCGGAATTGGTGCGGATGAAATTCTGCCGTGTTAATAGACCCTTAGAGACAGAACAACAACAAAAAATAACGAAAAAAAACACATTTTAATAAGCTATAAATTTGCATTTTACTCAAAAAATACTGGTGAAATACGTATATGATCCTCTATCAGTCAGTTTTGGCTCCCAGGTGTCCTTTACACATGTAACGAGCTGAGATTAGGAGGACTCTCTTAGAGCGTGGAGTGCTCCTAATCTCAGCTTGTCAACTGTATAAAGGACACCTGTCCACAGAAGCAATCAATCAATCAGATTCCAAACTCTCCACCATGGCCAAAGAGCCGTCCAAGGATGTAAGGATGTCAGGGACAAGACTGTAGACCCACACAAGGCCGGAATGGGCTACAAGACCCTCACCAAGAAGCTTGGTGAGAAGATTACAACAGTTGGTGCAAATATTCACAAATGGAAGAAACACAAAATAACAGTCAGTCTCCCTTGGTCGGGGGCTCCGTGTAAGATCTCTTCTCTATTCATGAGAACGGTGAGGAATCAGCCAAGAACTACATGGGCCGTAGTGTTGCTCGCGAATATTCGCAATGCGAATTTTATTCGCGAATTTGCGAATATAGCACTATATATTCGTAATTACGAATATTCGGTTTTTTTTCACAGTACACATCACAGTGATCATCCCTCTCTGCTTCCAGCTTGTGTGGTGTAAAGAAGGCTCAAATTTTTGCGTATTCAAATTTTCGCATATGCGAAAATAAAACGCGAATATTACGAATATGCGAATTAAGCAAATATATGAAGAATATTCGTCCATATATTCGCGAAATATCGCGAATTCGAATATGGCCTATGCCGCTCAACACTAATGGGCAGATCTTGTCAATAATCTCAAGGCAGCTGGAACTAAATTCATCAGGAAAACAATTGGTAACGCACCACTCTGTGGAGGAGTGAAATCCTGCAGCGCCCGCAAAGTTCCCCTGCTAAAGAAAGCTCATGTATAGGCCTGCAAACTAAGAAAAAAATAATAATAATAATAATAATAAAAAAATAAATGAATAAAAAAAAAACAGCAAAAGAATTGTTAAGAATATATTTTATTTAATTGTAATTTTTTTCCTTCTTAGTGTTTTTCAATGTCTATAGATGATGATGAAATGATCTCACGTCTATATTCTCTCCTCCTAGACATTATCAATGTTACCTACCAGGATATTGCGGCTTTTAGAATTCGTAGGATTCTCTGGTAACAAGGTGAGACCCACATCAGTGTCTTTATTTAGAGAAGTATGGCTTCCATGGGATATGTATATATATATATATATATATATATATATATATATATATATATATATAAAGTAGTTACAATATTAATTGGTTCCAGGATGACCATTGTATGTTGAAACCATTGTATGTTGAGACCAGAACTCTATGGAAACCTGGTAATTGGTTCTGAAGCCACCAAAATGTCATCCAAAAATAGGAAAAAGCGAGGATTAAAGGGGTATTCCAGGAAAAAAAAATTTTTTTTTATATATCAACTGGCTCCAGAAAGTTAAACAGATTTGTAAATCACTTCTATTAAAAAAAAATCTTAATCTTTCAATAATTATCAGCTGCTGAAGTTGAGTTGTTCTTTTCTTTCTGGCAACAGTGCTCTCTGCTGACATCTCTGCTTGTCTCGGGAACTGCACAGAGTAGAAGAGGTTTGCTATGGGGATTTGCTTCTAAACTGGGCGGTTCCCGAGACACGTGTCATCAGAGAGCACTTAGACAGAAAAGAACAACTCAACTTCAGCAGCTCAAGTACTGAAAGGATTAAGATTTTTTAATAGAAGTAATTTACAAATCTGTTTAACTTTATGGAGCTAGTAGATATATATAAAAAAAAGTTTTTTCCTGGATAACCCCTTTAAAGATAAATAAGTAGATAACTAACAGAGATAAAGCAAATCCTTACATATAAAAGTAAGAAATATCTGCTGGGAGCTGTAATCACTGTCTATTTCAGTGTTTCCCAACCAGGGTGCCTCCAGCTTTTGCAAAACTACAACTTCCAGCATGCCCGGACAGCCTAAGGCTGTCCGGGCATGCTGGGAGTTGTAGTTTTGCAAAAGCTGGAGGCACCGTCGTTGGGAAACACTGGTCTAGGTAGAGGACAGGAGCTTCTTCAGGGTCCTGTACAGTACACAATGTCCTAAAAAAGTAACATGGAGCTGCCCTCACCTGGTGTCCAAAGGAGCAGCTAACCCTGGTACAGGTAAAGAGTACAGAACATGTAATACCTCCCTGTACTGTAGGGGGCACTACCAGACAGCCAGTCAGTGCATGCACTTTAGGAATACAGGTGTTTTACCAGTGAGATGCCCACTCTGATTGGTCAGTTCTTCCAGCCAGTGACACATTTCACAGATCTGGACTGTCCGTAGCATTGTATGTTGAGTCTGGTTTCAAGTTACAATGGTCTAGAAAAGACCATTGTATGTTGAAACTATTGTATGTTGAGGCTATTGTAAGTTGAGGGATCACTATATATATATGTGCTTATATATAATAGAGGCAACTAATTTTGGTTTGGAATTGTGTTCTTAGGATTATGGACTGACGCAGCTCCAGGAGGGGGCAGCAGACCACAGTTTTCGGGCCTTGCTTTGCACCTTGCTCCTTCTGTGCTATCACACGTTCTTGAGCTTTGTGCTGGGTAAGCCGATTTCTTTAATACCAGATCTAAATTATACTATCATATACCAGTATTCTCTTATTTCCATTAGAGATGAGCGAACTTACAGTAAATTCGATTCGTCACAAACTTCTCGGCTCGGCAGTTGATGACTTTTCCTGCATAAATTAGTTCAGCTTTCCGGTGCTCCGGTGGGCTGGAAAAGGTGGATACATTCCTAGGAGACTCTTTCCTAGGACTGTATCCACCTTTTCCAGCCCACCGGAGCACTGGAAAGCTGAACTAATTTATGCAGGATAAGTAATCAACTGCCGAGCCGAGAAGTTCGTGACGAATCGAATTTACTGTAAGTTCGCTCATCTCTAATTTCCATGGCAGTGCAGCACCAACTTTATTTATATATTGCAACTGTATATTAAATCGGATCATTGGATCATTTTTCTGATCTAGGCACCGGCAAAGGAAACATTGAAGAAGCAGAAAAATTGCTACAGCCATATTTAAAACGCTACCCCAAGGTATGGTCGGGCATATTGTTCTCTTTATTTTTTCGCTTTCTAGTTTACGTTTTAATTTAGACAATTAGACAATGCCATTTTGTAAGGTCTTGATGTGGGACCTCCAGCTATCAGCTATATCATGGGATAGAACCTGGCAGCGAGTGTTCAGTTTTCCTGCAGTGCCACCACAGGTCAAAATGAGCATTACACTCTTCTAATTGCAATCAATGGACTGTACGTTTAATGATGGGCACGTCAGGTCACCTAGGACAGGAGAGATGCTCTATGTTACCAATCTGCTCCCTGACTAATAGATGAGGGTCGTAGTTGGACCACATTTTTTTCTAATATAAAGCTCCAAATAGGTTCACACATAATTTTTGGTCAATATTCAGAGCCAAAGTAGGAGTGGGTCCAAAACAAAAAAAAAAGGTGCAAACCTTACTATTACGGTTTTTATTTTGCATCAGTTCCACACTTGGTTTTGGCTTAAAGGGTACCTCTCATCAAATAAACTTTTGATATATTTTAGATTAATGAATGTTGAATAACTTTCCAATAGCATGTTAATGAAAAATATGCTTCTTTCTATTGTATTTTTCCCGATCAGTCCTGTCAGCAGGCATTTCTGACTCATGCTGGAGTCCTAAACACTCAGAGCTGCCAGCCTGCTTTGTTCACAGCCAAACAGGCTGTGAACAAAGCAGGCTGGCAGCTCTGAGTGTTCTCCTTTGTGAACAAAGCAGACTGGCAGCTCGTAGTGTTTAGGACTCCAGCATGAGTCTGAAATGCTTGCTGCCAGGACTGGTAGGGAGACCCCTAGTGGTCATTTCTTCAAAGTGGAAAATTAAATAGAAAGAAGCATATTTTTTAATAACATGCAATTGTAAAGTTATTCTGCATACATTAATCTATAATATATCAAAAGTTTTTTTTTGATGAGAGGTACCCTTTAAAATGCTGACATCACAGTGCCCCATTGTCACATCACAGCCCACGATTGAGACCTGACAATTGCCTCTTTGTGACATCATTTCACTTATTTGTGACATAACAATACCTAATTGGAGCATCACAATGCCCAATGCACTATGTGCACAATAGAAAAATCAAAATATTTATTTATATATATATATATATATATATATATATATATATATATGATTAAAAAATTTAAAAGAGTATCCCAGTGCAATAAAGCTTAGGTGATGAGTTTTAGATTGCAGGGGGTCCGACAGCAGGGACCCCCCGCGATCTCCTGCACAGCACCCCAGCAGTCCCCAGAAAGCCACTGCTGACATGCCCCTTTATGTATCTCTATGCGATACTTGGAGGGGGCGTGTCAGCTGCCGCTCCGTGCGGGTGGGTCGAGGCGACCTGTTCTTGGGGAGAGCCAGGGTGCCTTACAGGAGATCATGGGGGGGGGGGGGGGGGGGGGTTGCGTGTGTGTGGGGGGGGGGGGTTATTGCACTGGGGTACTCCTTTACTAATCCCATGGTTTCATTTATTCATATTACTATGCAGTGGTCCCTCAAGTTACAATATTAATTGGTTCCAGGACGACCATTGTATGTTGAAACCATTGTATGTTGAGACCAGAACTCTATGGAAACCTGGTAATTGGTTCTGAAGTCACCAAAATGTCATCCAAAAATAGGAAAAGGTGAGAATTAAAGAAAAATAAGTAGATAACTAATACAGATAAAGCAAATCCTTACATATAAAAGTAATAAAGATCTGCTGGGAGCTGTAAATCACTGTCTATGTCAGTGTTTCCCAAGCAGGGTGCCTCCAGCTGTTGCAAAACTACAATTCCCAGCATGCCCGGACAGCCGTTGGCTGTCCGGGCATGCTGGGAGTTGTAGTTTTGCAACAGCTGGAGGCACCCTGCTTGGAAAACAATGGTCTATGTAGAGGACAGGGGCTTCTTCAGGGTCCTATACAGTACACACAGTGTCCCAAATGGAGCCGCCCTTACTTGGTGTCCAAAGGAGCAGCTAACCCTGACACAGGTAAGGAGTAGTACAGAACTTGTAGTTCCTCCCTGTACTGTAGGGTGGCGCTACCAGACAGCCAGTCAGTGCAGGCACTTCAGTAATAGAGGTGATTTACCAGTAAAATGCCCATTCTGATTGGTCAGTTCCTCCAGTTGTGACACGTTTCAATGTCCATAACATTGTATGTTGAGTCTGGTTTCAAGTTACAATGGTCCAGAAAAGACCGCTGTATGTTGAAACTATTATATGTTGAGGCCATTGTAAGTTGAGGGATCACTGTATTGTTATTTCTGCTGGCGATCAGTCAGGTTTACAATAGATATACCTAGGAGGACTGTCTATTTTTTATTATATTTTTTTTATCTAGGTCTTATTGCAGCGTTGTCATTGCTTTCTATCATCAGGCTTCAATGTTTTTTTCTCTTTAGGGGGCCATATTTCTGTTCTTTGCTGGAAGAATTGAAGAAATTAAAGGCAATATTGACAAGGTAAAATATCTACCTTATAATAAGACCATGCAAATAAACCCAGTATATAATGAATAAGAGGCGTCAGATTCCATCCTCATCATCATCCATTTAAGAAGAGCTCTGCCTATTCAGGGACATTTTTTCCCCTACTACAATAGGATTATTCCCCTAAGGACTCGTTCACCGCATCATAACTACTGTTCTCAGTCATCCCAATTCATTGTGTGTATCTGTATATTTTCTCTCGTTCATATAGAGCAGATAATATGTATCTTACAATGTGTAGTCTTTGACTATTCATAGGACTAAAGCAAGTTGGACACATAACTTTAAAGGGGTTATCCAGGAAAAAAACTTTATATATATATATATGTATATATATATATATATATATATATATATATATATTTATATATATATATATATATATATATATATATATATATATATATATTAACTGGCTCCAGAAAGTTAAACAGATTTGTAAATTACTTCTATAAAAAAAATCTTAATTCTTTCAGTACTTATGAGCTGCTGAAGTTGAGTTGTTCTTTTCTGTCTAAGTGCTCTCTGATGACACCTGTCTGGGGAACTGTCCAGAGTAGAAGCAAATCCCCATAGCAAACCTTTTCTACTCTGTGCAGTTCCCGAGACAAGCAGAGATGTCAGCAGAGAGCACTGTTTCCAGACAGAAAAGAACAACTCAACTTCAGCAGCTGATAATTATTGGAAGCATTAAGATTTTTTGATAGAAGTAATTTAAAAATCTGTTTAACTTTCTGGAGCCAGTATATATATATATATACATATATATATCAAAGTTTTTTCCTGGAATACCCCTTTAAAGGGCTTTGCCACAATTAGAAAAAAAAGAAGTCACTCGTATTTACTCAAATGGGGTGAGATATAATAACAGACAAAGACCGTGGACAATAATGATACTATTAGGGCAGCCTCACACTACGCTTGAAAATTCTAGTGCAGCAGCCACACATTGTTTTCAATGGGACTCTGCTGCACCGCGCACACTGCTGAAATTCCACCTGCAAAACTTCAGATTCCGGCTACCGATGAAAGTTCATTTGTTCATATACTGACTCTATATCATCACCATACTTTTATTAAATAAAGCCCAGTATACCAAGGCTAATATTACCAATATATCCACTATACAATAAACAAATAGACAAATAATGCAGCTACATCATGACTACACCGCCTAAATCCTGAATAATACTACCGTACTAGTGCTGAAAACAAAGCACTATACACAGACCTACATTGACTCCATACAGTGCCCATATAGTAATTACATACACTTACATCCAGTAACTCACTGGGGAAATCTCCTCTCAACAGAGTCATTCACATTTGTCATCTCTATTCAGCCCAGACCGCCATGATGACTTCTTCTGGTCACAGCTCATATCTGCAGAATCTATAGAAGATCCCTCTGGCTTAGAAGTAAAGTGAGGAGCAGGGAGCTGATAGATGACCGTTCTGTCACTGGACAGCGGCACACGCCTGGAAATATGGGACAAGGCGCTACAGGGAATATGGGTTGTACGGGTAGCCATGGAAAGCTGCCCAAACCTCCCATATTGTAATCCACCGTTGGGGTCTCGCACTGAGACCTCAACCAAACATGTCTGCATGACATGTCAAAAGTTTTTCTAAACCACAGTAATGCTCCCGAAAGAAATAAATGACAGATCTTGCTCTGCTGAACACATGGTACCATGCTGTTAAAGGGTTTATCCAGGAAAAAACTTTTTTTTATACATCAACTGGCTCCAGAAAGTTAAACAGATTTGTAAATTACTTCTATTACAAAATGTTAATCCTTTCAGTACTTATGAGCTTCTGAAGTTAAGGTTGTTCTTTTCTGTCTAAGTGCTCTCTGATGACACGTGTCTCGGGAACCGCCCAGTTTAGAAGAGGTTAGCTATGGGGATTTGCTTCTAAACTGGGCGGTTCCCGAGACACGTGTCATCAGATAGCACTTAGACATAAAAAGAACAACTCAACTTCAGCAGCTCATAAGTACTGAAAGGATTAAGATTTTTTAATAGAAGTAATTTACAAATCTGTTTAACTTTCTGGAGCCAGTTGGTATATAAAAAAAAGTTTTTTCCTGGTTAACCCCTTTAACTTGTTCTTCTAGGCTATAAAGAAGTTTGAAGAATGCTGTGAAGCTCAACAGAACTGGAAGCAGTTCCACCACATGTGTTATTGGCAGCTGATGTGGTGCTTCACCTACAAGCAGCAGTGGAAGATGGCATATTTTTATGCTGACCTCCTAAGCAAGGAAAGCTCCTGGTCAAAGGTATGTAATGGAGAAATATCCCCATAGATGTAGTCCCAGACCAGATTTAAAGGGGCAATCACTACAATGTGAGCGGGCTCAGCAACATCAATTAGAAAAGGGGGTGCTGCTATACGTATCAATGTAATACAGTATCCAGAAAGAAAAAGAAACACGCAAAACAGCGCACACCCATAAATATCAAAAAGTACTCTTTATTAATACATGAATCAAAAAAACAGACAAGATTCTTAAAAACATTTAAAACAGGCCTAAAGCAGCCAAAGCACAAAACAGGGTGAGCTCCCTCAACAAAGGAACCCCACCCAGGGCACCTGCCTATTACAGTACATCAATATCGTCACTATGTCATGCAAATAAGCTACCGCATAACACTATATTCATCACAACGGCCCATATACAACCTGTATTCTCATGCAAGTAGCAAGTAGTGGTGAAGTGACACAGGACGGTTAGTGGAGGTGTTACCAGGCAAGTGCCCCCCTAAAGACCCCACCCCTGAGGAAGTTGCCGACGGGCAACGGAACGCGTGGGGTCTTTAGGGGGGCACTTGCCTGGTAACACCTCCACTAACCGTCCTGTGTCACTTCACCACTACTTGCTACATGAGAATACAGGTTGTATATGGGCCGTTGTGATGAATATAGTGTTATGCGGTAGCTTATTTGCATGACATAGTGACGATATTGATGTACTGTAATAGGCAGGTGCCCTGGGTGGGGTTCCTTTGTTGAGGGAGCTCACCCTGTTTTGTGCTTTGGCTGCTTTAGGCCTGTTTTAAATGTTTTTAAGAATCTTGTCTGTTTTTTTGATTCATGTATTAATAAAGAGTACTTTTTGATATTTATGGGTGTGCGCTGTTTTGCGTGTTTCTTTTTCTTTCTGGATACAGATTTAAAGGGGTACTCCGCTGCTCAGCATTTGGAACACACTGTTTCGAACGCTGGAGCTGGTGATGTCATAGTCCCGCCCCCTCATGACGTCACCCCCCATCCCCTCAATGCAAGTCTATGGGAGGGGGCGTGACAGCCGCCACGCCCCCTCCCATAGACTTGCATTGAGGGGGCGGATGTGACATCATGAGGGGGCGGGGCTATGATGTCACAAGCTCCCGGCTCCAGCGTTCAGAACAGTTTGTTCCAAATTCTGAGCAGCGGAGTACCCCTTTAATATGTCCAAACATAGAACATTCAAATAATGGATAGTCAATGTGCAAATGGGTCAGATGACTATAGCAGACTGCAAATTTCATCTAGTCTGTAAAGGCCCCCTGTAGACATGTATTGGCTAAACCTGTTGGACTAGCTGACCATTGGATTTGTAAAGTGGTCTTCCAACCCAGATCATGTTGGGGAGAGAAGGTTCAGGCAAATGGAATTTGAACTGCCTTGATCCTCTCTTCTTCGGGAGATGGCTTACCCACCTTCTCTATCCATCCCAAATAGATAAACACATGGGTGGATCGGGAGAGATAGCTGAACAAATGTTTGGGCGACAACTATCTCCCTATACACATGGACGTTCATATATTCTCACATCAACTCTGGCGGTCGCTGAACAAAAGGGTTGGCAAGTTGAACTGCAACATGGCTGACCCTTCTCTACCCCAAAATCATCAGTCAGGAGAGAGTTGGGAAGCCACCATATACCTTATACAAGCATCCAATCCTGCTAGGGTTGGGGGGGGGGGGGGGGGGTTCATCCAACTTTTGACTAAAGTGTATTGGGACCTTGTGATTTTACTGTACTACTGCAGTGAAAGAAGATCCTCTATTGGGCCCAGTCTCTCTAATGGCCCCAATAGCATTAGACATGTGTCAGACGGGAGCGAATGACCATCCTCTCTCCGTTCCAAAAACATAAACATCTCGCCAAGATGAGAATTTAGGTTTATGGGTGAATCGGGAGAGATAGAGGATAGAGCATAGAGGATGACTCAAATTGGAACTAATTTAAAGCGGAGAAGTAAGGTTCTGTTTCATAAGATTTGCCAATCACTATTTATTTATTTATGGATAATGTAATAGGGGAGTTATGTATTTTGGGTGGAGTTTCCTTTCTTAAGAAGTGACTGCCCTCCTATAGAAGATGGTGGTTGCGTCACTAGATTTTTGGTTTATGTCATTTTCTGATAATATAGAAAATATTCAAGAATGATCCTGTCTTATCTAGTGATGTTTTATCTACAGGCTACATATATGTACATGAAAGCTGCTTATCTCAGCATGTTTGAAGAAGAAGACACAAAGCCGTTTGGAGAGGATGAAGTTAAACTGTTTAGGTTTGTTTTGCTTTTAAATATCTCTTTGTAACAATGTTTGGAAGCCCAACTGAAAATGAGAGCCACAGATTTGGGGAACAATGCTTTAGGGTTAGGTGGCACAGTTCATTGGGTCATGGTGGTATAGTTCATTAGGCATGGTGACACAGATCATTAAGGGCATGGGAGTACAGATCATTAAGGGCATGGGAGTACAGATCATTACAGGACAGTGGTACAAATTATTAGCTACATGGTGGAGCAGTTCATTAGAGCATGATGGTACAGATAATTAGGGGTATGGTGGCACAGATTATAAGAGACACGATGGAACAGATTTTTGGGGCATGATGGCACAGATCATTTGTGGTATTATGGCACAGATCAATGGGGCATGGTTGCACAGATTATTGGGGCATGGTGGCTACGCTCATTAGGGCACAGTGGCACAGTTCAATAGGACATGGTAGCACAGTTCATTACAGGACAGTGGTAAAGATCATCAGGAGCATGGTGGTGCAGTCTTTTGGGGCATGGTGGTGCAGTATTTTGGGGCATGGTGGTGCAGTCTTTTGGGGCATGGTGGTGCAGTCTTTTGGGGCATGGTGGTGCAGTATTTTGGGGCATGGTGGTGCAGTCTTTTGGGGCATGGTGGTGCAGTCTTTTGGGGCATGGTGGTGCAGTATTTTGGGGCATGGTGGTGCAGTCTTTTGGGGCATGGTGGTGCAGTCTTTTGGGGCATGGTGGTGCAGTATTTTGGGGCATGGTGGTGCAGTCTTTTGGGGCATGGTGGTGCAGTCTTTTGGGGCATGGTGGTGCAGTCTTTTGGGGCATGGTGATGCAGTCTTTTGGGGCATGGTGGCACAGTTCATTTGGGCATGGGCCGAAGATCATTAGAGGTAGGGTGGCATAGATCATTGGTGCATGATGGCACAGATTATTGGGAATGGTAGCACAGATCATTACTGGACAGTCATTAGGGGCATGGCCGCACAGTCTTTTGGGGCATGATGGTACATATCATTAGGGGCATGGAGGTGGGGGGCAAGTTGAACTTTTGCTCCAGAGCCAAAGGCTACCCAGGCATTCTGGGAGTTGTAGTTTTGCAACAGCTGGAAGCACACTGGTTGGAAAACACTTTGCTAAGCTGAACCCTTCTCCTGTAAAAGCTGGAGCCACCGCTAAATATCTGAGGATTAGTGTAGATGCCGGGAAGTCGTATGAGCTGAGGCCTCGCCCTGGATCTTTGCACAGTGTGTTACTATTAGAGGAAGTCCAGAAATGCCTGATTTATATTGGTAACAGAACACTTACTTCTATTTCCTCTGCAGACAGGTGCCAAGCTTAAAAGTCAAAATAGCCGGGAAATCTCTTCCAACTGAGAAATTTGCTATAAGAAAGTCTCGGAGATATCAAGCTCAGAATTCTGTGCCTTTACCTGTCCCACCATTGGTATGAACAGTTCTGTTACATGGACATATATCTATTCTGTGTTGTAGAAAATGTCTAACACTTCCCTCCCATTACAAGGGGGAAAAAATTCTAATCAACTGCCAGAAAGTTCTACAGATGTGTAAATGACTTCTATTTAAAAATCTTATTCTTTCCCATACTTATCAGCTGCTGTATACTACAGAGAAAGTTGTGTAGTTCTTTCCAGTCTGACCACAGTGCTCTCTGCTGCCACCTCTGTCCCTGCCAAGAACTGTCCAGAGCAGGAGAGGTTTGCTATGGGGATTTGTTTCTGCTCTGGACAGTTCCTGACACAAACAGAGGTGTCAGCAGAGAGCACTGTGGTCAGACTGGAAAGATCTACACAACTTCCTCTGGAGCATACAGCAGATGATAAATACTGGAAGGATTAAGATTTTTAAATAGAAGTAATTTACACATATGTATAACTTTCTGGTACCAGTTGATTTGAAAACATTTTTTTTTCCTTTGGAGAACCACTTTAAATGGGCACTGTCATTAAAACTAATTTTTGCTATTTTTGCTATTAGTTTTCTATGTTTTATTTGTGTTTAAAAACCTGCCACTAGGTGTTTCCCTACTTGTCCAGAGCACATTCCCCCCCCCCCCCATCTCTTGCACAGACTTTGGACTCCTGCTGGCCTGGCAGAAGTCCGAAATCAGGAAATGCAGTCTGGAGTGCTGAGGGGTGTGTGTTCAGCCTTAGCCAATCATAGCTCATCTCACACTGAACTGCTGTGGGCTGTATGTAGCAGAGTGAGGGAGGAAGTTCTCCCCTGTATGGCTTCAGATGATGTCACGCCTGCTGGGTAACACCCATTCCCAGTCTGTGAACTTGGCAGAGCAGAAAATACGGAGCAATATCAAGGTAGAAAACTGACAAATAATAAAAAATAAAGGCAGGGGGTGGTTTATCATGATGGAGGCAGTGATCTGGGAGGATTATAACATTTAACAAGATCATGAGAGATACTCTTTAAGTCAGGATCAGTACAAGATAAATGCCAGTCATTTTGCAAAGTAGCTCACCTCCAGAAGAAAAACATTTAGCTTTTAGTGCCACCCCTTAAAGAGCTTTGAAACATGACTGGGTACAGGCTGTATGTCTTTGACATGTGTCTGAGGGAACATCTTTAACCCCTTTAAAGGGGTACTCCGGTGAAAAACTTTTTTTTTTTAAATCAACTGGTGCCAGAAAGTTAAACAGATTTGTAAATTACTTCTATTAAAAAATCTTAATCCTTCCTGTACTTATTAGCTGCTGAATACTACAGCGGAAATTCTTTTCCGTTTGAGACACAGAGCTCTCTGCTGACATCATGAGCACAGTGCTCTCTGCTGAAACCTCTGTCAATTTTAGGAACTGTCTAGGGTAAAAGGAAATCCCCATAGCAAACATATGCTGTTCTGGACAGTTCTTAAAATGGACAGAGATGTCAGCAGAGAGCACTGTGCTTGTGATGTCAGCAGAGAGCTCTGTGTTTCAAAAAGAAAAGAATTTCCGCTGTAGTATTCAGCAGCTAATAAGTACAGGAAGGATTAAGATTTTTTAATAGAAATAATTTACAAATCTGTAAAATTTTCTGGCACCAGTTGATTTAAAAAAAAAAAAAAAAAAAAAAAAGTTTTTCACCGGAGTACCCCTTTAAGGACACAGCCAATTAGCTTTTTCCATATGAAGAGTTAATGGCAGGTATTAGAGATGAGCGAACTTACAGTAAATTCGATTCGTCACGAACTTCTCGGAAAGAGTCTCCTAGGACTGTATCCACCTTTTCCAGCCCATGGGAGCACCTGAAAGCTGAACTAATTTACGCTGGAAAATCATCAACTGCCGAGCCGAGAAGTTCGTGACGAATCAAATTTACTGTAAGTTCGCTCATCTCTAGCAGGCATTAGTGTGATCGCTGATGTCCGCCATTAGCAGTGAGATCCCTACTGTATTAAGGTAAACATAGTCTTTAATACCATTATCTTTTATTTCATTTTTATCTTTTATAATGTAATATTCCTCATATCCTGAGTGAACATAAAGATCTGACAACACAGCGTGGTATTATACCATAGGGAAGGGACTTGATATTTTATACTTCTTCAGGGCTGTGATGTTTTCGATGTGTGACTATTGTTTTCTCTCTTTTTAAGGAAATGATGTACATCTGGAATGGATACGCTATCATTGGAAAGCAGAGGAATCTTACAGAAAAGATGTTAGAAACATTAAACAAAGCAGAGGAACATCTAGAAGGAGCTACAGGTAGCAAGTGATGTAGTTTGAAGGGGTACTCCGGCCCCAAGACATCTTATCCCCTATCTAAAGGATAGGGGATAAGATGTCTGATCGCGGGGGTCCCACAATCTAGCATGCAGCACCCACCTGTAAGCACTGCAGGAAGCTCTGGAGGCTCTCAGTGTTATGCCTCCCGACCAAGGGGACGGAGAATCACGACGTCACGACTCTGCCCGTGTGTGACATCACACCCCTTCCCCTCAATGCAAGTCTATGGGAGGGGGCATGGTTAGTTTTTAAAAGTAAAAAAAATATATATA
This sequence comes from Hyla sarda, assembly GCF_029499605.1. Lineage (NCBI taxonomy): Eukaryota > Metazoa > Chordata > Amphibia > Anura > Hylidae > Hyla > Hyla sarda. Next base: position 203,499,068 of record NC_079195.1, read on the forward strand.
TATATGAAGATAAATTTTTTGGTGACAGGTACTCTTTAACTATCACTGCAGCCTCCACTGCAGCAGAGTGGACAGAGAGAAGCTTCTCCTCAGTATAAAAATAGTATAATGAAAAAAGTCTCCAGCTCACCATGGGTGCCATTAGGTCAAGGAGATACATCTGCAGGGAGCACGAGAGCGGAAAGCCGAACCATATCCTCGGTGAACCAGCTGATCCAAGTAGGAGAAATGGGGAAGAGGGAACTCCAGCTCCACAGTGGATAAAATTTAACTTTTAATGGTACATGTTAAAAAGAAAATCCAAATGTGAACAAAAAAGACAAACAGTGCTCTGGTGAGTTAAAAACCCACATCCACCGACGCGTTTCGGACCGTTAACAGTCCTTAGTCATGGTGCTATATCCTAACCGGACAACTGCCTTATATATACTAGATAGTATATCAAAGTCACATGACAGACTACGTCACAACCTGAGCCACACCTGTTGCATAATAGCTGATAATCAAAAATACGGCGAGCAAATAATAGATATAAATATGGTAAGCTTGTGTGAAAACTCAATATATGTAAGCTAAATCACTTCTGTAATTCATACCTTTCGGATATCTAGTGTCTAACATTAGTATCCAAAAGGCTTCACGCTTCAAAAGGACACGTGACCAGTCTCCACCTCTTCGTGGCGGATGCACCCTTTCAATGCCGCAAACTTCTATGGAAGACACATCCCCTTGATGAATATCATAGTCTATGTCTTCCATAGAAGTTTGCGGCATTGAAAGGGTGCATCCGCCACGAAGAGGTGGAGACTGGTCACGTGTCCTTTTGAAGCGTGAAGCCTTTTGGATACTAATGTTAGACACTAGATATCCGAAAGGTATGAATTACAGAAGTGATTTAGCTTACATATATTGAGTTTTCACACAAGCTTACCATATTTATATCTATTATTTGCTCGCCGTATTTTTGATTATCAGCTATTATGCAACAGGTGTGGCTCAGGTTTTGACGTAGTCTGTCATGTGACTTTGATATACTATCTAGTATACATAAGGCAGTTGTCCGGTTAGGATATAGCACCATGACTAAGGACTGTTAACGGTCCGAAACGCGTCGGTGGATGTGGGTTTTTAACTCACCAGAGCACTGTTTGTCTTTTTTGTTCACATTTGGATTTTCTTTTTAACATGTACCATTAAAGGTTACATTTTATCCACTGTGGAGCTGGAGTTCCCTCTTCTCCTCAGTATTAGACACATGAAAGCCGCCTGGAGTTGGGAGAAAAAAATGGTTAAAGGGGTGCTCCACCCCTAGACATCTTATCCCCTATCCAAAGTATAGGGGATAAGATGTCTGATCGCGGGGGGTCCCGCCGCTGGGGACCCCCACAATATAGCATGCGGCACCCACCTGTTTCTGCTCGGGAAGGGCTGGAGGGTCTGGGTCCCGACCACGGGAACGGAAGTCCATGACGTCACGACTCCGCCCCCGTGTGACGTCACGCCCCGTCCCCTCAATGCAAGTCTATGGGAGGGGGCGTGACGGCCGTCACGCCCCCTCCCATAGACTTGCATTGAGGGGACGGGGCGTGACGTCAAACGGGGGCGGAGTCGTGATGTTACAATCTTCCGTTCTGCAGACCCTCCAGCGCTTCTGCAGAAACAGGTGGGTGCCGCATGCTATATTGTGGGGGTCCCCAGCGGCGGGACCCCCGAGATCAGACATCTTATCCCCTATCCAAAGGATAGAGGATAAGATGTCTAGGGGTGGAGTACCCCTTTAAGGACTCTCAAACTGTGAGAAAGTGTCCTATCTAGAGGAAACCAGGCACTGCCCATCACCTGCCCAATACCATCCTTACAGTGAAGCATGTTGGAGGCAGCATCCTGCTGCGGGGAGACTGGTCAGGGTTGAATAAAAGCTGAATGGATCAAAGTATATTAATATTCTTAGTGAAAACCTGATCCAGAGCACTCTGGTCCTCAGACTGGGCTGAACGTTCACCTTCCAACAAGACAATGTTTTATCAAAGGATTTAGACAGTTTTTTCCCGTCTAAAATTTTCGCTGTCTAAATACTCTAAAAGTCTAAAAGTCTTTTATTTTTTTTTTAGAGGATTTCCATGATGCATTCTAGTCTATTTTAGATGGAAAAATGCATTGGTGCTGGATTTATCAATTGCGACTTTTCAGCGAAAATTTGCATCGGGCGAAAATACGCTGAAATGTCAGACCATGTTGGAGCAGGTTTAAATACAGTGTAAACCAAAGATCCCGAAGTCTGTGCGCAGAATTTATCAAGAGCCGTGCGACTTTTGATAAATTTGGCGCACAATAGACCGGCCTAACGCTCTGTAGTTTGGTCTATATTGATGCGGGACATAGACAGCTTTGATAAATCTCCCCCAATGACCCTAAACACAGACAACACAGGAGCGGCTTAGGAACAACTCTGTGAATGTCGCTGAGTGGTCCAGACAGAGATCTGACTTGAATCCAACCCAACATATCTGGAGAGACCTGAAAATGGCTTCCACTTATGGTCCCCATCCAACCGCCCCAAAGGTGTGTAAACCTTGTGGCCTCATCCCCAAGAAGGTTCAGACGAGGGGATTTGCGGCGTATTTTACACTACAGATCCACTGCTGAAGGACCTATATGCTGGCTTTACATGTGCCTGCTCGGAGCGGCAATACGTGCAGACACACTGAAACGATGTGCGAGTCGCCGCGCATGCGCGGTGTACTCGCACACGTCGCGGCCGCTCCCCCTGCTCAATGAGCTGCTGCGATGTGCGAGTATACTGCGCGCGGTGACTCGCATATAGCAGTGTGTCTGCTCGTAGCGGCGTATTGCCGCTGCGAGCAGGCACATGTAAAGGCAGCATATAGGAGGTCCTTCAGCGGCGGATCCGCTGTGAAAATCCGCTCGTCTGAACGTATCCGAAGACTGGAGGCCGGAATCACTGGCACAGGGGCTTCAACTAAGTCCTGGGTAAAGGGTCTGAATATTTATGTCAGTGTAATAGTTTAGTTTTTCCTTTTCAGCAAATTAGCAAAGATTTCTAACATTATGTTTTCAATTGTTATTATGGGGTATTAAGTGCAGAATGATGGAAAAACTTGAAACAATGTGGATAAACTGAAAGGGTCTAAAGACTTTTTAAAGGGGTACTCCGCTGCTCAGCGTTTGGAACAAACTGTTCCGAACGCTGGAGCTGGGAGCTCGTGATGTCATAGCCCCGCCCCCTTCATGACGTTATGCCCGCCCCCTCAATGCAAGTCTATGGGAGGGGCATGACATCATGAGGGGAGGGGCTATGACATCACGAGCTCTCAACGCATGCTCAGGCGATCGGAACAGTTTGTTCCAAACGCTGAGTAGCGGAGTACCCCTTAAAAGGGGTACTCCGGTGGAAAACTTTTTTTTTTTTTTTACATTAACTAGTGGCATAAAGTTAAACAGATTTGTAAATTACTTCTATAAAAAAAAAAAAAAAAAAATCTTCCAGTACTTATTAGCTGCTGAATACTACAGAGGAAATTATTTTCTTTTGGGAACACAGAGCTCTCTGCTGACATCACAAGCACAGTGCTCTCTGCTGACATCTCTGTCCATTTTAAGAACTGTCCAGAGTAGGGAGAAAATCCCCATAGCAAACATATGCTGCTCTAGACAGTTCCTAAAATGGACAGAGATGTCAGCAGAGAGCACTGTGCTCGGGATGTCAGCAGAGATCACTGTTTTCCAAAAAGAAAATAATTTCCTCTGTAGTATTCAGCAGCTAATAAGTACTGGAAGGATTAGGATTTTTTTTAATAGAAGTAATTTACAAATCTGTTTAACTTTCTGGCACCAGTTGATAAAAAAAAAAAAAAAAAGTTTTCCACCGGAGTACCCCTTTAAGTGCATTTTAGGCTTCCTAGCAGAAAATATTGCCTTCACAGTTACGATATTAGACACATAATTTCCTCATTAAAAATGCGTCTACACAGAAGAGTCGGGGGATTCCTCGGAGGGTCTTCTAATAGTTTTTCGAGTGCATTGTCCTTATAAAGGGTCTCAGAATTTACAAAGGAACATTGCATTATTGAATGTCTGTATCGGGCTCATTCGGAAACATAATGACAGACATTTATCAAGCGATTTAGTAACATTTTTTTACTAAAAATGTCGCACAAATGTCGCACCTGCGACTACGCGATTTTTCATGCGACATTTTGACTGGAAAGCGAGAAAAGCAAGTTTTCCAAAACTTAACTATGTAGTAATAATTTTAAAATGGACTCCGGGTAGTCAGATATTTATTAACTGTGACAGTCGCAACTGCGCAAAAAAAAAACAACAAGGTTAAAAATTGACTAAATTTACTCCAACTCAAACATGGAGCAGAAAAAGCTACTACCAAAGTAAAAAAGAAGAAATTGCTTACGTGAAAGAAAATTATCAACAGGCTGAAAGCAGTTGATAAATAAGTCACACATAAGCAAAAAAAAAGTAAGGAAAAAATTACTAAAAAAAAGGAATACATAAGCAAACATTGATAAATGTCCCTCCATGTAAATAAATGTGTTTTGGTCGCCTGTTCATAAAAGGGACACTGCGGAGTTGGAAAGGGTGCAGAGACGCGCGACTAAACTAATATGGGGCATGGAACATCTTAGCTATGAGGAGCGATTAAAGGAGTTACAATTGTTTAGTCTTGAGAAGAGACGTTTAAGGGGGGATATGATAAACGTATATAAGTATATTAATGGCCCATACAAAAAATATGGAGAAAAACTGTTCCAGGTTAAACCCCCCCAAAGGACGAGGGGGCACTCCCTCCGTCTGGAGAAGAAAAGGTTTAGTCTAAAGGGGCGACACGCCTTCTTTACCGTGAGGACTGTGAATTTATGGAACGGTCTACCTCAGGAACTGGTCACAGCAGGAACAATTAACAGCTTTAAAACAGGGTTAGATACATTCCTGGAACAAAATAACATTAATGCTTATGCAGAATTATAAAATTACATCCCTTCCCCTTATCCCCTTACACCCTTCACTTCAATTCCCTGGTTGGACTTGATGGACGTATGTCTTTTTTCAGCCATACTAACTATGTAACTATGTTTTGTTCTATTCGTCAGAGACTGATGTCCTGATCAATGAAGATCAGTGTCTGGTGAAACTACTAAAAGGGCTGTGCTTGAAGTATCTGGACAGGATGGAGGAGGCTGAGGAGTGCTTCCAATACATTCCTAACAAGTGAGTAAGCAGGGGTGCCAAGGATCAGTCCTATGTAAACCAGTAGGTATGGGTGTATGCCAGTTTATTGAAGTGTGCCACACCGAAGTGGATTGAGTCAGATGGGAACAGATCAGGAAGGGTTTCCATAACAAAGAGCCATGTTATTGTAGAAGCTTAAAGGGGTATTCCAGGAAAAAAAACTTTTTTTTTTTTTTTTACATATCAACTGGCTCCAGAAAGTTAAACAGATTTGTAAATTACTTCTATTAAAAAAATCTTAATCCTTTCAATAATTATCAGCTGCTGAAGTTGAGTTGTTGTTTTCTGTCTGACAACAGTGCTCTCTGCTGACATCTCTGCTTGTCTCGGGAACTGCACAGAGTAGAAGAGGTTTGCTATGGGGATTTGCTTTTAAACTGGGCGGTTCCTGAGACACGTGTCATCAGAGAGCACTTAGACAGAAAAGAACAACTCAACTTCAGCAGCTCATAAGTACTGAAAGGATTAAGATTTTTTTTAATAGAAGTAATTTACAAATCTGTTTAACTTTCTGGCACCAGTTGATTTAAAAAAAAAAAAAAAAGTTTTCCACAGGGGTATTCCGCTGCTCAACGTTTGGAACAAACTGTCATAGCGTGATGTCATAGCCCTGCCCCCTCATGTCACGCCCCGCCCCCTCAATGCAAGTCTATGGGAGGGGGCGTGACAGTGTCACGCCCCCTCCCATAGACTTGCATTGACGGGGTGGGGCGTGACGTCATGGGAGGTGGGGCTATGACGTCACAAGCTCCCGGCGCCGGCTCCAGTGTTCGGAACAGTTTGTTCCAAACGCTGAACAGCGGAGTACCCCTTTAAATGTAAAAATGTTTGTGCTGAACAAGTATTCATTTTCATAAACTCGGGACTGTGTTTTACGATGAATAGTGAAACACAGGGGATGAAGTCCAACCACTGGCACTTCAATGATTGGCTGAGCGGGTCATCGTTCCTGCTTGTCCCCGAGGGTAGGGGCCAGAGTTCTCCATTAGTGGGTAAGTTGGTATATGAGATCATGGGGGTCCCAGCGGTCGGACCCCTTACGATCAGACATTTATCCCCCATCCTGTGGATACAGAATAAGTTGACTTCCCCGGAATATCCCTTTAACCCCTTCTCTTACCTAGACCTCCACTGATCTTGGTATAAACCCTTTGGCTGCCCTAACCCCTGAGGATGTTACCATGAACCCATATACTACTCTTATTATTGTGTCTAGTTATTTGGTATTATACGGCTCCATTGGAAACATTGCTCCCATCCAGTAGTTATTGGATGAACAGTCTTTCACTTTAGTTAAAGGGGTATTCCAGGAAAAAAAAAATTTTATATCAACTGGCTCCAGAAAGTTAAACAGATTTGTAAATTACTTCTATTAAAAAATCTTAATCCTTTCAATAATTATCAGCCGCTGAAGTTGAGTTGTTGTTTACTGTCTGGCAACAGTGCTCTCTGCTGACATCTCTGCTTGTCTCGGGAACTGCACAGAGTAGAAGAAGTTTGCTATGGGGATTTGCTTCTAAACTTGGCGGTTCCCGAGACACGTGTCATCAGAGAGCATTTAGACAGAAAAGAACAACTCAACTTCAGAAGCTCATAAGTACTGAAAGGATGAAGATTTTTTAATAGAAGTAATTTACAAATCTGTTTAACTTTCTGGAGCCAGTTGATATTTTAAAAAAAAGTTTTTTTCAGGATAACCCCTTTAACCGGTAACATGCTCTGTATGTCTTTATGTCTAGATATTATGTGAATAGTTGAGTCAGATAGTTTTTCCTCTTCATCTAATGGTGGCTGTGGCACCTTGACAGCTGTACCCTATGCCTGATGCAGTGCCATCACTGGTTAGCTATCTGCTATTGAATCCGGGCAGAGAACAGAAGAATGGCTATTATAATTAAAGGGGTACTCCAGTGTCAAATATATATATTTTTTTTTTAAATCAACTGGTGCCAGAAAGTTAAAAAGATGTGTAAATTAAGAGGAAAGAGTACTTATCAGCTGCTGTATACTACAGAGGAAGTTGTATTTCTTTCTGGAGTTCTTTTCTGCCTGACCACAGTGCTCTCTGCTGACACCTCTGTCCGTATCTGGAACTGTCCAGAGTAGGATAGGTTTGCTATTGGCAGTTGCTTGTACTCTCGACAGTTCCTGATACGGACAGAGGTGTCAGCAGAGAGCACTGTGCACAGGCTGGAAAGAACTACACAACTTCCTCTGTAGCATACAGCAGCTGATAAGTACTGGAAGGGTTAAGATTTTTTAATAGAAGTAATTTACAAATCTGCTCAACTTTCTGGCACCAGTTGATTTTACTAATTTGTTTTCCACCGGAGTACCCCTTTTAATAGGTCGAATATACTTTTCAGTATTGGCGGGCCTTGTGAACGCCTGTTTTTTTTATAGTTCCTTTGTGTCCGCCCTGAATTGAAATCTCATATGTACCGTAGATTCAAGTTTCTTTCCTTCTATGTAAGAACGTCATTGCTTTTACAGTGTAAAGAAGATTAAGTATGATGAATATCTGGTACCCAATGCACTGCTGGAGCTGGCTCTATTGTATCTGCAAATAGACAGAAGGGACGAAGCCATTAAACTACTTGAAAATGCAAAGTAAGGAGAAATTTACTGTATTGTTTAAATATTTCTTCCACTGCAGCAAACCTTCTAATTCCCAACAAGGTGCTGGTTGTATGAATGGAGGCAATAATAAAAAAAAAAAAAGTTTGGCGAGGCGCTGCTCAGTATTCGGTCGGAAAAGAAGGACTCAAGTAGCACAGGACAATAAAAACGTTATTGTTGTAGCAGGGATGACGCGTTTCGGAATCCACTGATTCCTTCCTCAGGTCCACTCACAGTTCCCAGTTGCAGTACTTGCTATGCGCCGGGTTGCTGGAAAGGAGTCCTGTTGTGTGTCTGTGCTGTCTCAGTCTGTCAAAGGCATCCACTGATGCCTTCCTCAGGTCCACTCACAGTTCCCAGTTGCAGTACTTGCTTTCTGCTGGGTTACTGGAAAGGGGTCTTGTTGTGTGTCTGTGCTGTCTCGGTCCACTGTGAGTGGACCTGAGGAAGGCATCAGTGGATGCCGAAACGCGTAATCCCTGCTAAACCAATAAAGTTTTTATTGTCCTGTGCTACTCAACGGGATAAGAGGATGAGATATGAGGTTGGGATCTGAGGACGGGATATGAGGATGAGATATGAGGTTGGGATATGGGGACGGGATATGAGGTCTGGATATGAGGACGGGATATGGAGACGGGATATGGAGACGGGATAAGGGGTCGGGATATGAGGATGGGATATGTGGACGGGATATGAGGACGGGATATGAAGGAGGGATATGAAGATGGGATTAGTGTTGCTCGCGAATATTCGCAATGCGAATTTTATTCGCGAATATAGCGCTATATATTCGTAATTCCGAATATTCGTTTTTGTTTTTTTCACAGTACACATCACAGTGATCATCCCTCTCTGCTTCCAGCTTGTGTGGTGTAAAGAAGGCTCTAATACTACTGTTTGAGACTGGCGTGCGAATTTTCGCACATGCGAAAATGTGCATATGCAAATGTTTGCATATGCAAATTTTTGTTTATGTTAATTTTCGCATATGCTAATTTTCGCATTCGCGAATTTTCGCATATACGAAAATAAAACGCGAATATTACGAATATGCAAATTTAGCAAATATATGACGAATATTCGTCCATATATTCGTGAAATATCGCAAATTCGAATATGGCCTATGCCGCTCAACACTAGACGGGATATGAGGATGAGATATGAGGATGAGAGCATTATTGTTTCTTTTCCTCTTCTATAAGGTGTAAGGTAAGAAGAGCAGGTAACGCTGGGTACTCAGCTAGTTACATTATAATAAAAGAGTAGGAGACAGATGGACTGGAATTTGCCTGCATGATCAGACTACACAGAGTTAATTTGTAGTCTGTGATTACGGACACCCATAGTTCTGCCTTAAATGTATAACTATTTGCTAATTTTCTTCATTTTTAATACATTGTAGCAATAAAAGAATACTTTATGACACATCCACTGTTATTTGGTTTCATTCTAAGCTGAGATTTTTTCTTACCAGACATAACTACAAGAATTATTCCATGGAGTCTCGAACGCATTTCCGAATTCAGGACGCCTTACTACAAGCCAGATCTATTCCCAACGGCTGCTGACGAATGTCTCCTATTATTATCTTCCTAGTATTTATTTTTCAAGAACTACTGTTTCCCGCACGGATGGATGAAGTGAGAGGACGCCGGTTGGGTCGCACGCCGGATGCTATAAATTATTTGTCCAATGGTGATTTCCACGGGGTTTGCTGTAGCCGGGATCCTATAGGGCGGCTGCTCCTCCCCTGCTTTTCTCCTATGTTTTATTTAAATTCATGACGTAGCATCACTGAGGAATGAGAGCGGTTTCAATCATCATCAATCAGGGTATTGCAAATTTATTTATACTGTTTCCACATTGCATAGAGAATGTTTACATGTAGCAATGTTCCTGTGAAAAAAATGAAATCAATTTTCCTAAATATAAATTTTACTAAATGCAAACCTTTTACTGGGATTTCCAGCTCAGAGCCGGGCAGGGTCATTCTAGAGTTCTGCCACAAGATGGCGCTCACAAATCCTGGCAGAGTAGAGCTTGGCCTTTGTCCAGCTGGTCACTTTTCCTTTGTTTTTCTGGCTGAAGCAGTGTGATACTTGTGGTTTTGCTCTATACGACTATAAGGATAGAAAATCTCACAGCTCTTTGGGGGTTCACACTGTCGGGACCCCCTCTGACCCTCAGAACGGAGAATCTTAGATAGAAATTAACTATACTGCGCCATTCCCCACCTCCAGCTGAGCAGGACATTACAATAAACTGTCCTTGTGATGGGCAGAGGTCAGGCCCCCGGCAATCATAATCTTATAGTATATCCTAATGTACCCCTTAAAGGAAAACACTCACCAGTTCACCCACACTAAACCCAATACGCCAGGTTATAGTGAACGGGAGACCGATGCGGGCTCTCTGACTAATATATGTGTGGTGAGCCACCGTGTGCGATGTGAGGTGTATGGGGCAGATGTTGTAGCCCAGGGGCAGATGGTATTAACCCCTAAATGTTCATGATGCCAGGGCGTGGTTTGCCTATGCAACCACCCGAAGGTAGTTCCGCTAGTCTTAGTTAGGCAGGGCAAATAAGAGTCCAAGGCTAGGTCAGGGTTAACGGTAGCCTTAACTGAGGTAGACAGATGTAAATAGTCTTTATAGCTAGGCCAGGATCCCAGGGAGGTGACCGGTAACACAGGGGATCTCGCAGCTTGCTGGGACTTGCAGTGACTTTGACAGACGTTGGGACAGCCTTGCTGACTATAATGGACTTGACTTGACTGAAGATAGTGACAGCAGACAGAGATGACTTGACTTACGGCTATAATTTAGGCTTGAGGCCTCCAGATGTGCTGGACACCGGCTCTGGGACGTCTGGACTGAACTTGACCTCAGCAGAGAATGAATCACAAGAGAGAGATTGTAGTAACCCACCCCCCCCCCCCCCCTCTTATAAAGGGGTGCTGAGCAAGGAGCCCATAGGACAACTGCGGGTCACCTGGTTAGCTGGTGCTCTCTGGGTAACAAAACATGTAACTTGAACATGTGACAACAGTATCATGTGATCAACTCAAAGGTCCTTTATACATAATACATATAACACTATGGGGGAGATGCTGCAGGAGGGCCCCTAGGGCACAGAGGGACTCAACCTGACAGGGACTAAGTACTGTACGGGACTATATATCGTACTGGGACATCACATATGTACCTGCAGGCCGGCTCCCAGTCCCTCTGAAGATCCTCTTCTTTCTTCTGTGAATTGCGCACTGGAGGTGCGCAATTCCCAGAAGAAAGAAGAGGATCTTCAGAAGGACCGGGCACCGGCCTGCAGGCACATATATTTGTCAGAGACCCCGCATCAGTCTCCCGTTCACCCGCACTATAACCTATTGGGTTTAGTGTGGGTGAACAGGTGACCGTTTTCCTTTAACATTTTTATATGGAGAATACCCTACTATAAGGGTCTATGAGAAAAAAAAATGGCTGCCCTCATCATGATAAAGCACCAATTTATCTGTTGAGCATTGCCACGCAGGTCCTTTGGAGTAACTAGGGATAGCTGTCAAGTGAATGCCAAATCACCACGTACACATGCACACTCAACTCGGCCGGGCATGCATGTGTGTTCTTAGTTAGAAGAATAGGGGTGAGCCACTACCTGACTTCTCTGACGACAAAATGATCAGGTATCTGAAATCCAACTACCCCATCCTTATTAACCCCGACATCTGCCTTTAGGAGAGATAGCTGGCCAGTTCCACCAAAATTGGTGGGTTCTGCCAGCGTTTAAAGGGATATTCCAGGCAAAAACTTTTTTTTATATATCAACTGGCTCCGGAAAGTTGAACAGATTTGTAAATTACTTCTATTAAAAAATCTTAATCCTTCCAATAGTTATTAGCTTCTGAAGTTTTCTGTCTAACTGCTCAATGATGATGTCACGTCACGGGAGCTGTGCATGATGGGAGAATATCCCTTGCATGATGGGAGATTATCCCCATAGGAGCTGGACAGATCCCGGGACGTGAGTCATCAGAAAGCAGTTAGACAGAAAACAGCAACTCAACTTCAGAAGCTAATAACTATTGTAAGGATTAAGATTTTTTAATAGAAGTAATTTACAAATCTGTTTAACTTTCCGGAGCTAGTTGATATATAAAAAAAAGTTTTTGCCTGGAATACCCCTTTAAGTGTCCCAGAGGTTGGACTTCGGATCTCCAGAATGGGGCCCCGAATCTTGTTGCTGCATGTAGCGCCGGTCGGCACGTACGCCATGAATTCTCTATGGGAGTGGCAGCGCTCCCATAGAGAATGCTTGGAGCATGTGACGACTGATCGCTGATCAGAGATCAGAGACTTATCCTATCCTGTGGAGACCTAGGTAAAGGATATGCATTATGATTTCTGAGGTACAATCTCTGGGACCTACTAAATGTGAGAATAAAGACCACACAGTGTTGATGTAGCACTGCGTCCCCAAACCCAATCAAATGAATGGGGCTCTGCTGCAGATCCCTGCCCCGTTGGGATGCCCGTCAGCACTGCTGTGCAGGAAAGAAGACAAAGCTGCATCCTCTTTATTCTCAGAAGAGTGGAGGTTGCAGACGGCCGATACCCACGGATCATAAAGCGATAGCTTATCACTACACTAATATACAGGGATGCAGTTTGCATTATATGTTTCTGTTTAAGGCATTCAATATGATTTTGGGTTTTGAGCAATGTTTGTGAAGATTTTTGTCTTCTGCCGGATAATTCAGGGACAGACTGGCCCACCAGAGGATCTTCTGTTGTGCCCGCTATCTTCAGCTTCATCTTAAAGGGGTACTCCACTGGAAAACATTTTCTTTTAAATCAACTGGTGCCAGAAAGTTAAACAGATTTGTAAATTACTTCTATAAAAAAAAAAAAATCTTAATCCTTCCAGTACTTATCAGCTGCTGTTATATGCTCCACAGGAAGTTCTTTTCTTTTTGAATTTCCTTTCTGACTGACCACACTGCTCTCTGCTGACACCTCTGTCCATGTCAGGAACTGTCAAGAGCAGGATAGGTTTTCCATGGGGATTTGCTTCTACTCTGGATAGTTCCTAAAATGGACAGAGGTGTCAGCAGAGAGCACTGTGGTCAGGCAGAAAGGAAATTTAAAAAGAAAAGAACTTCCTGTGGAGCATAAAGCAGCTAATAAGTACTGGAAGGATTAAGATTTTTTTAACAGAAGTCATTTACAAATCTGTTTAACTTTCTGGCACCAGTTAATTTAAAAATAAAAATGTTTTCAAGTGGAGTACCCCTTTAAACCTGCCCATGTTTGACATACTATCTGACAGTGGAGAGGATCGCTTGCTGCTAGGGTTCATGGGTTATTTCATCTATTTACTCTTACTGATGGTTATGCATTAGCGGTTGGCATGGATTTATGTTAAATTAAACGTACTGAGATGTATGCATCATGTTATAGTGCAAGAGATGCTGAGCAGGTTGATATATAGTTATGGGAAAATAAATTCTGCAGAACTTGTAATTTTTACATTTTTCTCCTGCTCATTTTGGGCTTATATGGGCACTGTCAGAATTATAACTCTTTATATGTTGTACATCTTGGCAAAAAATTAACCTTTCTAATATACTTAAAGGGGTACTCCGCTGCTCAGCGTTTGGACAGCTGTCACGCCCCCTCCCATAGACTTGCATTGAGGGGGCGGGGTGTGATGTCATTAGGGGCGGGGCTATGATGTCACAAGCTCCCGGCGCCGGCTCCAGCGTTTGGAACAGTTTGTTTGTTCCAAACGCTGAACAGCGGAATACCCCTTTAATAAAAAAAATGTTCTCTCTTTTTTTTTTTTTTTATAAAAATCATGACTTATAAAAAAAAAATAAAAAAAAGACCACTAGGGGTCCCCATACCATCCAGAACATAATCCTGTCTGACAGCAGCATCATCTTTGTCCAAGCTGAGGCACAGGCTGGGGCAAAGTCCTGGAAGTAAAGGTGGGACTAGCACTCCTCTGTGCTCACTCCTGTCCTATCGGACTGCAGCATGAAAGCAAAGAGTAGGGGGTCACAGAGCAGCTTGCAGTGTTTGGATGAAGAGACCCAGCACAGCAGACTCAGGGAGGAAGTGAATGCATGGTGAGTAAGGGCGGGCTCATCGCTTGTCCCAGACATGCCCCTTCCTGAGCAGTGGATGTCAGAATGAGTGAGCAGCAGAACAGAGGGATTTGTGAGCCAAATACAAAAGCTATACACATAAAAAAGACATGTAAAGCATCTGCATGACCTAGTGAGTAACAAATATAAGCATTATTTTTTTCTGTGATACGACTGGTACTCTTTTAGAGTCTGGTGGGCGGTCTTACGCACTGCATATCTAGGTATAAGGAGGAAACTGTCAATCACTTATTAGGACCACCCACTGGACTCCTGAACCCAGAATGAGCAGGATTTTAAATGAATAGATTACAAGTTATACTGATAAAATTATATATATATATATATATATCAATCTGCCTGAAGCCTGGACAGCATGTTCAATGTGACAGGTTCCCTTTAAGGATGGGTCATTAAAATTAATTACTTTCGGTTGACTAAAAATCCTACAGTCTGACATAAGCCAGAACTCTGCCTCTGTCCATAAAGCTCAAAGCTGTGGAAGAACGTTCTGATTATGAGTAGAAAAGCCGGATCAGCACCGGGCTTAGAGGAGTAGTGTAGTCATCCTGTGCTCCTGATGGTGGTCACAATTTTAATATACCTAGGTCAGTGTTTCCCAACCAGGGCGCCTCCAGCTGTTGCAAAACTACAACTCCCAGCATGCCCGCACAGCCTTTGGCTGTCCGGACATGCTGGAAGTTGTGGTTTTACAACAGCTGGAGGCACCCTGGTTGGGAAACACGGACCTAGGAGTATATATCTATGATGGTGGTCACAATTTCAATATACCTAGGTCAGTGTTTCCCAACCAGGGTGCCTCCAGCTGTTGCAAAACTACAACTCCCAGCATGCCCGGACAGCCTTTGGCTGTCCGGGCATGCTGGGAGTTGTAGTTTTGCAACAGCTGGAGGCACTCTGGTTGGGAAACACAGACCTAGGAGTATATATCTATGATGGTGGTCACGATTTCAATATACTTAGGTCAGTGTTTCCCAACCAGAGTGCCTCCAGCTGTTGTAAAACTACAACTCCCAGCATGCCCAGACAGGACATGCTGGAAGTTGTAGTTTTACAACAGCTGGAGGCACCCTGGTTGGGAAACACTTACCTAGGAGTATATATCTAGGGGTTAGGTTATCTCATAATGAAGTGATTGCCAACCAGGGTGCCTCCAGCTGTTGCAAAACTACAGCATGGCCTGACAGCCTGCAGCTGTAAGTTGTAATTTTTGCAACACAACAGCTGGAGGGCCACATGTTGAGACCATTGTCCTAAAGTATGGCATATATTTGGCTCTTGGGGCCTGTGAGGTAGATTTGTGCAGTTATTGGGTTCAAATGGAGCCTGTTGTCACTTTCATGTTATCTAAGCCAGGAGTCATTGGGGCGGTCCCCAGAGGCTTGTCTCCACCCCTCCAGCCATGATTGATAGATCTCTCCCTGTTTGGTTCGGAGGGGTGGAGAGAATACTGCATTATAGTGATGACAGGTTCCCTTTAAGAAGTCCAATGGTGGAGATAATGGGGGAGATTCATCAAAACCAGTGTAGAGGAGGAGTGGTGCAGTTGCCCATAGCAACCAATCAGATTGCTTCTTTCATTTTTAACAAGGCCTTTGAAAAATGAAAGAAGCAATCTGATTGGTTGCTATGGGCAACAGGGCAAACTTTCCTTTGCACAGGTATTGATAAATATCCCATAATGTGGAGGAAAAGTTGCTGAGTTGCCCATAGCAACCAATCAGATGGCTTCTTTCATTTTTAACAAGGCCTCTGCAAAATGAAAGTAACAATCTGATTGGTTGCTATGGGCAACTGGGCAATTTTATCCTCTGTACAGTTTTTTGATAAATCTCCCCCTGTGTCCTGAGATATCAATTTGCTGATACACATTTCACATTTACCTTGGCGAAATGTTAAACGTGAATTTGATCCTGTTCCTCATTGGATTTAGGAAACTGTTGCCAAAAATATTGCAGAAACTTTGACAAGTTTTTTTTTTTTTTTCAATTTTTTTTCCAAAGTTTATATTGAATCTAATATTTCCTAATGAGAAAGTATTCTGTATTTTTCTATTGATTGTTCAGAATAAATTGTCCTTTTAATTATAGCAGATAAGTGTCCTGTGATTTTGTGTCATTCTTACTAAACCGATGCCAAGAAAAACTGCGCCACTATATACTGTGTACTACAATATAAACCATTGCTGCGAAAAAGTATTGGGCTCAGTCCCATTTAGGACACAACAGACACCGTCGAGTCCCACTTAGTTCCAACAGATCCCATTCATTTGAATGGGTTTTGTCGGGTGTCTGATATTTTTACAGGAGTTGAATGGAGAGATAAAAAAATTGCACATGTAGTATTTTTTTCCCCCATTCCCCAACCCCCCCCCCCATTTTTTTTCCCACTCTACTCCCATCCTTTAAATGGGTTGCGCGATGGAGCTCCCTTAAAGGGGTACTTTTTTTTTTTTTTTTTAAATCAACTGGTGCCAGAAAGTTAAACAGATTTGTAAATTACTTCTATTAACAAATCTTAATCCTTCCAGTACTTATTAGCTGCTGAAAAACTACATAGGAAATTATTTTCTTTTTGGAACACAGGGCTCTCTGCTGACATCACAAGCACAGTGTTCTCTGCTGACATCTCTGTCCATTTTAGGAACTGTCCAGAGCAGCATATATTTGCTATGAGGATTTTCTCCTACTCTGGACAGTTCTTAAAATGGACAGAGATGTCAGCAGAGAGCACTGTGCTTGTGATGTCAGCAGAGAGCTCTGTGTTCCAAAAAGAAAAGAATTTCCTCTGTAATATTCAGCAGCTAATAAGTACTGGAAGGATTAAGATTTTTTAATAGAAGTAATTTACAAATCTGTTTCACTTTCTGGCACCAGTTGATTTAAAAAAAAAAAAAAAAAAAGTTTTCCACCGGAGTACCCCTTTAAGCCTAAATAGAACCTGTCTGACAAAGTGAAGACCAAAACATCTCAAAACCGCAACATACCTTGCCGCGATTGCAATACAACAGATGAGAGCAGAGTAAGGCTGGGTTCACACTGTGGAATCTCTGGGCAAAATTTCTGCCAGAGATCGAGCCAGCGGCACTAGAACCGCACGGACTGCATTGCCGTCCCCATAGACGCCAATGCATTTCTCTCTGGATCTTATGGGAGATCTGCTCAGAAATGCATTGTCATCTATGGGGACGGCAATGCAGTCCACGCGGTCCTAGTGCTGCCGGCTCGATCTCCGGCACAAATTCTGCCCGGAGATTCCGCAGTGTGAACCCAGCCTAAGGGTCTATTCACACTGCAGAATTTCCGCTTGTGAAATTCCGCCTCAAATTAAAGCCAATAGACTTTACCGCAAGCTGAAACTCAGAAGTGTGAATGGGAGTGCGGAATCCCATAGAAGTCTATGGGCTTTAATTTGAGGCAGAATTCCAGAGCAGCATATGTTTTCCATGGGGATTTTCTTCTACTCTGGACAGTTCCTAAAATGGACAGAGGTGTCAGCAGAGAGTACTGTGCTCGTGATGTCAGCAGAGAGCTCTGTGTTCCAAAAATAAAATAATTTCCTCTGTAGTATTCCGCAGCTAATAAGTACTAGAAGGATTAAGATTTTAGAAGTGAATTACAAATCTGTTTAACTTTCTGACACCAGTTCATTTAAAAAAATAAATAAATAAAAAGTTTTCCACTGGAGTACCCCTTTAAAAAAAATGTCTGCTGGAGCGCACTTGGGCTCTGTAGCAGGACAGTGATCCAAAACACACAAGCAAGTCCAGCTCTGAATAGCTAAAAAAAAAAACTCAATATAAGAGTGGCCTAATCAAAGTCTTGACTTGAATCCAACTGAGATGCTGTGGCATCGGGGTAATCTTCCTGTAATATTGAGGGTGCGTTCCCACAGGGCGTATACGCAGCGTATTTGACGCTGCGCAA
The DNA here is from genome assembly GCF_029499605.1 of Hyla sarda. NCBI lineage: Eukaryota > Metazoa > Chordata > Amphibia > Anura > Hylidae > Hyla > Hyla sarda. The sequence goes on from NC_079195.1 coordinate 203,517,048, forward strand.
AATGTATGGCAGCAGCGGGAAATACGCTGCGTATCCCTTGCTCACTATACACACAGGGCTTTCCGGCGGCAGCCCTATGTGTGTAGTGAGTTTTGGAGGCGGGGCCGTGTGCCGGCGTATCTGTGACGCGCGGCCCCGCCTCCAAAACTCACTACACACATAGGGCTGTCGCCGGAAAGCCCTGTGTGTATAGTGAGCAAGGGATACGCAGCGTATTTCCCGCTGCTGCCATACATTTTGCGCAGCGTCAAATACGCTGCGTATACGCCCTGTGGGAACGCACCCTAAGGGTACATTCACACATGAGCAGATTTGATGCACAGGATTTTCTGCTGCAGATTTCAATGTAAACTAAATGATTGAGCACAGCAGCTTCTAATCGGCAGCTACAAATCCTGCGCATCAAATCTGCGCAGGATCCCGTACGTGTGAACCTACCTTTAGGGTGCATTCCCACCTGGCATATTTTGCTACGTATTTACTGCGTATTTTCCTACCCATTGACTTCAATGGGAAATAAAATATGCAGCAGCAAATACGTAGCAAAATATGCCAGGTGGGAATGCACCCTTAATGGGTATTCCAGCCTTCGGATAGGGGAGATGTCTGATTGCAAGGGTCCTGCCGCAAGGACCCCCACAATCTCCGTGCAGTCCCCAGCATTCTGTGTCGGGCGCTGCTTCTGAGACCAAGACGTCCATAGACATGGAGGGGGCGTTGTTGTGACATCACGTCTCGGGGGCAGCGCCCGGCACAGAATACCAGGGCTGCATGGAGATGAAGCCCTGGTATTCTGTGCTGGGCGCTGCCCCCCAGACGGGATGCCACAACCACGCCCCCTCCATTCATGTCTATGGACGTCTTGGATAGATGACAACCGTTGGCTGTCCTCTATTCAAAGGATGTCTGATCGCAGAGGCGCCATCAGACATCCTTTGGATTGAGGATAAGATGTCTAAGGCCAAAATATTCCTTTAAAGTTTGCTTCATGACTCGAAACATTTACTTGTGACAAATGTGCAAAAAAAAAAACCCTTTGAAATCTGAAAAATATTTTTTCTCAGCACTGTCTATTTATGAAGGGCACCATACGCCTTTAGCTGAAAACGTTAAATACAGTGATCCCTCAACTTATAATGGCCTCAACGTACAATGGTTTCAACATACATTGGTCTTTTCTGGATCATTGTAACTTGAAACTACAGACAGTCCAGATCTGCAAAACGTGTCAATGGCTGGAAGATCTGACATTTACACCTGTACTACTGAAGTGCATGCACTGACTGTCTGGTAGCGCCTCCCTTCAATACAGGGAGGTACTACATGTATTACTCGATTAGCTGGTTAGCCATGGTTAGCTGCTGCTTTGGACACAGGTAAGGGCGGCTACATTTTGTGTGTACTGTACAGGACCCTGAAGAAGCTCCTGTCCTCTATACAGACCAGTCTTTCCCAACCAGGGTGCCTCCAGCTGTTGCGAAACTACAACTCCCAGCATGCATGGACAGCCTTTGGCTGTCCAGGCATGCTGGGAGTTGTAGTTTTGCAACAACTGGAGGCACCCTGGATGGGAAACACTGACATAGACAGTGATTACAGCTCCCAGCAGATCTTTCTTACTTTTATATATAAGGATTTGCTTTATCTATTATTAGTTATTTACTTATTTCTATTTAATCCTCACATTTTCCTATTTTTTGATGACATTTTGAGGCTTCAGAACCAATTACCAGGTTTCCATAGAGTTCTAGTTTCTACATACAATGGTCGTCCCAGAACCAATTAATATTGTAACTTGAGGGACCACTGTATATTTATTCACATGAAAGTCAAGTTGCTGTGATCTTCTTTCATGAAATCCCCTCCCCCACGTCTGTCTTCGCCCGTCCTGATGAATCGTGAAGTCCGGATTCTACGGGATTAAGTTATATTTAAGTGAACAGCTGATGGTGAATGAATAGACAAAACTAATAGCTTAGAGAGTCACTCATGTTCCTCACACCACAATATACCAATATACATCCTGGGCTTGGTAGAGGAGGCTTCCTCTTGGTCCTCATTGTATTTCTATTTGCCATCGATCGCATTTTTGGTGGGTTCCTTTAACAAGTCTATCAATGGCGGGGTGCTGGACTCTTTCAGGGAGGTTGGACTGTCCATGTCCGGAACTGTCCAGAGCAGGACAGGTTTGCTATGTGGATTTGCTTCCACTCTGGACAGTTCCTGACATGGACAGAGATGTCAGCAGAGAGCACTGTGGTCAGACAGAAAGAAAATTCAAAAAGAAAAGAACTTCCTCTGTAGTATACAGCAGCTGATAAGTACTGGAAGGGTTAAGATTTTTAAATAGAAGTAATTTACAAATCTGTTTAACTTTTTGGCACCAGTTGAGGTTGTACCCCTTTAAACCTTTTTCCCAAGAAAGACATAATGACTCAATTATGTCTGTATACAGACATTTCTATTTTAATAAATACTCGTATACTCTCAGAGCAGCTAGAGGCAGGTGAGGAGACTTCTGGACGACCTCTTGACTCATCGGACCCCTATGATAGCGTTACAGGTGGTCCAATGAATCTCGCATAGCCTGAGGAACGCTTTAGATGCCTGATTAATATTGATCATGGCATCTAAAGTGTTAATGGCAGGCATTAATGTAAAGCTGTCCACCATTTCCCGTTGGTCCCCGGCTGCTAATAGCAGCCTGACCGTTGTTGTGTAGTCCTAGCCTAATTTATACATTTCTAGGTGGAATAACGTGAGGCAACTAGACAAGTTCTCTTTAATACAGTTATTGTTTTTGAGCAGGAGAATGTCTGAAAATAGAGAATCCAACCCTAGACTTTAATTACACGGTAACCTTCTATTTTGGAAAAACTTCTGGAACTCATACTGCGCGGACAGTAGAATTTAAGGCTGAATGGTCGTACATGTTCCTGTAAGAAATATTGCAACAAAAGTTTTCATTGACTAAAATTTTTCAAAGAACACCCCTCTCCCCTTATGGAGACGATGAAGTAGTAGTAGTAGTAGTACCTGTATTAGTCACTTCCTTCAGAAAAACACCCACAACTTTCACTTTCATCAGATATGACGACACTGGGGGACATTTATAAAAGGATTTACCGTATATACTCGAGTATTAGCCGTTCTGAATATAAGCCGAGGCCCCTAATTTCACCCCAAAAACCTAGGAAAAGTTATTGACTTGACTATAAGCCTAGGGTGGGAAACACATCATAAATGTCCCCCACTGTGTATATAATCCTTACCAAAGGATTTCTATTCGATTTCAACAAACTCCAAAATATTCAGGACACTGATCCTGTGTATAGAGAAAATAAAAGGCCTGGTCGTCGTTTTACTATCCTTTTTTTGTTTAAGAAGTACTCTGCCCCTAGACATCTTATCCTCTATCCAAAAAGGATAGGGGATAAGATACCTAATCGCAGGGGTCCCGTTCGTTTAGAATGTCGGGTTCAGCGCAGGAGGCTCGTGACGTCACGGCCACGCCCCTCTCGGGGGTCACGGCCACGCCCCTTCAATGTAAGTCTATGGGAGGGGGCGTGACGTAGTCACGCCCCCTCCCATAGACTTGCATTGAGGGAGCATGGCTGTGACGTCATGAGTAGAGATGAGCGAACTTACAGTAAAATCTATTCGTCAAGAACTTCTCGGCTCGGCAGTTGATGACTTATCCTGCGTAAATTAGTTCAGCTTTCCGGTGCTCCGGTGGGCTGGAAAAGGTGGATACATTCCTAGGAAAGCGTCTCCTAGGACTGTATCCACCTTTTCCAGCCCACCGGAGCACCGGAAAGCTAAACTAATTTATGCAGAAAAAAATCATCAACTGCCGAGCCGAGAAGTTCGTGACGAATCGAATTTACTGTAAGTTCGCTCATCTCTAGTCATGAGCGGTGCGGGACCATGACATCACGAGCATCCAGGGCTGAACCCAACACTGAATGAATGCCGGGTGCAGCACGGAGATTGCAGGGATCCAAAGCAGCGTGACCCCCGCGATCAGACATCTTATCCCCTATCCTTTGGATAGGGGATGTGTCGTCTGGGGGGGGGGGACCCCTTTAAATTCTCCTGCAGTACCACCACAAAAGCATAATGATACAGTATACAGCAAAATCATTGGATCATCTGTGTGATGCACAAGCATGTTGGGTCCTCAAGAGTGATACTATTTATTGGTAGCCACTGCTGCTAATAATTTTTTTTTTATTAGATAGTGGAACATAGGCTATTATTTGAGAATGCACAGGTTCTTGTGTACCCCTTATGCTTACCTGTTGTAGCAGGTATGAGACTGGCTCAATGTAGGTTTGCAATTCCACACTGAAGTGATTCTGTCATGTAGCCGCCTACATTTCCTGTAAAGTCTCTGGCTGAGTGTGTAACATTTGATCACTGCAGCTGGTCATCTATTTCAGCTATTAGTGCAGGCGCTCACTTAGGTGAACTCAGACAGAGGTAGCAGCAGTATATAGATCTAGGAGGGGAGGGGAATGTGGTAGCTGATAATGTCATCTTGTAGTTCACAGGAAGTCAGCTGACCCAAGATTGACATTCTTTAACAAAAAATATGCACAGTAATTTGGTTGTGTGATCACCAGGGTATAGTAATAAAACACATGGATGCAGCTGTGCTGGTATCAAACAGGTGGCACTAGAAACCTATTCATGGGATTGTACACAATATAGGCTAAAAAACAAACAAAAAAAAAGCCCAGAGAAGACGTCAAGGGGTAAGAACTGTATCCCCGCCCCCCATCTGCAGTATAGGAGATAAATGATTGTGGGGGTTCTCAGCAGTCAGACCCCCCCGCGATCACACATTTATCCCCTATACTGCAGGGCCCCTGCTCTGCTCAAGGAAATGACATTTTGCACTCATTGGCCCTGATGTACTAAGAGTGTTGTGTAGTTTTCTTTATGGGTTTTAATTCCCTCCATTCTCCCCCCCCCCCCCCCCACGGTATTTACTAAGGTTTCCCTACATTTTTCTTTTTTTCTTTTTTTTTTACACCCGCTCTAATCTGTCGGGTTTTCCTCAGCTCAAATCCACCACATTTTCTGTGGAAACCTTAGTAAATATGTTGTGTTTTTGTGAAAATGTCAGGAACACGCCCCATTTCGGTGACCACGCCCTTTCCCCGATGGCCACGCCCCTTTTTGGGTTCTCTTAGTAAAATATTGAGTTAGGGTACGTTCAGATGAGCGGATTTACAGCCTATTTTAGGCTGCGGAACCGCCGCTGAAGGAGCTCTGAATTCTGCCTTTACATGTGCCTGCTCGTAGCCGCAATACGCCGATACGAGCAGACACCCTGTGACGCGCGCATGCGCAGTATACTGCACATCGCGGCAGCTCTCGGCCTAGCTCATTGAGCAGGGGAAGCGGCCGGGATGTGTGTGAGTACACCGTGCATGCGCGGCGACTCGCACAGTTTCAGCGTGCCTGCACGTAGCGGCGTATTGCCGCTCCGAGCAGGCACATGTAAAGGCAGAATACAGAGGTCCTTCAGCGGCGGATACGCAGTGAAATCCGCTGCAAAAATCCGCTCGTCTGAACGTACCCTTAGTCGTGTTTTTTTCAATTATAGCGCAAGTTCTGGTGTAATGCACCAGAATCTGGCGCACAACCCATCGAAACATGTTGGGTTTGCAATAGTAAGTGAGGGCCATTGAGTTTCTGCCTTTCCCATAGAGATGGAGGGAGGGGGTGCGTTTCGACCATCGATGGAGGGGGTGTGTTTCGACCATGGATGGAGGGGGTGTGTTTCGACCAGCTGGCATGCTGGGTACAAAACTCACTAGCAGAGCTGGGGCCCCGTACAGGCACCCCTTAGAAAACAGACTTCCCATTTTGTCTCAAAGAAGGGAATCCTCTATGAGGCTTATATACGCATTGACAGAGGTTGTCTTCTTGACTAAACCTCAAAGAGAATAGGTCATCAGAAAATGATGTATTAAAACATATTAAAGGGGTACTCCGCTGCTCAGCAACTGTCACGCCCCCTCCCATAGACTTGCATTGAGGGGGCAGGGCGCTGATGTCACGAGCTCCCGGCTCCAGCTCTAAGTATTCGGAACATTTTGTTCCAAATGCTGAGCAGCGGAGTACCCCTTTAAGGCTAACACTTCCTGTTCTGAAGATTAAACTTCATCAGTTTTACAGACTACATAGACTTTCACAGGATTACAATAAATTGCGACACCACTGTCTAGATAACATAGGTTTGGGCCATTTAAGATAGGTGATTATCACAACTCCCCTCCTCCCTGCACAGGTCACACAGCATGTCTAGAACACTATCCCATAGAAGTCAATGAGCTCCCCTCCAATATATATGGTCTTATATGACCATGGGGCTGCTGAAAAGCATCCCTCTAAATGCTGTGAAGAAAACTCATGCTAGATGGCTGCCCCCATAATAATGTAAAAATAGAAACCGCTTTAAAAGAATATGTATTAAAATAAAAAAAAGCCTATTATACTCTACTCTCTCACTCCCCTATAGCATCTGGTATAAGAGTACCTGGTCTAAGCTGACAATTTGGCGCCAGAAAGTTAAAAAGATTTGTAAATTACTTCTATTTAAAAATGTTAATCCTTCCAGTACTTATTAGCTGCTGTATGCTCCACACAAAGTTCTTTTCTTTTTCAATTTCCTTTTTGTCTGACCACAGTGCTCTCTGCTGACACCTCTGTCCGTTTTAGGAAATGTCCAGAGTAGGAGAAAATCCCCTTAGAAAACCTCTCCTGCTCTGGGCAGTTCTTGACATGGACAGAGGTGTCAACGGAGAGCACTGTGGTCAGACAGAAAGGGAAATTCGAAAAGAAAAGAACTTCCTGTAGAGCATACAGCAGCTTATAAGTACTGGAAGGATTAAGATTTTTAAATAGAAGTAATTTACAAATCTGTTTAACTTTCAGGCACCACTTGATTTAAAAAAAATTATAATAATAAAAAATAAAAATGTTTTGCAGGGGAGTATCCCTTTAAGTGAAAACACAAAAAGTTCCTAAATGTTAAGATGTGTTAAAATGTGAAACAACGAGTTTCAAAAGGACACACTTTTCTGTGTCAGGCAGTTATAACTACATTAAAGAGCCTTTTTTTTATTTTTACTTCATTTTCCAATGTCCAAGTGGAGTTTGTCCAGCATTGCCGTCTTCACATAGCTTTGTGTCATGTGTGATTTGTGTGTTTGCCGAGAAGTAATAAAGCTGGGTAGCCATCCTCCAAATGTGGCGGGTCCACAATTATCGCCAGTTTGTAATTGAGAAGATGTCTGCCAAACACGTATAAGCAAAAATCATTCCAGACATTGGAATTAAAAGGGTACTCCGGCCCTAAGACATCTTATCCCCTATCCAAAAGGATACTGGGGACCCCCCACAATCTTGCATTCAGCCCCAACTTCTTTGAGCTGCATGCCGTGCTGCAAGCTCACAAACCGCCAGGTGCCGACCACAGGACCGTAGTATCATGACGGCAGTCACGCCCCCTCCCATAGACTTGCATAGCGGGGGCGGGGCGTGATGTCACATGGGGGCAGAGTCATGACGTCACGATACTCCGGCCCTGTGGTCGGCATCGGCAGTTTGTGAGCTGGCAGCGTGGCATGCAGCTCAAAGAGGTGAGTGCCAAATGCAAGATTGCGGGGGTCCCCAGTGGCAGGACCCCCACGGTCAGACATCTTATCCCCTATCTTTTGGATAGGGGATAAGATGTCTTTGGGCCGGAGTACCGTTTTAAATCAGGGAAAGGCGCAATCTGTCAGGCACCATTGATCGTAAGGATATAAAGATAAACCTTGCTACACGAGAGCTGTTTATAGGTTTTATTCTCCTGTATGGAACAATAAACCATCAGTCCTACTGGTGATATATTATACTAAGTGATCCAGCCACAGTTTATAGTTCTGACAGCTGCGGAGCCCACCAGGCAGCTAGAATGCAGGATGACCTCAGCGCACTGTAAAAAATGTCACATATAAACAAGGCATCTCATTGACCGGACAGGACTGTACTGTAACAGACGCATCAGCACGAGTTGCAGATTTGGGAGCCGAAATGCTGAGAACAGGGACTATTCAGTGCTGGGTATTAGGCGTTTTTGAAGCAGAGCCAAGTCAGGGTTTTAGGCCTTCGGAATACACAGCTTTAATCTGATGCTGAGCTAGCAACACCACATTGAAAGGCTGATGAAAATACACTTTGATTTTTAAACAAAAGAAAAAGAAAAGAAAAAGAAAGAAAATAACATACACTGTAGTGATATCATGAACATAAATTTAACACAAATGAAGGTTAATCCCTCCAGAGCCAGCGACTGCCCAGGTCAGCGTGCGGGGCTGGGTCCCCTCTGAAGGGAAAGGGGTTAATAAACACAAAACAGAACAGGAATATGCGACTTGTGTCCTACATGGTGGAAAAAAAATAAAAAAATAATTAAAACTGAAAAAGAAGAAAAAAAAATAATCAGTCAGTCAATGTTCGGTTAGGTGTATATACACCCACCGCATCTGCAATTGGGGATCAGCAGTTGATTTTACAAACCCGTCAAAAATACATAAGAATTGCCTGGTAAAATCTGATCCCGTGTGTGTTAATGCACCCGGTAATGGATCGAGCGCCGTCTGATTCAACCTCTGCAACACGAAGAACTGCAGCGCCGCACAGGTGGGAGGAGCCTGTCCTGCAATATCAGACTTCACTTTACAGAGACCTAAGGCCAAGGAAATTCCATTTCCAATGGAAAGAAAAATAATAATATAATAATTATAATAATAATAATATAATAATAAAAGGTGCAAAATATTTCCTCCGCTCGAGGAGGAGCCAGAAGCCCGGCGCGGACGTTTCTGGGAGCCAAAAGGTTTAAAACTAGTCGAGTTGCCAGTTCTTTGTCCGCCAGTCAACAATTCGTCAAACCGATTTGGCACGGCAGTGCCCTGGACCCCCCTAGGGCCACAGTTTGCCTGCATTGAGGTCTTCTTCCCCACCCTGGCCCATCACTATATGTTGAAAGATATAGCATGAAGGTGAAGAGTATGTATCTACAATGATTTAAGCAAGAAGTTCGGACGAAACTTGGGCAAAAGAGCAGCTCCTCTCGTGAACGTCCACATCGGAAAACGATAAGCCGACAGTTCTGGGTGGATCGCGCCCGTTCCGGGCCTGATAATTGAGTTTATGTCCAGAACAAGGTTTCACCCCCCCATACACGGACAGACACAAACCTTCACAAACTCACTTGGAACAACATAACCGGTTATTACAGGGGAGGGGAAAGGGTGGAAAGTGCCGAATATTTGTGGAAAGTAAAGGCCGGAAAAAAAATTAGGATCAGCATACACCTTACTAGTTAGGCCTTGTATCCAAGGATAGGAACACTTAAAGAGACAGGACATCATTACTTGAGCACGTGTTAAGATCCAAGAGGAATTGATCATTTTCGGTAGAACGGGAGCTGCTTGCTTGGATCTTGTGGCAAAGTCTGCGGTAAAAGAAGATTCTTTCCGATATAGGATATTCGGTGTTTGCTCTAGTTTTCCAGCAGATATGTGGGTTCTAGGGCCTGTGTGCATTCTTCTATTGGATCTTGGGGCTCAGACGGGCTGAACCCCCCCCCCCCCCCCGTCAGCAGCCTTGTCCTGTTTGCGACGTCCAGGAGAGAGGCTCAGTTAGTCTCGTAAGAGGAAAGCAGTGCTGCGTCGACCGGCTCCATGCAGGAAGGGCAAGTGAAGGAACGCATTAGCCAGTCGTCTATACAGTCCATGTGGTAAATGTGCATGCAGGGTAGGAATCGTATGGGGTCGCCATACACAAAGTCCATCATACAGATCACGCACCTGCAAACGAGAGAAGAGTTAGTCAGGGTAGAATAAGCGAGAGATCAGGTATCTTAGGTAAATCGTTCTTGTCATCATGGTACGGCAAACGGGTGACAATATAGACACTGGAGAAAAGACATTGTGCCGAAACCCTTTATTAAAGTGGAACTACAACTACAGTGGACCCTCAACATACGATGGTAATCCGTTCCAAATGAACCATCGTTTGTTGAAACCATTGTATGTTGAGGGATCCATGCCAACGGCTGTCCGGGCATGCTGGGAGTTGTAGTTTTGCAACATCTGGAGGTCCGCAGGTTGAAGACCACTGGTATTGGAGGTTACCGCTCGTCACCGCTGCCCTGATGTCGCCCTCCATCGCTGTCGCCGCGTCCCCAGGGTGTCCCCAACGCTCTGGCAAGGCCTCTGCTCCCCCGGCATCCTCGCTATCCATCGCCGCCATTACCTCGCTACGCATGCCGCTCCTACTGGATGACGGGACGGCGTGCGCAGCGACGTGATGACAATGGAGAGCGCCGACGATGCAGAGGATCCCGAAGAGGAAGCGCCGGAGCCCTGAGGACAGGTAAGTGATAGTCAGCGAACCACACGGGGCACCGTAAACGGCTATCCGGTGGCAGCTGAAGCAGTCTGCGCTGCGGGATAGCCGTTTATGCGATGGCCCCGACATACAAAAGCATCGTATTTTGATGCTGCCTTCAACATGCGATGGCCTCAGAGGCCATGGTATGTTGAAATGATTGTATGTCGGGGCCATCGTAGGTCGGGGGTCACTGTATTCTATTCCAACTACAACTACAACTATTCCAGAACTTTTGATCAGCGGGGGTCTCAGCACCTAGATACCCACCGATCAAAACCTCGAACAGTGTTTTTCAAACAGTGTGTCTCCCGCTGTTGCAAAACTACAACTCCCAGCAATTTGCTCATTGCTGCTAATGTAATGTCAATGAAACTACATAAATTTTATTTATTTTTTTACCATCATGACTATTCCTAGCAGATATTATGTTGCTCATCCAGCTTTGTGCCTGGGGGGGTTCTTTCCGTAAACTGACATTTATCTATAAAAATGATGTCCTAAGGGTAAGGCTGCCCACAGATATTAATGTTGTGAAGTTTTTTCCCTTTAGGACGCTCCAATGTTCTTACTTGTATATGTGATTTCAGGCTTGTTAGTACGTAAGGGTTTGCAAAGTATGTGTGTTGGGGGTTGTAACAGATGCCTGAAACCTGTACAGGCAGGAGTAATTTACCTGTAGTGCAGTGTTTTCCAACCAGGACGCCTCCAGCTGTTGCAAAACTACAACTTCTAGCATGCCCGGACAGCCTTTGGCTGTCCGGACATGCTGGGAGTTTTAGTTCTGCAACAGCTGGATGCACCCCGGTTGGGAAATGCTGCTGTAAGGGGTCACGGCTGATCTCCAAAAATTGACTAAATAATTAAGAGGATTCCCATGGACCCAGTCAATATTGCTATCCATCGATTACCCATTTTCACTCGGAAATTGCAGACCCAATGATCAACATTTGGGGATCTCAACTTACCCATAACACATTGAGAATACATGTCTATAGGAGGAAATAAAGTTAAATGTGAGCACACATTACTTCATCATTGCTGTTGAATTCAGCCACTGCCAATGCCTTAAAGGAGTATTGCAGCTAAAGAACACTTATCCCCTATCCTGCCAATTGGGGATAAGTGTCTGATTGCCGGGGGGGGGTCTGACCACTGGGACCCCCTGCGATCTCCCATACAGGGACCTGGCACTGCCGCAGCTCTGCGCGGCCAATGCTCGTGTTATTAACCTCACTGAGGTCGACAGACACTCACCCCCCTCCATTCAGCTCTATGGGAGAGGTGAGGATGCATGAACGCTGCAGCTCCGCCTCTCCCATAGAGATATATGGAGGGTGCCCCGAACAGAAAATCGCCTGGGGGGGTTGTCCCAGTGGTTGGACCCCCCCCCCCCCCCCGCAATCAGACACTTATACCCTATCCTGGGGATGAGTGTTTTATGGCTTTAGTACTCCTTTAACCCATTGACTAGTAGTGTATATTGGAAGAAGTTATTTCTGGCTCTGTTCACACTGGTGCCCTGGACACTATGTTTTTTTTAATAGATCCCATTGACTTAAAAGGGGTACTCCGGGGGGAAAAAAATTATTTCTAAATCAACTGGTGCCAGAAAGTTAAACAGATTTATAAATTACTTCTATTGACTTTCTGGCACCAGTTGAGTAAAAAAAAAAAAAAGTTTTCCACCGGAGTACCCCTTTAAGTACATGAAGAATAAAGCAGCAGAAAACACTGTTCACCAGAGGTGATTGAAACCTGATAGAACGGAACCATGACGCTAGTGTAAAACAGTGCCTATGCATTTTATATGTATAATTGAACTATAGATACATGGAAACTACGGGGGGACATTTATCAATGTCTTACTTAGATAAGAATTTTTAAAATTCCCTTTTTTTGCCTTTGTGAATGCCTACGAGTGCAACATTTATCAGTTTCTTTTGGGGTTGTTAAATTTGGCGTACCTAGCAACACCTATTAAACTTGCTCTGGTGTCCTGGGCACCATTGTGTTAAAGGGGTACTCCGCTGCTCAGCGTTTGGAACAAACTGTTCCGAACGCTGGAGCCAGGAGCTCGTGACGTCATATCCCCACCCCCTCATGATGCCACACCCAGCCCCCTCAATGCAAGTCCCCTCCCATAGACTTGCATTGAGGGGGTGGTGTGTGACATGAGGGGGCAGGGCTATGACGTCACGCGCTCCTGGCGCCTGCTCCAGCGTTAGGAACAGTTTGTTCCAAACGGTGAGCAGCACAGTAAACCCTTTAATAAGTCCTTTTTTTTAAATACATTTTTTTTTATATATATTTCTAGTACAATAAAGCAGCAGAAAACACTGTTCACCAGCGATCATGAAAGCCTAATGGAACAGAACCATGATTTTATAGGCAAATGAAATGTTGCACGATTGTGTAGAAAAGATATTTGCACCTGATTAATTCTTTACCACTGCAAAGTGAAATCTCAGTTTGCCTTCGGTAAGGCCTTTTTTTGCGTACGGACAAAATTCGCAAAAAAATAAAAAATAAAAAAATAAAAAAAAGTGTTTAGGTGCATGTGTGACATTAAAAAATTCAGTGATAAATCTCCCCCTGTATGTGTGACAGACGTGACAGAGCTTACTCCCTAATCTTCTTCTCTGATCCATCTCTCCCGGGATCATACACTCCCTTGGGCAGGTGCTGAATCAGACCTATTCGTTGCGCTATTCTGATCTGTTCCTCTTCTGTTAGCTGAGTAGCTAGACGGGTCTGGCTTGGTGTGGGGTGATACACGGGCACTGGAGCCTGCTCCTAAAAGACAAAAAAAAAAGAAATTGTAAGTTTAAAACAGAAACTGCCCAAAAATATATGACATATTGTAAATCAAGTACGATTCCTCCACCCCAAACACCAACATAATCAGTTAGGACAATGGTTTCTCCTGGTATTTCTTGCTGCATGTTCGGTAAGGAAAAGCCTGAGTCAGAGCAAAAGTGGCAGCTGCTGCAAACTGCTTGTTCTGCACTAACAAAACTAATCATCCAGAATTAGAAGTTGTGCAAAATCCACAGTATACAGTCTGCTGGGAGCTTATGCAAGAAAACCTTTGTCAATGTCATCCCAGATACATCGACGATTAGTCTCAGAGGTGTTTGTGATAGGACGGCATCAGCCATATTTTGGATCAACACAGCAGGGACACAATAGGTATATATAGATTAAAGGGGTACTGCGCCCCTAGACATCCAGGATAGGGGATAAGATGTCTGTCTGCAGGGGGCTCCGGCCGCTGGACCACCCGCGAACTCCAACCCATTTATGTTCAGAACACCGGCTGTGCCAGGCTTCGGGCAGCAGTCATCGTCACACCCCTGCATTAATGTCTATGGGAGATAAATGGAGGGGCGTGACAGCTGTGGGTGCTCCTAATACAGCACAGAGTTTGCTTCGTGCATGCAGATTACTGGAGTGCCGACCCAGCATCGTAACATTTTTCATCTATGTTCACCAAGTTTAACCTATATCCCTACTATGGTATCCGTATAATTTTCTGGATCAACATTCTGTCCCTATAAATCTACTATCCATAACCTTTCTCCAGAGATGCATCCAGACCTCTTTTGGACTCTGAGTTCACCATGACCACTTCCTCTGGGAGAGAGAGAGAGTTTCATAGTCTCACTGCTCTTACAGTAAAGAACCCCCTTCTGTGCTGATAGAGAAGCCTTCTTTCCTATACCCTCCTGTTACAGATACAGTCCTGGGAATAAATAGGTAATGGGAGAGATCTCTGTACTGTCCCCTTATAGCTGACAACTCTACAAGGCCTTTCTAGCACATTATTAGTGGTTGATTGTACTATACACTGGCTTACTGCAGTCTTATGCAATGGTTCATCAGACAGGAGGCTGAACTCCATGCACTGAAAATTAGTTCCATATATTTAAATTGGGTTTAGTGTGTGTGTTAGGGCTGGGGATGGTATGACCAAATGTGTGTATCGCGGTATTTTTTGTAACTTGACGGTTCCACGGTATATAACGGTATTTTCTCCACCTCCCCTCCCCCCCCAAATTAATTATCAGCCCAGCGCTGCCCCCATCTGGGTAAACACTCACATGTCACCTGCAAGCGCTGCCCTCCTTGTCCTCCTGTTCGTTGCGGCCGCCGGCGCTGACACTCTATACTGTGCGGTATCCCTATGCCCGGGCTGCAAAAGGTAAACTAAATAAACTAACGCATGTTCCGACGTCGGCCTTATGATGGGGACGGGAACGTCGAACAGCCGTTAGCCTATCAATGGCAGCAGCGATGTCCCGCACCGGCCGGGGATAGGCTGAGCGCACTATAAGGAGTTCTGGCCGGCTTCTTACATGACAGTGGGCTCAGCCTATCACCGGCCGAGGCGGAACATCGCCGCGGCCGGTGATAGGCTGACGGCTGCCGAAAGTTCCCGCCCCCAAGAAGCAGATGAGGCCGGTACCGGACCAACGGGAGGTGAGTTAAAGTTTATTTTGTTTATTTTTTGCAGCCCGGGCATAGGGATACCGCACAGTATAGAGCAGTGGTCTTCAACCTGCGGACCTCCAGATGTTGCAAAACTACAACTCCCAGCATGCCCAGACAGCCGTTGGCTGTCCGGGCATGCTGAGAGTTGTAGTTTTGCAACATCTTGAGATCCGCAGGTTGTAGACCACTGGTATAGAGTGTCAGCACCGGCGGCCGCAACAAACAGGAGGACGGGGAGGGCAGCGCTTGCGGGTGACATTTGAGTATTTACCCACATGGGGACAGCGCTGGGCTGATAATTAGGGGGCAGCGCTCGTGGGTGACATGTGAGTAGTTCCCCGATGTGGGGACAGCGCAGCACTGGGCTGATTCATTCATTCATTCCGGAGGGGCCAAACCGGTATTGCGGTATGGGTTAAAATTCATATCGTGCAGCACAAAAATTTCTGTATTCGGTATGTACCGGTATACCGCCCAGCCCTAGTGTGTGAGATGTCCACAACCCCCCTTCAGATATAGCTGACCGATTCCCCCGATAAACCTGTCCAGCCACAGGGAAGCTTTGCCTTGTATCACTAAGGGACTGTAGGAAAGAGTTTTTCCATTGTTGGCACAATGCAGGTCAGCCTGACACAAAGCTCAAAGAGCAATAATCTTTACACAAAAAAAACGTCAGACTATCCTGTACTCGAAGGCTTGTCTGGTCCGGTTCGATATGCATCAGCTCAGAGTTTGCACTTTCTAATGGACCACCATTCACTGCCTGTCCTGGCCAAGTACAGTCAAAGGGTCTCCCAACAAAGGCTTGCCAAAGAACACACTGTCTTCTCTCTCTTGACGATGCCGTAGTCGGTGGCTTGGCCAAGCCCACGTAATAGACTGGATAAAGATAGGCATTTTCACACCGTCACCATTTAGTTTATTTAACAGGAATCGATTGTTTTGAGTCTTCACGTCGGAGTTGGATTGAGAGGTCTGACACATCCCATTATCTCAGGAGTCTGCCCGGCCGAGCAGCCTTGGCTTAAGATGTAATGTGCCAGACAGCAGCATCTCCTCCCAGGCCAGCTGTCTCCCGAGGGTCATGCCAGTTGCTGCCGTCTTACACCATTAAATCACCAGACTGCTGACACACGTGCAATAAAAGAGGCTTCTGCTTCCATATCCCTCCCAGCACTCAGGGCTCTTCAGAAACGCAAAGCTCATTTGACTGTAAAACAGTTGTGTAATTGTCAAGCCCTTAGGAATAGCTTAAGAATACTTGAAAGGATCTCTTCTTCTTCTGGTAAGAAACATTAAGTTCATGCGGTTCCCCACCCAAAAGGAACAACAAGCGATAAGAAAAAGCTTAATGGTCTGCGATCCAGATGTTGTCGAAATACACACCTCAACTATCAAGGGGGCTGTCTTCCTCCTGAAGCCAAACACTATTTACAATTGACCACAAGGTGATCGCTAGTACCCTAAATTTACCATCCAGCCATTTGAGACCACGTTTTTTGTTGTTGTTTAAATTTTATACTTTGAGGTGTGTGAACTCCATATGTAATGCGCCTTGAACATTTTCTAGGAAGCATCAAGGTAGCACCTGTGAGGCCATGCACCTATATCAGCCAACTTAGGAGGGGCTTGCAGCTTGCCTCTCCCCTCCCATTGTATGTGTGCTTAGCCACGCTGGAGGGTACCTGGGAGGACTGTGAGTCGGCCTAATGCTGCCGTAATTGCCCACTGGCCCCTGTTTTGCTTATCACGCACAGGTAGGTTTAGCGATAGGTCCCGTGCCATTTGAGAAACCTTGACGTTGGTGTGCGGGCTCTGGTATATCCTTAACCTCTTAAGGACCAAGGGCATACCGGTACGCCCTTGGTCCTGCTCTCCTGATATAACGCGGGGTTACACAGTAACCCCGCGTCATATCGCGGCGGGCCCGGCGTCATAGTGAAGCCGGGACCCGCCTCTAATAGCGCGCAGCGCCGATCGCGGCGCCGCGCGCCGATCGCGGCGCCGCGCGCTATTAACCCTTTAGCCGCGCGCTCAGAGTTGAGCCGCACGGCTAAAAGTGAAACTGAAAGTGGCTGGCTAGCTCAGTCGGGCTGTTCGGGATAGCCGCGGCTAATCGCGGCATCCCGAACAGCTGACAGGACAGTGGGAGGGCCCCTTCCTGCCTCCTCGCTGTCCAATCGCCGAATGACTGCTCAGTGCCTGAGATCCAGGCCTGAGCAGTCATGCGGCAGAATCGTTGATCACTGGTTTCTTATGAGAAACCAGTGATCAGCATAGAAGATCAGTGTGTGCAGTGTTATAGGTCCCTATGGGATAACAATGATCAGTATAAGAGATCAGTGTGTGCAGTGTTATAGGTCCCTATGGGATAACAATGATCAGTATAAAAGATCAGTGTGTGCAGTGTTATAGGTCCCTATGGAATAACAATGATCAGTATAAGAGATCAGTGTGTGCAGTGTTATAGGTCCCTATGGGACCTATAACACTGCAAAAAAAAAAGTGAAAAAAAAATGTGAATAAAGATCATTTAACTCCTCCCCAATTAAAAGTTTGAATCACCCCCCTTTTCGAATAAAAAAAAAAAAACAGTGTAAATAAAAATAAAAATAAACATATGTGGTATCACCACGTGCGGAAATGTCTGAATTATAAAAATATATCATTAATTAAATCGCTCGGTCAATGGCGTGCGCGCAAAAAAATTCCAAAGTCCAAAATAGTGCATTTTTGGTCACTTTTTCTATCATTTAAAAATGAATAAATAAGTCCTATCAATGCAAAAATGGTACCGTTAAAAACTTCAGATCACGGCGCAAAAAATGAGCCCTCATACCGCCCCATACACGGAAAAATAAAAAGTTATAGGGGTCAGAAGATGACAATTTTAAACGTATTAATTTTCCTGCATGTAGTTATGATTTTTTCCAGAAGTCCGACAAAATCAAACCTATATAAGTAGGGTATCATTTTAATCGTATGGACCTAAAGAATAAAAGATAAGGTGTCATTTTTACCGAGAAACGGAAGCCCCCAAAAGTTACAAAACAGCGGGTTTTTTTCAATTTTGTCGCACAATGATTTTTTTTTCCGTTTCACCGTAGATTTTTGGGCAAAATGACTGACGTCATTACAAAGTAGAATTGGTGGCGCAAAAAATAATAATAATAATATGGATTTTTAGGTGCAAAATTGAAAGAGTTATGATTTTTTAAAGGCAAGGAGCAAAAAACGAAAATGCAAAAACAGAAAAACCCCAGGTCCTTAAGGGGTTAATATAAGGATATAATGGCGAATGTCTCAATTTTAACATCAGTGTTGAGGGATAGCCAATGTCACTGTATACATCTACCACAGTAGTGCACCCAAATTCCTGTATTGTACCCTAAATTTACCATCCACTAACAATATTGATACATTATAGAATGTAACTTAATTAATTGCCAGATATTAAAATATTCAAACAATTAGGTCACATCCATAATATCTCAATAAAGTATGTAACTACAAGCTATAATATGATAACCATGCACTAATGTTACGGCTGCAGTCCACAATTATTAGATTTAGATATTGTTTTGGACCTAACTGTTGATTTTAAATCTTCGTCTCCTTTCACCCTATGAGTATTCATCCGTTATTAAACATGTGTTTTCTGTGTAAAAACAAGTATAATAACGGATGAAATAACGGGTGCTAACAGCTGAATCCGTTAAGACCCGTTATAACATCCCTCCTGTATTGCTGTTTTAACACCTCTGCCTACAGACTCCCACAGCCGGGACTACTACTACTCCCATCATGGAACATACTTCTATCCATGATGGGAGTAGCAGTTCCCTGGCTGCGGGAGTCTGCCGGTGGCTGGATAGGCTACATTAGTGTTTGTACTACAACCCCCATCATGGAACAGTGAACACACTTCTGAGACCCGAAGCGATTGGACGTTACTAAACAGGGGAGTGGCGGTATGATCCACTCCTCTGCGATATACGATGCATTTTACTTTCATTTTTTAAATAACCTGCCAGGAGCCCTGAATGGCCAATGCTGAAGAGCCATTCAGGGCTCCTGGCGGTGTTCTAAAATAGAAGCGCTGCGGGCTATATATCTGGCCCCCACAGTGCTTCTATATATGTTTCCCCCCACAGTGTATATTATACACATACATACACACACATATATAGTCCCCCGAAGCGCATTTATATATTGCCCCCCCTGCAGCGCTCTCATAAGCCCCCGGCAGCGCTATGAATGAAAAGTATTCTACAGCAGCGCATCTGGCATCGGACATATAGTAACCAAGTGTAAAAGTAGTGGAATGTCACTTCTCTTTTCTGCGCCACTGAAGTCAATGGGATCTGTTTTTTTTTCTTTTATAGGGGTACTCAGGTGGAATTTTTTTTTTTTTTTTTTTTTTTAAGTCAACTGGTGCCACAAAGTTAAACAGATTTGTGAATTACTTCTATTAAAAAAATATTTAGCCTTCCAGTACTTATCAGCTGCTGTATGCTACAGAGGAAGTTCTTTTCTTTTAGAATTTCCTTCCTGTCTGACCACAGTTCTCTCTGCTGACACCTCTGTCCAATTTAGGAACTGTCCAGAGTAGGAGCAAATCCCCATAGAAAACCTATCCTGCTCTGGACAGTTCCTAAACTGGACAGAGGTGTCAGCAGAGAGCACTGTGGTCAGACAGAAAGGAAATTCAAAAAGAAAAAAAAAAAAACTTCCTGTCGAGCATATAGCAGCTAATAAGTACTGGAAGGATTAAGATTTTTAAATAGAAGTCATTTACAAATCTTTCTGGCACCAGTTGATATAAAAAAAAAGTTTTCAAGGGGAGAACCCCTTTAAGGGTAACACTGCTTTGTTTTTGACATAAATAATTGACGGAGTTATAAGCCATGTGAACGTGGCCTAACGAATTCTCTTCTTTACACCTCCCTTTAAAATTGATGATGCAGACACGGTTGCATAGATAAATACAGCCTTACCCTTTACAAGTCATTACTACAGAAGTGTAGGCTATAGTCCTGCCTTTCTAGAGGAGTTCATCACTGGGCTCTCTTAGCCGCTAACAATCAGAATAGAGCACATATCAGGTATTGGGTGTAGATATTCTGTCCTCCCAGAGGTATAGCGCAAGTATCCGATTTTCTCCGCTCAAGTGCAAGAAGCTCTTATAACTAATAGGTAAATCGAGCATCCTTGGAATTTAAAGGGCACGGCAGGTAGATAATGAGACAAGACACAAAATGGATCCCTAACAACTCAGGCCATTTTCACTTGGCGGAATTTTTGAGGGAAATGTGTGGTTTCCATAGACGGCAACGCATTTCTGAGTGGATTACACAAAAAAATTAAATAAAATGTAAATTCTTTCTGCAGAGACTGGAATCAGGGATTTTCCCTGACAGATGTTTCTGCCGCAGTATACAGCTAGAGCCAACTGGGGGGAGAGGAGGGGTCTTAGCTGCCAGGAGAAATCTGATAGGTGATTTAGTTCACAGGAAGTCAGCTGACCAAGGACAGACCACTTCCTGAGACACAACCCCGTCATTTTTCTAGAAGTCTGAGTACTGGTCAAGTAATAAAATATATGGATGCAGCAGAGCTGGTATAAAACAAATGGCACTGCAGGAATAAAGGTGGTGGGCGTGCATTATTTGGAAACAAACAAACCTAAAGTGCTTCTTTAACTTTCATGGAAACTATTAGAAATACTGCTCATTGCATAGTGCAGAGACCGGGGGAAAGCTAAAAATACTGTAGATAGTGATTACTGTGGACCACAAACCACCGCACTCCACCCTGATCCACAATAACTACAACTTACTAACTCTATCCTGTCTGGATACCAAACACCCTCAGCATCATGCAGCAAAAACTTCTAAAAAGTAAAACGTGTAGGTTCTGGTGAATACAGTGTTTGATGATCACATCACACACACACGTAGAAGTTTTGTTTTCCACTATATAAAAGTGGCATGCATCTGAGGCAGTGTTTCTCAACCAGAGTGCCTCCAGCTGTTGCAAAACTACAACTCCCAACATGCCTGGACAGCCGTTAAAGGGGTATTCCAGTATAATTAAAGGGGTATTCCAGTTTAAAAAAAATTATTATATATCAACTAGCTCCAGAAAGTTAAACAGATTTGTAAATTACTTCTGTTAAAAAATCTTAATCCTTCCAATAATTATCAGCTGCTGAAGTTGACTTTTCTGTCTGGCAACAGTGCTCTCTGCTGACATCTCTGCTTGTCTCGGGAACTGCACAAAGTAGAAAAGGTTTGCTATGGGGATTTGCTTCTACTCTGGACAGTTCCCGAGACAGGTGTCATCAGAGAGCACTTAGACAGAAAAGAACAACTCAACTTCAGCAGCTCATAAGTATTGAAAGGATTAAGATTTTCTAATACAAGTAATTTACAAATCTGTAACTTTCTGAAGCCAGTTTCTATATAAAAAAATAAGTTTTTTGCCGGATAACCCCTTTAAAACCCAAATACAAGCCCACTACGTATGGGAAGCCTGAATGTCCGAATCCTGACTAGGGTTTAAAGATTAAAATCCTGCAGTGGCATACAGGCGGAATATGTGATACATTAATAAAAAGAGGTCAATCAGTGTTGGATGGCAGCTCTGCGGTAATCCGGGGGATAAGGATTTCAGAAAGATTACAGAGCTCAGGACGATTGGAAAAAAACTACATAAAACTCAGTCCTGTCATGGGGAACAACTTTATTACAAATCCCAGCACTTTACAAGTAAAATATGCTGCGGCTGAAGAGCAAAAATATATGAGCCTGCCCAAAAAAAAAAAAATTGTATGCAGCATGGAGTACTATCCACGGGGCCCGAAACTACAAGATATCACTTTTTTTTTCCATTTTAATTCTTGATTTAGTTTCTCAATATCACAAACTAGATGTTCTCATTGTCGGGGCAAGGGGGAAACAAAAAAAAAACCTGATGTTTACCTAGCCCCAGTCCCCCACAGGTCTGCCGCAGATCCCGCTCTCCTCCATGCAGTCCGGTGTCTTATGGGACTTACAGGAACTGTTTGCCAACGGCTGTCCGGGCATGCTGGGAGTTGTAGTTTTGCAACAGCTGGGTGTACTCTGGTTGGGAAACATTGACTTAGCATTAAAATTTCAGTAGCAGCCTAGACCCAGCGTGTGATATGGGGCCTGGCCACCACCACACAGGCAATCACAAATTTTCCCAGGGTGCCATATTGATACATCGCAATTCACAAAAAGAGTCATGCGACTGCGTTATAGCGTGCAGAGCCACTGTCTATGCATTAAAAACATATGCACGACTAGCCAAGCATGCACGAGGGGAAACGGGTAAAACAGCTGTTTATTCATCTTATGTGAATGGTTTTGGCCAACTTTACTGTAATGTGTACAGGAAATGTAATATTAAGCAGAGTATTAAAAAGGGTACTGCACTGCCCCAGAGTTCAGAACATTTAGATCCTAACGCTGGGTGCAGGGGTCGTGACGTCACAGCCCCGCCCTTCGTGGCATCGCGCCACGCCCCCTCAAAGCAAGTCTACGGGAGGGGGCGTGGCGGCATAGACTTGCTTTGAGGGGGCGTGGCATGATGTCATGAGGGGCATGGCTGTGACATCACGACCCCTGTAGCCAGCACGCAGTGTTCGGATCTACAGTGGGGCAAAAAAGGGGGGAACCTAGTGAATGATCTGCAGAGAGCTGGGACCAAAGTAACAAAGGCTACCATGAGTAACACACTACGCCACCAGGGACTCAAATCATGCAGTGCCAGACGTGTCCCCCTGCTTAAGCCAGTACATGTCTGGGCCGTCTGAAGTTTGTTAGAGAGCATTTGGATGATCCAGAAGAGGATTGGGAGAATATCATATGGTCAGAGGAAACCAAAGTAGAACTTTTTGGTAAAAACTCAACTCGTCATGTTTGGAGGAGAAAGAATGCAGAGTTGCATCCAAAGAACACCATACCCTACTGTGAATCATGGGGGTGGAAACATCATGCTTTGGGGCCGTTTTTCTGCTAAGGGACCAGGATCACTGATCAGTGTAAAGGAAATAATGAATGGGGCCATGTATCATGCGATTTTGAGTGAAACCCTCCTTCCATCAGCAAGGGCATTGAAGATAAACCGTGGCTGGGTCTTTCAGCATAAAAATGATCCCAAACACACCACCCGGGCAACGAAGGAGTGTCTTCGTGAGAAGCAATTTGAGGTCCTGAGTGGCCTAGCCAGTCTCCAGATCTCAACCCCATAGAAAACCTTTGGAGGAAGTTGAAAGACTGTGTTGCCCAGCGACAGCCCCAAAACATCACTGCTTTAGAGGAGATCTGCATGGAGGAATGGGCTAAAATACCAGCAACAGTGTGTGAAAACCTTGTGAAGACTTACAGAAAACCTTTGACCTGTCATTGCCAACAAAGGCTATATAACAAAGTATTGAGATGAACTTTTGTTATTGACCAAATACTTATTTCCCACCATAATTTGCAAATAAATTCTTTAAAAATCAGACAATGTGATTTCATGGGTTGTTTTTTCTCTCATTATGTCTCTCATAGTTGAGGTATACCTATAATGAAAATTACAGGCCTCTCTCATCTTTTTAGTTGGGAGAACTTGCACAATTGGTGGCTGCCTAAATACTTTTTTGCCCCGCTGTAAATGTTCTGAACGCTGGGGCAGTAGAGTACCCCTTTAAGCAGAGACCAGTATCTCTGATCATTTTCATCACAAAGGAAATCGTACCAAATCCTAAAACCTCAACGACTATCCCGTCCCTTCTGAAATGTGATGGGTCTTGCATCTTCTGGGGTTGGAAACCACTGGTTTAGAGAGTCAGAGACCACAGCCTGCGCCTTCTGATGTACTGTCTGCTGTCTGTCTGGTCATAGACTTTATAGCTCTCCTGTCCATAGGCTGGTATGTATTACTGAGCTGTATATATAAGAAAAGTACAAAAAGGATAGCATATAAAAACAACATACATTCCATAAGGATGAGTAACCATCGCTCCGAGCCTGCAGCTGTTTGCACAGCACATTTACCAGGTCAAGGAAATTCAGGGGACAATATGTGTGAATGGTCTGAGGTTTATAGGAGCGTGTGCCCTGCTTACCTGGCAGCTTTGTTTCTGGAAGGGGGAACAGCTAAGACATGGAGACCTTGGCACACAAAATCATATCATTTTAAAGAGGTTTTCCCATAATTTAAAGCAATTGCCCACACTGAGATATGCCCTTACTTTATGACTGGCGGGCGACCGACCCCCAGTTTCCCCCCCACTGATTCTGAGAACCAAGGAGACACAACCATGGTTTAGTACAGGGCTCTCCTTGGAGGTTTTTCCAGCACATAGTGCCACTCCCGGCCACCTGGCTGCAAAGGGAACTGCAGCTTCATCCACTTGAGAGGAACCACTGCAGTTTCTGGCACAGCTAGATGGCTGGAGCATCGCTGTGTAGGCAAACAACAAGCAGCAGGATTGGGGGTGGGTTCCAGAGGTGGCCCCACCAATCATAAAGTGATGCCAACTCAAGGGGGGGGGTCTGCAAGGGGACCACTCGGAGGCACAAGTCCAGCTAGTTTTGAAGCTATGCATATGTTTCTAATGCTATGGTGTATGCTATCCTTGTGGGTAGTAATTCATCCTATTTGCATGTAAATTGCTGGACTCATTTTGTTTCTGAACCATCTTATTTGGAGCATATTTACTGTTCTCCTATTAGCTCATAGGTCCCTATGGACTGTTGCTAGAGACTGATATACTGTTGGACTCCTTTCAGGGTCTTGAGCGGCCCTTTAACTCTACAAGGCACCTCTACTGGGAAGGGTGGGGTATGAAGAATAAAGAAGTAAAGCCATACCTAGGCAGAGTCCACATTCGCGTTTAGCTTGGTTGCATGTCCTAATTTTTTGTCTGCTCAACTACTGTGAAACAACGAACCCCAGACGGAAACTCAACGGACTCCATACAAGGTCAATGGGACCAGACGCTGTCCGGTGTGCTCCGTCCGGTGTGCTCCGTCCTGTTCGATGCAAAAAAATGCATCGACAGTGTGCAGGTAACCTTAAAGGGATACTCCAGTGGAAAACTTTTATTTTACTTTTTAAGTCAACTGGTGCCAGAAAGTTAAACAGATTTGTAAATTACTTCTATTAAAAAATCTTAATCCTTCCAGTACTTATTAGCTGCTGAATACTAGAGGAAATTATTTTCTTTTTGGAACACAGGAGCTTTCTGCTGATATCACGAGCACAGTGCTCTCTGCTGACATCTCTGTCCATTTTAAGAACTGTCCAGAGTAGGAGAAAATCCCCATAGCAAAAAAAAAAAAAATGTCTCACAGCCCTTATAGACCCTTCTTTAAATATGTATAAAACAATTCATTTATTGTTATGCATTAAACATCAAAAATTGATTCTTATTGTGACTATACACTCGTGACAAAAAAATAGATAAACAATGATACCAAATACCCAATAGTCAATCCTGACCAATCAATTAGCAATATTAAATAAGGTGAATACATGCGTCTGGTCAGTCTTCCCAAGGTATACGGATTCAGACTCTATGGGGGAGATTTATCAAAACCTGTGCAGAGGAAGAGTGGTGCAGTTGCCCATAGCAACCAGATTGCGTCTTTCATTTTCCACAGGCCTCTAAAGAGGCCTGTGGAAAATGAAAGAAGCAATCTGATTGGTTGCTATGGGCAACTGCACCACTCTTCCTCTGCACAGGTTTTGATAAATCTCCCCATATGTCCCTTGGACATGGCCCTTTAATCACACTCGGCCGATTGACCAACAATGAGCAATGAAAGGGGGAGGTAGACAATCACCTTCAACATTGGGTATCCATCAAGACTTATAACACCTCTTGTGAAAAATAAGTGAAAAATAAAAGAAACAACATTACAGACTGTTGTCCTATAGTTCTGACGCGTTTCCCCCCCCCAATCTGGTGTCAGGGTTTCTCAAGGAACTTTAATATTAAACAGTCCAATGATAATGGACAGATGTCACAGTGAGGCTGGCTGATAGATGGCGCCGATAAACCTCATGTGTCGATATCCCTCATATTGATCAGACGTGCTGTATGGTATCTGCCTTAACATCTGAATATACCTGCATTATTCATAATATATATATATATATATATTACCGTATTTTTCGCCGTATAAGACACACTTTTTCTTCCCCAAAACTGGGGGGAAAAAGTCGGTGCGTCTTATACGCGAAAACACCCCTATTGCGGCGGTCCCTGCGGCCATCAACGGCCGGGACCCGCGGCTAATACAGGACATCACCGATCGCGTTGATGCCCTGTATTAACCCTTCAGTCGCGGCGATCAAAGCTGACCGCCGTGTCTGAAGGGAAAGTGACACTAACCCGGCTGTGAAATTGCGGCGGTCCCGAACAGCCGGGTTAGTGCTTACAGGACACCGGGAGGGACCTTACCTGCCTCCTCGGTGTCTTCTCCGTTCAGGGATCCCCTGTATGGCCGGCGCTCTCCTTCCTCGTCATCACGTTGTCGCGTACGTGCGTTGGCGTGCGTAACGACGTGATGGCGGCGACGGCGAGCGAGGATACCCGGCCGGCAGCAGAGACATTCCAGGGCAGCGGTGACACGTGAGTATTACCTCCTATGCAGTGGTCTTCAATCTGCGGACCTCCAGATGTTGCAAAACTACAACTCCCAGCATGTCCGGACAGCCAACGGCTGTCCGGGCATGCTGGGAGTTGTAGTTTTGCAACATCTGGAGGTCCGCAGGTTGAAGACCACTATTGGGTTCAAAATCTTTATTTTTTTAGATTTTGCACCTATAAATTGGGTGCGTCTTATACGCCGGTGCGTCCTATAGGGCGAAAAATACGGTATATATATTTGTACATAAGCCTGACAGCATATATACCAGCAGCCTCCATACTGTGGACTGCCAGCATCCAAAACCGATAATTGGTCGATCCCTACTGGACAGCCAACAGCTGCAACATTCAGAGGTCCAAAATATGGAGACGACTGGTAGATAATGTACATACTATAGAGGGAGTCCATCCAACTACTATAAGGTTTAATGGGAAGGGATGCCTATAGACCGCTCACTGTACCCCCAAATTTATCACCAGGCTGTGCGATTCTCTACAAGTCTCCCATTTCCGTATACCCCGGTAAGGCTGCATTCACACTTCGTTTTTACATTACGGCTGCCGGATTCGGCTGGGGGAGGGGCAAACGGGCTCTCCCGTACCCCAGCCGGACCAGAGCTGAACTCCATTTTACTTTAATGAGCCGACCGGCTCATTTTTGACCCGTATGTGGTTTTGTGACCGGACCTAAAACCGTAGTATACGGAGTCACTAGAATTGCAATAGCACCTGAACAACCATAGTGCTATAAGCTGTAGATTTTGTATTGGGGACATAGCATTTGAATACTATAGATCAGCGTTTTCCCAACCAGGGTGCCTCCAGCTGCTGCAAAACTACAACTCCCAGATAGATAGATACCGTATATACTCTAGTATAAGCAGAGTTTTTCAGCACGATTTTTCGTGGATGATGTCGAAGGCCGCAGTGGTCTTCAACCTGCGGACCTCCAGAGGTTTCAAAATTACAACTCCCAGCAAGCCCGGACAGCCGATGGCTGCCCGGGCTTGCTGGGAGTTGTAGTTTTGAAATATCTGGAGGTCAGCAGGTTGAAGACCACTGTATCAGACATTGACAAGCGATGATGAAAAGGGGGGGGGGCTGATGACATGTGGTGATGATGAAGGTGGGGGGGGGGGCTGATGACATGTGGTGATGATGAAGGTGGGGGGGGCTGATGACATGTGGTGATGATGAAGGTGGGGGGGCTGATTACATGTAGTGATGATGAAGGTGGGGGGGGGGCTGATGACATGTGGTGATGATGAAGGTGGGGGGGGCTGGTGACATGTGGTGATGATGACAAGGGGATGATGAAGGGGGGGGGATGATGAAGGGGGTGTGTGGGATGATGACAAGGGGATGATGACAGGCGGTGATGATGAAAGGGGGATGATGACAGGCGGTGATTATGAAGGGGGTGATGATGATGAGGGTGTTAATGACGGGGGTCTGGATGATATATTTCCCACCCTAGGCTTATACTCGAGTCAATAACTTTTCCTGGGATTTTGGGGTGAAATTAGGGGCCTCGGCTTATATTCGGGTCGGTTTATACTCGAGTATATACGGTATACACAGCATAAGTGTTATCTCCACAAAATGAACTCATTTTGTCAGTTTCTCATAAAAGTTGAAAGAATAGACCAGAAAACTCGTAAGCGAGTGTTCTCCACCCCATCTAAAAAGTGTTCATTGTTTTCCCAAGACCTGGAAGTTCCTAGTGAGACAATGGCTGCGATATACCAGTGACGCTGCAGTCTCCAGTATCACATGAGAAATATGAGCTCACCGATATTTTTTTCCTTCAAAAGACAAGAAAGGAAGATAACCTTCCGTGTGAGGCTCGCGCACTGTGTACCCAGCCACAGCGCCATGGGGTAAAGGGCAGGAGACGCGGTGAAGTCACTTCACCCTGGTATCCACATTGCTGAAGATATGAAGAGCAGAAGCTAATAATTCACAGGCATTAAAGGAGCACTCCGGTGGAAAACTTATTTTTTTTCATATGAACTGGCTCCAGAAAGTTCTATTAAAAAATGTTAATCCATCCACAGTACTAATCAGTTGCTGTAAACTACAAGGAAGTTGTGTAGTTTCCAGTCTGACCGCAGTGCTCTCTGCTGACACCTCTGTATATTCTTTCTGAACAATCCAGTCGGAAATGCATTGCCGTCTATGGAGATGGCGTATGTCAAAGCGCTGGTGTCTTCTGCCGGCAACCTTTAAAATGTCCGCCTGGAAATTTTCCAGCGGACATTCTGTAAATATACGCATTGTGAACATAGCATTAAAGGGGTACTCCACTGGAAAAAAAAAAACATTTTTTTTAATCAACCGGTTTGTAATTACTTTTAATACAAAATCTTCATCCTTCCAGTACTTATCAGCTGCTGTTATGATCCACAGGAAGTTCTTTTCTTTTTAAATTTCCTTTCTGCCTGTCCACAGTGCTCTCTGCTGACACCTCTGTCCATTTTAGGAACTGTCCAGAGTAGGAGCAAATCCCCATAGCAAACCTATCCTGCTCTGGACAGTTCCTAAAATGGACAGAGGTGTCCGCAGAGAGCACTGTAGTCAGAAAGAAAGGAAATTCAAAAAGAAAAGAACTTCCTGTGGATCATAACAGCAGCTGATAAGTACTGGAAGGATGAAGATTTTGTATTAGAAGTAATTGATAAATTTGTTTAACTTTCTGGCACCAGTCGATTAAAAAATTTTTTTTTTCCAGTGGAGTACCCCTTTAATGCTATGTTCACAATGCGTATATTTACAGAATGTCCGCTGGAAAATTTCACACAGGGAAGTTAATAAAAAGAACATCCATGAAAGGCTCCCTTCGCACTCCAGGGATCATCCTGTAAAAAAAAACTCAGTTCTTACTCCCGGCAAAAAGTCCTGAAAACGGCCATCAAAAAATACCATTCACGTCAATGGGATTTTTTGAACATCCCTTTGCATCAGTTATGTCCGTTTTTACTAATGTCCGTTATTTTTGCCGGCACAAAAGACGGTGCATGCACAAATTTTTGGTCCGGCAAAAATAATGGTGAAAACCGGACGTTAAAATTTAACATTAAAGTCTATGGGAACCGGATGTTCAAAAAAAAAAAAAAAAAAAAAAATCTGTTAGGCTGGGTCCACACTACGTTTTGTCCCATACGGGAGCGCATACGGCAGGAGGGAGCTAAAACCTCGCGCTCCCGTATGTGACCGTATGCGCTCCCGTATGTCATTCACTTCAATGAGCCGACCGGAGTGAAACGTTCGGTCCGGTCGGCTCATTTTTGCGCCGTATGCGCTTTTACAACCGGACCTAAAACCGTGGTTGACCACGGTTTTAGGTCCGGTTGTAAAAGCGTATACGGCGCAAAAATGAGCCGACTGGACCGAACGTTTCACTCCGGTCGGCTCATTGAAGTGAATGACATACGGGAGCGCATACGGTCACATACGGGAGCGCGAGGTTTTAGCTCCCTCCTGCCGTATGCGCTCCCGTATGGGACAAAACGTAGTGTGGACCCAGCCTTATTGTCAGTTTTTTTTTTTAACATCCGTTTTTGTACTGAGCATTAGAGATGAGCGAACTTACAGTAAATTCGATTCGTCACGAACTTCTCAGCTCGGCAGTTGATAACTTTTCCTGCATAAATTAGTTCAGTATTCCGATGCTCCCGTGGGCTGGTAAAGGTGGATACAGTCCTAGGAGACTCTTTGCTAGGACTGTATCCACCTTTTCCAGCCCACCGGAGCACCGGAAAGCTGAACTAATTAACGCAGGAAAAGTCATCAACTGCCGAGCCGAGAAGTTCGTGACGAATCGAATTTACTGTAAGTTCGCTCATCTCTACTGAGCATGCTTTAAAAAAAAAATAAAAAATTAAAAACCTGATTAAAAAAAAGGATGTAACTGGTAATAACTGATAACGGATGAACACCACCAGCTTTTTGAAAAATGGTCATCAGAAGGATGATGTCATCAGTTATCATCCGTCATTGCGTCTGTTTTTTTTTTTCATCTGTTATGTAAAATAACGGCAGTAAAAAAGCAGGATGATACCTGTAGTGTGAAAGGCGTCTAATCCATAGATAAGAGCGGTCTGCCATAATGGCACTCTATCACAGTAGGACGTGCACAGGAAACGCTCAGTCACTGTCTAAGAAAGGACAGCGCTTCAGACAATCAGTGGCTAAGGCCGCGTTCACTTGAGGATTTTTGCATCCAAAAATGCAATAGTCTAAAATCATATAAAATAGTCTGATAAAAAAAAAAAAAAAATAATCGAAAATCAGATGCATCTGTTTTTGAATCGGAACGAAAAATCTTGGTCAACCATGATTTTCCATTGGAAAAACAAAAAACAAAAGCAAAAAAAACTGACCAAAATGGAAGCACGTGTTGAAAACGTTTTTTCTCAATAGAATTCAATTGATACATCTAGATATAGGAGTCTATATTTTTTTAAAGGATATAATCATATGAACTCGACAGATACAAAAATCGTGATATAAGATCACCTAAGGGTCTATGGCACACTACCGAATTTTTCACCCGGAGAAACTCTGGGAAGAGATTTCGAGGGCTGCTGGCGCAGAGTGAATCAGGATTGCCAGTCCCCATAACAGGCAATGCATTTTGCTTAGTAGTCACCAGAAAGAATTAAAGGGGTACTCCACTGCCCCAGTGTTCAGAACATTTGGTTCAAAAAGCCCATTTAGTTCCGCCACGCCCCCTCAATGCAAGTCTATGGGAGGGGGCGTACGCCCCCTCCCATAGACTTGCATTGAGGTGGCGTGGTCGTGACATCACGACCACGCACCGAGCTTTGGGAACTAAATGGTCTGAAAGCTCGGGCAGTGGAGTACCCCTTTAAAATGTTCATCCTTCTAGTGGATGAATTTCCAGAGTGGAAAGATCTGAATCTGAAATTGCGTAGTGTGCAGAAGAATTTCCAAGCGGAATGTGCCTAAGTGGATGGGCCATGACGACGTGTCACCACTACCAGCAGCAACGAGCGGGAACCCAAAGAACAGGTATGGCGGCTGCAGGGGATCAGGGTAGGCAAGTATCGGTTATTTATTTTTACACAACACCCAGTCCCATATAATTTTTATTTTTCATCCCCCGACATCCCTATTAAACTATTCATACGCACTAGGACTGAAACCTCCGAATCCAGAAGGACCTGGCAGACACTCATGTGTATGGGGACCTCCCAACTCTGCCCCAATGCAGATGACAAAGGAAAGAAGAAAGGGACATATTGAATTTCAA
The DNA here is from genome assembly GCF_029499605.1 of Hyla sarda. Lineage (NCBI taxonomy): Eukaryota > Metazoa > Chordata > Amphibia > Anura > Hylidae > Hyla > Hyla sarda. The sequence continues at coordinate 203,548,943 of NC_079195.1, forward strand.
CTGCATGATCACTTTGTGTTCTTAGGGAGATAAGTCACCACTAAAAGGTGTCTGGCAGCAGACCACTGATTTATGGGAATAGATGACTTTTTTCCTTCATTCTAGATCTTAGAAAACACCTTTAAAGGGGTACTCCCGTGGAAAGCTTATTTTTATTAGATAAACTGGTGCCAGAAAGTGAAACAGATTTGTAAATTACTTCTATAAAAAAATCGTAATCCTTCCAGTACTTTTTAGAGGCTGTACACTACAGAGGAAATGTTTTTCTTTTTGGATTTCTCTTATATCATGACCACAGTGCTCTCTGCTGACCTCTGCTCTCCATTTAAGGAACTGTCCAGAGCAGGATATGTTTGCTATGGGGATTTTTCTCCTGTTCTGGACAGTTCCTAAAATGGACAGCAGAGGTCAGCAGAGAGCACTGTGGTCATGACATAATAGAAATCCAAAAAGAAAAACATTTCCTCTGTAGTATACAGCCTCTAAAATGTACTGGAAGGATTAAGATTTTTTAATAGAAGTAATTTACAAATCTGTTTAACTTTCTGTTTAGTTTTACACAGGAGTATCCCTTTAACCCCTTAAGGACCGGAGGTTTTTCCGTTTTTGCATTTTCGTTTTTTGCTCCTTGCCTTTAAAAAATCATAACTCTTTCAAATTTACACCTAAAAATCCATATGATGGCTTATTTTTTGCGACACCAATTCTACTTTGTAATGACGTCAGTCATTTTGCCCAAAAATCTATGGTGAAGCGGGAAAAAAAATCATTGTGCGACAAAATTGAAAAAAAAAAACGCTGTTTTGTAACTTTTGGGGGCTTCCGTTTCTACGTAGTACATTTTTCGGTAAAAATGACACCTGATATGTATTCTGTAGGTCCATACGATTAAAATGATCCCCTACTTATATAGGTTTGATTTTGTCGGACTTCTGGAAAAAATCATAACTACATGCAGGAAAATTAATACGTTTAAAATTGTCATCTTCTGACCCCTATAACTTTTTTATTTTTCCGTGTATGGGGCGGTATGAGGGCTCATTTTTTGCGCCGTGATCTGAAGTTTTTAACGGTACCATTTTTGCATTGATAGGACTTATTGATCACTTTTTATTCATTTTTAAATGATATAAAAAGTGACCAAAAATGCACTATTTTGGACTTTGGAATTTTTTTGCGCGCACGCCATTGACCGAGCGGTTTAATTAATGATATATTTTTATAATTCGGACATTTCCGCACGCGGTGATACCACATATGTTTATTTTTATTTTTATTTACACTGTTTTTTTTTTTATTGGAAAAGGGGGGTGATTCAAACTTTTAATAGGGGAGGAGTTAAATGATCTTTATTCACTTTTTTTTTTCACTTTTTTTTTGCAGTGTTATAGGTCCCATAGGGACCAATAACACTGCACACACTGATCTTCTATGTTGATCACTGGTTTCTCATAAGAAACCAGTGATCAACGATTCTGCCGGATGACTGCTCATGCCTGGATCTCAGGCACTGAGCAGTCATTCGGCGATCGGACAGCGAGGAGGCAGGAAGGGGCCCTCCCGCTGTCCTGTCAGCTGTTCGGGATGCCGCGATTTCACCGCGGCTATCCCGAACAGCCCACTGAGCTAGCCGGGATGCTTTCGGTTTCACTTTAGACGCGGCGTTCAACTTTGAACGCCGCGTCTAAAGGGTTAATAGCGCGCGGCACAGCGATCAATGCCGCGCGCTATTAGTCACGGGTCCCGGCCGTTGTTAGAGGCCGGGCCCGACCCGCTATGACGCGGGGCCACGCCGTGGCCCCGCGTTATAGATCGGGAGTGGACACATGACGTTCCAGTACGTCATGTGTCCTTAAGGGGTTAAAGGAGTAGTCCAGTGGTGATTCAGTGGTGAACAACTTATCCCCTATCCTAAGGATAGGGGATAAGTTGCAGATCGTGGGGGGTCCGACCCCTGGGGCCCCCCGCGATCTCCTGTACGGAGCCCCGACAGCCCGCTGGAAGGGGGCGTGTCGACCTCCGCACGAGGCGGCGGCCGACACGCCCCCTCAATACAACTCTATGGCAGAGCCGAAGCGCTACCTTCGGCAATCTCCGGCTCTGCCATAGAGATGTATTGAGGGGGCGTGTCGGCCGCCGCCTCGTGCGGAGGTCGACACCCACTATCTGGCCGGAGAGCCGGGGCCCCGTACAGAGAGATTGCAGGGGGCCCCAGCGGTCGGACCCCCCGCGATCTCAAACTTATCCCCTATCCTTAGGATAGGGGATAAGTTTTTCACCACTGGACTACCCCTTTAAGTCCTACAAGAAACTGGCGGCACCCTTTAAAGAGCTCAAGAATACAGTATTATTGTTGAGTTATTTCCTTGAACAAAAGAAACATGCCTAAAATGCAACTCCCTTATTTTGTCTTGTGGATCCAGGCAGTTTTGTGAAAGCCTGTATGGATGGTGCGGCCTGAATGCCATAAACGGCACCATGTAGCATCCTGCCAGTTTTGCAGAATAAAGAGACTTTGAGATGATTTATCCATATGCCCAATATAAGACTCCCACCGAGCGCTCCCCGAGGCATGTGGACCTTTGTACTGCGCTCTACTAAACGTAAAGAACTGGTTATTTCACTTTATATGGAGAACAGGGTTATCTTACAGGATTAAGTCATGTAAACAATCTGGATGTGTACATGTAAACTCTTCTGCCATTACACGTGTCCTTGAATAATATATAGCTATAACCTCTGGGGCGTGCTGCAGCTATCTCATCTCCTTTATGGTTGTCAGGGGGTGGAAATGGAGGGGAAGATGTCACATGGCTACGATAGCCTTCAGCCTTCGACCTTTACTAGATATGAATAATTTTCATTAAAGTGTACTGGTCGTCAATAGAGATGAGCGAACTTACAGTAAATTCGATTCGTCACGAACTTCTCGGCTCGGCAGTTGGACTTTTCCCGCATAAATTAGTTCAGCTTTCAGGTGCTCCGGTAGGCTGGAAAAGGTGGATACAGTCCTAGGAGACTCTTTCCTAGGACTGTATCCACCTTTTTCAGCCCACCGGAGCACCTGAAGGCTGAACTAATTTACGCAGGATAAGTCATCAACTGCTGAGCCGAGAGTTCGTGACGAATCAAATTTAACTGTAAGTTCGCTCATCTCTAGTCGTCAACAAAAACTTTTTATATAATGTAGACAATAACATTATATGTATATTTGCAATACTACGATGGCCCAGACATACGATCATTTCAACATACGATGGCCTCTCAGAGGCCATCGCATGTTGAAGGCAGCATCAACATACAATGCTTTTGTATGTCGGGGCCATCACATAAACTGCTATCCGGCAGCGCAGAATGCTTCAGCTGCCACCGGATAGCCATTTACTGTGCCCCGTGTGCTCCGGTGATGTCTTTTACCGGTCCTCGGGGCTCTGGAGCATCCTCTTCGGAATCGGTTTTTGGACTTTGCACAGTTGTTTTTCTTGGAATTTCAATCAAACAATGGAAACTTTATTACAAATGGAGTGAAAAATTAAAAATGTATACGTTTTTTCCTTAAAAAACGGATGCAACCGGACATCATTTTTAAAACCGTATACGGGTTAAAATTTGTACACACGTTTTCATACAGTTTAGTCAGGTTTTAAGGAATCCGTTTTTCATAAAAGAAACGATACGGGAACTGTATTACAAAAACGTGGTGTGCATGCACCCTAAGGAAAAGCAGGACAGTGTGCACTAAGGCTCTACAACAGTGGTCTTCAACCTGCAGACCTTCAGATGTTGCAAAACTACAACTCCCAGCATGCCCGGACAGCCGTTGGCTGTCCGGGCATGCTGGGAGTTGTAGTTTTGCAACATCTGGGAGGTCCGCAGGTTGGAGACCACTGCTCTATAACATGCCCCTGGCTCATACATCAGGATGATTGACAAGCCAGGAGTCTGCACAGAGCCCTGCTTGTCCTGACCTCACTTCCTGTATTTGGACTCCCCATAGGATAGGGGATAAGATGCCTGATCGTGGGGGTCTCACCCCCTCACATTGGCTTGCATTGAGGGGGGAGAAGCGTGATGTCACACGGGGCGGAGCCTTGATATCACAATGTTCCGGCCCCCTGATCGACAGTAATCAGACCCGGAGCGAACACGCTCCGGGGACTGATTTTAAATGGGGTGCAGCGTGCAAGATCCCGGGGGTCCCCAGCGGCGGGACCCCCGCGATCAGGCATCTTATCCCCTATCCTTTGGATAGGGGATAAGATGTCTAAGTGCCGGAGTACCCCTTTAATGGCTCCTGTTTGAACTTGTTATCAGTATAAAAGACACCCATCCACAACCGCAAACAGTTACACTCCAAACTCCACTATGGCTAAGACCAAAGAGCTGTCGAAGGACACCAGAAACAAAATTTAAGTGGGAGAACTTGCACAATTAGTGGCTGACTAAATACTTTTTTGCTCCACTGTAGCTGTTGAGAGGAAAAGTTTGGCAAACCGCTTTCTTTAGTACAGACTTAAAAGCATGCAGTAAATTAGATCCCTAATGTCGGGGTACATACTGTGATCTGGAAGAAAAAAAAGGCATTGACTGGACTGTATTATACACAAAAATGTCCTAGCTAGACCCTGTATCATTTAGATCCCACCACGAGACATATCTGGCAACAATGTATATTGTACTGCTGAGAGAAAATACAAATAACTAGTATAAAAATAGAAAAATCAGATGCCAGAGGTTAAAAGATTTTTCTTTCTTTAAAAAAAAAAAAAATTTTTTTTAAATGCCACAACAGCCGCGTCCGCAGTCATTTTAAAAACAGGAAGTGGTAACAATGGATGACATAATTCATATGAGCTTATCGGCCGCAGCACACTACCCAGTAATATCTCCACCTGAGGTCTGGCTGGGCCACACTTCTGCGGGGTTAATCTATTAAGACTGCTGAACTATAAATACCTAACATAAGGAAAAAAGCTTTCTACGACCGATTCCTCCTGAAATTCTAACTTTGGTTCTACACATAAGAGCAATTGTGGCTCCAAGTTTTTTTTTTGTCCAGTTTAACACATTTTCTAATACCCTAAATAAGGTAATTCTGAGTTATTAGATGGTGGTTCTCATCTCCTGGTCAGAGTGAAGAGCGGTTAGAACCAACCACCAATGACTGGCGATCGTTTACGGAGCCTATGACAAGGCTCGACTGCCGTGCTGAGAAGGTGCAAACAAAAGTGCGGTCCTTGGCCCCCATCATTCATCAGCCACCCATCGAATTTTTGAGGAATTGCGGCGGAATTCTGTTTTCTTAAAAACACAATTCTGCTAAAATTCAAATCCTTTTTGGACTTCAATGGGAATCTTTCAATTTTGCAGAATGCGGAATTGCCACCGTGGAAATTCCTCTGAGTGAATACGACAGCGGAATCCCATTGAAGTCAATGGGAAATACATTTCAATGGAATTTACGGTGGAATTCCGCCATGTGAACATTGCCTAACAAGGATTTTTAAGCAGGTCAAAGCCCTGTTATCGGCCAATGAACAAGTGTTTGCTTAGTGGTCAGCTGATCGCTAGCACTATTTCTAAGGGAAACATCTTCCTGTTTTGATAACCGCAAATAATGTCTCTCACTCTGGAGGTCCTGCGCTAGGACCTCGTTGACACTGCTGTCCCCAAAGATGGCAATGTCTGCAGTAAAAGTACGAGCAGGCCGATTTTGGCGGTGGGATTTCAGTAGCCAAATCATTGGCAATAGGATTCTGCTGCATCAAATCAAACATGTCAGATCCTTCTTCTGTCAGGGGAGGGTTGAGGCAACCCCATACAGACAGTTACTCGATCCTGATAAAATCCTGCGGGTTGGACTGACTAATAGTTTTGGAGGTCTTAAAGCGGTCTACGCGTGAAAAACGTTTATAAGGACCATTAAAAAAAAGTCTGCCAAAATAATGTGAAGTCAGGCTGGATTTTTTTTTTTCTGCCATGGGGCATGCTCCGATAGTGCTGAGCGGTATACCGGTTCATACCGAATATCGGTGTGTTTTTTTTAGGGATCGACCGATATCGATTTTTTAGGGCCGATACCGATAATCTGTGACCTTTCAGGCTGATAGCTTAGACCGATATTCCGGTATAAGTTATATGCTATTTCCCTTAACCACCCCACCCACCCAGCCCTGCAGAAGCCGCTGCAGATCAATGATTTAAAGCGGGCGCTTTAAATCAATGAACTGCAGTGGGATTTGCGAGGCCAGAGACCACCACCCGCTTCTCTCCCCCTGCCTGTCCTGGGGTCCTCCCTAGTCCAACCACCACCGCCGCTGCCCCATTGCTCCCCCCCCCCCCCATCGCCGGTTTTATAATTACCTGTGCCCGAGGTCCGCGCTACTTCTGGCTCCGGCGGCATCCTGAGCTGTCACTGTGCGCACTGACGGTGACGTCGCGTTGAGGACGTCACTTGTGATTGCTCTGTGCAGCGCGCAGGAGCCAGAAGTAGCACGGATCCAGGGCACAGGTAATTATAAAACCGGGGATGGGGGAGGCAATGGGGCAGCGGCGGCGGTCTCTGGCCAGGGAGGCGGGACATTATCAGCAAGGTAATTGCCGATACCGATAATGTTCTAAATCGTGAATATCGGCCAAACCGATAATCGGTCGATCCCTAGTTTTTTTCTGTACGATATGAATTTTTCCCTATACCGCAAAACCGGTCAGGCCCCTCCCCATGTGACTATGGGAGAGCCAGAGATACACGAGTGAAGTATCTCCGGCACTCCCATAAAGATGCGTGGTGGGGGCAACCATGGCAGCTCCGATCAAGAGAAGAAATTGTCTTCTGAAGACAGAGGTGCTGGAAGGAGGTTGCGGGGGGGTGTGTTCCAGCGGTCAGACCTCATGCGATCAGACACTTATTCCCTATCCTGTCGATTTCCCCTTTAACATGCACTTCTGCGTTTGTCCGCGTGCAACAATCCAAGCTCTACGGCCGAATGAAAGGTAACACCATATAAACCTAAAACCCTATGACCTATTTTGCGTATCAAATAAAGATTATAGGTGTGCAAACTAAAGATAAGTGTATGCCACCAACTACTTATTAACTGCTTAGTCTCCCTTTATTAAAGTCTGATCATCCGATAGAGGCTGGCACAGGCCTGGAAACAATGAGGCAATGTGTGCATAACAATGCCCTGAATGAGTGTGACTAATAAAATGATGAATCAGGACAGCGCCGTCCGTGACCTGTAAGATCCAATTATTTCTATCGCCATCGAGCCCATACAGATCATCCAGACGCTGATTTATGGATTCCTCACCAGGCTGCGGTAAATGAGATCACAATCGGAGTTTCCTACCCGGTAACCTGAGAACGCCAGCACTTTACGACTTGTGTGGCAGCACGATGATGATGATGATGTAGGCGTACAAGGCATTACAGCAGTGTTTCCCAACCAGGGTGCCTCCAGCTGTTGCAAAACTACAACTCTCAGCATGCCTGGACAGCCTTCGGCTGTCCAGGCATGCTGAGAGTTGTAGTTTTGCAACAGCTGGAGGCACCCTGGTTGGGAAACACTGCATTACAGTATCCTGCTGTGTCATAACAATACAAGGAAATCTCTTCTCAGTATCGGGGTGGGTGATCACACTGTACAGAGTTCTGGTGTTTTGATATGAATGGTTTTAGTCTGAGAGATTAACAAGTGAGAGGATTATTTCTGCACATTCCCTAGTTAAAACCCTTGTACGTAATCCTTGTCAAAGCTCCAAGCACCAGCGACATATCAGGACAAGGATGGAGGGTCCTAAAGGATGAGAAGGTTCCAAAAACTTTTGCTCTGTCTCGGGGTGTGGCCACATTTGCCGGTTTTGTGGTATTTAGGGCCCACACACACACTGAAGAACATCAGCCCAAAGAATCAGTCCGCTCTAGGACCGCTCCTTCGCATTTCCGGGCAGATTGCACCAATGTTCAGTCAGAAATGGGAATTTCCTTGCAGAACTTCTGTAGTGTGCGCGGTGCAGAAGAACCCCATTGTAAGCAATGGGAGGCTGCTGCACTAAAATCTACAAGTGGACATTCTGTGGCGTGCATGGGCCCTTCCAGAAGCAGGTGCCAAGTGATGTTGTGAATATGCTGCAGATTTTCTGATAATTTTTCCCTTTAACTTCAATGGTATGTTTACACGAATGGCAACGTGTTATATATGGTAAAATCTTCATCTTCACCATACCCAGAAGATCTTTCTTCTTGCAGGGATGCTGAGGATATGATGTTAGTAAGTGTCCCCTGCTGGCCCGTAAGTAGTCCCCTGGGCAGGGAGCTATACTTACCAAGTCCTGTCTTCTCGGCTGTGATAACGTCCCCTCAGCGGGACTGACAGCCCGGGCACAGCCCGTGTCATTGCTGTGCTCGGTCTGCTTAGAGAGCAGTGCGGTGATGTGGGCTGTCAATCACACTGAGGGGGCGGGATTACAGCTGGAGAAGACAGGACTAGGTAAGTATATCCCCTCGCCCAGAGGACTACTAACAGAGCAAGCAGGGAAGACTTAAAGGGGAATTCCGCCCCTAGACATCTAATCCACTATCCAAAGGCTGAGGACCCCCTCGATCTCTCCTGCAGCACCCCAGTTCTTCAGCGAAGATCGCTCCGTGGCTGATGATGGGTGATATAGGGGCTAAAGTATCCCGACGTTACTGCACCGCCCCTCAATGCAAGCCTATGGGAGGGGCGTGGCAGGAGTGCTGCAGGAGAGATTGCGCGGGTCCCCAGCGGCAGAACCCCCGTGATCAGACATCTTATCCCCTATGCTTTGGATAGGGGATAAGATGTCTAGGGGCGGAGTACCCCTTTAACATTCATAAAAGATTTTATCATATATAATATAACATGTGACAACACATATATGGTAAATATGCACTATATTTTTTTCCCCGGTTAACTAGCGGATGCCCAACAGACCCCAGTTAAGTCAATGGGATCGGTCTGGACGCAGTAGTGACGCAGTCGAGTCAGTGGTGCTCCGACCCGTTTTTGGGGCCTATGGGGAAAAAAAAAAAAAACACAATAGCAATGTGAATATAGCCTAAGCAATATTACAAATCCATGTGCAGGGAACAAAACAGAATCTGCACAAAAACTGACGTGCGAAACTAGGACATTGATCAGCCCCACTGTACGGAGCGAGCCCGCATAAAGAAAAGACTGAGAAATAGGCAGGTGGAAATGTCAAAACCTGCATCAGAAATCCAAGGGTATTCCTTGACGCAGACTGAGTGGCTAACTTTTTAGATTTTTTTATTTAAATACACGTGAACAAGGTCTAAGCGCTAAACCACACATAAGGCTGGGTTCACATCACGTTTTCCCCATACGGGAGCGCATACGGCAGGTGGGAGCTAAAAACTTGCGCTCCCGTATCCCTGCCGTATGCGCTCCTGTATGTAATTCAGTTCAATGAGCCGACTGGAGTGAACCGGTCGACTCATTTTTCCCCGTATGCGGTTTTCTACTGGACCGAAAACCGTAGTCAACCACGGTTTTAGGTCAGGAAGAAAACCGCATACGGGGAAAAATGAGCCGACCGGTTCACTCCAGTCGGCTCATTGAACTGAATTACATACGGAAGCGCATACGGCAGGGATACGGGAGCACAAGTTTTTAGCTCCCCCCTGCCGTATGCGCTCCCGTATGGGGAAAAACGTGATTTGAAACCAGCCTAATACAGGTTTTTCTTATGCCCAGGCAGATGGTTTTGAACCCAGGAGTGTGGGCTTACAGCTGTTGCAAAACTACAACTCCCAGCATGCCCGGACAGCCAGCAGCTGTGGGGGCATGCTGGGAGTTGCAGTATTACAACAGCAGGAGGTCCATAGTTTGCAGACCACTGGTCTATGCCTTTTAATGCAGCAGAGGCAAGACGCAGGAGAGCTCACAGAAAAGGCCAAGTTCTGCGCCAGTGTTCCAGTGCGGATCACGGATGGACATATTGGAATCCTTTGTCTCCCGCAGAGCACAGGCCGAGGCTGTAAAAGTTGCATCGAATCACAAAGAAAATGTGCTGACTCGGCATTCCAGTATACACAGACCACCTCCCTCTATGCTTCGCTTGTAAACCCGATGCACGGCCTAAAATCCCGAGAACATAAAATGACGCTGCAAACACCACTGTATAAAAAACATCAAAAACAAAAAAAACTAATGAAATTGCAGAACAATGGGAAATCGGCTCCACAAATGATTTAATCAAAAGCTTTTGTTTTAACACAACCTCAGGGGTCAGCGACTGGGCCGATGTGTTCGAGGAAAGTTGTGTCTGCCGGGGGGATGACGGAGACGCAAACAGTGAGATCACCATCTTGGGCATAACAAAGGAAGCTCCTCACTGGATCAGTCCGGCCCCGCACCCAAACACGGGAGGCCATGCTGACCCCTAGGGTCGCCTCGGAGCTGACTAATCTCACATTATCTCTAATGAACCGATCCTCAGCCGGGAAACGCAGAACTTCTGGGAAAAAAAACAACATCATTAAAAGGGAATGAAACGAGAAATGGGAACTTTAACTACTTCAATGGCTAAAAGCTACTAAACCAATCTTTGGGAGGCGCCTGGTGAGGGCGCCGTTACGTGGTACACTTTTTTTTTTGCCATTTGGCTTACCTAAAAAACAGCTCCTAAAATATGGCACCCAACAAAGCAGGCTACAGACCATCCAAAACTGCACTGTGTGAGCACGGTCTAAAGCAATGGTCTCCAAACGGTGGACCTCCTGATGTCGCAAAACTGCAACTCCCAGCATGCCCGGACAGCCGTTGGCTGTCCGGGCATGCTGGGAGTTGTAGTTCTGCAACATCTGGAGGTCCACGGTTTGGAGACCACTAACTGGATTCAGAGCAATAAAACGTGGCCACTGCCATTGGTGGTGCCATTGTAATCAATAGAAATCCAGACGCATAACTCTCCAGCTGTTATGAAAGCACAACTCCCAGCATGCATTATGTTACGAGTTGCGGTTTTATGCCATAGGCTGGAATCACATCTAGGCTGGGTTCACATTGCTGTTCGCATTCGGGTGCCGACGGACCCCATTCACTTGCATGGGGTCCGTCGGTGATCCGGTAATTTTACAATTTAGCAGAGAAAAATATAGTGCTTGCACTATTTTTTTGGTCCGCTAAACTCCCATCTTTCTGGCCAAATTTCCGACGGAACTCCGAACAGCGGAGTCCGACGGCAATGTGGACGAAGCCTAAACAAGGCCGAACCCAACCCTGATGGCTCGACCGTTGATTGCTTTAGGGTAGGGTCACACAGGGCGCATCTGCAGCACATATGACGCTGCAGATGTGTCGACGACAGTCACAGTGGGACTGCAGTGCAAGCTCCCCACTGCGGCCGGGTAGCTCTGTGTGTCCGCTCTTAGTGGCGGATTTCCAGCTGTAGAAATCCACCGATAAGAGCGGACACATAGAGCTACTCAGACGCAGCCTGAAGCTCGCTCTGCAGTCCGTGTGATTGCCATCGATGCAATGGCAGAGTCAAATGCGCTGTGGATGCGCCCCTGTGACCCTACCCTAAGCCTGCATAAATAACACTTGCCATTAGTGCTCCGGATGCCTGGAAAAGAGATACAACCTTGGAAGCCTAAGGGTATGTTCACCTGGCGGAATTTTTTGTGGAATTTCCAGCAGACAGTGGGCCCCTTGACGAACATTCCAGCGTTAGCACCGCCCGGAAACACCCCATCTCCACTGATGCAATGCATTTTCGAGCGGATTCCGCAGAAAGGTTTGCCGATTCCTTCTACGGAGGCCTGAACTGGGATTCCCGAAGCAGATGTTTTCGTCATGTTCCTATGCTGAGAACTCTTCATTGATCGCCGTTATTCAAAATGGTGCAGGACCTGCCGCACAAAATAAGACACAGGTCCTGCACCACTACGGATAACTGAACAAAGAAGAAGGTCCTGAACTATTAACAGAGCAGAAGACGCAGAAGCCTCTGTGCGGGAGCAGGGGAACAGTGGTGGGATTTTTTAAATACATTTTCTTTTGGAGGGGACTTATTGGGGGCAAACTACCTAAAAGGGGTAGCACCTATTGGGGGCTTCTACATAAGGGGAGGGTTTCATACCTACCTACTGGGGGGTGGGAGTAGGAGAATTTCCTGCCTAACTACTGGGGGCATATCTTATTTCTGAGTGTCCGTGCGGTCCTTGTGTTTGGCTTTTGCTTAAAGGACATCTGCAGCCTAAATACACTTATCCTCTATCCACAGGATAGGGGGTAAGGCTTTGATCGCGGGGAGTTCGACCGCTGTGACCCCAGCGATCTCCCCGACGGGGCCTCGGCATTGCTGTGCTGTGGCTAATGTGCGTATCGTTGACCTCACTGAGGTCGGTGATAAGCCCCCTCCCCATACAGCTCTATGGGAGAGGTGGGGAGGCACGTACGCTGCCTCCCCACCTCTCCCATAGAACTACATGGAAGAGGCGTGTCGGCCGCAGCATCATGCTGTGGCCAGCACGCCTCCTGCACGGGAGAGCCGCGGCCCGTTGCATGAGATTGCGGGGGTCCCAGCGTTTGGACCCTGTGATCGAACAATTAGAAACATAGAATGTGTCAGCAGATAAGAACCATTTGGCCCATCTAGTCTGCCCAATAAATAATCCTGTGGATAGGGGATAAGTGTATTTAGGCTGCATATGTCCTTTAAACCTTCACAAAGTCTAGTTACCACTGCTGTCACCTGACATACATTTTTTTTTTTTTTTAATTTTAAGTATCCGTAATTGGTATCGGTGAGTACTTGAAATAAAGTATCGGTACTCTGTTTAAAAGATAATTGTATCAGGACATCCCTATTTTCTTGACTGAAGCGCTCTTTAATACAAGTGACCCGAAGCTCCAGTCTTGGGTTATTGGAAGCGCCATAAATCCCAGTATTTTCTGTAAGTAAGCGCGGCGTCTAGCATAGAAAGCTTAGGGACTGATACGGAGGCAGAAGGCTCATTCATCACAGCACAGTGCGCAGCTGTTTGCTTTTCGGAGGCACGGAGGGGAATGAAAGTCATACATTGTTATATATGATATTTACTTTATAAATTTGCTGGCTGCTTGATTTTTTTTTACAGTCAAAAGAACATTCACATTTGCACAGGGAACAATAAAAGAGGCATTCAATGGCACCACAAGCGGGCAGCCGCACTTGGCACCATAGAGCAGTGACCTCCCTGCTTACGGTATAGTGTAACCTCCATTAATCTTTATACACGTGCTGTCAGCCCAATGTATCAAACCGCTCACAGATCCCAACAGGGGGAAGATTTATCGCAACTAGCAAGAGGGAAAGACGACGGAGGCGTCCAAAGGAACCAATCAGATCATAGCTCCTTCCAAATAGAAGAGAAGAGCAGGAATCTGATAGCTGATGTACACTACCGAATCTCCCATGACAATGTATAACTCAATAGCCAATCCTGCACAGCAGCGGTTGCCAAGCTGTGGGCCTCCAGCTGTTGCAGAACTGCTGGCATGCTTGGAGTTAAAGTTTTGCAACATCTGGTGGTCCACAACTTGGAAACCAATGCTTTAGAGTGTCCCTGTGATTTGGAAAGAATTTTGACAAGTCATAATGATATCTGAAAAGCTTTGATTGGTCGGGGTCTAAGTGTTTTGAAAGCCCCACTGATCATAAGAACAAACCCCGGAGAAGGGAGTGGTTATGCGCTTCACTCCCCTGATTGCTGAAATCTTCGTCCAGTTGCACTTGATGGATGGCAATCACTTCATTTTGAGATAACCCAACCCCTAGATATATACTCCTAGGTCCGTGTTTCCCAACCAGGGTGCCTCCAGCTATTGCAAAACTACAACTCCCAGCATGAGAGCCGCAGGGACGCCATCCACGGCAGGGCGGCGCGATGACATCACATCATTGTGCCGGCGCCCGGAGATCATATCCCCGCAGCTCTCACTCACACTGCAAGAACGGAGCAGCGTGTGAGAAAGGTGACCACTGCTCGGGCGCGATATGGACACGGAAATTATAAGTGAGGGGCATTATATGTGAGGAGCTCAGGACAAGGGGCATTATATGTGGGGGTCACAAGACAGGGGGTATTATATATATGACAGGGCACATGACAGGGAGGCATTATGTGCGGGGGCACATGACACAATAATGCACGGATATAAGCTATCGGCCTGAAAGTTCACAGGTTATCGGCTCTAAAAAAATCAAAATCGGTCGATCCCTACTTCTAAGTCTGCGCAAAATGTATCATCCGCCGTCCACACATATGATAAATTTTGCACAACTGCGCAAAATATAAACCACTAAAAACAGGGGGGGGGGAAAAAGCCCACCGCACACCAACAATGATATTTGTCCCCCATTTTGTGCTGCTGGATCCTTCAGTGAACAATGTATCGCTGGGTGAAGAAAAGCTGCAGACATGTCCAAATATACCTAGCAGAAAAATACACTACACACATGCTATCGCTTCCAGCTCTCTCTCACTATCCCCCGCTTGCATATGAACGCTTAGCTGAGAGTTCATTGGTTCTAAAAGAAGAAAAAATAAAAGGAGTAAACAGCCATCAGACTCCTCTTTGTGAACCAAAGGATCAGGCAGTGGACGTTCAATGTGCCCAATCCTCTCAGCAGAGCTGGGAGGCCCCCCTCATAGATAGACGGTCTCCCCAAAATCAGTGGATTTGGGCAAATGTTGTTCTAATGTGTATGGAGGCCTCTAGCAAAGTCAATGAGTGACCATGAAAATAAATCCAATCTGGAGCAGATCTTTGCAAAAGGCCAGCTAGCATAGAAGAGCCCTCTCTGTGATGATCATATTCTCTAATCCAGTGGTTCTCAACCTGGGATACAAGTTCCCCCAAAGGGGTACTTAGCAGTTCTCCAGGGTATATGAAAAAGAAAAAATGCATAAATAAAAATCAGTAACGGTGGCCACTAGAGCTGGGCGGTATTACCAAAACCGGTATTGCGGTATAGGAAAAATTCATATAGTGCAGGAAACATTTTTTGGTATACGGTATGAGCCGGTATACCGCCCAGCACTAGCGGCCACAGCCACTGGTTACTGGTCTGCAACACCTTGAAAGAAATGGAAGGCTGATGTCACTGCACCGAGGAGCAAAGCATAGGGGAAGTGCGGGCACTGGGTGCTGTGGGCAGGACCTACCATCAGCTTTGTTGCTCCACTGCCCCTGCAGAACGGGGACCTACCACTATGAGCCATAACAATAGGTCCTCAGACCAGAGGAACACCAAAGCGGGACAGTATGGTGGCCTACAACTATATATGGCGCCTACAACTATATATGGGGACAGTATGGCGGCCTACAGCTATATATGGGGACAGTTTGGGGCCTACAGCTAAACTTGGGGGCACAGAGGGGGCCTAACAACTTAATGGGCATGTAAAGTGGGTACAATTACTGTGTGTGACAATAAACATGTGGAGTTTGTAAATAGGTGGGGATTGTTCTGCAGATAGGAGCCTTATACAGTGACCCCTCGACCTACGATGGCCCCGACATACGATCATTTCAACATGCGATGGCCTCTCAAAGACCATCGCATGTTGAAGGCAGCATGAACATACGATGCTTTTTTTATATCGGAGCCATCGCATAAACTGCTATCCGGCAGCGCAGACTACTTCAGCTGCCGCCAGATAGCCGTTTACGGTGCCCCGTGAGCTCCGGTGATGTCTCTTACCTGTCCTCGGGGCTCCGGCGCGTCCTCTTCGGGATCCCCTGCATCGTCGTCGCTCTCCATCAACGTCATCGCGTCGCTGTGCACGCCGTCCAGTCATCCAATAGGAGCGGCGTGCGTAACAACGTGATGGCGGCGACGGAGCGCGCAAATGCCGGGGAAGCAGAGGCCTTGCCGGAGCGTCGGGGACACCTCGGAGACTCAGCGACATCCCGGGCAGCGGTGACGGTCCGGAGCGGCGGGGACACATGAGTACAACTTCCTCTAACAGTGGTCTACAACCTGCGGACCTCCAGATGTTGCAAAACTACAACACCCAGCATGCCCGGACAGCCAACGGCTGTCCGGGCATGCTGGCTGTTGTAGTTTTGCAACATCTGGAGGTCCGCAGGTTGTAGACCACCGTCCTATACTTTACATTGCAAGGATCCCTCAACATACGATGGTTTCAACATACGATAGTCTGTTTGGAACAGATTACCATCGTATGTTGAAGGACCACTGTATGTTTGTTTGGCTGGTTCTGTGGAAAAGTCTTGTATGGGAGAAATCTTAATGGCGGTCTAGGCCAGATAGTGAAGAAAAAATAAACAAACAACTCCGATTAGAGAAGAATTCACCTGTAAATCGGGGGACTGGAGAGATAGGGAGAGGAACAGGGGGCCTGTTATAGAGGGAAGTAAAGCATATGAATTATACTATAATCATTACAAAATGTCTCTAATATGTGGGTACAATTCTTTGGGAATGGGCTGTCAGGGGGTACTCAGGAAAAAAAGGTTGAGAACCACTGCTCTAATCGGTGCTTTACCTTTAAATAAAACCTCCCAAGATACCGGGGGGCATAGTCTGTGCACAGCTGAGCCGTGTTTACACAGCTTGTACATACATGTTACACAACCCGACATGAGTGCCGAACATAGCTCTAGACATAGTCCACCCAATTCGCACTGTCAGCACCTCTACAACGGGGGGCAGACCCATCCATCAGCTGCCAGGAACCATCTGGCCAACGCTGTTGTGGTAAAGCGGCACGGTCAAGTTTATTGACACCCAAGTTACTTTCTATGGCCGTAAGGCAGCGTTTCCCAACAGGGTGCCGCCAGCTGCTGGAATTGTAGTTTTGCAAAAAAACTAGAGGTACTATGGTTGGGAAAAAGTGAAATAAGGGTATGTCCACACTTTCCAGGTATATGCTGATATACTGGCAGAAAGGTATGCCAACATATAGCCAGAGTATACTTGGAAATTAACCAAAGTTTAGTTTGGTTTAGTCTACTGTACTTGTATACTCGCAATGTAGTGAACATAGCCTCATATGGGAGGATCATAAGACTTTCTTGTTCCACTGAAAACACTTGCACACTCAGCCAAGCTGAGCATGCATGTGTATAAGGTCAGCAGGAATAGCAGTCAGTGACAGCTATTGAAGGTATATGGGCCCCTTACATTACAAAGGGAGACTATCGCGCAGCCCATGCCATGACATTATCTCTATGGCACTACAGCATAGGCTGGCACTGTATGAGCCATAGAGAAAGTGTTCAAGGCCCTAACGATTGGCATCACATTCATGTAGCATACAGATCTAGACATGGGCATGGCGCAACTGTCGCTGTGGACATTGGCAGATACATTGGCTTCAACTGCCTGCAATATGGTGGTTAAGCCCAAGCCAAGCCTTAAACCAATATTTTGCAGCACCTCCTTCCACTTAGGCCACTGTTTCCCAAGCCTTCGGCTGTCCAGGCATGCTGGGTGTTGTAGTTTTGAAACAGCTGGAGGCACCCTGCTTGGGAAACTTTGGCTGTCCAGGGATGCTGGGAGTTGTAGTTTTGAAACAGCTGGAGGCACCCTACTTGAAACAGCTGGAGGCACCCTGCTTGGGAAACTTCGGCTGTCAAGGCATGCTGGGAGTTGTAGTTTTGAAACAGCTGGAGGCACCCCGCTTGAGAAACTTCGGCTATCCAGGCATGCTGGGAGTTGTAGTTTTGAAACAGCTGGAGGCACCCCGCTTGGGAAACTCCGGCTGTCCAGGCATGCTGGGAGTTGTAGTTTTGAAACAGCTGGAGGCACCCTGCTTGAAACAGCTGGAGGCACCCTGTTTGGGAAACTTCGGCTGTCCAGGCATGCTGGGAGTTGTAGTTTTGAAACAGCTGGAGGCACCCCGCTTGGGAAACTTTGGCTGTCCAGACATGCTGGGAGTTGTAGTTTTGAAACAGATGGAGGCACCCTGCTTGGGAAAGTTCGGCTGTCAGGACATGCTGGGAGTTGTAGTTTTGAAACAGCTGGAGGCACCCGGCTTGGGAAACGGTGACTTAGGTGAATGGTGATGGAACGCCTGGTAAGGCACAGTGGTATTCGGGCCCCAATTGATCAATCAGACACTGTTCACATACCAGGAATGTTTATCATAGGGAAGTTACTGATCACAGTTAGACATTAGATTGACCTTGGATCCTGCTGCAATGTTGAAATCAGTGTATCCCAACCAGGTTGCCTCCAGTTGTTGCAAAACTACAACTCCCAGCGTGCCCGGATGGGCAAAGGTTGTAGTTTTGCAACAGTTGCAGGCACCGCGGTTGGGAAACACTGATCGAGGAAGTCTTAGGTCTATATAAGCCCTTAAAGGGGTACTCCGCAGAAAACTTTTTCTTTTTTTTTTTTATAAATCAACTGATACCAAAAAGTTAAACATATTTGTAAATTAATAACCTTTATAGGTGGTGTTAGCACTTATACATATCAGATAGCTTTCCTGCTATAGATATGTGTATACAGTGGTCCCTCAAGTTACAATATTAATTGGTTCCAGGACAACCATTGTATGTTGAAACCATTGTATGTTGAGACCAGAACTCTATGGAAACATAGTAATAGGTTCTAAAGGCACCAAAATGTCATTCGAAAATAGGAAAAAGTGAGAATTAAAGAAAAATAAGTAGATATCTAATATAGACAAAGCAAATCCTTACATATAAAAGTAAGAAAGATCTGCTGGGAGCTGTAAATCACTGTCTAGGTCAGTGTTTCCCAAGCAGGGAGCCTCCAGCTGTTGCAAAACTACAACGCCCAGCATGCCCGGACAGCCAAAGGCTGTCCGGGCATGCTGGGAGTTGTAGTTTTGCAACAGCTGGAAGCACCCTGGTTGGGAAACACTGGTCTATGTAGAGGACAGGAGCTTCTTCAGGGTCCTGTACAGTACACACAGTGTCCTAAAAAAGTAACATGGAGCCGCCCTCATCTGGTGTCCACAGGAGCAGGTAACCCTGGCACAGGTAAAGAGTACAGAACATGTAATACCTCCCTGTACTGTAGGGGGCACTACCAGACACCAGTCAGTGCATGCACTTCAGTAATACAGGGGTTTTACCAGTGAATGCCCATTCTGATTGGTCAGTTCTTCCAGCCATTGACACGATTACCAGATCTGGACTTTCTGTACATTGTAGGTTGAGTCTGGTTTCAAGTTACAATGGTCCAGAAAGGACTATTGTATGTTGAAACTATTGTATGTTGAGGCCATTGTAAGTTGAGGGATCACTGTATGTTGGTTTCCGCTGCGATATAGAATAGGTGGTCTCTATAATAAGGGCAGTGTGGATGGCACTTAGTGACCTGGTTTTATACCAGATGATTTAACTGCTATAGATTAAATAAAAGTAATTCTTCACCTTTTATCTATGCCCCATTGCAGGAAATCTATCAGATATGTATAAGCGCTAACACCACCTATAAAAGGTTATTTATTTTTGGATTCACAAATTAATGGTTTAACAAGGAGCCATTCAGGGGTGTTCAAGAAGCTACAACTTTTTCCATAGTGCCGGTGTTTAAAGTATTACAAGATTTGTAAATTACTTCTATTTAAAAAAAAAAAAAAATCTTAATCCTTCCAGTACTTATTAGCGGCTGTATACTACAGAGGAAATTCTTTTCTTTTTAGATTTATTTTCTGTCACAACCAAAGTGCTCTCTGCTGACACCTCTGTCCATGTCAAGAACTGTCCAGAGCAGTATATGTTTGCTATGGGGTTTTTGTCCTGCTATGGACAGAGGTGTCAGTAGAGAGCACTGTGGTCGGGAAAGAAAATAAATCTAAAAAGAAAAGAATTTCTTCTGTAGTATACAGCCGCTATTAAGTACTGGAAGGATTAAGAATTTTTTATAGAAGTAATTTACAAATCTGTTTAACTTTCTGGCATCAGTTGATTTAAAAAAACTAAAAAAGTTTTCCACCGGAGTACCCCTTTATAAGCCCGCCGGATTTGTGGGACTATACAAGATTTTTTTTTCTTCTTGCCACAATGTAAAGTGTCACAGAAAAATCTCAAAAGTGAAAGAATATTTGGGATGGAGGAATTGTTTGTCATCATGCCAGGAGCGCAAAAAAAAAGGCACAAGTTCTAGTCTTGACCCGTCACAGCCACATGACACTGTACTGATGAAGGGGACACTGACAGGTAACCTACCTGTTATACAACAGACAATGATGACACACGCCGCCATTTTCTACGTAATGAGGACAGTGCTGTATTATAATGATATAGTCAGGGGTATCAAACTCCCGGACGCGGAACGAAATTTTGCGGCTCGCACCAGGGATCTGGAATTTGTATCGTCCGACGCCCAGGACATGCAGTTACGGGCGCCGGGCAGGCGATTTCTTTGGACAAGCAGGGCTAAATGCCGGAAGACTTCACACACTTCAGCAAACACTGCTACATGAGACCCGGTGCACATGACGGGGCAACCAGTCTTGCCCCGTCACTAAACTGCTACTTACATATGCCTGCGGGGACTTCCTGGCGGAGGTGCGCTCGGTGAGTGACAGCATCACAAGTGCTGCGCAGGGACGCCGATGTGTGCAGAGCGTGCGATGATGTCACATAGCGTGCGCCTCCACCAGGAAGTCCCCGCAGGCAGATGTAAATAGCGCTGTCCAGGTGGGGAATCTGTGCTAATGCTAACTAATGTGGGGAATCTGTACTGTGCTGCGCTACCTAATGTGGGGAATCTTTACTGTGCTGCGCAACCTAATGTGGGGAATCTTTACTGTGCAACTGCCCCCCCCCCGACAGTAGCACCCCCATCATCCGTCAGCTCATGCTATTACCATAGGGGGGTAGGGGGAATGGTGGATGATGATGGGGGCATTATATGTGAGGGGGCGCACGATGGGGGCATTATATGTGAGGGGGCGCACGATGGGGGCATTATATGTGAGGGGGCGCACGATGGGGGCATTATATGTGAGGGGGCGCACGATGGGGGCATTATGTGAGGGGGCGCACGATGGGGGCATTATATGTGAGGGGGCGCACGATGGGGGCATTATATGTGAGGGGGCGCACGATGGGGGCATTATATGTGAGGGGGCGCACGATGGGGGCATTATATGTGAGGGGCGCACGATGGGGGCATTATATGTGAGGGGCGCACGATGGGGGCATTATATGTGAGGGGCGCACGATGGGGGCATTATATGTGAGGGGCGCAGGATGGGGGCATTATATGTGAGGGGCGCACGATGGGGGCATTATAGGTGAGGGGCGCACGATGGGGGCATTATAGGTGAGGGGCGCACGATGGGGGCATTATAGGTGAGGGGCGCACGATGGGGGCATTATAGGTGAGGGGCGCACGATGGGGCATTATAGGTGAGGGGCGCACGATGGGGGCATTATAGGTGAGGGGCGCACGATGGGGGCATTATAGGTGAGGGGCGCACGATGGGGGCATTATAGGTGAGGGGGCGCACGATGGGGGCATTATATGTGAGGGGGCGCACGATGGGGGCATTATATGTGAGGGGGCGCACGATGGGGGCATTATATGTGAGGGGGCGCACGATGGGGGCATTATATGTGAGGGGGCGCACGATGGGGGCATTATATGTGAGGGGGCGCACGATGGGGGCATTATATGTGAGGGGGCGCACGATGGGGGCATTATATGTGAGGGGGCGCACGATGGGGGCATTATATGTGAGGGGGCGCACGATGGGGGCATTATATGTGAGGGGGCGCACGATGGGGGCATTATATGTGAGGGGGCGCACGATGGGGGCATTATATGTGAGGGGGCGCACGATGTGGGGCATTATATGTGAGGGGGCGCACGATGGGGGCATTATATGTGAGGGGAGCACGATGGGGGCATTATAGGTGAGGGGCGCACGATGGGGGCATTATATGTGAGGGGGCGCACGATGGGGGCATTATATGTGAGGGGAGCACGATGTGGGCATTATAGGTGAGGGGCGCACAATGGGGGCATTATAGGTGAGGGGCGCACGATGGGGGCATTATATGTGAGGGGAGCACGATGTGGGCATTATAGGTGAGGGGCGCACAATGGGGGCATTATATGTGAGGGGCGCACGATGGGGGCATTATATGTGAGGGGAGCATGCAGCCCAGCCTCACCCAACTGCTACCTCCAGTGGCCCCTGATAATTTGAGTTTGAGACCCCTGATATAGTCACATATACAAGTGTATACAGGACAAAAGCAGATGATATATATATATATATATATATATATATATATATATACACACACAGACACACACACAGATACGTCATACCAGATATAAACATACACACAATAGATACATTGCTCAACTCGGTTTAGTGTAAACATATACAGATGGCACATACACACAACATATAGGTGAGCATATATAGATTATGGATACATTCAACATACATGATACACAGATATTTATACAGATACAGATGATGGACACACTAAACATACATACATGATACAGTACACAGAATATATGTGTGTATGTATCATGTATGTATGTTAAGTGTATCCATCATCTGTATCTGTGTGTGATTGATATATATATATATATATATATACACACACACATCCATAGGAGTCTGTCTATTTGTGACATTACCTGGTATGGGGGCGGCGGCTCCTGGTCCCCGTCATTGCCATCCCCATAACTCGCCCGATCAGACTGCGACTCGTGCAGCAGTGATATATCGTCCGATGTCGGTGACTTTAGGCAGTTGCCCATGTCGCCCCCCTATACCGTCTCCTCTCTACAGCTTACACGGGGCCTCCTCCGCTGACACCTCACAGGGCTCTGTACAATGGCTTCTATCTCCGCCCTCCTCGGTGTGACCCGGAGCCCCGGCCGCTGTTCGCTCTCCCCCCTTCCCCCGGGGCCGGTCAGCCTCTCTCTCCGCTGCGCTCCGCCAAGATAACGGCCGCCATTACTGATCCCAGCGCTCACAGACACGGCGTGACGTCACTGCCAGCCGGGAGGAGACCACGCCCCAGTGTTTGTGTCTGGGAGGAGGACGGTCACGTGGTGTGCGGCACCACCCTTTCGCTGCCGGGTGCTGTTCAGAACAATGGCCACTTCTGTGTATGTGCGTCTTATTGTCAGACACTACTCTCCATGTCTAAACACTGTTTAATAATAAAATGGTCGGGTGTTGCCCATAGCAACCAATCACAGCTCAGCTTCCATATCCTAAGGAGCGCTGGTAAAATGAAAGTAGAGCTGTGATTGGTTGACAATTATACTATTCGAGTACTATGAAGTCCACACACTTACGTTATGTACCAAAACAAGACTCAATGTCGCATACTTTTTTTTAAAGTATACCTTTTTATATGGTATACAATTGCATATATTTTAACCGTATACGTCTTTTGTTAATATGTAAAACTAAAAACAGCAAAAATAAAAGTATGCACACATAGACCTATACCACACCATATGTCACTAAGACACTTCTATGGGGAAAAAACGTATATATATTTCTTTACTAGCTTTTGCTCGCGGCTTTGCTCGCGTTACATTTGGGGTAACATAGATCTACTTTTATGATCCTATAGTAATGAGGCCACTCTGGGTAAAGTCTAAAGGCATCCAAACAACCCGAATTCATTCAACTTTGATCACCGCGTCTAAAGAGTTAATGCCGGACATCTGCCGGAACGGCGATGTCCGGCATTAGCCACGGGTCCTGGCTGCTGATAGCAGCCGGGACCGTGCGGGTATGATGCGATCTCAGCTCCTGAGCTCGCTTCATAACCCTCCCGTGCCACAGCGCCAGGTATACCCAGCGTTTTGCGGCAAGGGGTTAATTCATACAAACTCTGAACCCCCGTTTCACCCCTTCAGGGGTGGAATTTTAGAAAACGTTAAAACACGTGTTTCTTTATCTCTAATTGGTAGCATAAAAACAAAGTTTCATGCTTCTAGTTTCAAAAATGACGTATTTCCATACAAACTTTCAACTTTCAACTGTGCAAAAATTCAGCTTTCTAGGTCCAAGGGTTTAGGCTGGGCGTTGATGAGTCAGTGAGTCAGGCCTCCTCTTTTATATATATATATATATATATATATATATATATACAATTTTTTTTGTGGTACAGAAAAGTCGAGTGTGCCGAACTTTTCTATAACACACACACAAAAAATTGTAGACAATCGTACAGGGGACAAAGCGTAGCCAAAGGTGACATAGTTGTGACCACATTGGCATGATGGAAGTCTATAAGTATGCCACAGCATTCAGTTAGGCACCATTTAGGCTTGGACCACGTGTTTTCGCCTCTCGTTAGACGTATCTGTTGGCATCCCGCCATACTGTAACATGGGTCATAGGATGTGTTTCATTTCAATAGAACGGATAAAGTCTCCATTCAGGCCCTCTGCGCTATTTTTAGCGGACTGATTAATGCAGCAGACCACACTGGGAAAATAGCATATATGGCCGAAATGGTGACTCTGTCCGGCCCATTGAAATGAACGATATCCACTGCCCTCCATCACAGTATGCAGTTTTGGTGGGATGTCAACAGATATGCCTAAAAATAGGAAAACGCAGCGTGTACCAAGCCTTAAACGTTTTCCCAATATGCTGGTGTGCTATAGGTGTGAACAAGCCCTTAGATCAACCATGTTGAATCCAGTCAGGCCATATTGTTTTTTAGTGATTAATGTGAGGGCAACCCCCCCCCCCCCCCATCCTTAATTAATCTCACATAATTGC
The DNA here is from genome assembly GCF_029499605.1 of Hyla sarda. Taxonomy (NCBI): domain Eukaryota; kingdom Metazoa; phylum Chordata; class Amphibia; order Anura; family Hylidae; genus Hyla; species Hyla sarda. The sequence goes on from NC_079195.1 coordinate 203,573,706, forward strand.
ACCTATCCGCCAGTGTGTGACATCATAGTATTGGAAACGTTACCACAATGGCACCGCATGGACTCCATGGCGTATAGTTTTTATATATAGAAGAGGTTTATATTGTGTAGGTCAGTGGCTGCAATATTAGGTCAAAGCTGCAGTAAGGTGAAATTTTCGTTGTGCCAAAAAGGGCCCTTAGGCCGAGTTCATACTACGGATCCAGAGGGCGGAGCTAGGACCGAATTATGTCCAGTCGGATCCTACTATATAAACAGAAACCAGATGGAGGCATATTGGTTGGGAAACCATTTACTGTGGATAGGCCATAAGTTTTAAATACCCTGAAAATACATACGTTATGTCCACCATTGTAGCTGGGCTCACGTGATAATACACGGACATCGCATCACAACAAGTAGTAAATATAGACGTGGAATGGCATTGAAGACATGGCTCCTGGGCATAGTTTAATATCTTGGCACAGTGGCACATGGCGTAGGGGTTTTTCCAAGATTTATCAAAATCTAAAAACTCTGTTCATGTTGGAAAGCCCTGACAAATGTGCCAAGAATTTGGCAGCAAAAAAAGCCGTCTGCAATTTTAATGCAATCTCCAGCATTGCACAACATTCTTACTCCATATAACTCATGGGCACTATAGCAAAATATGACACTATGTCACACATACCATGAGTTGGTATGAAACAATAACCTTGTGTGACATGTGAGTCACATGAAAGTCGGGTCCTGTGATTCACACTGTGTACAGTATGACGTCTTGCAGTGGCTGGGTAAGACCTGCTGTATCATTTTCATGTGTTATTTTGTATGTCATAGGGGTGTGTTCACACATTCAGGTTTTTACTTGCAATTATTGAACACAAAACCAGGAAAAGACCATAAAAGGACAGGTATAACAGAAAGAGGGGGAAGATTTATCATTGATGGTGTCATTTCCTTAAATTTCACTCCAGTACTCATTGCGCAAATTTTAGCGATTTCTATTTTTGTTATCCCGTTGCACAAAAAATTGTGACTTTTCTACACACATCAAAAAAGCTAAGCCATGTCTGGGCTGGTGTATAATTGCAACTTTTTGAACAACTTAAAAAAGTTGCAGATAATAAATCTATTAGACATGTGCAATTCGTTTCGGCACGAATGCTAATTTATACGAATGTTATTGTTTGATCCAAACGCACGAAAACATATTTGGAACATTTCCAAATAACCACGATAATACGAACATCAGATTAACGAATACATTCATAAAATAACAAATGCATTAGTTAACCGTAAAACGAAAGTAAATAATTCCATTTTTTTCAATTGGTCCTTGGGAGGTCACATGATCGGAGTTCACTGTCACATGATACCTTTTAGCCAATTAGCTTATTCCAGTCGATCCCTACTGTATCACAGACAGTGAGGCTGTTTAATTAGTTGTGAGGTCGTCCTGTGAGAGTTTGCCTGGTGTTACTGGAGTGTGGAGTCACTGGATTTGCAGAAGAAAACTTGGCTTCTGGCACAAAGACAACTGCAAAACAAGTTAAGGTAACACCTGATATTTTTACAAGAGAGGATCAGCAAGGCCTGCGCTAGAAATAACAGTTAGAAATAAGCATTAAAACGAATAATGAAATCGTCCGAAACTGAAAGTGAAACTAATGATATATATAACGAATAGATCCGAAATAACGAATGCATCCGACAGCCGAACAGTTTCCAAATAGAACCGAAAAAAATATATATGAATGCGTTCGAAAACAGAATAAAACGAAATCCCGAAGGTTTAAAGGGGTAGTCCAGTGGTGAAAAACGTATCCCCTATCCTAAGGATAGGGGATAAGTTTGAGATCGCGGGGGGTCCGACTGCTGGGGCCCCTTGCGATCTCTCTGTACGGGGCCCCGGCTCTCCGCCCAGATAGCGGGTGTCGACCCCCGCACGAGGCGACGGCCGACACGCCCCCTCAATACATTTCTATGGCAGAGTCGGAGATTGCCGAAGGCAGCGCTTCGGCTCTGCCATAGAGTTGTATTGAGGGGGCGTGTCGGCCGCCGCCTCGTGCGGAGGTCGACACGCCCCCTTCCCGAAGGCTGTCGGGGCTTCGTACAGGAGATCGCAGGGGGCCCCAGCGGTTGGACCCCCGCGATCTGCAACTTATCCCCTATCCTTAGGATAGGGGATAAGTTGCTCACCACTGAGTCACCACTGGACTACTCCTTTAACAGAACCGGAAAAATAATTTCCGAAACGAAACAAAAATTTTGGTCGTGCACAAGTCTAAAATCTATTACTACTGAAATCCCTAAAGTAAAAGTGAATTCAATAGAGCACGTGCGATCTGCAAAAGTAGCAGAATATTTGTGTGATAAGTCGAACTGCGCAAACATTAGCAAAATTTCACAATAAAAAATCAAATTTTTACATAACCCTTATATTCAGTTATTGCTATAAAAATATATGAATGTGTCAACACAGCCATACACAGACAATTGATTGAGTGATTGATTGAATCAGGTGAATGTTCATTTCCAATGTTTGCCCAGTGTAAATATCCCGGGGATTGGCTGCTTGCTTCATGTAGGAAAATCATTGTTTGTCGACAGTGCATCTCCCTGTGTGAACAGGTTGGGCTGCCAACAAACAATGTATGTCTATGAGCAGAGGGGTTTCAGAAAACGATTGCAAAAACAGTTCATACCCCTCCCAATAATCAGAAAAATATATACAAGTCTGAGTTTAGATTAGTTCTGCGCCTCACTTTTGCTGTGTACATATCAGCAGAATGGTATGATGACATACACTGGCATGTACCCAGACTATACTGTCATGTCTGGGGTAGGGAGCAGTGTCAGATCTGAGCTCACCCCAAAGCAATGTCGCTATCTACTCTGATTATCCACCAAAAACTGTTGTCCCTCTACTGGGCGACTGTTCCTACACTGGAGTTCAAGGGGGTCTCAGATAAATTGTTAATCCAAAACAAGTCAAAATCTAGAGTGGAGCGTAGTACAAAATCAGAAACAACAACAGATTTGGGAAAAAGGTTCAAGGGGGCAGTGCAGTACAAAATCAGCAGACAAGGTCAGGTCACAGACCGAGGTCTGATAAGGTCATGTGAAGGTACAAGGAATAGCACAAGGTAACAGGGAGAGGAATGAAAGTAAAGGGATTAATCTGCATTCACGGGCATTGGACAGAGTAACAAGGCAGTTTAACTATGCCGCCACAGGGAGGTCTGAGCCCGCTACAACTAATTGGCCCGGTGTTCACACACTTTTTTTTTAAATGAAAGAAGCGATCTGATTGATTGCTAGGGCAACTGGTCAACTTTTGCTCTGCACAGGTTTGGATAAACTTCCACAATAGTCACTAGTAGACTGCCTTCAGTCCATTGAAGTTATTGGGCCTGGCTTGACTATGCGGTGGAACATATGGTCTGCCAGTATGCTGATTTTATTTAGTCACTGGGTAAAAAAATGTACGACTTTACAAGATTTATACTGCTCGTGCTAAGGGGGGTGTAAAGGTGGCTGGAATAGGGTTCAGCCTAGCATGAAGGGGGGTGTGCCAGGGGACATGCCCTTGTGATGTCCCAGTACAGGTACACGGTCCTGTACTACCTGTAGGCCCTGTCAGGTTGAGTCCCTCAGTGACCTGGTGCTCTCCTACAGGGACTCCCCTTGTTCTCCTGTTGATTTAATAAATGTGTGCATGTTCCTTTAATTCGTAGACAGGATCCTTTGTCTAGATAGTATACAGGACCTGTGGAGGTCTAAAGGACCTGTTAGTAAGTTGGTCACATGTTATGTTATGTCTGTTGTCACATGTACTCCCAGAGAGCACCAGCTTTAACCTATGACCCACAGCTTGACCAATGGGCTATAGTCCAGCCCCCCACTATATAAAGGGGTGGCCATCTTTAATTAGCTCTCTTTCCTCCGACTCTTCTGAGAGTAACATCAAAGTCTTTGCTCAGGACAAGTGATCAGCATCTGGAGTATCCCAAAAGCTACAAGTCTCCAGTAAGTCTCAAGTCTATGTCTGCTGTCACTACAACTTGCCAAGTCCTGCACATAGTCAAGTCATGTCTAATTACAAGTCAAGTTAATTACAAGTATTGGTCCAGCAAGCTGCGAGGTCTTCTGGGTTCTGGCACCTCTTTGGGAATTCTGGCCTTAGCTGTGAAGATAATTACACCTGTCTTCTGTTCATTAAAGCCTCCGTTTACCCCTATCTGGTTGTGGACTGTTTATTCACTACTAGCCCGTGGGAAAGCGGAGAATCCAGGCGTGTGGTATTCCGGAACCCAAAAACAACACTGGCGCCACGAACACATAGGGGTTAATACCATCCGACCCCTGGGGTTAATAACATCAGATCCCACCACTCACACCGCAACACCCATGGTCCCGCCATTGACCTGGCGTCCACCACACCCTCCTCACATGCTACTTTAGTGCCCAACTTGCAACACCTAAAGTCAGAAATATATACCACCTCAATTGGTGATGTTTATTTGTGCACAGACTGGAGCTATATTAAAGTGCACTGCACCAAAATGCCGCAGATAGTAAATGCCCCCCAATAGGGTTGCCGTTTTGACACCCACTAGCCAAAATCTACTGCAAAGCCTCATCTTTCTGCCATATAGGAAGATATATCTTCATGATCTTGATAACATCATAATAGTCAGATCTGAACTGTGTACTAAAAGTCACCAGACATTGCTTGTCAGCATGTGCCATCTGTTGTCATTGACCTAGCAACACATCGTCTAACCTAGTTTTAGACAAAGTCATTCTTTGTGTTATACCTGTGGTTCAGCCACAATTCCGTAATCTCATATCAATGCAGTCACATTCCTGGGTAATCCGATCATTGTCACTACAGCACCTCCTGGCTGGAACAAATTGCCCCCCAGGTAAGTTGTTTTTGACATGAGTGGGAAAAGTACCACATGTGTGTAAAACAGAATTACCCACTTCTGGTTTACCATCTAGTCTAAAACACAATAGGCTTTTGTACTATACTATATGTAAAAAACTAATTATCTGCATTATCATTAATGTATGAGATATACCTGGCACAGATTTCAGACATCTTAGTAGGAGCGCTATATCACTAACAGAAGATGCAGCTGCTAGATGGAGGTGCTATAGCAGGGTAAACAGACATGAAATGGCAATTAACAATTTAAAGGGGTTATTCCCCATAAGGTGACTTTAATACTGACCTGCCAGACAGTAATCGACATGCTTAGGAAGGATCCGTGCTTGTCTTGATGCTAAATGGCTGGGTTGTGAGTCCACCATATCGCTGCTGCTTTCTTTCCCAGTATCCCTTGTTTGTAAGTGTGAAATCATTTTTCTCCCTCCTACATATCAGTAACCACACCCATTGAAGCACACCTGGAACAGATCCCTGCAGCCCTGAGAAGAATGATCTCCTTCCCGTCCAGCGGTTGCTCCACCCATTGAAGCAAGGACAGGCTCCCTTTCAACACCTGACTAGTGATGTAATGTCTCAGGTGTCACTGCGACACAGACGACACTCATTTTGTAAGCTGTTAAAAATAAACATTGGGGCAAAGATCACATAAGAATTGCGAGGCCATCATTAAACACAGGTACAGACACCATATTATTAACTATACTAACTTTACAGCCATATGAAATAGTCAAATAAAAAAAAAATCCTGGAATACCCCTTAAGGGTGCGTTCACACTGCGGAATCACCACTCGCTGAATTCTGCGAGCGCTAGGGCCGCGGGGCACTAAGCCGCCACCATTGACGGCTATGCAGTGCTCGCGGAATCCGCGCAAAGAATGAACATGTTCTTTCTTTGCGTGGAACAATTTCAGCGGCGGAATTGTCCGCTGCGGTAATTCCGCAGTGTGAACGGGTCTAGCGGAGACCCATTCATACTAATGTTAAGTTCAAACCGCGGAATTTTGCGCACGGGAACGCGTGTGGGAATTCCATAGTGTGAATGCACCCTTAAAGGGGTACTCCGCCCCTAGACATCTTATCCTTTGGATAGGGGATAAGATGTCAGATCACCAGGGGATCGCTGCTGCAGCACCCCGCTATCATTACTGCGCAGAGCGAGATTGCTCTGCACGTAATGACGGGCAATACAGGGGCCGGAGCATCGTTACGTCACGGCTCCGCCCCTTGTGACGTCACGGCCCGCCCCCGTCAATAAAAGTCTATGGGAGGGGGCGTGGCGGTCATCACGCCCCCTGCCATAAATTTGCATTAAGGGGACGTGCCGTGATGTCATGAGGGGCGGAGCCATGATGTCACGCTGCTCCGGTCCCTGTATCGCCCGTCATTACGCACAGAGCGAACTCGCTCTGTGCAGTAATGATGGCGGGGTGCCGCAGCGGCGATCCCCGGGGTCCCCAGCAGCAGGACCGTGGCGATCTAACATCTTATCCCCTATCCTTTGGATAGGGGATAAGATGCCAGGGGCGGAGTACCCCTTTAAAGAACTTTAGAGAATTTTATGCGAGTCTAAGGGCATATTCACACGGGATCCTGCTGCATCATACACATGGCAGAATTTCTGTGTCGGAAATGTACGTTTTTAAGTCGACCACTTCCAGTGTAAGATTATATGGGAATTATTAAGAAATTCATATCTCTTGATAAGAACTCTACGGAGCTACTGAAGATTTTTACTACAATTTATGGGTGCTAGCAAGCGTATAGTTTAGTATATAGCATATATTATGCTCTGGACAGTTCCTGGTATGGACAGAGGTGGCAGCAGAGAGCACTGTGGTCAGACTGGAAAGAAGTAGTATGCATGGGCCCTAAGTGAAAATAAACATGCTAGGGATACACATATATCTTTCCTAAAATAATATAAATTACAATCATGAAAACCCTCTATTGGCCCTATATCAGTAAAGAGACAACTTCTGGTTAACTAAACACAGTTGCAGAGCATGTTCTTCATCCTTGATAGTTTGCTGCTATGTAGTGTAGGTCACCATATGATATGAACCAGGAGTCCAGGCGGTTTTTGTAAGAGAATTTAAGTAAGGAGCTTACTAGAAAGTTTCATGCATTTTTATAATACAAGGATTCTGCTTAATTTATATAAAAATAAAAGCCTTAAACCATGGTCTGTTAGTGTGAATGGGTCTGTAGTGAGCATACCTCGGTATTCACAAAATATTTGTACAACAGCGCACTCTGCTGGATATAAGCATAATTTACAAAAATTGAGTTACAGGCGATGACTAGAGATGAGCGAACTTACAGTATTTTCGATTCGTCACGAACTTCTCGACTCGGCAGTTGATGACTTTTCCTGCGTAAATTAGTTCAGCCTTCAGGTGCTCCGGTGGGCTGGAAAAGGTGGATACAGTCCTAGGAAAGAGTCTCCTAGGACTGTATCCACCTTTTCCAGCCCATCGGAGCACCTGAAAGCTGAACTAATTTATGCAGGAAAAGTCATCAACTGCCGAGCTGAGAAGTTCGTGACAAATCGAATTTACTGTAAGTTCGCTCATCTCTAGCGATGACTAACTGAAAGGAGTAATGTAGCACAATTCTTTTTTATCCCATTGTGCCCAGGCTGCAAAGAGTAAAAAATAAAAATAATTGAATTCACCTTCCGCCACTCCTGGGCTTCTTCCTATTTTCGTGTGCACGTATCACCACACTGCGATCAGCGTATCGCCCGCTTGTAAGGTGTCCAAGCAGCAGGGAGACACTGACACTGCGCTCAGCCTATCATCGGCCAAGGTGGGATATCGCTGTGGACGGGGATACACTAGTATGACGATCTGTGCACACAGAAGAAGGAAGAAGACTGGGACAGGAGGACCAAAGAACTGTATCTGCACAATGGTGAATATCTGAATATCTGCGGAAGGTGAGGTAAAGAGGTACTCCGGTGGAAACCTTTTTTTTTATTTATTTATTTTTATAAACTGGTGCCAGAAAGTTAAACAGATTTGTAAATTGCTTCTATTAAAAAATCTTAATCCTTCCAGTACTTATTAGCTGCTGAATACTACAGAGGAAATTCTTTTCTTTTTGGAACACAGAGCTCTCCGCTGACATCTATGTCCATTTTAAGAACTGTCCAGAGTAGGAGAAAATCCCCATAGAAAACATATGCTGCTCTGAACAGTTCCTAAAATGGACAGAGATGTCAGCAGAGAGCTCTGTGTTCCAAAAAGAAAAGAATTTCCTCTGTAGTATTCAGCAGCTTATAAGTACTGGAAGGATTAGGATCTTTTAATAGAAGTAATTTACAAATCTGTTTAACTTTTTGGCACCAGTTGATTAAAAACAAAAAAAAAAAAGATTTCCACCCGAGTACCCCTTTAAAGTTTTTTTTTTTTTATCCATTGCAGCCCGGGCACGATGGGATAAAAAATAAAAATAAAATTGTGCTACAGTGCTAATCTAAATAAGAGCTATATATACATTCATACCCACATACGGATAGGTACCTTGGGAAAATATAGCAAGCCTAATGCACATCACTGTCACTTGTCTCACAGATCCCAAAAATGTATTTGTAAAGGGTTAATAAATGATAACACGGACACAGATCGTTGGGCCATTAAGGATCGATATTCTAGAAAGCTGTGGAACATCCTGTGAATTGCACCGGTCACATCACATACATTAGACACTTTTAAACGTTGCCCTCTGTCTTAGAACTAAGAGGTTTTAATAATCTCAACCAAAAAGCGTTAGGTTTTCACTTTCAAACTGCATAAATAAGTGATGACCCATGACCCTATTGCCTGGTTCACTAGTTGTCACTTTTGGTTGGTGCTAACCACTGTGTACCAGGAACACCCCACAAGACCTGTCATTTTTGGAGATGCTCTGGCCCAGTCTAGCGATCACAATTTAGAAGAAATGAAGAGAGAAAAAACGGAACCTTGTCTAGGCGCTGTTCGCAGATCCAGGTTTAATGAAATACGAATATGTATGGAAAGTACCGTAAAGTGCCCGGAGGCACTACGTTTATTAATAGAGCTTCCAATGACGCGTTTCGGAGGGTATTTCCTCCTTCCTCAGATTGGCTATGCCAATCTGAGGAAGGAGGAAATACCCTCCGAAACGCGTCATTGGAAGCTCTTTTAATAAACGTAGTGCCTCCGGGCACTTTACTTTCCATACATATTCCTGTTTCATTAACCTGGATCTGCGAACAGGGGAGCTTGTGACATCATAGCCCCGCCCCCTCATGATGTGACGCCCCACCCCCTCAATGCAAGTCTATAGGAGGGGGCGTGACAGACTTGCATTGAGGGAGTGGGGCTTGACGTCATGAGGGGGCAGGGCTATGATGTCACGAGCTCCCGGCGCCTGCTCCAGCGTTCGGAACAGTTTGTTCCAAACGCTGAGCAGCGGACTACCCCTTTAAAGGGGTACTCCGGTGGAAAACTTTTTTTTTTTTTAAATCAACTGGTGCCAGAAAGTTAAGCAGATTTGTAAATGACTTCTATTAAAAAATCTTAATCCTTCCAGTACTTATTAGCTGCTGAATACTACAGAGGAAATTATTTTCTTTTTGGAACACAGTGCTCTCTGCTGACATCACGAGCACAGTGCTCTCTGCTGACATCTCTGTCCATTTTAGGAACTGTCCAGAGCAGCACATGTTTGCTATGGGGATTTTCTCCTACTCTGGACAGTTCTTAAAATGGACAGAGATGTCAGCAGAGAGCACTGTGGTCATGATGTCAGCAGAGAGCTCTGTGTTCCAAAAAGAAAATAATTTCCTCTGTAGTATTCAGCAGCTGATAAATACTGGAAGAATTAAGATTTTTTAATAGAAGTAATTTAAAAATCTGTTTAACTTTCTGGCACCAGTTGATTAAAAAAAAAAAAAAAAAAGTTTTCCACCAGAGTACCCCTTTAAGTATATCCTGAAATAGACATGTTGTCCCATAGACAGATATCTAGTTGGCATACATAAGCAGGGGAGACCTGACCATTCAGTGTATGGGCAGTGCTGAGGGCACATATCAAAAAGGCCACACAGTAGAAGCCTAACTTGGAATGCAAAAATCAGGGTGCTTACCTAGAATGTCCAATTTTAAATAATCATGTCTTCCAGGGACTTAAAGGGGTACTCCGGTGAGAAACTTTTTAAAAAAAATCAACTGGTGCCATAAAGTTAAACAGATTTGTAAATTACTTCTATTAAAAAATCTTAATCCTCCCTGTACTTATTAGCTGCTGAATATAACAGCGGAAATTCTTTTCTTTTTGAAACACAGAGCTGCCTGCTGACATCATGAGCACAGTGCTCTCTGCTGACATCTCTGTCCATTTTAGGAAGTGTCCAGAACAGCATATGTTTGCTATGGGGATTTCCTTTTACGCAGGACAGTTCCTAAAATGGACATAGATGTCAGCAGAGAGCTCTATGTTCCAAAAAGAAAATAATTTCCTCTGTAGTATTCAGCAGCTAATAAGTACAGGAAGGATTAAGATTTTTTAATAGAAGAAATTTACAAATCTGTTTAACTTTCTGGAGCCAGTTGATATATAAAAAAAAAAAAAAAGTTTTTCACCGGAGTACCTATTTAATGTGACAAATATTATACATTTGAACCAGTTACATAAGATAAATGATGCTCTAAGGACCTAACCCGAGCTTCCCTCATCCAGGTACTGACCCTGCTTTGCTGACTTTGAGTCTACATTCTTCCATATCCTACTCTCTTGCAGTTGGTCAGGAAGGGACTGTTGCCCAGTTGGGGGCCACTATCTAGAGCAGATTGTTCAAATAGGCCAAGGGACAGGGGTTATGGGTGGAGTTTAGGGCTGCACGTCCATACCCCTGTCCTGACAAATAGTCTTAAAGGGGTATTCCAGGGAAGAACATTTTTTTTATATATCAACTGGCTCCATAAAGTTAAACAGATTTGTAAATTACTTCTATTAAAAAATCTTAACCCTTCCAATAATTATCAGCTGCTGAAGTTGAGTTGTTCTTTTCTGTCTGACGACAGTGCTCTCTGCTGGCACGTCTGTCTGTCTCAGGAACTGCACAGAGTAGGAGAGGTTTTCTATGGTGATTTATTTCTACTTTGGACAGTTCCCGAGACAGATGTAATCAGAGCGCACTTAGACAGAAAAGAACAACTCATCTTCAGCAGCTCATAAGTACTGAAAGGATTAAGATTTTTTAATAGAAGTAATTTACCAATCCGTTTAACTTTCTGGAGCGATTTGATATATAAAACATTTTTTTCCTTTTTTCCTGGATAACCCCTTTAACTTGGTCCAAACCTATATATATATATATATATATATATATATATATATATACATATATTGATGTGGTGGCTACCTGGGGTGATGTATCTGGAATAAGGTTTGTGATGCCTGGGTAGCATTAACCTCCACGCTTCAAGGGAAGTAGCTTCCTGGGCTAAGAGCTGGGGTAATAATGACCACAGGTACAGGGTTATCGAAACTAATAAATTTTACTTAGAAACTTTAAAAATATACAGGAACAGGTAACAGTTAGTTCAAAGTTTGCTGGAGTATGCCTCTAGGATCACAGTTGCTTATAGGCCCTATGGGACCTCGTTGACTGACTAGCGCTTGCTTGCAGAATGAGGTTTAAACTGTTTAATTGTAAAGCTTGTATAAGACATAAAAGCTGACCAACACTGACTCTATTCTCCACTTAGGGGATCTTGAATTAGGGCTTACTGCCAGACTGGACCTATTAGGACCAGAGTTGCCTGAGGTTTTCTATCTCCTGATATCCTTTTGGAACTTGAGTTGCCTAAACTTGAGGCACACCAGAGATCTGAAGGTTATCTCCACTCTCCACTCCTCCACTCCTCACAACTAACACCAGACAAACTAGCTCCTCCCAGTCTAGCAGACTTAGGAGGAAGATGTCGGGATATGAGGTCAGGCTATGAGGATGGGATACGAGATCAGGATATAAGCATGGGATATGGGGAAAAGAGCGTCATTGTTGCTTTTTCTCTCTCACAAGGTTTTGGTAGGAAGACCGAACAACACTGGGTACCCTGGTAGTATATAATATGTATGGTGTTTGGTTAAAGGGGTTATCCAGAAAAAACTTATATATATATATATATATATATATATATATATATATATATCAACTGGCTCCAGAAAATTAAACAGATTTGTAAATTACTTCTATTAAAAAAATCTTAATTCTTTCAGTACTTATGAGCTGCTGATGTTCAGTTGTTCTTTTCTTTCTAATTGCTCTCTGATGACACCTATCTCAGGAACCGCCCAGTTTAGAAGCAAATCCCCATAGCAAACGTCTTCAACTCTGTGCAGTTCCTGAGACAAGCAGAGATGTCAGCAGAGAGCACTGTTGCCAGACAGAAAAGAACAACTCAACTTCAGCAGCTGATAATTATTGGAAGGATTAAGATTTTTTTAATAGAAGTAATTTACAAATCTGTTTAACTTTCTGGAGCCAGTTGATATATATATATATATATATATATATATATATATATATATATATATATATAAAGTTTTTTCCTGAAATACCCCTTTAAGGACCTTTGACTATTTTCCACCGCCGGACCTATGACTATTACTCACCGCCAGTACCTCCAGAATATCTAGTACAAGAAATAAACCCATTAACAATAACTTTCTACATAAATGATAACTCTAATGTACCATGGACCTGCTTGAGGAATGTCAGTATTTTTTACGTATGTATCATGTAAAAGTTCAAACACTCCAAGGAGAGACTGCGCCCAGTATATATTTAGAAATCTGGGTACATTGGCCCTTTTGCCTGGAATGCAGTGTTATCTTTTCATTGGACTTGCTTCAAATAATCATGTGGACTATATTACTACTGTGTAATTTGTACGGTAAGTAATGCCAAAATAAAGTTTAAGACATATCTTTGCCCTGTAAGTGAACTAAAGTCTAGGTGACTACCATAACGTCTTGGCAAAACAAATTCGAAGTTTTATGTACAAGAAAACCAGTGTGATACAGGTTTGTGGATGATTTACAAGGTCTGATGTTTACTCAGCCCAATTTTTAGCCATGAAATGCTTTTTTGACCCCTCGAGTGTCAATAAACCATGAATCTGGGAATTCAAAATAGGAAGTTTTAGAGTCCTGGTTGGGGTTGCGACCCATTCCCTTCCAGCAGTCTTTAATCCATCTTTCACTGCCTATAGCCTAGGTCTTCAAATTGTGGACCATCAGCTTTTGCAAAACTACAACTCCCAACATCCCCGAACAGCCGTTGGCTGTTCGGGGATGCTGGGCGTGGTAGTTTTTGCAATATCTGGAGGTCCACAGTTTGGAGACATAGGCCTTTAGCTTCTCTGTAAATGTTTAGAAGCCATCATACAGAACAAAGTATCTATCAAGAGTAATACATTATGTGGTGTCCCTGTATCGGAGTGCGTCCTGTCAGGTAAACATTGCTTCAGGTGCCTGCGCCAGGCCCTGCTGCTCAGGTGATGCAGGTAATCTTTGCCTGTTAATTTATATTGTGTTGCACCGTACCTTTAGGGAATGTACAGGATATCTGTAAGGAGGTATATATGGCTTCGCTAGCTAAGCCATATGTAGTGTAGGGGGGAGGAGTTATTCAGTTTAGGAGTTTGGAGTCTGTGTGCAGAGCTCAGTGTGGAGAAGAGACAGCAGGAGTGTGAGATGGATCTAAGGGAAGCCTAACATAAATATTCAAGCAAGCGACCACGCCATTCTGCAATTGTTCCCTGCCCAAGAGGATTCAGAAATTCCTTATTGTAAGCATAATACCTGGTGAGTCAACGGGCCACACAGAGATAATTCATACCCTGCCGGTGTAGCATAAATCAGACCTCAGCATTAAAGAGTACCCGTCATCACAAAAACATTTTATATGTTGTTAATTAAAGGAAAACTGTCAGTAAACTCCCCCTGCTCTGTACTGGACTCCACTGAGGAGGGAGGGGATGAATATTCATAAGCCAGGCGGCGATACGGACGAGCGGTGCTGATGTCAGAGTGCCAGAAGGAGCCTTGTAACCCTGCCCGTGCCAGTTAGCAGCTCATTTGCATATCCAGAAGAATGAAGATAACAGGCGAATGGCGGGGCGGATCCGGGCATGGTAGGCAGCATATTGATCAGCGTCCCCTGCACTACCAGCAAGTACCTCGGGTTAGTGCGGGGGGAGTTTACTGACAGTTTTCCTTTAATGTATTAAAAACAACTGTGGTGCCTTGGTGGGGTATAGGGTAGTTGGGGTGTTGCTGTCCTGAATTATAAAGGGCGCTGTTAACCCTTGTCACTCGTGAAGCCAGGGTGAGGGTTAAATACTGTAATGGTGCTGGGCCTATCGCCACCCTTCCCAAGTACGATAGGTGAATGTGTAATAAATGAATTGTTCACAGCCACTGTCAACTGAAACTTGCAGGAACTTTTACTGAAGATTTTCTGAAGCAGACAATAGCAATAACAGTCCAGATAACAAAGTCTATTTGTAGTTGAGCAGCGATTGACAGTTGGTTGAGATCAGATAAGCTCAATTTAGCTTTAGGAAGATTCCGTAGCATAGATCCGCTGGATTTAGGGGTGAGTTTAGGTCCAGTGATCTTGCGGAGAGTAGCGGGGAATTATATATATCTAACTGCTGTGGTGTAGCCCAAGGCTGCAAGGCTTTGGCCTAGTAAACGTACTTAAAAGTTGCGGAGGTCCTACCTCATTCAGAGTCAGCAACCCAAGAGAGCGATCAATGGCCGCAGCTCCCTTATATGGGCAGGGGCGGGCTGTTTTGGATTGGTCCAAAACAACTGTCACTCACCATTACACGGCATTATGGGAGAACACGTGACTCAAGAACCACCTAAGGTCCTTCAACATATCATAGAGTTCTAAACCAAGTCACATGACCCGCAGGTCCTGCGACGCTAAAACAAGTGAGTAACACCATATACATATTTACAATGATAATATTCATAAATATCAAGTTACTAAGGGGTGACTAGGGGCTAATTATGGAAGCGAACCCCGATATTCCTAGGGGCTCTGACTTTGGGGACTAATAACCAAGGCACAGTATGAAATACGGTGCCGGGACACCACACAACTTTCTAATACCATGTCATTAAAAAAAATGATATATTTATTTTGACCACTAGGGGTCTCCCTATATGTCCCGGCCGCAAGTCTCTCATAGAGTTCAGACTCATGCATGAGTCCTAACTCTCATAGTGCAGCCTGGACACTGACGAGCATAACGCAGCTCCCTGCCTGTCAATCAGACAGACGGGAGCAAGCGGTGTGCACGCTGCATGGCGCACCTCAGCTACATTGAACACTGCCTGCAGTGAGCAAGCTTTGAAAGAGGATTATGAAGGAAATGCTGGGCAAAAATTAAAAAGAATAACTGCGGGGGGCAGGTAATGAAGAGGGCAACATACCAGCAGCATAATATAAAGCAATGGAGATGGTAACAGGTACTCTTTAAGCCAAAAATCCCAAGCACAATACTACAAGTCACAGCAAGTTTACAGTGCTCCCAAGGGTTACACTGCATCTCCTCTACTCTAATCTGCGTTATGAGGATTGTAATATCTACTCCTGCCTAAGTAAAGACAGTTACCCGTAACCTGGCATCGGTGTATTTCTTATCCCACGCCTGGCCCAGGAGAAGCTGTCCTATCCTCAGACCATGTAGGTTAATGGTGCCCTGGCATCATGAAGTGATACATCCAACCACCCCGAGTCATGTACATATCATAGTCTTACTAACTTTCCGTGGCTGCCACAATTAAATAAAAGATGGATGAGAGGAAGGAGGGGGATAAACAGTTTTTTCCCTCTGTGTCTGTGAGGTGGCACATCAGTGAAGATAGCCAATAGCTGTACTTGACTATATTAGGCAGTCCCATAGTAAGTGATAACGTTTAATTTTGGTATTGCCCAATTAAATCTATGCCTGTACACTTGATTTATCCAAGAAAAGCAGCCGCCATGGTCTTGAGATAGAAGGAAAAATCAGCACAGAATGTTCCACCTTGTTAGATTAAAAAGAAACCATATAAAGTTCAAAAGTGAACATAAGGTTCACAAGTTCTCCAACTACGTCTGGATATGTGGAAGTGTGGAAAGTCTCAGTTTAACTACTTAAAAAAAATAATAAAATTAAAACAATTTATAATTAATTTTTTTTATGAGACAGATAATGGGTAAGAACATTGAAAAACGCTGAGGGTTCATAGGCAGCACTGGCAGGAAGTTATTGAAAAGCAATGTGGCATCCTGACGGATGTGGAAGTCAATGAACCGCACAGTGATTTATGGATATATGTTAGATCTTGACATGTCCGCTATATTAGGAGTTTAATAAGCCACAGGAAATAATTGACTTATGGCGAAACATCAGCTCAACGTAACTGCAATATTTTCCTACTGAGATTAGCTAATTGCGAATGAAGATAAAACAAGTAATTTGAAAGTTTATGAGACGCAATAAAATCTATAAATGTCAATGAATTACTACAAAACACAGACCAGTCTGAGAATATGCACAGACAATTTAAATGGACACATTTAAATGTCAGATTCAAAAAACATTTATATGTTGTACTTCTTGGCAAAACATTAAACTTTCTAATCATGATTTCAAAAATCATGCCTTATAAAAAAAGACCAATAGGGGTCTCACTACCACCCGGAACATAATCCTGTCCAGATACAGCATCATCTTTGTCCAAGGTGAAACACAGGCAGGGACAAATATCTATTAAAGGAAAACTGTCAGCCTGTTCACTCACACTAAACCCAATACACTGGATGAACAGGGGTCCAACAAGGGGTCACTTACTTAAATATGTCCAGTAGGTCCTAAGATATGTCCCCTAGAAGATCCTCTTCTTAATTACGCTGGAGGCGGGGCTGTGTTGGCTAAATTTACATATTCATGTTCTGTAACTCCTCGTCCTAGTGACGTGGAGTCGCTGATCAGCTTTTTGCATAGAGAGCATGCGCCAACTGAGCGCTCACATGACCAGCGACTCCACGGTACTAGGATGTGGTGACACAGAACAAGAATATGTAAATTGAGCCTGCGGGGCCCCGCCTTATAAAATATAGAAGATCTTCTAGGGGACATTTCTCAGGACCTAAGGAACGTATTTTAGTAAGTTGGACTCCTGTTCACCAACACTATAACCCAGCGTATTGGGTTTAGTGTGGGTGAACAGGCTAGAAGTTTTCCTTTAAGTGATAGCGGGACAAGCCCTCCTCTGTGCTCACTCCTGTCTCATCAGACAGCTGCATGACACCAGAGAGGAGGGGTTTACAGAGCAGCCTGCAGTGATTGGATAAAGAGACTCAGCAAGGCACAGCAGACTCAGGGAGGAAGATTAGTCATGCAGACTGAAGAATGACTGCCAGAAAGAAAAAGAAAACACTATTCAAATGGTGTGCTCCTTTGAATATCGTTTTCTTTATCTTTCTGGTAGTAGTTTACAAGTATACTTCACTGGGGTAGCACCCTTCTTTGTATACTTTAGCTTAAGCCCCCCCTATTTGTGGTGTTTTTACGTGCAGAGTGAGGACACGCCCCCTCCAAAGCATAGAATGACAAACCAAGTGAGCAAAAGAAAGAAGGTATTTGTGAGAAAAATATAGGTGCTAAACACATAAAAAATTACATGATCAGGATTAGGTACTGAGTAACATATAACTTTTTTTTTTGTAGGACATGACGGGTACTATTTAAAGGATTTTTGCAAATGTACAATTGATGACTTATCCTTAGGCCAGGTTACCAATGTGCAATTGCTTGTCCGATTTTGGCGCAAAACTTGGTAGTTTTGGCTCAAAAAAATAAAAATGGTGGCAAAAAAAATGTGGCGTGAAAAAAGAACAAAAGTGGCATTAAAGTGTACTCTCTCATATTTTCAAAGCAGCACAAGAGACCTTTGAAAAAAGTGCAATTAAAGGGGTTGTTCAGGATTAGAAAGTGCTGCTTCTTTTTCTTTGCATAAACAGCACCACCCCTGTCCACTGGTTGTACGTGGTATTGCAGCTCAGCACCATTGAAGTGAATGGGAGTGAGTTGCAGTACTACATACAACCTGTGGACAGAAATGGTGCTGTTTGTGCAAAAAGAAGCAGCGTTTTTCTAATCTTGGACAACCACTTTAATATCGCTGTAGCAGAAATTACAGTAGTTTTTAAATATCCCCCCCATTGTGTAGAATGGAGATTTGAGCGCCCTGGACGACCCCTTTAATTCTGGAAATCCAACTCCCAGCCCCCAACACAATATTCTGGGAAATTTAATGAAGATTTTTGTCTTTCAGGGTTTTATTGAATGAAAGCACAAATGTGTCTTTTGTGTGCTCTGAACTAGTTAATACAGGGATGAGGGATCACTTACTGGATTTCATGCCCGTTGCCGAGTCCTGCCAGCCAAAACTGTTTTGCAGCAACCGGTCACAAAACCCGTCCAAGATTTGTGGCCAAAATTTCTGTGTAGTAAAAGCTGCCAAGATAACAATCTGGTGTTGTTCGCGCCATTTTCTATACAGCAGTCCCCTTAAGACAGTGGTCTCAAACTGTGGCCCTCCAGATGTTGCAAAACTTCAACTCCCAGCATGCCCGGAGAGCCAACGGCTGTCCGAGCATGCTGGGAGTGGAAATTTTGCAACATCTGGAGGGCCACAGTTTGAGACCACTGCCCTAAAAGGGTTCTCCACCATAAGGTGATTCAGTACTTACCTGCCAGACAGTAATGGAAATGCTTAGGAATGATCCGTGCTTGTTTTGAAGTTTTGTGTTCTGAGTCACCCATAACGCTGTGGCTATCTTTATGTGAACTGGCTATTTCCTGTTGGAGTTCCCTCCCTCAAACTACATGTCCCATAATTTCTTGTTTGTAAGTGTGAGGTCATTTGATTCCATCCCACACATCAGCCACCCACCCACTGAATCCCACTTGTAATCCTTTCAATGCAATAGGCCAGTGTTTTCTGGCCAGGGTGCCTCCAGCTGTTGCGAATCTACAATTCACTGCACAATGATCTCCCTACCACCCAGCGGTCGCTCCCCACATTGAAGCAAAGACAGACTCCCTGTGAACACCTGACTAGTGATGTAATGTCTTGGGCCGCACTGCAACCTGGGAAAACCATAGACGACACTCATTTTGTATGCTGTTAAATGTAAACATTGGGGCAAAAATCGCAGAAGAATTGCGAGACCACCATGAAACACAGGTGCAAACATTATATTATGAACTACACTAACTTTACAGCCCCTGTACCATAGTCAAATAAAAAAAAATCCTGGAATGCCCCTTTAGAGTACTGTAGTGGAGTATAACTTATCCCCTATTCGAAGGATAGGGAATAAGTTATAGGTCTCGGAGGGTCCCAGCAGTCTCCTGTACTGAGCCGCAGGAAGCGCCATGCTGTCCCCAGCAGGAAGCTGTGGCAGACACGCCCCTACATGTATCTCTATGGAATACTTGGAGGGGGGGTGTCGGCCGCCACATCATGTAGGGACCCCCTTCTTGCGGACTGCCACTGCCCCATACAGGAGACCGCTGGGACCCTCCACGACCTATAACTTATTCAATGTCTGAAGGATATATTCCAGAACAGAATTCCTTTAAAGGGGTACTCCTGTAGAAAACTTTTTTTTAATGTTTTTTTTTTTTAAACAACTGGTGCCAGAAAGTTAAATGGATTTGTAAATTACTTCTATTAAAAAAATCTTAATCCTTCCAGTACTTATTAGGGGGCTATATACTACAGAGGAAATGGTTTACTTTTTAGATTTCTCTGATGTCACGACCACAGTGCTTTCTGCTGACCTCTGCTGTCCATTTTAGGAACTGTCCAGAGCAGGAGAAAATCCCCATAGCAAACATATGCTGCTCTAGACAGTTCCTAAAAGGGACAGCAGAGGTCAGCAGAGAGCACTGTGGCCATGACATCAGAGAAATCTAAAAAGTAAACCATTTCCTCTGTAGTATACAGCCCCTAATAAGTACTGGAAGGATTAAGATTTTTTTTAATAGAAGTAATTTACAAATCTATTTAACTTTCTGGCACCAGTTGATTTAAAAAAAAAAAAAAAAAGTTTTCCACGGGAGTACCCCTTTAACGACGCAGGACGTATATTTACGTCCTGCACCGGCTCCCACGATATGAAGCATCACATCGCGTCGGTCCCGGCGCTCATCAACGGCCGGGACCCGCGGCTAATACCACACATCGCCGATCGCGGTGATGTGCGGTATTAACCCTTTAGAAGCGGCGGTCAAAGCTGACCGCCGCTTCTAAAGCGAAAGTGAAAGTATCTCGGTGAAATCGCGGCATCCCGAACAGCTTGCAGGACACCGGGAGGGCCCTTACCTGCCTCCTCAGTGTCCGATCGGCGAATGACTGCTCCGTGCCTGAGATCCAGGCAGGAGCAGTCAAGCTCCGATAACACTGATCACAGGCGTGTTAATACACGCCAGTGATCAGTATGAGAGATCAGTGTGTGCAGTGTTATAGGTCACTATGGGACCTATAACACTGCAAAAAAAAAGTTAAAAAAAAAGTGTTAATAAAGGTCATTTAACCCCTTCCCTAATAAAAGTTTGAATCACCCCCCTTTTCCCATAAAAAAATGTGATATCGCCGCATGCGTAAATGTCCGAACTATAAAATATATCATTAATTAAGCCGTACGGTCAATGGCGTACGCGCTAAAAAATTCCAAAGTCCAAAAAAGCGTATTTTGGTCACTTTTTATACCATTAAAAAATGAATAAAAAGTGATCAAAAAGTCCGATCAAAACAAAAATCATACCAAAAAAAACTTCAGATCACGGCGCAAAAAATGAGTCCTCATACCACCCTGTACGTGGAAAAATAAAAAAGTTATAGGGGTCAGAAGATGACATTTTTAAACGTATACATTTTCCTTCATGCAGTTATGATTTTTTTCAGAAGTGCGACAAAATCAAACCTATATAAGTAGGGTATCATTTTAACTGTATGGACCTACAGAATAATGATAAGGTGTCATTTTTACCGAAATATGCACTGCATAGAAACGGAAGCCCCCAAAAGTTACAAAATGGTGTTTTTTCTTCGATTTTGTCGCACCATTATTTTTTTTTCCGTTTCGTTGTGAATTTTTGGGTAAAATGACTGATGTCACTGCAAAGTAGAATTGGCGACGCAAAAAAATAAGCCATAATATGGATTTTTAGGTGGAAAATTGAAAGGGTTATGATTTTTAAAAGGTAAGGAGGAAAAAACAAAAGTTCAAAAACGGAAAAACCCTGAGTCCTTAAGGGGTTAAGCAGTTCTCCTGTCCATGGACCTCCGCTCCGCCTTTTCTTCATCCCGCTTCCTCATATCATGTACATGTAATATTCCTACAGGCTGAGCAGATACATTGTATGTATTCACAGCTTCCCTAGTGTCATAGAACATCATGCAGGATTTTTACAGCCGTTCACTGTCTGGGCTTCAAAAGGGGAGGATAAAATGGAGTTTTTATTGAAGGAGGCTGAGTAGCTGCGGCTGAGCGGGGGCTTTGATGTGGTTGGCGCGAGCGCTGCTGTTGGTTTCAATGTAAGGTCTCATTGTATTGCAATAACACAGCTGTTCTCCGGCCCGGGCACACCTGTATCGCTCTCTCGTATGTTCTAAAACCGCTTTCTGGAAGCGTATAACCTGGTGTACATCACAGGATGTGTACTGAACATTACGCTGAAATACGAACCAAGCTCATGACCCCCCCACTCCATCCCACACCCACTAAAGAAAGTTTATATCTATATTAAACCCAGATGACATTAATATTTATTGAAAATGTAATTTATTTCCTGTTAATACACTTTCTGCAAACATTGGCCGATGAATTAATACACCCTATAATGGTAGAGGCAGTGAGTTCTGATTTCACCACCAATTAGATGGTGACTATTAGAGATGAGCGAACTTACAGTAAATTCCATTCGTCACGAACTTCTCGGCTCGGCAGTTGATGACTTATCCTGCATAAATTAGTTCCGCTTTCAGGTGCTCCGGTGGGCTGGAAAAGGTGGATACAGTCCTAGGAGACTCTTTCCTAGGACTGTATCCACCTTTTCCAGCCCACCGGAGCACCTGAAAGCTGAACTAATTTATGCAGGAAAAGTCAGCAACCGCCGAGCCGAGAAGTTCGTGACGAATCGAATTTACTGTAAGTTCGCTCTTCTCTAGTTACTATGCAACTACTGGTACATTATTTATTTCAGATTTAGATGTATCATTTATATTCTTCACTAGTGTTGCTCGCGAATATTCGCAATACGAATTTTATTCGCGAATATCGCATATTCGCGAATTCGCGAATATTCACGAATATAGCACTATATATTCGTAATTACGAATATTCTTTTTTTTTTTTTTTTCACAGTACACATCACAGTGATCATCCCTCTCTGGTTCCAGCTTGTGTGGTGTAAAGAAGGCTGTAATACTACTGTGTGAGACTGGTGTGCGAATTTTCGCATATGTGAAAATTTGGATATGTTAATTTTCGCGTTTGCGATTTTTTGCGCGGCAGGTTTTCGTATATACAAATTTTCGCATATGTTAATTTTCGCATATGGGAATATTTGCATATGCGAAAATAACCGCGGATATTCGCGAATATATGACGGATATTCGTCCATATATTCGCGAATATTCGCGAATTCGAATATGGCCTATGCCGCTCAACACTATTCTTCACCAGTGGTCTCCAACCTGCGGACCTCCAGATGTTGCAAAATTACAACTCCCAGCATGCCCGGACAGCCGTTGGCGTAATAAATATGTGCAGGTACACAGTAATAAATTTGGTGCAGGTACACAGTTTCCACCACATCAATGAATTGGGTAAAAAGATGTTCACCTACACCACTCTTGATGAATATCCCCTTATATGTTTAGGTTTTACTTATATAGTAAAGCATAGGCTATTATTAAAAAAATACTGTAGAGTTTCTGGTGTATGTCCTGTGCTTACCTGTTTTAACCGTGGCAGGTGTGGATTTTCAACCATATTGTTTTCGACTTCGGAACAGAAATAATTTTTTACATACTGCCTACATACCCCATGATTTCTTTGACTTTGCAGATAGAGGGAATGGAGTCTAATCCCTGCTGGGTTGGTGTCAGTTCACACAAACGCGTGTTTGCTGCATGATGTGTGTAATAGTCCGCTGGGTCTGGACCCACTGCGCCACCTAGCGATATGACTTGAGGCCAAATTTGGGAGTGGATTCTAAGTATTCCCCTGGTTTTGGCACTTTATCCTGCTCCAGTATGTGGAAGCTGGACCACTGCATCAGGGGAGATACCAGCAGCCACTAAGTGTTAGTAGACGTACCTTGTTCACTTCGTGACGCCAGGGCACTGTTTATCCGATCCACGGTCCGAAGGTGAGAGGCAATCTTCCTGGGCAAATAAAGTCTTCCTGGGCAAATAAACACTCCTGGGCAAATAAACACTCCGACGTCTGGTTACGGTTTACTGAAAAAAAGGCTTTGCATAAGCGTAAATTCGCAAATGCTCAAATTAGTAGTGTTGAGCGGCATAGGCCATATTTGAATTCGCGAATATTCGCGAATATAAGGACGAATATTCGTCATATATTCGCATATTCGCAATATTGCCGTTTTATTTTCGTATATGCGAACATTAGCATACACGAAAATTAGCATATGCGAAAATTAGCATATGCTAATTTTCGGATATGCGAATATTCGCGTATGTTAACTTTGTATATGCTAATTTTCGCATATGCTAATTTTCGTTCGGCAGTCTCACACAGTAGTATTAGAGCCTTCATTATACCACACAAGCTGGAAGCAGAGAGGGGGTGATCACTGTGATGTGTGCTGTGAAGAAAAAAAAAACAAAAAAACGAATATTCGTATTTTCGAATATATAGCGCCATATTCGCAAATTCGCATTCGCGAATAATATTCGCATCCAGAATATTCGCGAGCAACACCGCAAATTAGTATATGTAAATATCCGCATATGCGAAAATGTGAGCGCCAGTCACACAGTAGTATTAAAGCCTTTATTCGTGAATATGCGATATTCGCGAATACATTTTCGCATCACAAATTTGCGCATTTACAAAATTTCCGTTCATGGTAATTTTCGCATTTGCGAATATGCGTTTATGTTAATTTTCGCATATGCTAATTTGGGCATTTTGCGAATTTTCGTTTATGGTATGTTTTGGCATATGCAAGATTTCGCATTTGCGAATTCCCCTTTTCCAAATTTTCGCACATGTAAATGCTTCGCATTTGCGAATATTTGTTAATGTTAGTTGGTGCACAAGCAAATTATTCGCGAATGCGAATATTTGTTTACATGTAATTTCGCATATGTAAATATTCGTATTTGCGAATAGTTTTTGTAATTTTTCGCATATACACATTTTCGCATGTATGATTTTTCTCATATGCGAAAATAAAATATTGCGAATATTGATAATATGCGCATCTTGCGAATAGTTGTCCATACATAAATTCGAATATGCCCTATGCCGCTCAACACTACTGACTAACTACTCCCCTGCACCTCACTATACAGAGGGGACATTTGGGGTCTCCGCTCCCTTTCTATAACGCGGGTTGAGCGCGGCCTCTAACAACGGCCGAGACCCGGCGGCACTCATCGCGGTGCCGCGTGCTATTGAGCCTTTAGTAAACTACTCCTGGCTAGCTCAGTGGGCTGTTCGGGACCGCTGCGGCGAAATCGCGGCATCCCAAACAGCTGGAGGAAACATGGAGGGTCCCTACCTTCCTCCTGCGTGTCCGCTCACCGAATGACTGCTCAGTGCCTGAGATCCAGGCATGAGCAGTCAAGCGGCAGAATCATTGATCAATGTTATCCTAAGGGATAACAATGATCAATGTAAAAGATCAGTGTGTGCAGTGTTATAACCCCTTCCCTAATAAAATTTTGAATCACCCCCCCTTTTCCTCTTTAAAAAAAACTGTGTGAATAAAAATCAACATATGTGGTTTCACCGAGTGCAGAAATGTCTGAATTATAAAAATATATATTGTTAATTAAACCAAACGGTCAATGGCGTATGCGGAAAAAAATTCCAAATTCCAACGTAGCGTATTTTGGTCACTATTTATATCATGAAAAAATGAATAAAAAAGCGATCAAAAAGTCCGATCAATACAAAAATTATACAGCTAAAAACTTCAGATCACGGTACAAAAAATTAGCCCTCATACCGCCCCGTGTGCGAAAAAAAAGTTATAAGGGTCAGAAGATGACAATTTTAAACGTATAAATTTTCCTGCATGTAGTTATGATTTTTTCCAGAAGTGCGACAAAATCAAACCTATATAAGTAGGGTATCATTTTAATCGTATGGACGTACAGAATAAAGAGAAGGTGTCATATTTACTGGAAAATGTACTGCGTAGAAACGGAAGCCCCGAATAGTTACAAAATGGCGTTTTTTGGGTAAAATGACTGATGTCATTACAAAGTCATATGGCAAGTAACAGGTGTGGACAATCTAAAAACCACACCTGGAAGCAGATAAATAGGAGAAAAGTTCACTTAGTATTTGCATTGTGTGTCTGTGTGTGCCACACTAAACATGGACAACAGAAAGAGGAGAAGAGAACTGTCTGAGTGTAACACTCATGTTTCAGAAAACAGGGACACCGGTGGATGTGGATCCACTGGACCTGCGTGGCAGATGACTCGGACTGTACCAGGGAGCGGAGTCTAAGGTGCCGCTGGTTTTCACCAGATACCGCCGCAAAGCGGGATGGACTTGCTGCGGCAGGCAGCACCCAGGTCCCTACCCCTGGCACGGCTCGACCACACAGGCGGTTGAGGAGATGCGAGGCACAGGAGGGATAAGGCAGCTCGTCAGGATAGCAGAAGGTCAGGGCAGGCGGCACAGTAGCATTGTCAGGTATGTAGCAATAGGTCGGCAGGCTGCAAAGAAGCAAGGTCAGGTCACAGAGCAAGGGTACACGGCAAGGCAATAACGGAATGCTTTCTCTCAGGCTCAAGGCAACAAAGATCTGGCAGGGAAATGAGAAGGGTGGAGGAATTTATCAATGAGCCACAGGTGAATTACACTAATGAGCGCACTGGCCCTTTAAATCTTAAAGCTCCGGTGTGCACGCGCCCTAGGGGATGGGGACACATGCGGCGGAGAAGAGAGGAAGAGGCGGGGCAGGAGAAGCACCAGGTGAGTTTCCAACCCATGGCACTGTAGCTAATCTCCCTGGGCGTGGACGGAAGAGAAAAATTTATGAAAGGTGTCAACGCAGGATAGTCCAGATGGTGGATAAGCAGCCCCAAACAAGTTCCAAAGATATTCAAGCTGTCGTGCAGGCTCAGGGAGCATCAGTGTCAGTGCGAACTATTCATCGACATTTAAATGAAATTAAACGCTATGGCAGGAGGACCCCACTGCGGAAACAGAGACATAAAAAAGCAAGACTACATTTTGCCAAAATTAACTTGAGTAAGCCAAAATCCTTCTGGGAAAATGCCTTGTTGACAGATGAGACCAAGATGGAGCTTTTTGGTAAAGCACATCATTCTACTGTTTACCGAAAACGGAATGAGGCTACAAAGAAAAGAACACAGTATCTACAGTGAAATATGGTGGAGGTTCAATGATATTTTGGGGTTGTTTTGCTGCCTCTTG
The DNA here is from genome assembly GCF_029499605.1 of Hyla sarda. Classification (NCBI taxonomy): domain Eukaryota; kingdom Metazoa; phylum Chordata; class Amphibia; order Anura; family Hylidae; genus Hyla; species Hyla sarda. The sequence continues at coordinate 203,600,405 of NC_079195.1, forward strand.
CACTGGGTGCCTTGAATGTGTACAAGGCATCATGAAATCTGAGGATTACCAACGGATTTTGGGTCGCACTGTGCAGCCCAGTGTTAGAAAGCTGGGTTTGCGTCCGAGATATTCCAGCAGGACAATGACCCCAAACATACGTCAAATAGCATCCAGAAATGGATGGCAACAAAGCGCTGGAGAGTTCTGAAGTGTCCAGCAATGAGTCCAGAACTAAATCTCATTGAACACCTGTGGAGAGATCTTAAAATTGCTGTTGGGAAAAGGCGCTAGACATGTGCAATTCGGTTTGGCACGAATGTCTAATTTACCGAATTTTACCGTTTTCGGGCATTCGGACCGATCCGAATGCACGAAAACATGTTTTGAACATTCCCGAATAGCCACGATAATACGAATAGCAAAGTAACAAATGCATTCGTTATTTCCCAAACACATGCTGTAAATAACGAATGCATTCGTTATCCGTAAATGAACGTAAAAAATTCATTCTGATAACAAAGGTAATAAAAAGGATGCAGATGGTTTGATTTTTCGGATACATTCGGTATTCAGGTACATTCGGTAAATCTTTTTATTCTTTTTTGGACTTTAGCGATCCTAAAAAATTATGGAGATACCTTTTTTATTAAAATTTCGTAGGGTACCATAAAAAAATCATAATAAAAAAGATACAGTAATGATGGAAAAATTTTTATCTAACGAAATGTATCTTTTTTATTATGAAATGTTTATTCATTTTTAAACAGGGATCAATTTATGTGAGCGGGTAAAGCACTAAAAATGTAGCCGACATTAATAAAAATTTATTGTGTGCGTGTTTTTCACTTTTTTTAAAAACATTTTTTAGGTAGTACTACTACTCCCAGCATGGAACACACTGTTCCATGATGGTAGTAGTAGTTACCTGTACTAATTGACAGATCGCCGGGGTCCCTTGCGATCCTCTTGTATAATGTATAGATGCGGCGGCCGCTCTTCTATGGTCTCCTGCACTCACGTATATATACACATATTCATATTTCCCGCAGAGCTGTGATTGGCCAGATGGTTCCAGCCAATCACAGCTTTCTGTGAGAAATAGGAATATGTGTATATATACGGCCGTGCAGGGGACCATAGGAGTGTTGGGAGTATTAGTACCTGCAGTAAGGGACAGATCCCAGGGATGTCACTCCTCCTGACACCCGCTGCTATCCTTCTGAATCTGGCTGAGAATGAAAATACGGGGAACCCTATGCGTTTTTTTTTTATTTTTTTTATTTAAATAAAAAGAAAAACGCATAGGGTTCCCCGTATTTTCATTCTCAGCACAATACCAACCAAACAGCAACAGCCTGACGTTACCAGGGTGGGCGAGGACCATTGTTACTGGCCCTCCCCAGCCTAAATAACACCAACCTGTTACCGCCTAGGTCCAGGAGCGCCATTTTTGACGCTCTGGGCCTGTTGGTACCAGCTCTTCCCGGCACCCCTGTGGCGGTGGGTACCGGGGTAATAATTAGGGGTTAGCGCTAGCTGTTTTTGGGGCTAGCACTAAGCCCTGGCTTAGTAATGGATTCCGTCAATAAGACAGCTTCCACTACTAACCCTGAAAATTCAATTAAAAAAAAACACAACACATTGGAAAAATTATTTTATTTAAAAAAACACTCCCCCACAGCCCTCGTTAACCATTTTATTAAAAGAAAAAAAAATAATAATCCGCCATAATCCATCGATTCCGCTGTAATCCTCTGCATACACGGATCTGAAACGAGAAGAAAAAAAACACAAAAAAAATGGTTATGACATTTTTGGCGCTGTCCGCTGGGGAGAGCACCCATGATGTAATGTCTACCCAAATAGGGAGAAACCAATTGGTGCAAAACTACAACTCCCAGCATGCCCAGACAGCCTTTGGCTGTCTGGGCATGCTGGGAGTTGTAGTTTAGTAACAGCTGGAGTCTCCCTGTCTGGGTAGACACTGCCAGAAGGGTCTGTTCACATTATACAAAACGGACAATGTGAACAGAGCTTCAGATTAATTAGCCTTGTTCCCTTCTGTAGCTCTGCCCCCTAATGAAGTCATCAGTAGGGGGCGGAGCTACACGGACCTGCCCGGGACTCGAGGGAAGTAAGCTGGACTTCGTCTTCTGTATACACTGTATACAGCTATCTATAGATAGCTGTATTTAGTGAATACCGCCCAAAGGGTTAACCTACACTGTCCAGCAGTGTAAGTTAACTCTTCCCTTGCTGGGCTTGCGCATAGCGCACAGCTCAGCAAGGGGTTAAGTGAGCCAGCAATGTGTTTACTATATACACATTGCAGGCTCACTGTAAGTTCTTGCTGGGCAGTAGATATACGATGTATACCTACGGCTCAGCGTCAGCTGTTCTCCGGCTCTGTAGCCCTGAGAACAGCTGATCCCGACATTCACATCAGGAGGATCGCAGCGGGTGTCAGGAGAAGTGACATCCCTGGGATCTGTCCCTTACTGCAGGTACGAATACTCCCAACATGGAGCACACTCTGCTCCATGCTGGGAGCTGTAGTACCTGCATTAATAGACATATCGCAGCGAATGTAACTTCTGACACCCGCTGCGATCTGTCTATTAATGCAGGTACTACAGCTCCCAGCATGAGGCAGAGTGTACTCCTTGTTGGGAGTAGTAGTACTTGTAGTAAAGGAAAGATCACTGCGGGTATCACTCCTGACACCCGCTGTGATGCTCCTGTATAATGTATGGATGCGGCGGCCGCTCTCCTATGGTCCCCTGCACAGCCGTATATATATACACATATTCCTATTTCTCACAGAGAGCTGTGATTGGCTGGAACCATCTGGCCAATCACAGCTCTGCGGGAAATATGAATATGTGTATACAGTGGTCCCTCAACATATGATATTAATTGGTTCCAGGAGAACCATCATATGTTGAAACCATCATATGTCAAGTACATATGTCTATGTAAAAATGGTAATTGGTTCTGGGGCCTCGGAACCATTGTATGTTGAATACATATCTCTATGGGAAACTGCTAATTGGTTCTGGGGTGACCATTGTATGTGGAGTGTATGGGGAGTGTTTAACAAACCAGGGTGCCTCCAGCTGTTGCACAACTACAACTCCCAGCATGCATGTACAGCCATTGACTGTCTGGGCATGCTGGGAGTTATAGTTTTGCAACAGCTGGAGGCACACTGATAGGGAAACATTGATGTATGGGGTGTATAGTGTGTATTAGTGTTGAGCGGCATAGGCCATATTCGAATTCGCGAATATTCGCGAATATATGGACGAATATTCGTCATATATTCGCGAATATTCGCATATTCGTTATAGTCTCGTTTTATTTTCGCATATGCGAAAATTATCATGCACTAATTTTCGCATATGCGAATTTGCGCACGCCAGTCTCACACAGTAGTATTAGAGCCTTCTTTACACCACACAAGCTGGAAGCAGAGAGGGGTGATCACTGTGATGTGTACTGTGAAGAAAAAAAAAAAAAAAAAAAGAAAAAAAAAATGAAAATTCGTAATTACGAATATATAGCGCTATATTCGCGAAATTCGCGAATTCGCGAATATGCGATATTCGCGAATAATATTCGAATTGCGAATATTCGCGAGCAACACTAGTGTGTATATGTATTGTATGTGATGTGTGACATCGCATACAGTACTGTACAGTTCTTTAAATACCTTCAGGGGGGACAGAAAGTCCTCCATTACGATCCTGCCGACTACAGCTCTATAGGAAAGGAAGGGGAGGGCAGCCAGCAGCTCATTGGATGCCTGCAGCAAGATGCTGCAGGCTATTGGCTGTGGCTGCACTGGGGGGGGGGGGCTTACACAGAGCTCACAGTGGAAGCCTGTATGAGTTAGCAGGACAGCATGTGAGTAACAGGAGGCAGAACGGGGCACATTAAGCAACTGTCTGTCAGTTGCTGAAGTTGTCAGCGCTGTCAGATAGCTGTTTGTACGATGGCCCCGACACACAGCAGCATCATATGTCGATGCTGCCTTCAACATTAGTGTTGCTCGCGAATATTCGCAATTCGAATATTATTCGCGAATATCGCATATTCGCGAATTCGCGAATTTCGCGAATATAGCGCTATATATTCGTAATTACGAATATTCGTTTTTTTTTTTTTTTTTTCTTCACAGTACACATCACAGTGATCATCCCTCTCTGCTTCCAGCTTATGTGGTGTAAAGAAGGCTGTAATACTACTGCGTAAGACTGGCGTGCGGAAATTCGCATATGCGAATATTAGCACATGCTAATTTTCGCATATGCTAATTTTCGCATATGCGCATTTTCGCATGCGTTGATTTTGTGTATGCAAGTTTTCACATATGTTAATTTTCGCATACGCGAATATTCGTATATGCGAAAATAAAGCGAGGGTATAACGAATATGCGAATATTCGCGAATATATGACGAATATTCGTCCATATATTCGCGAATATTCGCGAATTCGAATATGGCCTATGCCGCTCAACACTATTCAACATACGATGAGCTCTGAGAGGCCATCATATGTTGAAATGATCATATGTCGGGGCCATCATAAGTCGGGGGGGTCACTGTATATACGTGAGTGCAGGGGACCATAGAAGAGCGGCTGCCGCATTTATACATTATACAAGAGGATCGCAAGGGACCCCTGCGATCTGTCAATTAGTACAGGTAACTACTACTCCCATCATGGAAGAGTGTGTTCCATGCTGGGAGTAGTAGTACTACCTAAAAAATATTTTTTTAAAAAGTGAAAAACACGCACACATTACATTTTTATTATTGTCGGCTACATTTTTTGTGCTTTACCCGCTCACATAAATTGATCCCTGTTTAAAAATGAATAAACATTTCATAATAAAAAAAGATACATTTCGTTAGATACAATTTTTTTCCATCACTACTGTATCTTTTTTATTATGATTTTTTTATGGTACCCTAGGAAATTTTAATAAAAAAGGTATCTCCATAATTTTTTTAGGATTGCTAAAGTTCAGAAAAAAATAAAACATTTACCGAATGTACCCGAATACCGAATGTATCCGAAAAAAAAATCATCCCGAACACCCGAATGCGGAATGTATCCGAAAAATCTAAACCGAAAATATTGGCGAACCAAAATTTTTTTCCAAAACGAAAAAACAAAACGAAATGAAACGAACATTTTTCTAGTGCACAAGTCTAAAAGGCGCCTTCCAATAAGAGAGACCTGGAGCAGTTTGCAAAGGAAGAGTGGTCCAACATTCCGGCTGAGAGGTGTAAGAAGCTTATCGATGGTTATAGGAAGTGACTGATTTCAGTTATTTTTTCCAAAGGGTGTGCAACCAAATATTTAGTTAAGGGTGCCAATAATTTTGTCCAGACCATTTTTGGAGTTTGGTGTGACATTATGTCCAATTTGCTTTTTTTCCTTCCCTTTTTTTGGTTTAGTTCCAATACACACAAAGGGAATAAACATGTGTATAGCAAAACATGTGTTACTGCAGTCCTTTTCTGTGAGAAATACTTCATTTTCTAGAAAAATTTCAGGGGTGCCAACATTTACGGCCAAAAAAGAGGAATATGTTTGTCCCCCGATGCCAGTGGCTGTAGGGCTGGTTTGCAATTATTTCCAGGGCTGGTTTTTATTCCCAGTCCGTCCCTGAATACAGTAGTGAGAATATTGCCAGAAAGTTGTCCAGACTACACAGAGCCCATAGACAGCACACATTTGGATCTTCTAGGACCTTTGGTGACATCATCAGGACTCTAAGCCAATAGGAGTCATCCCAGGTCTTGGAAGATACATAGTAAGTCTGTGAATGCTGTCTATGGGTTTAACAAACATTGGAGAGGAGAAGGTAAGGGGAAAGGATGGCGGGGTGCCATAGGGAGCGGTGTATAGTTACACCTTAGAAATGGGGAGTGGGGGTGTGATTAAATATTTTAACCCCTCAGGACACAGCCAGGTTTTATTTTTGCATTTTAGTTTTTTCTTTCTTCTCTCCTGAGAGTTATAACTCTTATATTTCCATCCACAGACCCATATGAGGCTTGTTTTTTGCGTGACCAATTTTACTTTGTAATGACATCACTTATTTTACCATAAAATGTACAGCAAACCCAAAGAATTATTATTTTGTGGAGAAATTAAAAAGAATACCATAACTTTACATTAAAAAGTCCATATTTTCATTATTCTGTAGGTCAATATGATTAAAATGATACCCATGGTTACATGCTTTACTATTATTTTACTGGTTTAAAAAAAAAACTCATACTTTTTAACAAAATCTGTATGTAAATTTGCCCTATTCTGACCCATGTTATCTGTAGTTTTTATTGGTTTCACTTTTGCGTATATGTGACTTTTTGATCACTTTTTATTTTATTTTCTGAAATAAATGATGTGACCAAATAGTAGCAATTTGAGGTTGTTTGTTTCTTTTTATGTATACCCTGTTCACTGTACAGGATCATTAACATTATATATTATTTTAATCGGCACCAAAAGCCAGAAGAAGACCAGGACCGGAGGAAAGGACTGCGATATTGGCGGCACCAGGGGAGCGGTCGGACATAGTGGATAATTTTTGTTTTACTGAAGTTCTCCTTCAGGGTACATTCACACGCTCGTAACTAGCAGTCGGTTTCCCACAGCAGAAAAACCTGTGCAGGTTACGCTACTGTTCATTTAAACGGTTCTGCAAACCACTTTTGCGGACTGTCCATGTGCCCAAACAAGTGCATGGTAGCGTAACTCGCAGTGGAAACCTACTGCTAGTTACGAACGTGTGAACGTTCTCTTAAACAAAGAAAATATTTACTATAGATCTTAGATTTGGACCCTGATACGTTTGTGTTATGGCCTTAGATGCTTTTCCCCTCATTGGGATCTCAGGCCGTATTCACATGGTGCGTGATCAGTAACCTAGTGCTGTGTATTCTGTATCACAAAAGAGAGGAAACCAGGAAAATCTTTGGTCATGCAATTCTAGGGCCCCATATTTAATTTTGCCCAGGGCCACACTTAGACTAAAACCGGCCCTGAGTACAGAACATAGCATACTGCACATCCTGTGTGGCAGATGTTTCCTTCAGTGTCCGTCTTGGGCCCACACTACTCAGGACTCTATATACAACTGTATATAGTCTGTAATTAAGGGGGGGAGGGGTGTAATTAAGGGGGAGGGAGGGGTGTAATTAAGGGGGGTGCGTGTGTGTGTGTTTGGGGGTGGGGTGCCAAACAAATGGTCCGCCCCGGGTGCCAAATGCTGTAGGTACACCCCTGCTCGTCTGTGCTCTCTCCTTTCTGACAGCACTCATCTGTGCTCTCTCCTGTCTGATAGCACTCTTCTTTGCTCTATCCTGTCTGATAGCACTCCTCTGTGCTCTCTCCTGTCTGATAATACTCCTCTGTGCTCTCTCCTGTCTGATAGCACTCCTCTGTGCTCTCTCCTGTCTGATAGCACTCCTCCGTGCTCTCTCCTGTCTGATAGTACTACTCTGTGCTCTCTTCTGATAGCGCTCCTCTGTGCTCTCTCCTGTCTGATAGTACTCCCCTGTGCTCTCTCCTATCTGATAGTAATCCTCTGTGCTCTCTCCTGTCTGATAGTACTCCTCTGTGCTCTCTCCTTTCTGATAGCACTCCTCTGTGCTCTCTCTCCTTTCTGATAGCATTCTTCTGCGCTCTCTCCTGTCTGATAGCACTCCTCTGTGCTCTCTCCTATCTGATAGCACTCCTCTGTGCTCTCTCCTCTCTGATAGCACTCCTCTGTGCTCTCTCCTGTCTAAGAGTACTCATCTGTGCTCTTTCCCCTGTTTGATAGTACTCCTCTGTGCTCTCTCCTGTCTGAAAGAAGTCTTCTGTACTCTCTCCTGTCTCATAGAACTTTTCTGTGCTCTCTCCTGTCTGACAGTACTCCTCTGTGCTCTCTCCTGTCTGATAGCACTCCTCTGTACTCTCTCCTGTCTGATAGCACTCCTCTGTGCTCTCTCCTGTCTGATAGCACTCATCTGTGCTCTCTCCTGTCTGATAGCACTCCTCTGTGCTCTCTCCTGTCTGATAGCACTCTTCTGTGCTCTCTCCTGTCTGATAGCACTCTTCTGTGCTCTCTCCTGTCTGATGGCACTCCTCTGTACTCTCTCTTGTCTTATAGTACTCCTCTGTGCTCTCTCCTGTCTGATAGTACTCCTCTGTGCTCTCTCCTGTCTGATAGGACTCCTCTGTGCTCTCTTCTATCTGATAGCACTCCTCTGTGGTCTCTCCTGTCTGATGGCACTACTCTATACTCTCTCCTGTCTGATAGCACTCTTCTGTGCTCTCTCCTGTCTGATAGCACTCTTCTGTGCTCTCTCCTGTCTGATAGCACTCTTCTGTGCTCTCTCCTGTCTGATGGCACTCCTCTGTACTCTCTCCTGTCTTATAGTACTACTCTGTGCCCTCTCCTGTCTGATAGCACTCCTTTGTGCTCTCTTCTGTCTGATAGCACTCCTCTGTGCTCTCTCCTGTCTAATAGTACTCCTCTGTGCTCTCTCCTGTCTAATAGTACTCCTCTGTGCTCTCTCCTATCTCCTGTCTGATAGGACTCCTCTGTGCTCTCTCCTATCTGATAGTACTTCTCTGTGCCCTCTCCTTTCTGATAGCACTCCTCTGTGCTCTCTCTCCTGTCTGATAGTACTCCTCTGTGCTCTCTCCTGTCTGATAGAAGTCTTCTGTGCTCTCTCCTGTCTGATAGCACTTCTCTGTGCTCTCTCCTGTCTGATATCACTCATCTGTGCTCTCTCCTGTCTGATAGTACTCCTCTGTGCTCTCTCTCCTGTCTGATAGTACTCCTATGTGCTCTCTCCTGTCTGATAGAAGTCTTCTGTGCTGTCTCCTGTCTGATAGCACTTCTCTGTGCTCTCTCCTTTCTGATATCACTCCTCTGTGCTCTCTCCTGTCTGATAGCACTCCTCTGTGCTCTCTCCTGTCTGATAGTACTCCTCTGTGCTCTCTCCTCTCTGATAGCACTCCTCTGTGCTCTCTCCTGTCTGATAGCACTCCTCTGTGCCCTCTCCTGTCTGATAGCATTCCTCTGTGCTCTCTTCTGTCTGATAGGGCTCCTTTGTGCTCTCTCCTGTCTGATAGTACTCCCCTGTGCTCTCTCCTGTCTGATAGAACTCCTCTGTGCTCTCTCCTATCTGATAGTACTCCTCTGTGCTCTCTCGTGTCTGATAGCACTATTCTGTGCTCTCTTTCCTGTCTGATAGTACTCCTCTGTGCTCTCTCCTGTCTGATAGAAGTGTTCTGTGCTGTCTCCTGTCTGATAGAAGTCTTCTGTGCTCTCTCCTGTCTGATAGCACTTCTCTGTGCTCTCTCCTGTCTGATATCACTCATCTGTGCTCTCTCCTGTCCGATAGCACTCCTCTGCTCTCTCTCCTGTCTGATAGTACTCCTCTGTGCTCTCTCCTGTCTGATAGGTCTCCTCTGTGCTCTCTCCTATCTGATAGTACTCCTCTATGCTCTTTCCAATCTGGCAGTACTCCTCTGTGCTGTCTCCTGTCTGATAGCACTTTTCTGTGCTCTCCCTCCTGTTTGATAGGACTCATCTGTGCTCTCTCCTGTCTGATAGGACTCCTCTGTGGTGTTCTCTCCTGTCTGATAGCACTCCTCTGTGCTCTCTCCTGTCTGATGGCACACATCTGTGCTCTCTCCTGTCTAATAGCACTCATCTGTGCTCTCTCCTGTCTAATAGCACTCCACTGTGTTCTCTCCTGTCTGATAAGACTCCTCTGTGCTCTCTCCGGTCTGATAGCACTTCTCTGTGCTCCCTCCTGTCTGATAGGACTCCTCTGTGCTCTCTCCTGTCTGATAGGACTCCTTTGTGCTCTCTCCTGTCTGATAACACTCCTCTGTGCTTTATCCTGTCTGATAGGACTCCTCTGTGCTTTATCCTGTCTGATAGGACTCCTCTGTGCTTTATCCTGTCTGATAAGACTCCTCTGTGCTTTATCCTGTCTGATAGGACTCCTCTGTGCTCTCTCCTGTCTGATAGCACTCCTCTGTGCTCTGTCCTGTCTGATAACACTCCTCTGTGCTTTATCCTGTCTGATAGGACTCCTCTGTGCTTTATCCTGTCTGATAGTACTCCTCTGTGCTCTCTCCTGTCTGATAGCACTTCTCTGTGCTTTTTCCTTTCTGATAGGAAGCCTCTCTGCTCTCTCCTGTCTGATAGTACTCCTCTGTGCTCTCTCTTGTCTGATAATACTCCTCTGTGCTCTCTCCTGTCTGATAGCACTCCTCTGTGCTCTCTCCTGTCCGATAGCACTCCTCTGCTCTCTCTCCTGTCTGATAGTACTCCTCTGTGCTCTCTCCTGTCTGATAGGACTCCTCTGTGCTCTCTCCTATCTGATAGTACTCCTCTGTGCTCTTTCCAATCTGGCAGTACTCCTCTGTGCTGTCTCCTGTCTGATAGCACTTTTCTGTGCTCTTCCTCCTGTCTGATAGGACTCATCTGTGCTCTCTCCTGTCTGATAGGACTCCTCTGTGTTCTCTCCTGTCTGATAGCACTCCTCTGTGCTCTCTACTGTCTGATGGCACACATCTGTGTGATCTCCTGTCTAATAGCACTCCTCTGTGCTCTCTCCTGTCTGATAGGACTCCTCTGTGCTCTCTCCTGTCTGATAGTACTCTTCTGTGCCCTCTCCTGTCTGATAGCACTCATCTGTGCTCTCTCCTGTCTAATAGCACTCCTCTGTGCTCTCTCCTGTCTTACAGTACTCCTCTGTGCTCTCTCCGGTCTGATAGCACTTCTCTGTGCTCCCTCCTGTCTGATAGGACTCCTCTGTGCTCTCTCCTGTCTGATAGGACTCCTTTGTGCTCTCTCCTGTCTGATAGGACTCCTCTGTGCTTTATCCTGTCTGATAGGACTCCTCTGTGCTTTACCCTGTCTGATAGGACTCCTCTGTGCTTTATCCTGTCTGATAGGACTCCTCTGTGCTTTATCCTGTCTGATAGGACTCCTCTGTGCTCTCTCCTGTCTGATAGCACTCCTCTGTGCTCTCTCCTGTCTGATAGCACTTCTCTGTGCTTTTTCCTGTCTGATAGGAAGCCTCTCTGCTCTCTCCTGTCTGATAGTACTCCTCTGTGCTCTCTCCTGTCTGATAGCACTCCTCTGTGCTCTCTCCTGTTTGATACCGTGTTTCTCCGAAAATAGGACCGGGTCTTATATTAATTTTAGCCACAAAAACACACTAGGGCTTATTTTCAGGGTAGGGCTTATTTATTTAAGGTACGGTATGCACATTGAACAACATGGCGGTTCCACGGTATTTACGTACCCCCCCCCCCATTATCATCATGTAATATGCGCAGCACTGCCCCTCAACGTCCCTCCCCCCACCCCAGCCACCGGTTTATCAGCCCAGCTCTGCACCCCACATCGGGGGACTAATCATTTGTCACCCGCCAGCGCAGCTTTTCTCCCCCCCCTGCCAAATAATTATCAGCTGCAAATATTAAAAAACAAACTTTAACTTACCTTCGTCCTCCGTTCCCCCGTTGCTAAGGCACCCGCCTCATGGTCCCTCCACTGTTCTTGCTGCCTCCTGGTGACGGGACATCACAGAGCCTTCAGCCTATCACCGGCCGCAGCGATGTCCCGCCTCGGTCGATGATAGGCTGAGCCGACTGTCATGTAAGAAGCCGGCCGGCTTCTTACATCACAGTGGGCTCAGCCTATCATCGGTCAAGGTGGGACATCACTGCGGCCGGTGATAGGCTGAAGGCTCTGTGAATTTCCCATCCCCAGGACCGCAGCGAGAACAGCGGAGGACAGTGAGGCCGGTTCCTTAGCAACGGGGGAACGAAGAACGAAGGTAAGTTAAAGTTTGTTTTTTAATATTTGCAGCCCGGGCATTGTCTAGGTCAGTGGTCTTCAACCTGCGGACCTCCAGATGTTACAAACATTTGCAATATCTGTAGGTCCGCAGGTTGGAGACCACTGGTCTAGGTCTTATTTTCGGGGTAGGGCTTATATTGCAGCCCACCCCGATAATCCAGCTAGGGCCTATTTTCGGGGAAACACGGTAGTCCTATCAGACAAGAGAGAGCACAGAGGAGTGCTATCAGACAGAAGAGAGCACAGAGGAGTCCTATCAGACAGGAGAGAGCACAGAGAGCACTGTGCTCTCTCCTGTCTGATAGGACTCCTCTGTGCTCTCTTCTGTCTGATAGCACTCCTCTGTGCTCTCTCTTGTCTGATAGGACTCCTTTGTGCTCTCTCCTGTCTGATAGTACTCCTCTGTGCTCTCTCCTGTCTGATAGGGCTCCTCTGTGCTCTCTCCTGTCTGATAGGACTCCTCTGTGCTCTCTCCTGTCTGATAGGACTCCTCTGTGCTCTCTCCTGTCTGATAGGGCTCCTCTGTGCTCTCTCCTGTCTGATAGGACTCCTCTGTGCTCTCTCCTGTCTGATAGGACTCCTCTGTGCTCTCTCCTGTCTGATAGCACTCCTCTGTGCTCTCTCCTGTCTAATAGCACTCCTCTGTGCTCTCTCCTGTCTGATAGCACTCCTCTGTGCTCTCTCCTGTCTGATAGCACTCCTCTGTGCTCTCTCCTGTCTGATAGCGCTCCTCTGTGCACTCTCCTGTCTGATAGCACTCCTCTGTGCACTCTCCTGTCTGATAGCACTCCTCTGTGCTCTCTCCTGTCTGATAGCACTCCTCTGTGCTCTCTCCTGTCTGATAGCCCACCCTCACTTACTGGAATTTGTCCATGCCCGTGCTTCAGCTTGGACAAAGCCACGATTTCTATAAAATGGAAATAACATTTTCTTATGAAAGATGTTAGAAAGTTTAATGTTTTGCCAAAATGTACAACATATAAAAAGTTTTTGAATCTAACAGTGCTCATTTAAGTACAATTTATATCAGTAAAGAATTCTTCATCCATGAATATAATGTTTTAAAGGAGTAGTCTCATGCAAAAAAAAAAACAAAAAAAAAAAAACGCATCCTCTAGCCGCAGTTTTAGATCACGGGGGGTCCGAGCGCTGGGGCCCTTTGGGCGGGGGAGAGCAGGGACTCCATACAGAAGATCGTGGGAGGCCCCAGCGCTCAGACCCCCTGCAATCTAAAACTTATTCCCTAACTTGCAGATACGGTAAAGTTGTTTTTTAATGAGACTACTCCTTTAAGCCTCCCAGCTTCTTTAACTGTGTTGTAAAGACAAGTGCGCCAATTGCTGTGATGATGTCATCATCTCTGTTGTGATGATGTCATGTTTGCCTTGTCTGGATTAGTTTATGGTACATCCTGGGTTGCGTTCACTTTTAGGCACTATCCTTAGTGTTTCCTCTCCTCCTGCGGTTTCAGTGTAGTCAGTTTACTTCTCCTCAATGAATGAAAGAATACAGGTCTTGCAGAATATTCTGGCAGCCCTGTTTCCTGGAGTACAGATGTTTATGTAACTCTTAAACACCTGTATTTGAGAAGCTCGTAGGTGCTCCTAATTTTCTGTATGTTTTCGGTAATTCGACACAGCATTTCCATTGCCGCAGGACTTTTTGAAAGCTCAGGTTTATTATCATACTGCAACATTCTGTTGCCAACTAAAATTCTACTTTCACCCATCTGAAGGTTGCAATCAAAGTTTGGATGGGTTCCCAAACCGTGAGTGATGACTGAGGTTTTTTTTTTTGTACGTTTTTTGGGTTAAACTTTAAATTGGCAAAGGAAAAGCAGGTAGAATCCAAAAAGGAGAAGTCAAGAGTGAGGCATAGTGGAGGCATCTTTGTTGCGAGTTTGAGATATAGAATTTGCCTATACCAGTGGTTTCAAACTGTGGCCCTCCAGATGTTGCACATTTTTTACTCCCAGCATGCCCAGACAGCCATTTCCGGGCCTGTTTGCAGTGGCCAGAGGTCGTTGGGTAAGCCAAAACAGCTGAAGCGGGGAATTTCCTATTAACGTTACGCAAATGGTGTAGCCATTTGTTTTTGCGCTGTTAACATAACTCCCACATAATCCCGCCCCTCACCTGATATTCACTCCCATTATTAAAATCAAGTTCACGCCCATCTGACAGGTTCCCTGAATTGTCAAATTTACAAACCCACATATCTCAGGAACAGAAGGGTGTATCAAGAAACTGTAAAAAAAAAAAAAAAAATTTAAATTCATACGGGCAACCTAAGTGTCACAGTCATGATCCAACCCATCTGTGCTACTGCGCAGTCTATGCTCTCCTTACCCGTGGCAGAAGCATCACTCATCACTTTTGCAACGGCTCTGTGCACCAGGGCTGTACACCACAGTGACAGTGCCCTATGAACTTGAGGAGCGCCAGACCAGTCAGCTCTAGGTCTGGCACTCAAACCTTCCAGAGATAGATATTTAAACCCCACATTGGCCATAATGTTTGCTCGCAATTGCGGCCTATATCCCTCTCACCAGTGTTTTTCCTGTTTTTTGTTTTTTTTGCCACTCTGAACATTGCTTTTTGCCTGATTACTCTCTTGCCTACTGTTCTTGTAGAGAACATCGCCCAGTTGGGGGTCCGACCCCAAGGAAAGATTGTCAAGTAGGCAGGGACAGAGGTTTGCGGGCAAGCTCAGGGCTGTGCCTTTCCCTGCCCCACATGACACTAAGCTATTTTAAGGACAGTAACATATCAATTTTTGGAGGTTAGCCACAAATCCTCTTTAAAGAAGCAAATATCTATATAGAAGGACTGGTCTGGCACTTCAAGTATGAGTCAGTGAACTCTCTTTAACAATTCTCAGCAGTGTGAATCGTGTCAGCTAGTGGTGCAGATCCGCATATAGGTAAGTCCACAAATAGATACAGTGACCCCCTGACCTACGATGGCCCCGACATACGATCATTTCAACATGCGATGGCCTCTCAGAGGCGATAACATGTTGCAGGCAGCATCAACATACAATGCTTTTGTATGTCGGGGCCATCGCATAAACGGCTATCCGGCAGCGCAGACTGCTTCAGCTGCCGCCGGATAGCCGTTTACGGTGCCTCGTGTGGTCCGCTGACTATCTCTTACCTGTCCTTGGGGCTCCAGCGCGTCCTTTTCGGGCTCCCCTGCATCGCCGGCGCTCTCGTCGTCATCACGTCGCTGTGCACACCGTCCCGTAATCCAATAGGAGCGGCGTGCGTAACGACGTGATGGCAGCGACGGAGAGCGAGGATGCCCGGGAAGCAGAGGCCTTGCCGAAGCGTCAGGGACACCCCGGGGATGCGGCGACAGCGATGGAGGGCGACATCCAGGGCAGTGGTGATGAGCGGTGATGGTCTGGAGCGGCGGGGACACGTGAGTATAACCTCCAATACCAGTGGTCTTCAACCTGCGGACCTCCAGATGTTGCAAAACTACAACTCCCAGCATGCCCGGACAGCCGTTGGCTGTCCGGGCATGCTGGGTGTTGTAGTTTTGCAACATCTGGAGGTCCGCAGGTTGTAGACCACTGTCCTATACTTTACATTGCACGGATCCCTCAACACACGATGGTTTCAACAAACGATGGTCCACTTGGAATGGATTGCCATCGTATGTTGAGGGACCACTGTATGTGTATAAAGGAGTAATTAGATCGCACTCACCACTCCGTAGCAGCGTTGGCCATTGAGCGTTGGCTACACGAAGCTTGCTTGTCACGCGAAACGGACCCCTCCCATGGAGGCGCCCCTGCTTGACTGTACCCGTTGAATATGCTTGAATAAAAATACGCTGCTATGGAGTGGTGAGTAGTGTTGTTCGCGAATATTCGCAATTCGAATTTCATTCGCGAATTCGCGAATATTCGCGAATATAGCGCTATATATTCGTAATTACGAATATTGTTTTTTTTAATATTTTTTTTATTTTATTTTTTTCACAGTACACATCACAGTGATCATCCCTCTCTGCTTCCAGCTTATGTGGTGTAAGAAGGCTCTAATACTACTGTGTGAGACCGGCGTGCGAATTTTCGCATATGCGAACATTTGCATACGCTAATTTCCACATATGCGAATTTTCGCCCATGTTAAAAATTTTTGCATGCGAATTTTCGCACGCGCTGATATTCGCATATGCGAAAATAAAACAAGAATATTACGACTATGCGAATATTCGCGAATATGATGAATATTCGTCCATATATTCGCGAATATTCGCGAATTCGAATATGGCCTATGTCGCTCAACACTAGTGGTGAGTGCCATCTACTTACTCCTTTATACATACCTCTTTAGGGTCTATTCACACGTACAGTATTCTGCGCAGATTTGATGCGCAGGATTTCAAGCTGTGTTCAGCCATTCAGTTTACATTGAGATCTGCAGCAGAAAATCCTGCGCACCAAATGATTTACATTTTTTCTATTTTTTATACAAGTTTTAAAAGGGTTTTCCAGGCAAAAAAAAAGAAAAAAAAAAGAAAAGTCTCTTTACTACATTTCTATGTAGTAAAACAATAAAAAAGTAGATGCTTACTTCTAGAGATGAGCGAACTTACAGTAAGTTTGATTCGTCACGAACTTCTCGGCTCGGCAGTTGATGACTTATCCTGCGTAAATTAGTTCAGCTTTCCGGTGCTCCGGTGGGCTGGAAAAGGTGGATACAGTCCTAGGAAAGAGTCTCCTAGGACTGTATCCACCTTTTCCAGCCCACCGGAGCACCGGAAAGCTGAACTAATTTATGCAGGAAAAGTCAGCAACCGCTGAGCCGAGAAGTTCGTGACGAATCGAATTTACTGTAAGTTCGCTCATCTCTACTTACCTCACATAATTCCCTGCCATTCTGACCGCTTATGTGCTTTTCTTTTTTCTAATTCACTGGGAAGCAGTTAGGAGTCTTTTTTATAGTCTTTTCTACTTGACCTGGATTTACTATTTGATTTGTAAACTACATTTGCAGTAAATCCTGCTGATTCTATCTCCAATCTAATCTGTACTCGACTGGATTACTGATACAATGTTCTGTCCATGTGGGGGCGCCAACAATCATTGTACTGAAAGCATGTAGACAGACAACTGCCTTAGGCTGGGTTCACACTACGTTTTTGCCATACTGTTTTCAATCCGTTTTTCTAAAGAAAACCGTATGGCAAAAAAAACCGGATGGAACAGTATGGAAAAAAGTAAACCATATGCGTTTTGAAACAGTATACTGTTTTTAAAAGTGCATACAGTTCCGTCAGTTTTTATTTAAAAAAAAAACATAAGTTTTTTAAAATTTTGTCCATTTTTAATGGGAGGGGTCTTGGGTGGGGACTTTAGGATTCAAATGCGCATGTGCAAAGTAAAAACGGATACGTTTTTCCTGTATGGAACCGTATACATGTGCGTTTCCCATTGACGTCCATGTTAAAAAAAACTTATGCGGTTGCAGTACGGTTTTTAAACCGGAGCAGCCATTTCGAAGTCCATCCTGCAGTATATCAGCAAGCGACATGAGTTACCGTATTTTTCGTCCTATAGGACGCACCGGCGTATAAGACGCACCGAATTTATGGGTGCAAAATCTAAAAAAATTAAGATTTTGAACCCAATAGTGGTCTTCAACCTGCGAACCTCCAGATGTTCCAGATGTTGCAAAACTACAAAACTACAACTCCCTGCAAAACTACAACTCCCAGCATGCCCAACATCTGGAGGTCCGCAGATTGAAGACCACTGCATAGGAGGTAATACTCACGTGTCCCCGCCGCTCCGGACCCGTCACCACTGCCCTGGATGTGCTCCATCGCTGTCGCCGTGTCCCCGTCGCTCCGGAACGTCTCTGCTGCTGGCTGGGTATCCTCGCTCTCCATCGCCGCCATCACATCGTTATGCACGCCGACGCACGTACGCAAAGACGTGATGACGAGGAAGGAGAGCGCCGGCAATACAGGGGATACCTGAACGGAGAAGACACTGAGGAGGCAGGTAAGGTCCCTCCCAGTGTCCTGTAAGCACTAACCCGGCTATTCAGTCGGGCTGTTCGGGACCGCCGCGGTGAAATCGCGGTGGTCCCGAACAGCCCGACTGAACAGCCGGGTTAGTGTCACTTTCCCTTCAGACGCGGCCGTCAGCTTTGATCGCCGCGTCTGAAGGGTTAATACAGGGCATCACCGCGATCGGTGATGTCCTGTATTAGCCGCGGGTCCCGGCCTTTGATGGCCGCAGGGACCGCCGCGATAGGGGTGTATTCGCCGTATAAGACGCACCGACTTTTTCCCCCCAGTTTTGGGGAAGAAAAAGTGCGTCTTATACGGCGAAAAATACAGTATTTTCTTTTGTGGGGTTTATAGCCACTATATGAAATGGATTTTATTTTCAACTTGAGTAGTTATTTTTTTTATTTTTTTTAATTACTTTAGTGCAGTGGTCTTCAACCTGCAGACCACCAGATGTTGCAAAACCACAATTCCCAGCATGTTGGCTGTCCGGGCATGCTGGGAGGTCTGCAACATCTGGAGGTCTGCAGGTTGGAGACCACTGCTTTAGTGCTTACCTTTTCTGAACCTGTGCGGCCATGTCCAATGCTGGCTCAACGGAGGGTGAAGGTTCCTCAGAGACAACCATGTCGCAGGATAGTATTGAGCAGCCCCGGAGGACGCCTTTTGCTTTCACAAAAAAATTTTTTTTATATATTTTGATGCCTTTACATTTTCTGACATTGCTAAGTGTTGTTTTCCTTGTACAAAATTTCTTGGCGCAAAAAAAAAAAAAAAAAAAAAAAAAAAAAAAAAAGGGATTTGCACCAAAATTGTGCCAAAGCTCGATTGCCGCAAATTATGAATTACTGACTAAAGTTAAAATCACACACAGGACCGTGCAATTTTTGAGAAAGTTGTAAAAATGACAGTGGAGAAGATGCGCCAAACTTTGGCAAAAAAAGACACTGTGCCAAAGTATTGTGCCAAAGTTACGTGAAAACAAACACATAAATCCTTTGATAAATACCCCCCAAAGTGTGCACGGCCCTATGATCTATAGAGCCAACAATTCCATTTGCATAATGATGAAAAAAAATAAAATAAAAATAACAATATCGCCCTCCTGAACAACAACACCCCATCCCCCAAAACAGAGTTTAAATTACCGTATATACTCAAGTATAAGCCGACCCGAATATAAGCTGAGGCCCCTAAATTCACCCAAAAACCCAGGAAAAGTTATTGACTCGACTATAAGCCTAGGGTGGGAAATACATCATCCCCCCCCTGTCATCATCCAGACCCCCGTCATCATCACCCCCCCGTCATCATCCCCCCTGTCATCATCACTCCCGTCATCATCACTCCCGTCATCATCAACCCCCGACATCATCCCCCCTGTCATCATCACCCCGTCATCATCACCCCCGTCATCATCACCCCGTCATCATCACCCCCCGTCATCATCCCCCCTGTCATCATCCAGACCCCCGTGATCATCACCCCTGTCATCATCCAGACCCCCGTGATCATCACCCCTGTCATCACCCCCCCCCCCCCTCTTCATCATCACCGCCTGTCAATCCCTTCATCAGTGGTCTTCAACCTGCGGACCTCCACATGTTGCAAAACTACAAATCCCAGCATGCTCGGACAGCCATCGTCTGTCCGGGCATGCTGGGAGTTGTAGTTTTGAAACATCTGGAGGTCTGCAGGTTGAATACCACTGCGGCCTTCGTCATCATCCAGACCCCCCTTTAGTTTTCTACTCACCTCCCCTCGGGTGAGCTGGTCCGGGCCATCTATGCTGCAGGGACCGTCCGGTGGGGAGGGTTAGTCGTTTCGGCTCACCCTTCCTTCCCACCGAGGGGAGGTGAGTAGAAAACTAAAGGGGGGTCTGGATGATGACGAAGGCCGCAGTGGTCTTCAACCTTCGGGCCTCCAGATGTTTCAAAACTACAACTCCCAGCATGCCCGGACAGCCGATGGCTGTCCGGGCATGCTGGGAGTTGTAGTTTTGCAACATCTGGAGGTCCGCAGGTTGAAGACCACTGAGAAGGGATTGACAGGCAGAGAGTTCACCCGAGTATAAGAGGAGTGGGGCGTTTTCAGTTCGAAAAATCATGCTGAAAAACTCGGCTTATACTCGAGTATATACGGTATCAGTGAATTATGAAAAGATGAAATCATCAGTTTTCACAAAACACTTTTCACGCTTTTTTATTTTTTTTACTTATTCCACTTCTGGTGTTTCTTCTGCTCATTGGATCTGCTGTTTTCTGACCACTGGCTTGTTTCCTTGTTTTCTGCACCTTATTCTGCCTCTGACTTTTCCTCCTGATTCTGACCTTGGCTCTGGCTACTGACTACAGATTTTGTGTTCTGATTTTGTTACTGATGTGCTTGTGTGATTCGGACCTGGCGTGTTGACTTTCCTCCCCTTACCTGTGCACCTTGTAAGGAAGGGACTTTCGCCTAGTTGTGGGCGGTCGTCTATGGCTGATGCTCCAAGTACTTAGGGACAGAAGAGCGGGTAAGATTAGGGCAGCTCTTCCCGATCCTGACCTTTATAGATCCTTTCAGTTTTGAGGAGATAATCTGTCACCAGAGCAGTGTAGCAGTGACTTACCTTTCCTCTCTCCATTCCACACACCCAAATGTTCAGCCAACAGCTATCCCATGTGTATGGCTACCATTATAGTAGAGAATCTATACTTTCCTCTAGACGTAGTAAATGTCCCCCTGTTATGGTTACGGTACTGGGTATAAGATCATTTGTTGTCTGTTTCCATCTTTGATGTATTTATCACCATCATGTATAATATCACCCCTCAGCCATCTTTTCTTTCCAAATTAAATAACCACCTTTGATAAACTGTGGTTTCCCACCTTTGAACCTGTCCTCATATTCCGACCTCATATCCTGACCTCATATACTGACCACATATCCCGACCTCATATCCTGACCTCATACCTTGTCCTCACATCCCAACCTCATATCCTGACCTCATTTACCGACCTCATATCCCGACCTCATATCCCAACCTCATATCCCGACCTCATATCCCGACCTCATACCTTGTCCTCATATCCCGACCTCATATCCCGACCTCATATCCCAACCTCATATCCCGACCTCATATCCCGACCTCATACCTTGTCCTCATATCCCGACCTCATACCTTGACCTCATATCCCAACCTCCTATACCAACCTCATATCCCGACCTCATATCCTGATCTCATATACCGACCTCATATCCCGACCTCATATCCCGACCTCATATCCCGACCTCATATCCAGTCCTCATATCCTGACCTCATATTCTGACCTCATACCTTGTCCTCATATCCCGACCTCATTCCCTGTACTTGCATAGCACTTTAGACAAAATCCCCCACCCTTTAGCTAAAATCCCCCAAACTTCATACAATATGCCATATTCTTTTTTTACTTTACTTTCTGACACTGTGATCAAACTATGTTCTCCTGTGTACCCATGCCCCTTTTGATGCACCCCATGGTCCTATTTGACTGAGCAGCAGCTGCCTGACACTAGTTGATGCAGTTTTCCCATGTTACAATATATACCCCTTATGGGATAAGGCCTCTTTCCCATGAGAGCATTGGTGTTATGTCTGTAATACGGATGTGAAATATGGCTGTATTGCTGATGAAATGGCCTCGGTATGTCGTCAGTACTGTTGCAGTATTGCATATGTATCTCTGCACTGTACAGTAAATACTGACTGCGACTTCTAGACAGAGAATTGAATTACACGTATGGACACAATACAGATCAAATACAGATGCATCTGTTTGTTATTTTCTCTCTAAAAACTTATTTTCTACCTGCAAAATGGATAAAAATAGCACATTTTTAAAATACTCGTTTATTTCATACCCCCATAGAATAACATTAGTTTCATATGTATACAATATGAATGCAAAAAATGCTTGTGTGACGGTGGCCTTAAGGCGGTACTCTGCCCTTAGACATCTTATCCCCTATCCAAAGGCTAGGGGATAAGATGTCTGATCACGGGGGTCCCGCCACTGGGGACCCCCGTGATCTCCCTGCTGCATCCGGCGTTCGTTTAGAGTGTTGGGTGCAGCGCCAGAGGCTCGTGACATCACGGCTAAGCCCCCTCAATACAAGTCTATGGGAGGGGGCGTGACATCCATCATGCCCCCTCCCATAGACGCTCATTGAGGGGGCATGGCTGTGACATCATGAGCGGGTGTGGCCGTGATGCAACGAGCCTCTGCCCCACTTCGTCAGTCATCCAGCACAGAAGTTTGCACCTTGCACCGTGAGTCTGGGGTGCCGCAGCTGGGGTGGGACCCCCGCGATCAGACATCTTATCCCCTATCCTTTAGATAAGGCATAAGATGTCTAGGGGCAGAGTACCGCCTTAAGGCCACCATCACACAAGCATTTTTTGCATTCATATTGTGGTGGAGTACCGCTTTAAACCTAATTTTCCTGTTCTCTGCCTGAGCCTCTATGCAAATTATTTACCAAGCAAACACAGTTCAGCATCATTTGCAACATTTTCAATATTTTTCTCTAGAATCCCACATGTGCTAAAGTTGAGGGACAGAGGCGGTCATGGAGCTGAATCATACGTTTATGACCCCTCAGATGCTTGCTGATATGCTACATGGCTCTGGAATCTGTGCATGTGAAATAGGAATTCCATAGACCAATGGTCTCAAACTGTCGCAAAATTTCAACTTCCAGCATAATGATCACGGCAGGTAATTTTCTTAGCTTTTCTTTTCACCTTCCCAGAGCAACAACTTTTGTAATTTTTCAGTTTACATACACAATACCATCCCTACAGTGATCATGGTGGGGGAAGCATCATGTCTGGAGGAAACCAGGCACTGCCAATCACCTGCCCAATACCATCCCTACAGTGATCATGGTGGGGGCAGCATAATGTCTGGAGGAAACAGGCACTGCCCATCACCTGACCAATACCATCTCTACAGTGATCATGGTGGGGGCAGCATTATGTCTGGAGGAAACCAGGCACTGCCCATCACCTGACCAATACCATCTCTACAGTGATCATGGTGGGGGCAGCATCATGTCTGGAGGAAACCAGGCACTGCCCATCACCTGCCCAATACCATCCCTACAGTGATCATGGTGGGGGCCGCATCATGTCTGGAGGAAACCAGGCACTGCCCATCACCTGCCCAATACCATCTCTACAGTGATCATGGTGGGGGCAGCATCATGTCTAGAGGAAACCAGGCACTGCCCATAACCTGCCCAATACCATCCCTACAGTGAGGCATAGTGGGGGCAGCATAATGTCTGGAGGAAACAGGCACTGCCCATCACCTGACCAATACCATCCCTACAGTGATCATGGTGGGGGCAGCATTATGTCTGGAGGAAACCAGGCACTGCCCATCACCTGCCCAATACCATCTCTACAGTGATCATGGTGGGGGCAGCATCATGTCTGGAGGAAACCAGGCACTGCCCATCACCTGCCCAATACCATCCCTACAGTGATCATAGTGGGGGCAGCATCATGTCTAGAGGAAACCAGGCACTGCCCATAACCTGCCCAATACCATCCCTACAGTGATCATGGTGGGGGAAGCATCATGTCTGGAGGAAACCAGGCACTGCCAATCACCTGCCCAATACCATCCCTACAGTGATCATGGTGGGGGCCGCATCATGTCTGGAGGAAACCAGGCACTGCCCATCACCTGCCCAATACCATCTCTACAGTGATCATGGTGGGGGCAGCATCATGTCTAGAGGAAACCAGGCACTGCCCATAACCTGCCCAATACCATCCCTACAGTGAGGCATAGTGGGGGCAGCATAATGTCTGGAGGAAACAGGCACTGCCCATCACCTGACCAATACCATCCCTACAGTGATCATGGTGGGGGCAGCATTATGTCTGGAGGAAACCAGGCACTGCCCATCACCTGCCCAATACCATCTCTACAGTGATCATGGTGGGGGAAGTATCATGTCTAGAGGAAACCAGGCACTGCCCATAACCTGCCCAATACCATCCCTACAGTGATCATGGTGGGGGCAGCATTATGTCTGGAGGAAACCAGGCACTGCCCATCACCTGCCCAATACCATTCCTACAGTGATCATGGTGGGGGCAGCATCATGTCTAGAGGAAACCAGGCACTGCCCATAACCTGCCCAATACCATCCCTACAGTGATCATGGTGGGGGCAGCATTATGTCTGGAGAAAACCAGGCACTGCCCATCACCTGCCCAATACCATCCCTACAATGATCATGGTGGGGGCAGCATTATGTCTGGAGAAAACCAGGCACTGCCCATCACCTGCCCAATACCATCCCTACAGTGATCATGGTGGGGGCAGCATCATGTCTGGAGGAAACCAGGCCCTGCCCATCACCTGCCCAATACCATCCCTACAGTGAGGCATAGTGGGGGCAGCATCATGTCTGGGGGAAACCAGGCACTGCCCATCACCTGCCCAATACCATCCCTACAGTGAGGCATAGTGGGGGCAGCATCCTGCTGTGGGGGTAATTTTCTGCAGCTTGGACAGGGAGGGGGAGCACAGAGTGCTCTGGACCTCAGACTGGTCCAAAGGTTCACCTTCCAACAAGACAAAATTACCCTAAACACACGGCCAAGACAACACAGGAGCAACTTAGGGGCAACTCTGTGAATGTCCAGGAGTGGCCCAGACTGAGCCCTGACCTAAACCCTCTGGAGAGACCTAAAATTGGCATCCGTCAACAGTCCCCATCCAACCTTACAAGGCTTAAAGGGGTATTCCAGGCAAAAACTTTTTTTTATATGTATCAACTGGCTCCGGAAAGTTAAACAGATTTGTAAATGACTTCTATTAAAAAATCTTAATCCTTCCAATAGTTATTAGCTTCATAAGTTTTCTGTCTAACTGCTCAATGATGATGTCACGTCCCGGGAGCTGTTCATGATTGGAAAATATCCCCATAGGAACTGCACAGCTCCCGGGATGTGAGTCATCAGAGAGCAGTTAGACAGAAAGCAGCATCTCAACTTCAGAACCTAATAACTATTGGAAGGATTAAGATTTTTTGATAGAAGTAATTTACAAATCTGTTTAACTTTCCGGACCCAGTTGATATATATAAAAAAGTTTTGGCCTGGAATACCCCTTTAAGAGAGACTGGAGAAGACTGGAGGCTGTAAAGGCTGCCAAAGGGGCTTCAACTAAGTCCTGGGTAAAGGGTCTGAATTATGTCAATGCAGTATTTAAATTTTTTCCTTTTCAATAAATTAACAAAACATTCTGCTTTTATTATGGGGTATTAGGTGTAGAATGATGGGGGGGGGGGAAGCTTGATTTTTTATTTCGGCACAAGGCTGCAACATAACAAAATAAAACATATAAAAACAGTGCATTGTAGGTTCATCCATTGTTGACACTGTAACCCATCTGGGTCATCAAATGAGTAGATGGTTAAGTATTCTAGACTTTTCATAAATTAGGCTACTTTTATGCGTAAAGAGAAGGGTTCCGATAGGAACTATGCATCAGCAATAGTTATTTATCCAGCAATATTGATGCCAGCTGTTTACAAAAATCTGCCAGTGAACACGTGCCATAATGCAGAAGATGTTTGTGTCATCGTGTTGAAATACCAGATTTCAAATTGTCGGCACAAAGGTTATTAAAAATGCAAATCACTCATGGGACAGTCAGCTGGCAGAGGATGGCATTCTTGTGGCTTACATGATGTGTTGTATGGTGCAACCCTCCCATGTGTTTGTGTCAAAAGGTCTTATTGTAGGAATTTCTGTATTAGAAGAGGTACTGTAGGACAGGTCATAACTTAGGACAGTGTTTCCCAACCAGGGTGCCTCCCGCTGTTGCAAAACTACAACTCCCAGCATGCCCGGACAGCCAACGGCTGTCCGGGCATGCTGGGAATTGTAGCTTTGCAACAGCTGTAGGCACCCTGGTTGGGAAACACTGACTTAAGACACCATTTTACAGAAAAACTTGTTAAAGGGGTTTTCCAGGAAAAAACTTTTATATATATATATATATATATATATATATATATATATATATATATAGAAGAAACAATCCAAATGAAGAAGCACCATGCGTGGCTGTTGCCAAGGATTCCAGATCCTGTTGGGTGCTCAGCTCCAGGGTCCGACTCAGGCCCCAAGTAATTCACCAAAAAACAAAGAGAGCGGCACTCCAAGTACGTGTAACCCCGTGCGGGTGTATTTATTCACACATCTGTAGAAAAGCGCAACGTTTCGGCTCCTCAATAGAGCCTTTCTCAAGCACCAAGAGAAAGGCTTGAGAAAGGCTCTATTGAGGAGCCGAAACGTTGCGCTTTTCTACAGATGTGTGAATAAATACACCCGCACGTACTTGGAGTGCCGCTCTCTTTGTTTTTTGGTATATATATATATCAACTGGCTCCAGAAAGTTAAACAGATTTGTAAATTACTTCTATAAAAAAATCTTAATCCTTTCAGTACTTAAGAGCTGCTGAAGTTGAGTTGTTCTTTTCTGTCTAAGTCCTCTCTGATGACACCTGTCTCGGGAACCGCCCAGTTTAGAAGCAAATCCCCATGGCAAACCTCTTCTACTCTGTGCAGTTCCCGAGACAAGCAGAGATGTCAGCAGAGAGCACTGTTGCCAGACAGAAAACAACAACTCAACTTCAGCAGCTGATAATTATTGAAAGGATTAAGATTTTTAATAGAAGTAATTTACAAATCTGTTTAACTTTCTGAAGCCAGTTGATATATATATATATATAAAGAAGTTTTTGCCTGGATAACCCCCTTTAACTTCAGAAAAGTTTTTTCCTGGAATACCCCTTTAAGTCAGTCAGTTAGAACACCACAAAACAACTCAATGCATGAAATACAGGACAATAAAACACCCCTCAAATTATACTTTTTCTAAAACCAGATACCTTCTTGGATTCGAATCAGTTTTTAATACTTTTTTCTGTGATAGAGATGTTACAATTTGGATCCAAAAGAATTTTTTTAAAC
The DNA here is from genome assembly GCF_029499605.1 of Hyla sarda. Lineage (NCBI taxonomy): Eukaryota > Metazoa > Chordata > Amphibia > Anura > Hylidae > Hyla > Hyla sarda. Next base: position 203,627,339 of record NC_079195.1, read on the forward strand.
ATGTGCAAATAAGGGCCCAAGTCCTAAAGGAACACATGGGAAGGGAGTTCCCGCACTTTTTTTTCACAGCAGGAACACCGTTTCCATCAGAGCTGTAGCTAGCTCCTTTTGTGCCTGAGGCAAGCCCAGAAAATAGCGCCCTCCTCCCCTTTTCAACACTTATCCCCTATTCTTCGGATAGGGGGATACATTTTTCTAACCCGGAGTACCTCTTTAAGGAATCAGTAATTAAGTAGGAAGGTGGGTGGGGTGGTGGTTAGGTAGGTAGGTGGGTTAGGTGGTTAGGTATGTGTAGAGGTAGGTAAGTGGGGAAGGGAGTAGGTAGGTAGGTGGGTTGGTTTGGTATGTGGAGGGGGGTAAGCAGATGGGGTAGACAGGTGGGGGGAGGTAGGTAGGTAGGTGGGTTGGTTAGGTATGTGGGGGGGGGGTTAAGCAGATGGGGGTAGACAGGTGGGGGAGGTAGGTAGGTATCTGTTCTGTGGAGATCCTAAGTTTCCCACTTTTTGCTGTTTAAATACCTATATGGTGGCACTGGCAGGTGGTAGCAAAAACAAGAGGCCTAGCGACATTCAGCAGCAGAACATGCAGTCAGACAGGTGGAATTGTAGGTACAGGCAGACAGATGGTGGGCAGTTGGCGCATCCCCTGAGCGCTCCTCTCTTGACGGACGCTCCCCCCCGTCACTGACATAGCGGTGGTTAGAAGCTACCGAGCAACGCAGAATAGTGCGCATCCCTTGCGGCCTGTGAATGGTGATGCATATAGTGTATGCATTGCTGCTCCCAAGGGGCACATACACCATTTTCGCATAAAATAATAACTCCACACCAGGACAACATCATTTCACCAGGACAACATTTCTTCTGCAGTGACTAATACCATCATACTGTTATTAAATAAAAAACGCTATACAGAGACCAATAACACCACCATCTAAGGGACAAATAATTGTACCTCACCATGACCACCATATAGTGACATAATAATACTGCCATACTAATACTGAATAAAACCACTATACACAGACCATCACCAATAACACCACTATATACAGACCAACATCACCATTAACACCACTGTACACAGACCAATATTACCATTAACACCACTGTACACAGACCAATATTACCATTAACACCACTATACATAGACCAATATCACCATTAACACCACTGTACACAGACCAATATTACCATTAACACCACTACACACAGACCAATATTACCATTAACACCACTGTACACAGACACACATCACCATTAACACCACTATACATAGACCAATATCACCATTAACACCACTGTACACAGACCAATATTACCATTAACACCACTGTACACAGACCAATATTACCATTAACACCACTATACATAGACCAATATTACCATTAACACCACTGTACACAGACCAATATCACCATTAACACCACTGTACACAGACCAATATTACCATTAACACCACTGTACACAGACCAATATTACCATTAACACCACTGTACACAGACCAATATTACCATTAACACCACTAAACATAGACCAATATTACCATTAACACCACTAAACATAGACCAATATTACCATTAATACCACTGTACACAGACCAATATTACCATTAACACCACTACACACAGACCAATATTACCATTAACACCACTACACACAGACCAATATCACCATTAACACCACTATACACAGGCCAATATTACCATTAACACCACTGTACACAGACCAATATTACCATTAACACCACTACACACAGACCAATATTACCATTAACACCACTACACACAGACCAATATCACCATTAACACCACTATACACAGACCAATATTACCATTAACACCACTGTACACAGACCAATATTACCATTAACACCACTACACACAGACCAATATTACCATTAACACCACTACACACAGACCAATATCACCATTAACACCACTACACACAGACCAATATTACCATTAACACCACTGTACACAGACCAATACCACTAAATATTACCACGACACTATGACCCCCACCATTACCACCATATAATGATGGGATAATATTACCATACTGATACTGAATAAAATCACTATACAGAGACCATTATCACCACTATACAAGGGACAAATAATTGCACTACACCATGAACATTATCATTACCATCATATAGTGACAAGATAATACTGCAATACTGACATAAATATAACCACTGTATACAGACCAGAATCACCAATAAAACCACTATACACAGACCAGTTTCACCAATACAGTAAGACCACTATACAAGCAACAAATAATACCACCACAATATGACCACTACCATTACCACCATATAATGATGGGATAATATTACCATATTGATACTGAATAAAACCACTATAGACAGACTAATATCCCCCATACAGTGACCATATAGCAGTGATTTCAGCTCTACACAGGCACTGCAGACCATATTATTGATTACATACAGTTTCATCAGGTGACGTCTTCTCTAAATGGAGTCAATCACTTTTCTTTTTCTTCTCCATCCGGCCCAGACCGTCATGTCAATTCTTCCATCCAAAATTCGTCTCCATAGAACCTGCCAGACAAACATTTTAGCACCTATAGCGCTCCATACAGTATTAATAACCCCTTGGTGTCTCACACAGTAGAGTAAGTAGATAAGCGGATTGGGGGAAGAATAGGTAGGTACCCCCACTAATTAGATCCTTTCACATGGTTTCCCCCATTACCAAGTAAGTGCCTGTAGGTAGGTCCCGATGTAGAAACCTGTTGGTATTTACTCCCTGTAGGCAGTAGCAGCCTCCTATAAGTAGGGGTTACTCCCTGTAGGTAGGTCCCATTGTAGATGGCAGCCCCCCTTTATTGAGTTTAAGTCCCCAGTATATGGTTGCAGCCCCCCATATATATTAGTAGAAGGCCTCCCATATAAAATAGTAGCAGCCCCCATTAAGGTTGTAGCAGCAGCCACCCTAGGTAGTAGTCATAGTTGAAGCCCCCTTTAGGTAGTAGTAGTAGTAGCAGCAGCCCCCTTTAGGTAATAGCAGCCCACTTTAGGTAGGTAGTAGTAGTAGCAGCACATTTTAGGTATACACATCCATCATACACACACATCATACATGCAAACATCACACATACATACACACATCATACATACACGCACATCATACATACATCTGTCTAGCTAACACACATCTATCATACATATGCACATCTATAATATATACATCATGCATACATACAAACATCACACATACATACACACAATACATGCATACATACACATCATACATACATCCGTCTAGCTTACACACATCTATCATACATACACACATCTATCATACATACACAAACATCCTAAATATACATGCATAATACATACACATACATCATACATACAATCATACATACACACATCTAGCTTACACACATCTATCTTACATACACACACACATCTTACATGCATTACATACACACATATCCTACACACACACATCATACATACATACATACATGCAGACATCATACATACACATATCATACATACACCTGCCACTGCCCCCTTACATCATACATTACATACATACATATCATACATATACAAATACATATACACACATCATACACATATCATACATATACACATCATACATACACAGACATCATGCACACACATATCATATATACACCCGCTGCTGCCTCCCCACTTCATACATTACATACATCCACATCATACATATACAAATACATATACACACACATCATACATACACATCATGCATACACACTGCCCCCCCACAACATACATTACATACATACACACATACATATATACATACTCACATCATACATTTGTGTATGTATGATGTGTGACACATTATGCATACACATAGCATACATACATCCACCGCTTCCCACCCACATCATACATTACATACATACATACATATACACATACACACATCATACACTTACACACACATCATGCATACACACACATCATACATACACACAGAGCATGCATGCACATATCATACATAGACCCGCCGCTGCCCCCATATCATACATTACATACATACATACACACATCACATATCTACACATCATACATATACACACATCATACATACACATATCATACATACACCCGCTGCTGCCTCCCCACATCATACATTACATTCACACATACACAAATCATACATACACACACATCATGCATACACCCACCGCTGCCCCCCCCACATAATACATTACATACATACACACATATACACACATAATTAAAGGGGTATTCCAGGCAAAAACATTTTATCCCCTATCCGAAGGATAGGGGATAAGATGTCTGATCGTGGGGGGTCCGCTTCTGAGACCCCCGCGATCTCCCTGCAGCACCCGCATTCAATGCGGGTGCTGCATCTCCAGTTTCAGAAACCTCCGGGTTTCCGGGACTGGGGACGTGACTGTGGGGACGTGACTGTTGCAAAACTACAACTCCCAACAAGACGTGACTGTGGGGACGTGACTGTTGCAAAACTACAACTCCCAGCATGCCCGGACAGCCAACGGCTGTCCGGGCATGCTGGGAGTTGTAGTTTTGCAACAGCGGGAGGCACGCTGGTTAGGAAACACTGCTCTAGAGTAACTAAATTGTTAGCATAAAAATGAGTGTAGAATTGGTCCAAGGGTCATTGAAACACTATGGAGGGATTAACAAACACCAGGACACCTTGGCACCATAATGGAGGGCCCATTTTGTTTTTTATTATGTGGGACCCCTTGCGTTACTTATCAGATTTTTTCCATCTGATTCATGAGCTGCTCTGGTTTCCGTGGCTTCTGCGGTTGTATCGCCTGCTGGTAGATTTACAAGGTCAGTCAATTTCTTGGAAAATGCAGGTGTCTCTAATATTTTATGCATTCAGTATGTATGCCGGAGGTTACCATGAGATCTCCCCAGCTCAAGGTCGACCTAAACAGCAACTCTAGGTGGATATATAACAATCCTTCTAATTCAGCTACCTGCAGATTTTATCCATAGGGGACAGTAATACAGACCTTAGAGCTCATGTAGCAAATACTCCTTTAGACCGTGTTCACACTGCGTAGAATGTTCACCTGGAAAACATGGGCTGACATTCCGGATATTTTCATGTTCCGACGGTGATTGGACCACTTGAAAATGCGCCGTTTTCACAGACGGCAATGCGTTTCCGAGCGGAATCCACAGAAATCGGGAACTCCATGGCAAGAACATGCATAGTGCAGTCAAATCCTATTGAAATCAATGGGACTCTGCTGCCGAGGAATTTCTGAGCGGAATATTGCCATGGAATTCGGGACAGAAATTTCGCCATGTGAACGCGGCCTTACCTCATGACAATGGTTAAATGGAACCTGCGACTAGATTTCAGGAGAATAAACAGAGCTATGATGCTATAAAAAGAAGTTATAACACAGAGCTCGCTGTATGTTAATGGAGTACTATGGTGCAGTAAAAAAATTCTCCCGGCCACAAGAAAAGTTAGACAACCAGCATCCGAACCACTTGCTCAGCCAGCCACTTGGGGCATGTCAATTTTGGCCAATGGGCGGAGTCAAGGAATCAAAAATCCTTTTACCAGCCATGCTTGCTGACTCTCTACTTTGGGTAAAAACCCCTCGTATATCCTCTGACTGGTGATTTAGGGGAGAGAAGGGTTTGACATGTTTACTTGACCCAACTGCCCAACCCTTTTGTTTTTTTCTGGGTGGGAGTTACCGTATGCCTCCACTAGAGCTGTCTGGCAGTGGCTTACCTCTCATTCACAACACATGAGCATGCTGTGTTTACGAAAAACTTCGGCTGACCCCCAAAAAATTCACAATACCCAGTAAGAAATGTAAAAAGCATTATAAGTATGGCATTTTATATTTGCCTATTGACTTACAGCCAAAATCTGGCCCCAGTGTTTTTTCACCTAAAAAACTCAATGTTTTTTTAATGTTTTTTGTTTATTTTTTCCAGAAAGACATGTTTGTAAACACCATAATCATATCGCTTATATAGAGATACAAAATAAGGAAGAATCTGAATCTAGTTTACCACATCTATTTACATTATGTTTCTTTTACTTCTCTAATTTGTCTAAAATAACAAGAAAATAAACAACATTTCAAAATCCTGATAAAAAAAATATCCTGCTTTTTTAAGTCTACAGCTACTATGCAGACTCATGTGACTCTATATTAGGAGACTACTAATCCTGACTAGTCAGATCCAGCGGTCATACTCTCCTCCATTGGTCTCCTATTTCATGAACCCCATTAAATGTACCGTATATACAGTAATTTATAAGTAAGGGATGATGGCTGCAAGATCAGATTACGCTGGGTTTGTTTGTAATCTGTAACCGTGGAAACACATAGGTCTGCAAAAGAGCTGGAGACAAAAAATTATATATTTTTTAATTGAAGGGTTTGTTTCTAGATAGACAAAGGACAAGTGATAACTGTCTGATCATTAAGGTTCCCATCACTTGGGCCAATCATAAAAACATGGGTCCCATGATCCCTAATGGAATCAAGTCGGCCAGCTATAGTCAACCCAAGCAATCAGACACTTCTCATTTATCCTGTGCATAGATGATATGTGTTGATCTTAGAGCAAACCTCTTTAAAGGGGTACTTTGCCCCTATACATGCTATCCCCTATCCAAAGCATAGGGGATAACATGTCTGATTGCGGTGGCCCAACCTCTGGGACCCCCTGCGATCTTCTTGCTGGCGCTGCAGCGTTACAGTCACGGATGCCTGGGGCTAGTACACAGCCGTTGTGCCTTCTCCCATAGACATGAATGAAGGGGGCGTGGCGGCTGTGATCGCCAGTCATCCGGCATGGAGCAGAGTTCACCCCGTGCACCGGATTACTGGGTTGTCACGGCAGAGATTGCAGTGGTCCCCAGCAGCCGGACCCCTGCGATCAGACATGTTATCCCCTATCCTTTGGATAGGGAATAACATGTCTAGCAGCAGAGTACCCCCTTAAGGGTAGGGTCACACACAGCACATCCACAGTGTATTTAACGCTACGGATGTGCTGACAGCAGTCACAGCGCTATGGCAGAGCAAGCTCCCTACTGCAGCTGGGTTGCTCTGTGTGTCCGTTTATGACTGCTGGCAGCGCATTCACAAAGTGAAATACGATACAGATAGCACACCCTATGTGTGTGACCCTACCCTATGACTGTTTGCACCATTGGTTCATTGTATTAAAAAAGTGTTTGCAAGTGTAAAACAAGAGACCAGTATGGAAAACATCTTTGTTTTGAGTTTTCAGGAACCCATAAAATATATTTGTAATGTTGAATAATTTTATAACCAAGGCACTAGCTAGTTTTAAACTAGTATCCTGCAGCCGCAACATCATTGGAACATTAAGAACCAGTGATAAAGCCCAACATTGAGTATTTGACTGTGAATCTGTAATGTGATTGACCTCATCTTGTTCCACCAGAGTCTTTTAAGGGAATGTGTCTCCAAGAATGTTTTCCCTATTTAGAGCTAGATGCTTAAACATGTTCTTTTATTTCTCATCTGTTTATATTTTCTGATTATCAGTTTTATTATTTCATTTTTTGTACATTATTATGGAGGCTACCATCTTCTGTAAACTGTTTTTCACAGCATTTAGTGATATGTTTAACAGCATGCTATACTGCAAACCCCATGGACAAAGACACAACAGAAAGGACCTGTCACCTGTTCCATTCATTTGAACTGAAGATGCTACTGAACATTCTCTGTGACCTTTTCATGGTTAATTCTGCAGGGAGCAGGGTGCTGAGTTCTACTGTAAATGGTGGTGAATCCAGTGTTATCTGCCTTCTGGTGTCACCTTTCCCTATACTCCTGTTTGTGGACCCACCCAAGATTTCCACTCAAGGGCAGGTCTCACAGGACTCCTGCTAATGGGAACGGTGTTCCTGCTGTAGAAAAAGTGCAGGAACTCAGTTCCCACAGGCTCCTGCAGGACTTGAGCCCTGGACCTGTTCCATTCATTTGAACTGAAGATGATACTGGGCATTCTCTGTAACCTTTTCATAGTTAATTATACAGGGAGCAGGGTGCTGAGTTCTACTGTGAATGGTGGTGAATCCAGTGTTATCTGCCTTCTGGTGTCACCTTTCCCTATACTCCTGTTTGTGCTGAAAAGAAAGACATTACTGGGGAATTATCTGTACAGAACAAAAACTGTATGAACTTATACCGCATACAAAAATATGCTAACACTAAGGCGGAAAATACAGACTATAGTTGGAATATAGCCTTAGGCTATAGAGCCATAGCTAGAGAGCCATAGGTTAGGCAATGATGCATTAGGAGCTTAACTACAGTGTGTATATGGGTTATTTGTGTGCTTAGGCGTTGAGAATAAAGAATAGATTGTTCATGTTGATATAAAGTTAATGAATTGTTTGTATCATGCTGTCTTATATATGAATAGAAGCATTTTCTTATAAAAGAATGGCTTATATTCCGCAAGGCAAGTCCTGGACCGATCCAGTGCACCGCATGGCCTCACACGCAGCTTCATGCCTTTATAGGGTCATTGATTTGCTGCTAATGTGTCTTGTCTATTCTTTGCCAGCCATTATTATTCATTGTAAAGGATCTTCTGGCAAGATTTTGAAATGTATGTAGGAACTTTTTCTTTCTTTGCACGACACAATAGACACAATAAACTAGTATTGAATCCATAACACTTGAATGATCCACATCTTGGTTTGAACCCAAAGCTTATGTACAAGTATATACATTACATAGAGCTGCCATAGAGGAGCATGAGACCACTATTGTACCAAGGTATTCATCCAATTTAAAGGGAACCAATCTTTAGATTTTACCATATATAATGCTTGGCAACACTTGGAAAATCTTATCCTCCCCATCCCCAGGAAACGTTTCCCCCCCAGGGATCTTGGAAATATAAAGTTATAAAGTCGTCGCTCCCCGGCCGCCCAGAAAGTCGCCCCCTGGGTGGGGACTTATACTCACCAGCACCTGTCCCTCCCCATTGCTCTGGCTGTTCCCCCGCCCAGTAGGCTTGATTGGTGGCTTGCGTCATCGCTCTGCTTACTAAGCAGATGGAGCAGAGCGGTCAGGCGAGCCATCAATCAAGCCAAGGGGGTGTCACCACAGCCGAAGCGACAGGTGCTGGTTAAGTACAAGTCCCCGCCCAGGGGACTACTTACAGGAGTGGCCGGGGGGGATTTTATAGCTTCATATCTATAACTCTCAGCCTTTCCTTTATACCTGTCCTCTAGTTATCATCTGTTCCTGGCTTTCAGTTCAATAATTGCCGTTAAAAGCTTGAACGTGTGAACACAGCCTTAGGCTTACTCAACACTGAGAAACAATAAACACCAATATCAACTTACTACATAATAGTCTATTACATTTCCTTAGGTTGCATTCTTCCCTTGCCCTTTGGAATATCGCTGTGCATACTTAAAGCTATACAACTTCTAGCATAAATGTTGTCAATGTTTATTAAGTTATAGTCAGTATTTATGAATAATGGCTGTGGTATGTGTTTTTTATTTACAAAAAAGAGTGTGGTGTCCGGGTACCGTATTGCATACCGTACCTTGTATGGTGGTCCCCAAAGTCAGAGTTACTACATTCAGGTAGTGTCCCCTAGGTGGTACAGCCCCTAGTCGCCTCTTCTACTCTAATTCTATAATGTTTCTATGTACATATTAAATAATGTATATTTAATATAATATATAGTATGCTTACCTTGTTAGCGTCGCAGGACCTTTGGTCATGTGACTATGTTGATTCCTCTATGGTATATTAGAGGACTGGTATGTTAGAGGACCTATGGAGGTCCTTGGGTCACATGCTACCCATAATTCTATGTAAAGGTGATTGACAGAAGTATTGGACCAATTAGCTCTAGTCCAGCCCCTGCCCATATAAGGGAACTGTAGGCAATTATCGCTCTCTTGGGTTGCTGCTCTCGCAACTTTCAAAGACACGGTAGGTCAGAAAACCTACCGGCCTCAGCCTAAACTAAACCGTGAGTTCTAATCTAATCCCAGCTAACGTGACTACTGGACCGAAACTAAATCCCCTAAATCCAGTGGAACAGCGCATATCAGTCTACAGACTCTAAAACCCTTAAGGTCCCAACCACTGTCAATCCCTTAGAGACTTTGCAATCCCTCAACATACGATGGTAATCCATTCCAAATGAACCATCGTTTGTTGAAACTATCGTATGTTGAGGGATCCATGCAATGTAAAGTATAGGACGTTACACTCACCTGTCCCCGCTGCTCCGGACCCGTCACCGCAGCCCTTGATGTCGCCCTCCATCGCTGTCGCTGCGTCCCCGGGGTGTCCCCGCCGCACCGGACGTCTCTGCTTCCCGAGGTTCCTCGCTCTGTCGCCGCCATCACGTCACTAAGCACGCCGCTCCTATTGGATGACAGGACGGCGTGTGTGGCGACGTGATGACGACGGAGGAGAGTGCCGGCTATGCATGGGATCCTGAAGAGGACGCTCCGGAGCCCCGAAGACAGTTAGGAGACCATCAACGGAGCACATGGGGCACCGTAAACGGCTATCCGACAGCACCTGAAGCAGTCTGCGCTGCCGGATAGCCGTTTATGCGATGGCCCCGACATACAAAAGCATTGTATGTTGATGCTGCCTTCAACATTCAATTATTCTATACCTCCCTATTGCTTTTGGGAAGGGTGGCGGTAGGACAAGCATCACGAATAGAAAGGGTTAACCAGACACCCTTTAGTCATCGCAGAGCTACACCCCATATACCCTACTCCCCCAGGCTATCACAAGAGCAAGTCAGGCAATTTGGTGCAATTTCAGAAATGACTGTCATGTGTGAATTTACCCCACCTTTCAGGTGATAGAAGGTCTTTCAGAGGTAATTCCTTGTGTGTTACTGCAGGGCAGTTTAGTAGCTTCATTGTGAATGTCCTTTATTTTACATTTCATTTTACATCTTTGCATTAGCTCACAGTGTTATTAATCCGACATGGAGTAGGGGGCGTGTCCCTCCTTGTGGTTGTGAGATATGATTGTGCACCTGCTCATGCAGCCTTGTCCATGACTCAGGGACAAGCCAGAGGCTGCTGCACGACTGGTTAGTGTCCGAGAAGTATGGGAACCCCTAATGGTGGGATTATGATTGGCTGTTTTCTTGATAAATGACTAGAAAATTGTGAAACAAACATATAACAAAAGGTGTCTAATTTGCATCCTTAAAAACTTATAATTATAAAACTTGGATAAACATGTAAACATACAAACATATGGTTTGTAAACTTAATTATATCAAATATCCAGACTTTTTAAACATGTCCATCCTAACCATATTGAAACATTTTTACAAATAAAAAAGAAATGTAGACAAAGTAAATGAAAAAATATATATATCTATTTCAAATAACAATGTGATCTGCTTATATTAATGAGCAATTTGAACAAATTTTTGTAATGTGTGTCTTTTATGCCACTTTTTTATGGTGGTGATTTGCACAATTTTAAAGGGGTTGCACCAAATTTTGCGCCTTTTCAAAAAAGTCACTCCCCTCACGTCCGGGACCTCTGAAGAAGCAGAGAGGTGCAGAGCAGCCCGTGCAGAAGAGCAGGCCTCTGATGCGCCCGCAGTGAAGACCGCAATGCTGCTCCTGCCATGTCACCATCTCCTGCCTCTGAGGTGAGCGCGTCGCGGCCCCCGCCGGCATTAGACCGTGCTGTGCGGAGCATACAGGGCTGCCTCCCGGGTGCCTGGGAGGCTGTGGCCTCCTCTCCCCCACAAGGATTACAACAAGGCCCGTCTTCAGTCCCCCTCAGGGTACAGGCAGCACCGTGGGGTCCTACACTCCCCCCCCCAATGTTGGTGAGGGGGGCTGCCACCCTGCTGCTCAGAGGATCCTCCATGGTGGCCCTGCTCTGGCCCCTGTGGACTGGCCCCCACTGCCACTTACCGGCCCCCCTCCTATGGTGGCTTTCTACTCCTTGCCCCCCACACCCCCGGGCCCTCAGTATGCGGGGGCACCTCCATCTCTGCAATGGTCCTTGGGCTCCTCCTGGGGGCCCACTGAACTGCGCCCCGCTACAATGTCTGGCCCTGATCTAGGACCCCCTTCTCCCGCTCCACCAGCCCTGGGTGGCGCCCTGGACAGGGGGGCATTGTGTCTCTCTCCAGGGGACCCCCCTCCAAGTCTACAGGGGACACCACCTGTTTTTCGGCCCCCCATCATGGACTGTCACTCTCCCTGTGGTCCTCAGTATACGGGCCCGGGATCCTCCCGGGATACCCAGTCCCAGGTCCTAGGCTCTGACAGGCCGGTTACTTTGGCAGATCTCCGCTCTCTCCTCGCCTCCTTACCCACTAAAGAGGACTTTTCGATTATAGCTAAACAAATAGTAGAGGAGTGCAAACAGGAGTTTATTCATCTTCGCTCGGAAGTGACTTCTCTATCATCTAAAGTGTCTGTGATTGAGACGGCTCAGGACTCTGCTTCTGCCAAAGTTAAAATTCTCCAGGAAACAGTGCGGATACATGGTGAACAACTGTTCGTACTACAACAACATTTAGATGACGATAGAGAATCGCAACAGGCAGAATAATATCCGCGTTCGTGGTCTGCGAGAAATGGTGGGCCCAGATGAACTGTATCCGGCATTGTTGGCGATTTTCAATGACCTATTGGACAGATCACTAGATGCTCATATTGAACTGGATAGGGCCCACAGAGCCTTACGGAATCCTGATGATAGCTGCCCCAGAGACGTTATCTGCAGAGTACACTTTTATGCTATCAAGGAGGACATCCTCCGGTTTGCCAGGGCAAGGCGGCGCATACTTTACAAGGATGTTGAGATACAATTGTTCCCTGACCTTTCCCGACACACTCTAGCCCAACGTGCTGCTTTGAAACCCCTTCTAGAGGTTCTTAGAGAGAAGGATATCCCCTATCGCCGGGGTTTCCCATTTGCCCTGATGGTCCACAGGGAGGGCATGATGTACACTTTGCGCTCTCCAGAAGATTTACCGGGATTTCTAAAAGACTTGGACATTGCCCCCCCCCCCCCCCCTCTCTCTTCCGGATTGGCCCACGCTTGCATCTTCTGCCCCTAAGAGACAGATGCCACGTTCTCCTCAAAGGTCCCCCAAGCAGGCCCGCTCAGGCGCCCCCCCCCCCCCCCCGGGGTCGTCGCCGCCAGAGATGGGTCACCCGCTGGGAGTCAGTCTCTTCCTCCTCTCGGCCTGACCGGGCTCCTGATGGCTGATTCAGACAACTGTTCATTGCTGCATAACTAACTTGTTCTGTTTGATTGCCCTTTCTCTCTTTTCCCCACAGGTCATGTTGTGAATGGGCTAATGCCACTTTGCTGTGGTTCTCAGTTCAGTGTCCTTACCCCTTTCTTCTGTCTGGGTACTGTCTTGTTCGCTCATCTTCTCCGAGTTTCCTTATGTCTCAGTACATTTTTTTTGCTACATGTTTGCTAGTGCTGTACTCACTTGTCCTTCTTTGTCGAACTTTCCTCTTGTGGTGCCGGGCTCGGGCTTACCTTCAATTGTGACATTTTTTCTCTTCGCTTCCTCCTCAGGCTAATGTACACCGTGCGCTTACACCATTTGAACACCTTTGTCTTGCTTCCTCGTATCCTGGGCATGCCATTTCTTTAATATACGACCTGTAATTATCCGCTAGGACACGCTCCCTGCCAGCGTATTGTCGGGTCTTGGAATCCGAACTAGGTAAATCATTTTCTGATGAGGAATGGGCACGTTGCTTCCAATTAACCCATAAAGCGGTGATTGCCTCTAAATCTTAAGAAACATGCTACAAAATTCTGTCTAGGTGGTACCGAGTGCCCTCGCAATTGCATCGCTGGTACCCCTCTGTTCCCAGCTCGTGTTGGAGATGTGGCAATGCTGAGGGTACGATGTCGCACATATGGTGGGGTTGCCCGGTCCTCATGAGATTCTGGAGGGCGGTTCTTCAGGTGGTGGCTGAGGTCACTGGAGTGCAGGTTCCTCATACCCCGGAGGCTACCCTACTTTTTTAATGTTTCCCATGGCGCTTGTGACATATAAACGACCCTTAGTGAGACACCTATTGCATGCTGCCAATTCAGTTATCCCTAGGAGGTGGAAGTCCCCTGACCCTCCTACTATTGAAGAATGGATGGCCGAAGTAGCACAAACCCGCCGCATGGAGGAATTACTGGCTGTCCTCCCGGAGGATGTTATGAGACTAGGCGCGACTTTTTTTTTTTTTGTATTTCGCCTTTGCCTGCCTTTTCAGTCCCTTACCCGTGTGTTTAGTGACAGATTTTTGCTCTTGAATCACATCCCACGCTCTCTGCTGGTGATCGGTTCCGCGGCCTCTCACTATGTGTTTCTTTATTTGTATTTACTTTCTGCTACGCTGTTTTTCCTTTTTTTGTGCTTTTTCACCTTTGCTTTCTCTCTTTCTGTGTTATTGCGTGTGTATGTGCCCTTCATTTGCTCTTACCCTATTTATACTGGTGTTCGATACATGATGATACTCTGATAATGTATACTCGTGCATCTAGTGAACAGCTGACCCATTTGTTATTATCTTTAACTGGATTGTTGAGCAGTATGCTGGCTCGCTGTTATATCCTGAACGCGTTTTCTGTTCCTTATATATTTCATGCTATGCTATTTGTTTGATGCACGCATTTTCCATTGCACTTTTGTGGAACGATTGGTATATTACTGTATTTTGTTGCCCCACACAGACTCGGCCTACACTGGCTGTTGGGCTTGTATATTGTTCACATGTTTATGTATACCTCTGTTCATTCTTTTCCGAAATAAAAACATTTTTGAATTTGAGAAAAAAAAAAAGTCACATTTTCATAAATTCCTGACCACTGCAAAAACTCGACTCAAAACATGCATACTACAGCCAAAAACAGCCAAAAATGCGCATATTTGAAAAGTCACAAAAAAAGTCGTAAAAAACACACTGCGCCAAAATATTGAGACAATTTTACCCCAAAAAACGAGGGTAAAATGCTTCATAAATACCCCCCCCAGGTTATTTTCAGGCATGCATCCATAAATCATCGAAAATTTGCATCTGTTTTTGGAAAAATGAATTAATGTTCTATGTCATTCTATATCTATTATTGTCTGTGTGCACAGCGTAAAATTAACGGTCGTATTTTCCACATCCTTAAAATTAAGTGCCATGTTACTTATTTACTTTTTAAAAATACAAACACTTTTTTTTGATTGTTCACACATTTTTTTTCCCCCCAGGTGTAAAGCATAAAAAAATCTATTAAAATTATGGATTGCTACTCCCAAGGGTACTCCAGTGGAAAACAAAATATTTTCAAATCAACGGGTGCCAGAAATTTATACAGATTTGTAAATATTTTTTTTAAAATCCTTCCAGTACTTATGAGCTGCAGTATGCTCCAGAGGAAGTTGTGTAGTTTTTTCCAGTCTAGCGCTCTCTTCTGCCACCTCTGTCCGTGTCAGGAACTATCTAGGGCAGGAGAGGTTCACTATGGGGATTTGCTTCTACTCTGGACAGTTCCTGACACAAACAGAGGTGTCAGCAGAGAGCACGGTGGTCAAACTTTAAAGAACCACACAACTTCCTGACAAGCATACACAGCTGATAAGCACTGGAAGGATTAAGATATTTAAATAGAAGTAATTTACGAATCTGTTTAACTCTCTGGCACCAGTTGATTTAAATACATTTGTTTTCCCCCTAAGTAACCCTTTAAGGCTGTGTTTACACTTGCCATCTATTTAGCAGTACCAGAACTAATTACAGCATGCATTTTTGCTGTGTGTCACTGCAAATGACCTCATGCGGTAAATAGTTGCGGTACTACTAATTAGCCACAGCAGCCTAACAGGGCAAAAGGAATTTGAGGTGTGTCTTCATAATGATGTGGGTGTGGCTAATTGGCGGGGGGGGGAGGTGTGTGCATAATCAAAAGAAAAAAAAACATGCCTAAAATTTAAAGAAATAGATAAAAAGTAAGATATGCCAAAAAATACTGCCAACATGAAAAATGAGGCTGCTAAATTGGGATAAAAACTGTAATAAAAAATATGAAAGTACCTACCCTTATATTCCCATACAAAATATGTAGTAGCCTTCATATAAGATTGTATTACTTGTTTATAGTGTGTATTCTGCATTTTGCAATACTTTATTTTCTGTGTAACAAAAAACTGTCAGATATCTCACATAAATCCGAACAGAATATATATATATATATATATATATATATATATATATACCGTATATATTACCCATTTACATGCTATGAGAAAATATCTGTAGTTATCATTCTACTCAGCACATTTATTCTTGGTCCCGATTCCATTCTGTGAAGCCATAGGGTTCCTCCCTGTGAACTTTAAAGGGGTTTTCCAAAATTCGAACTTTAATCCACCTTGTTGTTAGCAATGGAATGCACATGGAATGGGAATGAAAGTAAAAAATGACTTGGAAAACCCCTTTAGTCCAGACATTTCAGACTTTTTCCCACTGAGTTGGTGACAAAATCCATATGTGTTCCACGTGGATTTTGCAGATTTTACCCTATGCTTTGAAAAGGTGAAATCCCTTGTAAAAAATCGCTGACTTTTCTGCAACTCAATTGGGAATATCTATCAAAACCTAAGCAAAGGTAAAGTTGACCAGTTGCCTATAGCAACCAATCAGATTGCTTCTTTTATTTTTAAAAAGGCTTCAGAAAAATAAAAGAAGCAATCAGATTGGTTGCTATGGGCAACTGGCCATTTTTTTTCTTTATTAATGAAGTACTCTGTGCAGGAACACGTATCCCTTATCCAAAAGAAAGGGTATAAGTGACTAATCACGGGGGGCCCCATCGCGATCTCCTGCACTGCACCCTAGCAATCCCCAGGAACTGAGCATGTCGACCCCCGCACGAAGTGGTGGCCAACATGGCCCTGTTATGTATCTCTTTGGGAGAGCTGGAGATACCTGGACGTTGTATCTCCATAGATATACATGGAGGGTGCATGTAGGCCACCGATTTGTGAGGGGGTCGACATGCTAAGCTCCTGGGGATTACCGGGTGCAAAATATCGTGAATTCGAATATGGGCAATGTCGCTCATCACTATGCAGGAGATCACAGGGGGGAGGGGGGGTCCCAGCAGTCGTGCTCCCCATGATCAGACACTTCTCCCCTATCCTTTGGATAAGGGATAAGTGTTCCTGCACTGGAGTACTCCTTTAACAAATCTCCCCAAATGAGCATGATGCCTACAAACATCATATACAGTCGTGGACAAAATTGTTGGTACCCTACCATTTAGGACAGAAAAACCCACATTGCTCCCTGAAATAACTTGAAATGGAGAAAAGGTAATAATGAATAAAAATTTACTGTGGTGGCGGGTTGGGAAGTGCAGATGTTGTTACCCTAGGGGCAGATGGCATTAATCCCTTGTATTCATGACTCCAGGGCGGGTTTAGCCTATAACCATCCAAAGGTATACCGTTGGATCCTGGGCTAGGCACAGGGGCAATAAAGTCTCCGACGCCAAGTTACGGACAACGGTAGCTTTACTGAGGGTAGACAGATGGTAAAGTCTATACAGTTCAGCCAGGGCACAAGGAGGTGACCAGTGACACAGAGACCTTAAGGGCTTGCTGGGCCTTGTAGTAGGACTGGACAATTTGGTACCGGCCACGTTGCTCGACAATTTGACTGAGACTGACTTGACTTGACTGATGAAGGACAAAACCTTGCACTTGACTGTGACTGTAGGACTTTGAGGCCTCCAACACTCTGGACACACACTCTAGGCACGACTGACCTCAGCAAAGACTTGGTGCAAAAGAGAGAGAAGCTAGCTCCTCCCAGGCTTATATGGGGGAGACTAGCAGGGAGCCCATAGGTCACCCCTGGGATCACCTGGTCACTGGTACCTCCTGGGTAACAATCACATAACATAACTTTTAAAGTGATAACACATTTTATACAGTACAACATATTTACAATGGGGAAACTAATGCAAGGGGCCCTGGGGACACTGAAGAATGCTGCCTGACAGGACAGTGAAGGTACTGGGCCACCACATTACTAAAAATGATCATAACGAAAATCAGACATTGCTCTGGGGGGGCCACAGTTTGAGACCACTTTCCAACAAAAATCCCAGAGGATTTCAGGGCAATTTAATTGTGAACAACAGCCTTTAGGGGTGACCCCCAAGAGGTTAACCTTAAACTAGAAATCTCCCCCCCAAAAAAAAGATTTATTGTATTGACTTAAAATTTGGATAATAAGTGTGACTTGTGACTTAAAAACACAGCCTATGCTCAGATTATTGTGTCAATTCATCCATACACGCACAGATATCGCTATGAATGTATGGATTCCTCTGACTAAGGATGCATGATGACATCTGCTTTCTGGCAATAGCGGCTGCTGATTAAAAAAGATCCCTCTCTAACCATCTGCACCACAGTTTGAGACCACTGAACTGAATCATTTTGAAAAACAAAATCAAATGCTGTTATGTATTGTCTTTTATGTATTATCTGTAATGTATGCCTAGTGCCACTAGATGGCGCTGTAACTGGGAAGTTCTGAAATATTATAGTAATGTCAGTTATTTTAACCCCTCCAGGACGAAGGACGTACAGGTATGCGTGTACCTGTACGCCCTCCAGTTTTCCGGTCACAGCTGGCGAATCACGGCAATTTGACCCAGAAGAGGAGGGTGATCAGTAGTGTAATACACACCACCAATCAAGCTCCCTACCTAGGTGGGAGGTGGCAGTGATGTTGTCGACCGC
Organism: Hyla sarda; assembly: GCF_029499605.1. Taxonomy (NCBI): domain Eukaryota; kingdom Metazoa; phylum Chordata; class Amphibia; order Anura; family Hylidae; genus Hyla; species Hyla sarda. The sequence goes on from NC_079195.1 coordinate 203,646,191, forward strand.
GTTTTTGCCTACGGTCGGGAAACCGCATACGGCCGAAAACACAGCCGAACGGAGGCTGCGGTTCACTTCGGTCGGCTCATAGACATACATTAAATACGGTTCCCGAATACGGCTGAATGCGGGCGCCACGATTAAGACCCGCCCCCCCTCCTCCCAGCCGTATACAGGACCGTAATTACAAAACGTAGTGTGAACCCAGCCTGATATGTAAAAGCATCCCAGAGTTATTAATACATACAGTGACAGAGATCAGACTTGCAAAAAAATGCTCTGGTCCCTAAGGTAAAAATGGGCTTCGTCCTTAATGGGTTAATCCTTGTTGTCACATATGTAAAAATGTGTTGGTTTTTAGTTCAGTCTCCATCTTGTTTGACCAGTAAAAAGATACAGACCAATGTTGTCACATCATATTAACCCCTTACCGCCCTAGAATGTATGCATATGTCCTGGCGATATCCTGCTCAGGGCAATGCTCTGCGGGAAATCGCCGGCGGGACCCGGCTTTCAGTCCCAACCGGGGTCCCATTGCAGCTGTCAAGACCGGGATTGTGCCGGTCTCGGCAGCATTAACCCCATAGATGCCGTGATCAGTCCTGATCAAGGAATCTATGAGGTTGACAGGGGAAAGGGGCTCACCCTGTCCACCAACGCTGATCCCTCAATGCGATTGCAGGAACCCGTTGGTTTACATGGCAGCAGGAGGCCATCTATAGGCTGGATCGCACAGGTTGTATGTCAGTGTAGTGCTGACCGTTATATTGTGCTGCAGCACACCGTAAAAAAAAAAAACAACAACAAAATTTTGTTCCAAAACATGGAATAAAAAAGATCTTTTCTTATCGTACTAATAAAAAGTACAGCTTGTCCCGCAAAAAATAAGCGTTGTCAGAACACGGCAACACAAAAAAGGGAAAAAAAAGGATTTTGTTTTGCGAAAAGGAAAAAGAACATAAAAAAAGATATACAGTATAAATTGGGTATCGCTATAATCATACCAACACACAGAATGAAAATAACATAGGGGGAGATTTATCAAAACCAGTGCAGAGAAAAAGCTGACCAGTTGCCCATAGCAACCAATCACATTTCTTCTTTCATTTTTGAAAAGGCCTGTGAAAAATGAAAGTAGTGATCTGATTGGTTGCTATGGGCAACTCAGCAACTTTTCCTCTGCACAGGTTTTGATAAATCTCCCCCATAATTCTTACCAGACAGTAAAAAAAAAAAAAAATTAAGAAATAAAAATGTTTTCCAATTTTTCACAATATTTTGTGGTTTTTCACAAAAAATGCTGCATGAGTCAGAATGCACAAAGATTTACCATTAAAATAAAGTACAATATGTCATGAAAAAACGATCTCAGAATCCCGTTAATAAGTAAAAGCGTATCAGAAAATCGTATATTACCACTTAAAGAGACACATGCCAGATTTGAAAAATTGTGCTTGGTCATTAAGGTAAAAACAGGCAGTGCCCTTAAGGGATTAATTATCAATTATAATTAAAGGAGTAGTTTACTGCAGACTATTCCCACGCCATTGTGCCCAGGCACATCTTCCTGCGTTCCCCCATGGCGCCACTTCAGCTCATCGGTCCTCTGGTCCGGCCTTCATCCTTCTTCCTGTGCACAGATCGTCACACGGCGCTCAGCCTATCACCCGTCGGGGCGGGACATCACTGCGGCCGGTGATAGGTTAAGCACAATGTAACGATCCGTGCACAGGAAGAAGGATGAATGCCGGACCAGGGGACCGATCAGCTGTAGCGGCGGGAAAGCAGGAAGGTGAGTGAAAGTTTGTTTTCTATACTTTTTTTCAGCCTGAGCACAACGAAGTGGGAATAGTCTGCAGTAGACTACTCCTTTAGGTACAAGACATAAATGACGCCCTAATAGAGGCCCATTTCAATATTTTATAATATTTTTTTTTAAACTTTATTTATAAACTTTTTCAAATTTTTTCCATACAAAGAGAAAAGCAAGAGATATTCAAGTATAAAATACAGGGGTAAAATTAAAACAACAAAAACAAAAGGGATATGAAATACATAACAATGTTGCATCACTGTCGATTAAATTCAAAGACATGAAGATGCATATATCAGTAGTAGGCACTTGCAAAATCGGTACTTGTATAACATTGGTCTACTGTGTGGTGAGTATTAGTGCTGCTCGCGAACATTCGCAATGGGAATTTTATTCGCAAATATCGCATATTCGTATAATATTCGTGAATATAGCGCTATATCTTCGTAATTACGAATATTCGTTTTTTTGGGTTTTTTTTTCACAGTACACATCACAGTGATCATCCCTCTCTGCTTCCAGGTTGTGTGATGTAAAGAAGGCTCTAATACTACTGCTTGAGACTGGCGTGCGAATTTCCGCGCATGCGAAAATTTGTATATGCGAATTTTTCGCACATGCGAAACTTTGCACACCCACATTTTCGCATGTGCGAATTTCCGCTTATACAAATTTTTTTCGCATATGTAAATTTTCGTATGCATGAATTTTCGCATAAACTAAAATAAAACGCGAATATTACGAATATGCGAATTTACCGAATATATGACGAATATTCGTCCATATATTCACGAAATATCGCGAATTCGAATATGGCATATGCCGCTCAACACTAGTGGTGAGTATTAGTGTTGCTCACGAATATTCGCAATGCAAATTTTATTCGCGCATATCGCATATTCGCGAACTCGCGAATTCGCGAATATTCGCGAATATAGCACTATATATTCGTAATTACGAATATTTTTTTTTTCCCAGTGCACATCACAGTGATCATCCCTCTCTGCTTCCAGCTTGTGTGGTGTAAAGAAGGCTCTAATACTACTGTGTGAGACTGGCGTGCGTATTTTCGCATATGCTAATTTTCGCATATGCTAATTATTCGCATATGCGAATTGTTTACATATGCTAATTTTTGTTTGTGCTAATTTTGCGCATATGCTAATTTTCGCATGCGCTAATTTTCGCATATGCCGAAATAAACCGCGAATATTACGAATATGCGAATTTAGCGAATATATGACGAAAAATCGTCCATATATTCGCAAAATATCGCGAATTCGAATATGGCCTATGCCGCTCAACACTAGTGAGTATACTTAAAGCATAACAGAAAAATAGAAAGAAAGAAAAAACAATATAGGGAAAATCTAAGCCAAATAATAAGAACAAAAACAAGAAAGAGACAAAAGAAAAAGAATAAGGAGTAAGAGCAGTAAAGATATTAGAAGCCCGCATGGCCGTGCCCGAGAGCTTTCCCAAGGGGAAGAAAAAGAGGTCTAGAAGCTAAGTTCTTCACGCACTACTGCCCCCCATACCAATAATATTTCTGGTGGGTTCGATAGACATTCATTTGTATGCACACCTTAGCAGGTAGGGGGTGAAATGCCAGGCTACCACCACATGACTACAGTGATTTTCTATTGCACAGGTCTACAGCCTACTCTATGGATTCCAACTACTTGATCAACACTACATGGGAATATGAGGAACTGAATGGTCTTATGTTTTTTTGCAGCCACGCTATGATATTGCTTGAACATTAAAGGGGTTCTCCACCATAAGGTGATTTTAGTATGTACCTGCCAGATAGTAATGGACATGCTTAGGAAGGATCTGTACTTGTCTTGGGGCTAAATGGTTATGTTGTGAGATTACCATAATGCCATGGCTACCTTCTTGTGAACTGGCTATTTCCTGTTAGAGTTCCCTTCATAAACTACAAGTCCCACAATTCCTTGTTTATAAGTGTGATGTCACTTTCCTCCCTCCCACACATCAACCACCCTACCCATTAAAACACAAATGAGCTTCATTCCATTCAAAAGACCATTGTTTTCTGATCAGGGGGCCTCCAGTGGTTGCAAAAATACAATTAGTTGCAGAATGAGCCCCCCCCCTCCACTTACCCAGCGGACGCTCCACCCATTGAAGAAGACAAGCTCCCTTTCATCACCTGATCAGTGATGTAATGTCTCGGGGCGCACTGCAACCTGGGAAAACCTGAGACGATGCTGTTAAAATTAAACTTTTGGGAATAAATTACAGAAGAATTGCGAGACAACCATGAAACACAGGTAAAGACACTATATTATGAACTACACCAACTTTACAGCCTCTGTAGCATAGTCAAATAAATAAATGGGAATACCCCATTAACAGTCCTTAGTAACATGAAAATAGATGCAGAAGAGACAACTTTTAGATTTAACCTGATAAGTCCACAGGTCTTCAGTAAACCAACTGAGCCATCGTATATTATTTCCATGGATTATAAAAGTGCAAAAGAAAATTCTATTCAGTTCAGACATTGTACCATCATATTTTATTTCAAATATGCACAGGGTCCAAAATGAAAAAGCTGCTGGAGGGACCCAACCCCTCATGTAGGCATGTTTGCATTATGTATTATAGGGTGTAGGGATGTAATACAAGACAAGACCTCTGCACATAGTTAAAGTCCAGACACATGACTTCTTATTGTACAAATACCGAAACTGCTTATAAGTGCTTTTTGAATAAATAATTCTGAGGTTCTGCTTGTATAACTATTGTAATCACAATTACTAAACATTTAGGATGTCCGCCCAGAAGAACAGTATTATCATCATAATTTACTTCAATCAGCTGCAATGTCAGACACAACCTATGAACTGAAGTGGCGCTATTTGTGAAAAAAGCAAAAAGCTTACAGGGGAACCTACAGGGTTAGCCAGCCACAAAGCCATCTGTAACAATACAATCAATTTTGTCTAGGGGACTGCTACTCCCCTCAGCTGCCCTGGACTACTCCACCCATCCCCCTCATGGGCTTCACATGAGATGTGGACATTTTACCACTCCTTTTGCCTAATGAGATCTATATCCACCTACATACGTAAGGTCAAAGTGGTTTCCAGATTTTTTTTTTTCAAAATCTAACCCTGTAGGTCCCCCATGTGAGCCCTTGCACCTTTTGTAAATGGGGGTCTGCACAAGACAGGAAGTCCTTGACCCCAGGATACTCTGGAATGAGGTGTCTAGAGGGGGGTACCTGTGATGGGGTTTGTAAATAAGACAATCCAGACACACCGGTAACTTGGAAACAGGAATACATTTTATTCAAATTCCCTGTGCAACATCCAGACAACAAATTGCAAACTCACAAGTTTTAGGAGTTAAGTGTCTTCAGAAGAGTCCTTGTTCAGCTATTTCCCTCTTCTGTTTAGATGATTCTTTCTCTTGGAGCAGGAACAGGAACTCCTCCCTCAGAAACTTCCAGTAGTTTCTTCATAAAAACTAAGCTAAGGAAGTCATGTGACCAATGTTCCAAGCATTATTGCATATACAATTCACCTGTGGTGGCAGTAAAGAGCAAAGATGTTTATCCTTGCACATCCAAAATACCATAATGTATGCAGAAATAGAAGTGTGACACACAGATTAGCGGGTTGCACAAGTCTAACTCACAGTACTTAGGGAAAAATTCAGGCATTTAGAAAGATAACTCCTTCACCACACGACAACTATAAATCTGTCAGATACATAGCTTGCCCAGCTCCAGCACCACATCTGTCCTCTGTGCGATGGCTTCCTTCATAGTCAAGACACTGAGTGATGTAGACCACCGGCCTATCCGGAGGTGAGAGTGATTGGCCAATCAGCTGAGGTGCCAGTGCTTACACTTCCCAGCAGCGAGGGATTTAAAGCGTACCTGTTATATCCCACAAAAATATATATATGTTACTCAGTACCTAATCTCGGTCATGTACATATAATTCTTATGTGTCTAGCATCTATATTTTTCTCACAAATACCTTATATCTGTGGCTCACTTGCTTTGTCATTCTGTGCTTTGGAGGGGGCATGTCCTTACTCTGCATGACTCATATTCCTCCCCAAGTGCTGTATCTCTTCATTCAATCACTGCCAGCTTCTCTGTAACCCCCTCCTCTCGGTTTTCATGCTGTAGTCTGATAGGACAGTAGTGAGCACAGGGGAGCGCTAGTCCTGCCCTTACTTACCGGACTTTTTCCAGCCTGTGCTTCTGTGGTGAGGGTGTTGATGAAGGGCAGATGTTATTACCCTATGGGCAGTTGGCATTAACCCCTTGTGTTCGTGATGCCAGGGTGTGGTTATCCTCTACACCATCCAAGGTAAGGCCGCTGGTTCCTGGGCCAGGCGCAGGGCAAATAATCACTCAAGGTCACATGCAAGGTTACGGGACAATGGCAGCATAATTGAGGTAGACTGATAGTATAGTCTGTACAGCTCAGTTAGGCCCAAGGAGACTTGCAGGCTCACTGGGACTTGTAGTGGACTTGGACTGAATTATGCAATCCCACGCTGACTATAGTAGACTGAATTGACTTCACTATGACTGACTAGACTTCTCCCCTTTGAAGTTCACCTGAAGGGGTACACGGTTGATGGAAGCATGAATGCGTTGTTAGGTCTTGGTCTCCCATTGGACACCAGACACTCTCAGGTCTTGACTGTACTGCTCCTCAGCAAACTCTAGACTCAGAACTCAGAACGGAAATAGCTAGCTCCTCCCTGGGTTTATAAGGGAGCAATTTGGAGGGGTCCTTTAGGTCACCCACAAGTCACCTGATCACTGACACCTTCCCTGGTTACATGACTTGGTAAAAAAATTTAAAGGCACATTAACATCAGAACGACAAATTAATAAATAACATAAGGCACTGTTAACCATTTAGGGTTTGTGGAATGGAGGTGGACTCATGGACACTGAAATGGAGTCCGCCACACAGGACGGAAAAGGGTACAGGAGGGCAACTCCTTTACTGGACCACCACACTTCAGCTTGGATAAAGATGATGCTGCAGCCAGACAGGATTGTTTTCTGGATGGTATGGGGTGCTGTTACGCCGAGCGCTCCGGGTCCCCGCTCCTCCCCGGAGCGCTCGCTTCACTCTCCCCGCGGCAGCGCTCCGGTCACGTCCTCTGACCCGGGGCGCTGCGATTCCGCTGCCAGCCGGGATGCGATTCGCGATGCGGGTAGCGCCCGCTCGCGATGCGCACCCCGGCTCCCCTACCTGACTCGCTCTCCGTCTGTTCTGTCCCGGCGCGCGCGGCCCCGCTCCCTAGGGCGCGCGCGCGCCGGGTCTCTGCGATTTAAAGGGCCACTGCGCCGCTGATTGGCGCAGTGGTTCCCATTAGTGTTTACACCTGTGCACTTCCCTATATCACCTCACTTCCCCTTCACTCCCTCGCCGGATCTTGTTGCCTTAGTGCCAGTGAAAGCGTTCCTTGTGTGTTCCTTGCCTGTGTTTCCAGACCTTCTGCCGTTGCCCCTGACTACGATCCTTGCTGCCTGCCCCGACCTTCTGCTACGTCCGACCTTGCTTTTGCCTACTCCCTTGTACCGCGCCTATCTTCAGCAGCCAGAGAGGTGAGCCGTTGCTAGTGGATACGACCTGGTCACTACCGCCGCAGCAAGACCATCCCGCTTTGCGGCGGGCTCTGGTGAAAACCAGTAGTGGCTTAGAACCGGTCCACTAGCACGGTCCACGCCAATCCCTCTCTGGCACAGAGGATCCACTACCTGCCAGCCGGCATCGTGACAGTAGATCCGGCCATGGATCCCGCTGAAGTTCCTCTGCCAGTTGTCACTGACCTCACCACGGTGGTCGCCCAGCAGTCACAACAGATAGCGCAACAAGGCCAACAGCTGTCTCAACTGACCGTTATGCTACAACAGTTACTACCACAGCTTCAGCAGTCATCTCCTCCGCCAGCTCCTGCACCTCCTCCGCAGCGAGTGGCCGCTCCTGGGATACGCTTATCCTTGCCGGATAAATTTGATGGGGACTCTAAGTTTTGCCGTGGCTTTCTTTCCCAATGTTCCCTGCATCTGGAGATGATGTCGGACCTGTTTCCCACTGAAAGGTCTAAGGTGGCTTTCGTAGTCAGCCTTCTGTCCGGAAAAGCCCTGTCATGGGCCACACCGCTCTGGGACCGCAATGACCCCGTCACTGCCTCTGTACACTCCTTCTTCTCGGAAATCCGAAGTGTCTTTGAGGAACCTGCCCGAGCCTCTTCTGCTGAGACTGCCCTGTTGAACCTGGTCCAGGGTAATTCTTCCGTTGGCGAGTATGCCGTACAATTCCGTACTCTTGCTTCAGAATTGTCCTGGAATAATGAGGCCCTCTGCGCGACCTTCAAAAAAGGCATATCCAGCAACATTAAAGATGTTCTGGCCGCACGAGAAATTCCTGCTAATCTACATGAACTTATTCACCTAGCCACTCGCATTGACATGCGTTTTTCCGAAAGGCGTCAGGAACTCCGCCAAGATATGGACTCTGTTCGCACGAGGCGTTTCTTCTCCTCGGCTCCTCTCTCCTCTGGTCCCCTGCAATCTGTTCCTGTGCCTCCCGCCGTGGAGGCTATGCAGGTCGACCGGTCTCGCCTGACACCTCAAGAGAGGACACGACGCCGTATGGAGAACCTCTGCCTGTACTGTGCTAGTACCGAACACTTCCTGAGAGATTGTCCTATCCGTCCTCCCCGCCTGGAAAGACGTACGCTGACTCCGCACAAAGGTGAGACAGTCCTTGATGTCTACTCAGCTTCTCCACGTCTTACTGTGCCTGTGCGGATGTCTGCCTCTGCCTTCTCCTTCTCTTCAGTGGCCTTCTTGGACTCTGGATCTGCAGGAAATTTTATTTTGGCCTCTCTCGTCAACAGGTTCAACATCCCGGTGACCAGTCTCGCCAGACCCCTCTACATCAATTGTGTAAATAATGAAAGATTGGACTGTACCATACGTTTCCACACGGAGCCCCTTCTTATGAGCATCGGATCTCATCATGAGAGGATTGAACTTTTGGTCCTCCCCAATTGCACCTCGGAAATTCTCCTTGGACTTCCCTGGCTTCAACTTCATTCCCCTACCCTGGATTGGTCCACTGGGGAGATCAAGAGTTGGGGGTCCTCTTGTTCCAAGAACTGTCTAAAACCGGTTCCCAGTAACCCTTGCCGTAACTCTGTGGTTCCTCCAGTAACCGGTCTCCCTAAGGCCTATATGGACTTCGCGGATGTTTTCTGCAAAAAACAAGCTGAGACTCTACCTCCTCACAGGCCTTATGATTGCCCTATCGACCTCCTCCCGGGCACTACTCCACCCCGGGGCAGAATTTATCCTCTCTCTGCCCCAGAGACTCTTGCCATGTCCGAATACGTCCAGGAGAATCTAAAAAAGGGCTTTATCCGTAAATCCTCCTCTCCTGCCGGAGCCGGATTTTTCTTTGTGTCCAAAAAGGATGGCTCCCTACGTCCTTGCATTGACTACCGCGGTCTTAATAAAATCACGGTTAAGAACCGCTACCCCTTACCCCTCATCTCTGAACTCTTTGATCGCCTCCAAGGTGCCCACATCTTCACTAAATTGGACTTAAGAGGCGCCTATAACCTCATCCGCATCAGAGAGGGGGACGAGTGGAAAACGGCATTTAACACCAGAGATGGACACTTTGAGTATCTGGTCATGCCCTTTGGACTGTGCAACGCCCCTGCCGTCTTCCAAGACTTTGTCAATGAAATTTTTCGTGATCTGTTATACTCCTGTGTTGTTGTATATCTGGACGATATCCTAATTTTTTCTGCCAATCTAGAAGAACACCGCCAGCATGTCCGTATGGTTCTTCAGAGACTTCGTGACAACCAACTCTATGCCAAAATTGAGAAATGTCTGTTTGAATGCCAATCTCTTCCTTTTCTAGGATATTTGGTCTCTGGCCAGGGACTACAGATGGATCCAGACAAACTCTCTGCCGTCTTAGATTGGCCACGCCCCTCCGGACTCCGTGCTATCCAACGCTTTTTGAGGTTCGCCAATTATTACAGGCAATTTATTCCACATTTTTCTACCATTGTGGCTCCTATCGTGGCTTTAACCAAAAAAAATGCTGATCCCAAGTCCTGGCCTCCTCAAGCAGAAGACGCCTTTAAACGACTCAAGTCTGCCTTTTCTTCGGCTCCCGTCCTCTCCAGACCTGACCCTTCCAAACCCTTCCTATTGGAGGTTGATGCCTCCTCAGTGGGAGCTGGAGCTGTTCTTCTACAAAAAAATTCTTCCGGGCATGCTGTCACTTGTGGTTTTTTCTCTAGGACCTTCTCTCCAGCGGAGAGGAACTACTCCATCGGGGATCGAGAGCTTCTAGCCATTAAATTAGCACTTGAGGAATGGAGGCATCTGCTGGAGGGATCAAGTTCTCCTGTTATTATCTACACCGACCACAAGAACCTCTCCTACCTCCAGTCTGCCCAACGGCTGAATCCTCGCCAGGCCCGGTGGTCTCTGTTCTTTGCCCGATTTAATTTTGAGATTCACTTTCGTCCTGCCGATAAGAACATTAGGGCCGATGCTCTCTCTCGTTCCTCGGATGCCTCAGAAGTTGAACTCTCTCCGCAACACATCATTCCACCTGACTGCCTGATCTCCACTTCTCCTGCCTCCATCAGGCAGACTCCTCCAGGAAAGACCTTTGTTTCTCCTCGCCAACGCCTCGGAATCCTCAAATGGGGTCACTCCTCCCATCTCGCAGGTCATGCGGGTATCAAGAAATCTGTGCAACTCATCTCCCGCTTCTATTGGTGGCCGACTCTGGAGACGGATGTTGTGGACTTTGTGCGAGCCTGCACTATCTGTGCCCGGGATAAGACTCCTCGCCAGAAGCCCGCTGGTTTTCTTCATCCTCTGCCTGTCCCCGAACAGCCTTGGTCTCTGATTGGTATGGATTTTATTACTGATTTACCCCCTTCCCGTGGCAACACAGTTATTTGGGTGGTCGTTGATCGATTCTCCAAAATGGCACATTTCATCCCTCTTCCTGGTCTTCCTTCTGCGCCTCAGTTGGCTAAACAATTTTTTGTACACATTTTTCGTCTTCACGGATTGCCTACGCAGATTGTCTCGGATAGAGGCGTCCAATTCGTGTCTAAATTCTGGAGGGCTCTCTGTAAACAACTCAAGATTAAATTAAATTTTTCTTCTGCATATCATCCCCAGTCCAATGGACAAGTAGAAAGGATTAACCAGATCTTGGGTGATTATTTGCGACATTTTGTTTCCTCCCGCCAGGATGACTGGGCAGATCTCCTCCCATGGGCCGAATTCTCGTATAACTTCAGGGTCTCTGAGTCTTCCTCCAAATCCCCATTTTTCGTGGTGTACGGCCGTCACCCTCTTCCCCCCCTCCCTACTCCCTTGCCCTCTGGTCTACCCGCTGTGGATGAAATTTCTCGTGACCTTTCCATCATATGGAGAGAGACCCAAAATTCTCTCTTACAGGCTTCATCACGCATGAAGAAGTTCGCGGATAAGAAAAGAAGAGCTCCCCCCGTTTTTTCCCCTGGAGACAAGGTATGGCTCTCCGCTAAATATGTCCGCTTCCGTGTCCCTAGCTACAAGTTGGGACCACGCTATCTTGGTCCTTTCAAAATTTTGTGTCAAATTAATCCTGTCTCTTATAAACTTCTTCTTCCTCCCTCTCTTCGTATCCCTAATGCCTTTCACGTCTCTCTTCTCAAACCACTCATCCTCAACCGTTTTTCTCCCAAGTCTGTTCCTCCCACTCCTGTTTCCGGCTCCTCGGACATCTTCTCGGTCAAAGAAATTTTAGCTGCCAAAAAGGTCAGAGGGAAAAATTTTTTTTTAGTGGACTGGGAGGGTTGTGGTCCTGAAGAGAGATCCTGGGAACCTGAGGACAACATCCTTGACAAAAGTCTGCTCCTCAGGTTCTCAGGCTCTAAGAAGAGGGGGAGACCCAAGGGGGGGGGTACTGTTACGCCGAGCGCTCCGGGTCCCCGCTCCTCCCCGGAGCGCTCGCTTCACTCTCCCCGCGGCAGCGCTCCGGTCACGTCCTCTGACCCGGGGCGCTGCGATTCCGCTGCCAGCCGGGATGCGATTCGCGATGCGGGTAGCGCCCGCTCGCGATGCGCACCCCGGCTCCCCTACCTGACTCGCTCTCCGTCTGTTCTGTCCCGGCGCGCGCGGCCCCGCTCCCTAGGGCGCGCGCGCGCCGGGTCTCTGCGATTTAAAGGGCCACTGCGCCGCTGATTGGCGCAGTGGTTCCCATTAGTGTTTACACCTGTGCACTTCCCTATATCACCTCACTTCCCCTTCACTCCCTCGCCGGATCTTGTTGCCTTAGTGCCAGTGAAAGCGTTCCTTGTGTGTTCCTTGCCTGTGTTTCCAGACCTTCTGCCGTTGCCCCTGACTACGATCCTTGCTGCCTGCCCCGACCTTCTGCTACGTCCGACCTTGCTTTTGCCTACTCCCTTGTACCGCGCCTATCTTCAGCAGCCAGAGAGGTGAGCCGTTGCTAGTGGATACGACCTGGTCACTACCGCCGCAGCAAGACCATCCCGCTTTGCGGCGGGCTCTGGTGAAAACCAGTAGTGGCTTAGAACCGGTCCACTAGCACGGTCCACGCCAATCCCTCTCTGGCACAGAGGATCCACTACCTGCCAGCCGGCATCGTGACAGGTGCTTTATATAAGCCATGATTTCTTTAAAAAGAAAATATATTTTTGTTATGAAGTATTTTAGAAAGGTTAATGTTTTGCCAAGATGTAAAACACATAAAAATGTTTGTGCCGTAGTTCATATCCTATACTAGCGTTCTTGTTTATTGTAGCTTCTGTGACTTGACCTGTGTATCCTGACTTCTGCTTGTGACCTGACCATTCCATTGCCTGCTGACTTTGTACTTTGCTGCAATCTAGGTTTGACCCTTGCCTGTCCTGACTCTGTGTCTGGTTTGTGATTTTGTACTACACTGCCCTCTTGGTTTCTGATTTCTAGTTTGTTCCTGGTTTATCCATTGTTTACTGATTTTACACTGTCTTTGCCCATGTGTTGCTTAACTGACCATGCTCCATGCACTTATGGACCATTGAGCAGTTGGGACAGGCACTAGTCTGCACTAATCCCTATCCTGGACGCGACAATACCTCGGTAGCTAGGAGATGGCACTGGAGCACTACACTGGAGTTGACATGGTGCAGATTATAACTATAATAACTATAATTTCAGACCAGTACATTTCTGAGGAGTGTAGATACAATTTGACATAAAACATGTACTTTGCTGGTACTATAGTCTGCTATAAATAGAAAAGAAACAGGGTCAGCTCACCGCCTTGCAGTATCAGATTCAGATAACATGGTGGAAAACTAATTTGGAGGCACAGAGTGAAAGCACCTGGAGATAGTGAGGGGTCCTAGCAGTCAGACTGTCCCTGATCAGACACTAATCTCCTGTCCTGTGAATAGGGAATACGTTTTGCATGACCCCAGTCCCCCTCAATATCAGAGTGGTTCTGATGTGCCTTTAAGACTTTATGCACCAGGGGGGAGATTTATTAAAACCTTTCCAGAGGAAAAGTTGCACAATCGCCCATAGCAATCAATCAAATCGCTTCTTTCATTTTTCAGAGACCTTGTCAAACATGAAAGAAGCGATCTGATTGGTTGTTATGGGAAACTCGGAAACTTTTCCTCTGGACAAGTTTTGATAAATCTCCCCCACATGTTTACCCCCCCAGAGGAGGGAGGAAGCAAAGGGAGCATATCATATGTGCACAGAACAATATTGATTTCCCTGAGCCCCCAGATAATGTGGGAACCATATAATTTCTCCCCTTGCTTGCATAATGCAAGGAAGGGGTTCTATTACAGCAGCGACCAGCATGGGAAATAGTGGGCATCCATGCCTTGTTCTATGCAATGTAGTCCCACTCAACCCAGTCCAATAAATCAGCGGTGTTAGGCTATGTTCACACGATGGAATTTCCGTTTGGAATTGCGCACGGACATTCCCCTGCAGCAGAGTCCATTTGATTCCAGTGGGAATTTTCTGCACTGTGCACATGGTGGAATGTCTCTGCTGCGGCAATTCTGTCAAGTCAGGGTGCAATGCAGAGTAGATGCAGGACAGATGTTATGGCCCAAGGGGCAGATGGTATTAACCCCTCCTTGTTGTGACACCAGGGCGTGGTTTAGCCTTAACCAACCAAAAGTAATACCGCTGATCCTGAGTTAGGCAGGGGCAATGAAGACACCAACGCCAGATTAAGGATAATGGCAGCTTTACTGAGACAAGACAGGTGACATAGTCTTTGCAGTACAGCCAAATATCCCAGGGAGGTGACCAGTGACACAGGGGGACCTCGCAGGCTTGCTGGGACTGGCAGTAGTTAGACTGACTTTAGTGCAGGCCATGCTGACTACAGATGGACTTGACTTGACAGAGATGGTGACTGTCAATAAGATGACTTGACTTACCGATGACCGACTTGTGGCTGCAGGACTTTAGGCTTGAGGCCGCCAATGTTCTGGACACAGACACTGGAACAACTTGACCTCAGCAGGAAAGAGCAATGTACTAAGAGAGAGATTGCAGCCCCTCCCCTGGTTATATAGGGGGGCTGTGCAAGGAGCCCATAGGTCACTTGGGGGGTCACCTGGTCACTAGTGCCTCCTGGGTAACAACCATGTGGTACAAACATTAAAGAAACAGAATACTTTTATAATACAAACATATATACATTATGGTGATACTATAAGGGGGACCCTGGGGACAAGCAGGGACTCTGTCTGACAGGGCAGAAGGAAAGTACGGGGCCATCATCCCATACTGGGACACCACAATTCCAGTTGCGGCATCCGCAGAAAGAATAGACTTGTCCATTTTTTTCTACGGAATTTTTTTCTGCGGATTCCATAAAGAAATGGATTGCCATCTATGAGACAGCGTATTTCCGAACAGTGTCTGCACGGACATTTTCTGAACATAGTCGTAGAAGTGGAGGGAGTGATGGACAATATAACACTGGGTCACTGGCAGAACCCATTGGCAATTGTTTAAAAACAAAGTAAAATTAAAATTCAGTTGTTAACTACAATACTTATGTAAAGTGAGATTAAGGGTGTATTCACATGTACAGTATCCTGCGCATATTTGATGCACAGGATTTGATCCTGCAGATTTCAGTGTAAACTAAATGACTGAACTCAGCATCAAATCTGCAGCTTCAAACCTTGCATATCAAATATGAGCAGGATACCGTACATGTGAATACGCCCTAGGGAACATTAAATGATATGATGGATAAAGTTGAAAAAAACTAATTGTCATATTTTTAAGATCTTGGAAATATGAATAAAGACATGGTTGACAAAAAAAAAAAAACAACAACAAAAAAAAAGATTTTCATGGCTTAATATACCGTATTTTTCGTCCTATAGGACGCACCGGCGTATAAGACGCACCCAATTTTTAGGGGCAAAATCTAAAAAAATAAAGATTTTGAACCCAATAGTGGTCTTCAACCTGCGGACCTCCAGATGTTGCAAAACTACAACTCCCAGCATGCCCGGACAGCCGTTGGCTGTCCGGGCATGCTGGGAGTTGTAGTTTTGCAACATCTGGAGGTCTGCAGATTGAAGACCACTGCATAGGAGGTAATACTCACGTGTCCCTGCCGCTCCGGACCCGTCACCGCTGCCCTGGATGTCGCTCCATCGCTGCCGCTGTGTTCCCGTCGCTCCGGAACATCTCTGCTGCCGGACGGGTATCCTCGCTCTCCGTCGCCGCCATCACGTCGTTACGCACGCCGACGCACGTACGCGACGACGTGATGACGAGGAAGGAGAGCGCCGGCCATACAGGGGATCCCTGAACGGAGAAGACACTGAGGAGGCAGGTAAGGTCCCTCCCGGTGTCCTGTAAGCACTAACCCGGCTATTCAGTCGGGCTGTTTGGGACCGTCGCGGTGAAATAGCGGCGGTCACGAACAGCCGGGTTAGTGTCACTTTCCCTTCAGACGCGGCGGTCAGCTTTGATCGCCGCGTCTGAAGGGTTAATACAGGGCATCACCGCGATCGGTGATGTCCTGTATTCCCTGTGGGTCCTGGCCGTTGATGGCCGCAGGGACCGCCGCGATAGGTGTGTATTCGCCGTGTAAGACGCACCGACTTTTCCCCCCCAGTTTTGGGGAAGAAAAAGTGCGTCTTATACGGCGAAAAATACGGTAGATTCTTAATTAGTTGTAAATAATGTCACATATTCCCTTTAAAAACTGATTAAATGTGAAACTAAATGGGACACAAACCACAAAAAACAGG
Organism: Hyla sarda; assembly: GCF_029499605.1. Lineage (NCBI taxonomy): Eukaryota > Metazoa > Chordata > Amphibia > Anura > Hylidae > Hyla > Hyla sarda. The sequence continues at coordinate 203,662,350 of NC_079195.1, forward strand.
TTGAAAATTTGTTGTGTGTGCAGCAAGTCATTGTGAAAGTTCTCTCTGTTTCAGTGTTTTTTGTTTGGGTGAATAATATTTTATGTAGGAGTTACAGCGAATATTTAATAACACAGGAGATGCCATGTGAGACACCTGTGGTAGCGGCTTATCTCCTATGGGAACAAACAAAAAGGCATATTGAAATCCAATGTACCCCGACATCTGCCATTAGGAGAGAGCTGAAATACCCCCATACACATTCAGCTGATTCAGGCAAATTTATCCAACTTTTCTGTATTCTGTATGGGCACCGGCAGGTAAATGAAGTGATGCACTAAATAGCATTAGGGTATATAATCCACTTTCCAACAGATCAGGTCAGGAAAAGAACACCACTCTGGATAGGGGATAAGATGTGTGATCGCAGGGGTCCTGCCGCTGGGGCCCCTTCTGACCTTGGCTGCAGCACCCCAGACATCCTCTGCACGTATCGAACTTCGCTCCAATGCCGGATGGCTGGCAGTGCGGGGCCGAGGCTTGTGACATCATGGACACGCCCCCTCAATGCAACGAGCCTCCGGCGCTGCACCCGATGCTCTAAACGAACTGCCGGTATCAGACATCTTATCCCCTATCCTTTGAATAGGGGATAAGATGTCTAGGGGCAGAGTATCTCTTTAAAGGGGTACTCCGGTGAAAACCTTTTTTCTTTTAAATAAACTGGTGGCAGAAAGTTAAACAGATTTGTAAATTACTTCTATAAAAAAAAAATCTTAATCCTTCCTGTACTTATTAGCTGCTGAATACTACAGAGGAAATTCTTTTCTTTTTGGAATGCTCTCTGATGACATCACGACCACAGTTCTCTCTGCTGACGTTTTTATAATAATAATAATAACGCTATATTTATTGTTGTCCTTAGTGGGATTTGAACCCAGGTCCCCAGCACTGCAAGGCAGCAGTGCTAACCACTGGGCCACCATGCTACCCTTAGCATACATCTGCTATGCATGGTTGCTAAAATGGACAGAGATGTCAGCAGAGAGCACTGTGCTCGTGATGTCATCAGTGTTCCAAAAAGAAAGGAATTTCCTCTGTAGCATAATAAGTACTGGAAGGATTAAGATTTTTTAATAGAAGTAATTTACAAATATGTTTAGCTTTCTGCCACCAGTTGATTTAAAAGAAAAAAGGTTTTCACCGGAGTACCCCTTTAACCTCTTAAGGACCAATGACGTTGTGGAACGTCATGGCACCCTGGGCTTTAAGGACCAATGACGTTCCACAACGTCATGGTCTTTTCCGGTCTCTGCCGCTCGCCGGGCAGAGATCGGAACTGGATGCCTGCTGAAATCCTTCAGCAGGCATCCAGGGCACACGCCGAGGGGGGCCATGTAGGCCCCCCATGTCGGCGATCGCCGCAAATCGCAAGGGAAATCGCCCTTGCGATTTGCGGCGATACCGGGCTGATCGGGTCTCTGGGACCCGACCGCCCGGTAATTTTGCATGATCCCGGCTGTCACAGACAGCCAGGACCATGCTGAAGTATCGGAGCGAGGTGGCAAGCCTGCCACCTCCTCCGATCCCCTGCGATCTGTCGGTTAGTTAACCGACCAATCGCAGGGGGGGGGGGGGCGGTTACTTCCTCCCGTCCTGCCCGGCCCCTGAAAGTCCGGAGAGGACGGGAGGAAGACCGGAGGACGCGGCGGGGGGCGGGGGAGTGCTGGGGACCGGCCCCGGTACTTACCTCGTCCCTGAAGACCCGGATCCCTGCGATGAAGACGGCGGCGGAGGAGACAGGCGAGTAGATCTTCAGCCGCGGTCGGGCCCTTTACAGCAATGCACGTCGCCGTAAAGTGACATGCATTGCTGTAAAGGGACCCTGTAAACTACAACTCCCAGCATGCCCAGACAGCCCTTGGCGTCTGGGCATGCTGGGAGTTGCAGTTTTGCAACATCTGGAGGTCCACAGTTTGGAGACCACTGTGCCCTTCCAGATGTTGCAAAACTACACATCCTCAGCATGCCCTTACTCTCCAGGCATGCTGGGATTTGTAGTTCTGTAACATCTGGCCCTTCAGATGTTGCAGAACTACAACTCCCAGCATGCCTGGACAGTTTTGGCATACTGGGAGTTGTAGTTTTGCAACATCTGGAAGGGCACAGATTGGGAACCACTGTATTAGTGGTCTGCAAACTGTAGTCCTCCAGATGTTGCAAAACTACAACTCCAAGCATGCTGGGAGTTGTAGTTCGGCAACATCTAGCTCTAAAGATGTTGCCGAACTACTACTCCCAGCATGCCTGAGAATGCTGGGAGTTGTGGTTTTGCAACAACAGGAGGCACACTGGTTGGGAAACATTGTCTGTTTCCTAACTCAGTGTTTCCCAACCCGTGTGCCTCCAGCTGTTGCAAAACTATAACTACCAGCATGCACTGATGGACTGTGCATGCTGGGAGTTGTAGTTTTGCAACAGCTGGAGGTCCCCCCCCCCCCACTGTGAATGTACAGGATACATTCACATGGGCAGGGGGCTTACAGTGAGTATCAGGCTGCAAGTTTGCGATGCAGCAAATTTTGCGCGGCAGCTCAAACTCGCTGTAACCCCCCCCCCCCCCGCCCGTGTGACTGTACCCTAAAAACACTACACTACACTAACACAAAATAAAATAAAAAGTAAAAAACACTACATATACACAGCCCCCTACACAGCCCCCCTCCCCCAATAAAAATGAAAAACGTCTGGTACGCCACTATTTCCAAAATGGAGCCTCCAGCTGTTGCAAAACAACAACTCCCAGTATTGCCGGACAGCCGTTGACTGTCCAGGCATGCTGGGAGTTTTGCAACAGCTGGAGGCACCCTGTTTGGGAATCACTGGCGTAGAATACCCCTATGTCCACCCCTATGCAAGTCCCTAATTTAGGCCTCAAATGCACATGGCGCTCTCACTTTGGAGCCCTGTCGTATTTCAAGGCAACAGTTTAGGGCCACATATGGGGTATCGCCGTACTCGGGAGAAATTTCTTAACAAATTTTGGGGGGCTTTTTCTCCTTTCACCCCTCATGAAAAGGTGAAGTTGGGGTCTACACCAGCATGTTAGTGTAAAAAAAAAATTTTTTTACACTAACATGCTGGTGTTGCCCCATACTTTTCATTTTGACAAGAGGTAAAAGGGAAAAACGCCCCCCAAAATTTGTAATGCAATTTCTCCCGACTACGGAGATACCCCATATGTGGGCGCAAAGTGCTCTGGGGGCGCACAACAAGGCCCAGAAGGGAGAGTGCACCATGTACATTTGAGGTGATTTGCACAGGGGTGGCTGATTGTTACAGCGGTTTTGACAAACGCAAAAAAAACAAAACCTCACATGTGACCCCATTTCGGAAACTACACCCCTCACGGAATGTAATGAGGGGTGCAGTGAGAATTTACCCCCCACTGGTGTCTGACAGATCTTTGGAACAGTGGGCTGCGCAAATTAAAAATTTTGTACAGCCCACTGTTCCAAAGATCTGACAGACACCAGTGGGGGGTAAATGCTCACTGTACCCCTTGTTACGTTCCTCAAGGGGTTTAGTTTCCAAAATGGTATGCCATGTGTTTTTTTTGCTGTCCTGGCACCATAGGGGCTTCCTAAATGCGACATGCCCCCCGAGCAAAATTTGCTCTCAAAAAGCCAAATATGACTCCCTCTCTTATGAGCATTGTAGTTTGCCCGTAGTGCGCTTCAGGTCAAGTTATGGGGTACCTTCCTACTCATAAGAGATGGGGTTACAAATTTTGGGGGGTATTTTCTGCTATTAACCCTTGCAAAAATGTGAAATTTGGGGGGGGGGAAACACATTTTAGTGAATTTTTTTTTTTTTTTTACGTATGCAAAAGTCGTGAAACCCCTGTGGGGTATTAAGGCTCACTTTATTTCTTGTTACGTTCCTCAAGGGGTCTAGTTTCCAAAATGGTATGCCATGTGGGTATTTTTTGCTGTCCTGGCACCATAGGGGCTTCCTAAATGCGACATGCCCCCGAGCAAAATTTGCTCTCAAAAAGCCAAATATGACTCCTTCTCTTCTGAGCATTGTAGTTCGCCCGTAGTACACTTCAGGTCAACTTATGGGGTACCTCCATACTCAGAAGAGATGGGGTTACAAATTTTGGGGGGTATTTTCTGCTATTAACCCTTGCATACATGTGAAATTTGGGTGGAAACACACATTTTAGTGACATTTTTAAAACATTTTTTTACATATGCAAAAGTCGTGAAACACCTGTGGGGTATTAAGGCTCACTTTATTCCTTGTTACGTTCCTCAAGGGGTCTAGTTTCCAAAATGGTATGCCATGTGGGTATTTTTTCCTGTTCTGGCACCATAGGGGCTTCCTAAATGCAACATGCCCCCCAAAAACCATTTCAGAAAAACGTACTCTCCAAAATCCCCTCGTCGCTCCTTCGCTTCTGAGCCCTCTACTGTGCCCGCCGAACACTTTACATAGACATATGAGGTATGTGCTTACTCGAGACAAATTGGGCTACAAATATAAGTATACATTTTCTCCTTTTACCCCTTGTAAAAATTAAAAAATTGGGTCTACAAGAACATGCAAGTGTAAAAAATGAAGATTGTGAATTTTCTCCTTCACTTTGCTGCTATTCCTGTGAAACACCTAAAGGGTTAAAACGCTGACTGAATGTCATTTTGAATACTTTGGGGGGTGCAGTTTTTATAATGGGGTCATTTATGGGGTATTTCTAATATGAAGACCCTTCAAATCCACTTCAAACCTGAACTGGTCCCTGAAAAATTGTGATTTTGGAAATTTTGTGAAAAATTGGAAAATTGCTGCTGAACTTTGAAGCCCTCTGGTGTCTTCCAAAAGTAAAAAATCGTAAATTTTATGATGCAAACATAAAGTGGACATATTGTATATGTGAATAAAAAAAATAATTATTTGGAATATCCATTTTCCTTACAAGCAGAGAGCTTCAAAGTTAGAAAAATGCAAAATTTTCAATTTTTTCATCAAATTTTGGAATTTTTCACTAAGAAACGATGCAAGTATCGACAAAATTTTACCAATAACATAAAGTAGAATATGTCACGAAAAAACAATCTTGGAATCAGAATGATAGGTAAAAGCGTCTTAGAGTTATTAATGCTTAAAGTGACAGTGGTCAGATGTTCAAAAAACGCTCTGGTCCTAAGGTGTAAAATGGCCTGGTCCTTAAGGGGTTAAAGGGGTATTCCAAGAAAGTTAAACAGATTTGTAAAATCAGAAGGCTCCAAAAAGTTAAACAGATTTGTAAATTACTTTTATTCAAAAATCTTAATCCTTCCAATAATTATCAGCTGCTGAAGTTGAGTTGTTCTTTTCTTTCTGGCAACAGTGCTCTCTGCTGACATCTCTGCTTGTCTTGGGATCTGCACAGAGTAGAAGAGGTTTGCTATGGGGATTTGCTTCTACTCTGGACAATTCCCGAGACACGTGTCATCAGAAAGCACTTAGACAGAAAAGAACAACTTAACTTCAGTGGCTCATAAGTAATGAAAGGATTAAGATTTTTTTAATGGAAGTAATTTACAAATCTGTTTAACTTTCTGTAGCCAGTTGATATATAAAAAAAAGTTTTTTACTGGATAACCCCTTTAAGCTCTCCAATACCTTGGTATAAGTGACCATAGGGACCAACACATCTGACCAACAAAACAACAACCCTTCATATGGCTTTGTCAATTTGCCAAAAGTTTTAGCTCTTGAAGGGCAGGGATAAAAAAAATGAAAAAAGCTAAAATTGTCTGTGTCCTTAAGGGGTTACCCTTTAATGATGCAGACATTTTTTGGCCTTGAGGACACAGCCAATTTTCATTTTTGTTTTTTTATCTCCTCGCTTTTTAAAATCCATAACTCTTTAAATTCTTCGCCTACAGGGCTAGTTTTATGAGGGACACATTTTTATTTGTAATGACATCAATCATTTGACCACAAAATCTATAGAGTGGCCCAATTTTTTTTATATTTTTAGGCTATTTGCAGGATAATCAAAAATTTTTGATTCGATAGAGGTGGCAGGAGGAAGTGTGGGGGGGGGGATACTTGCAGGACAATTGGAAGAGATGATTTTAAAACGTAAACAATATATTATATAAATTAAAGGGGTTATCCAGGAAAAAACTTTTTTTTATATATCAACTGGCTCCAGAAAGTTAAACAGATTTGTAAATTACTTCTATTAATAAATCTTAATCCTTTCAGTACTTATGAGCTTCTGAAGTTAAGGTTGTTCTTTCCTGTCTAAATGCTCTGTGATGACACCTGTCTCGGGAAATGCCCAGTTTAGAAGCAAATCCCCATAGCAAACCTCTTCTAAACTGGGCGTTTCCCGAGACAGGTGTCATCGGAGATTACTTAGACAGAAAAGAACAACCTAAACTTCAGAAGCTCATAAGTACTGAAAGGATTAATATTTTTCAATAGAAGTAATTTATAAATCTGTTTAACTTTCTGGAGCCACTTGATATATATAAAAAGTTTTTGCCTGGAATACCCCTTTAATCATAGATACACACAATTTAATCTCATTCATAGGCTTTACTATACCCCTAGATTTTTATATGTATGTTTTCTCAGATGTGGAAAGGCTGATAAAGATTTCTTCACATATTGTTTGGTCCTGCGTTAAAATTCAAGTTTATTGGGAAGGAATATATAAAGAAATAGGCCGGAAATGTTCGGAGCGGAAATTCCGTTGCTTTCAACAGGATTCAGTCGGCGCCCGCTATTTTCCATTACATTTCCATTCCTAAAATTTTTGGCCAACAGGTCTTTCTCTCTCCATTGGTTGCAATATTAAATGATGATCTAAATATTCACTGTAAAGTTGGGGAAAAAGTGAGTGTTTTTTAAAATGGACTTGCAGCCCAAAAATAAGAGGAAGAGATTTTACTGTCATTAAATAGCATAGGGCTCCCTGATCACACGCCTATTTACAGTTTCTTGATACACCCTCCAGTTCCTGAGATATGTGGGTTTATAGTTTGTCTGACAATACAGAGAATCAGTCAAATGGAAGTGAACTTAATATTAATTTGGGAGTGACTATATGGTGATGGGGGGATTATACAGCACTTACAAACTCCAACAAAGCTTTTAAGCTTTATGCAATAAATAATGAAATATTTTAACCCTATTATGGAAAACAAATTATGGAAGTCCAAAACTAGTCTATGTAGTCTATTAAAGGAGATATCCAGTGGTGAAAAACGTATTCCCCCATCCTAAGGATAGGGCATAAGTTTCAGATCGCGGGGGGTCCGACTGCTGGGGCCCCTAGACATCTTATCCCCTATCCAATGGATAGGGGATAAGATGTCTGATCGAGGGGGACCCACCTTTGGGAACCCCCGCGTTCTTGGCTGTGCACCCCAGTCATCCAGTGCATGCAGCAAACTTCGCTCCCTGCCAAATGACTGGCGATGCGAGGCTGGAGGTTTGTGATGTCACGGCCATGCACCCTCAATGCAGGTCTATGGGAGGGGAGGGGACAGCCATCACGCCCCCTTCCCATATACTTTTATTGAAGGGGCATGGCCGTGACACCAAGAAGGGGCGTGCCCATGAAGTCACGAGCCTCCGGCGCTGCACCCAAAGCTCTGAACGAATGTCGGGTGCAGCAGGGAGATCGCTAGGGCCCCAGCGGCGGCCCCCCTGTGATCAGAGATCTTATCCCCTATCCTTTGGATAGGGGATAAGATGTCTAGGGGCGGAGTACCTCTTTAAAGGGGTTGTCCAGTGAAAGAAGACCATTAACCCCCTTGTGATCAGACACTCATCTCCTATTCTGTGGCTAAGGTATATGTGTCTGATCGCAGGTGATCCGAGTGGTGTGACTCTTCGAATGCTAAAGGATAAAAATACAAAAACATAAACATGGGCTGCGTCTTTAAGTTGTAAAACAAGCAGCTGAAAGGGGTTGTCCACTCCTCCAACCTATTTATGGTAATAGTGGCATAATCAGGTTTTAGGGGACATCATGTTTTTCAGACAGGGCTAGTTGGTGTTGGGTAACCTTTGTTCTTCAATAAATAAAATGGTCGCTTTCTGTATTACTCTTTGCCTAGGGGTATGTTCACACGATAGAATTTCCGTTTGGATTTCCACATGGACATTCCACTGCAGCAGAATCCAATTGATTTCAATGGGATTCTGCTGCACTGGAATTTCGACGCCTCTGCCGTGGAAATTCTCGTTCCAGCATCCACAGAAATAATAGTTCCAGCATCCACAGAAATATGTCCATTTTTTTGCGGATTCCACTATGTCCATTTTTTAGGATTCCATTCTACGAGACGGTGCATTTCCAAATGGTCCTAGCGCCGGTATGTTCTGCAGGCGCTCAAATGTCCGCACAAAGATTTTCCGTTCAGAGATTCCACCATGTGAAAATAGCCTAAGGGTGTGTTCACACGGGCGTATTTGTCAGCGGATCCGCAGCTGCGGATCCGCTGACAAAGGCCCCCAAAGTGCTGCCCTCTTTGTGTCTGCTAATAGCTGCAATCCGCCGCTACCAACAGACACACTGTGAAGTGCGAGTCGCAGTGTATCCGCACATCCCCCACATCGCGGCCGCTCCCCCGGCTCCCTGAGCTACACAGAGAGCGGCGGCGATGTGTGCGAGTACACTGCAGGGTAACTCGCACATCGCAGTGTGTCTGTTGGTAGCGGCGGATTGCCGCTATTAGCAGGCACAAAGAGGGCAGCACTTTAGGGGCCTTCGTCAGCGGATCCGCAACCGCGGATCCGCTGACAAATACGCCCGTGTGAATGCACCCTAATACTCTTTAGATTCAATCTTGTTTGACAAACTGAAACTACCTGGAGAGATGAGGCCAAGTCCTGGGGGTCAGGTTTGATGTTTGTTTTGGGGCTCCATGGCATCATGTCTGTCTCTAGCATGTTTATCCATCTTGGTACCAGAGATACATATGGGGTCTGATCCCTTTATTTTCTTAAAAAATTTTTGGGGAAATATTAGGTTATGACAGTCACTCTCCAACCTGGTGTAAAAATCACAATTTATTTTGGATACATTTCTAGTGTATGTTTAGGTAGGATTATTGGTCCTGAATGAATTTCCCTATGTACTAGAGCAGTGGTCTCAAACTGTGGCCCTCCAGATGTTGCAAAACTTCAACCCCCAGCATGCCCGGACAGCCAACGGCTGTCCGGGCATGCTGAGAGTTGAAGTTTTGCAACATCTGGAGGGCCACAGTTTAAGACCACTGTACTAGAGAGAAGGAGAGAGAGACCAAGACCAAGGCAAGGCCACACCTTATCTTAAAGGGATACTCCGGTGGAATTATTATTTTTTTTTTTAAATCAACGGGTACCAGAAAGTTAAACAGATTTGTAAATGACTTCTATTTAAAAATCTTAATCCTTCCAGTATTTATCAGCTGCTGTATGCTCCAGAGGAAGTTCTTTTATTTTTTAATTTCTTTTCTGTCTGACCACAGTGCTCTCAGCTGACACCTCTGTCCATGTCAGGAACTGTCCAGAGCAGGATAGGTTTTCAATGGGGATTTGCTCCTGCTGCTGGACAGTTCCTGAAATGGACAGAGGTGTCAGCAGAGAGCACTGTGGTCAGACTGGACAGAAATTTAAAAAGAAAAGAACTCTCTCTGGAGCATACAGCAGCTGATAAGTACTGGAAGGATTAAGATTTTTAAATAGAAGTCATTTACAAATCTGTATAACTTTCGGGCACCAGTTGATTTAAAAAAAAATATATATATAGTTTTCCACCGGAGTACCCCTTTAATACTTACCTTAATAGGAAATGTCTACCTAGCGTAGCAGATGTCTACATTCCCACCCTTCATTCCTGTAGCCTGAGATAACCGATAACAGGTGAGCCTTTCTTCCGCTCATTTCTAGGTAGCATTGTTATCGTGAAGCAGTCTAGAAATCCCCTTTCGTCCTTCAGTTTGTACCATGAGTAATAAAATAAGCCAAAAAGATGTCAAAGTGAGTCATTTCTGGAGACTTGTGGGCAGTAAACAGATGCTCCGCGCTGTTTGCAGTCAAACAAAACCCTAGACTCTCTGAGCAGGCTGTTCGGTCTGCACTCTCTTCACACACGTTATCCGACAAAAAGAAATAGATAAAGGATTTCCATTTCATGCTTTAAAATTCTCAGTTAAAGGAGTAGTCCAGTGGTGACTCAGTGGTGAACAACTTATCCCCTATCTTAAGGATAGGGGATACGTTGCAGATCACGGGGGGTCCGACCGCTGGGCCCCCCTGCGATCTCCTGTACGGAGCCCCGAAAGCCCGCGGGAAGGGGGCGTGTCGACCTCCGCTGCCTTCGGTAATCTCCGGCTCTGCCATTGAGATGTATTGAGGGGGCGTGTCGGCCGCCGCTTCGTGCGGGGGTCGACACCCGCTATCTGGGCGGAGAGCCGGGGCCCTGTACAGAGAGATCGTAGGGGGCCCCAGCGGTCGGACCCCCCGCGATCTCAAACTTATCCCCTATCCTTAGAATAGGGGATACGTTTTTCACCACTGGACTACCCCTTTAAAGGCAATTAAAACCATTAGCAAGTACTCTGAATGGCCCCGGTATTGAAGACCTTCTTTGGCCTTTAGAGACGCAGCAATGTGTAGCCTCATAGCTTCCACTTGGTGTTGGTGTGGTTCTGAAGGAATACTGGCCGAAGTGGACCGGTTCACTCTCCGCAATTGTCGAACATTATATGAAGGTACTGAGATGCAGCCGGTCCTACCTCGTCCCATGGATGTCTAGAGGATTAGGACTGTTGACTATGAAAGCAAGGAAAACTCACTTTTATTTTCCTGGAACCAATCCATGACTATGCAACCCTTGTGGATGATGTATGATCCTTCTGAAAGTGTCCTTAAAGGGGTATTCCAGGCCCAAACTTTTTTTTTATATATCAACTGGCTCCGGAAAGTTAAACAGATTTGTAAATTACTTCTATAAAAAAAAATCTTAATCCTTCCAATAGTTATTAGCTTCTGAAGTTGAGTTGATGTTTTCTGTCTTACTGTCCTCTGATGACTCACGTCTTGGGAGCTGTGCAGTTCCTATGGGGATATTCTCCCATCATGCACAGCTCCTGGGACGTGACATCATCATTAAGCAGTTAGACAGAAAACTTCAGAAGCTAATAACTATTGGAAGGATTAATATTTTTTGATAGAAGTAATTTACAAATCTGTTTAACTTTCCGGAGCCAGTTGATATATATATATATATATATATATATATATATATATATATATATATATATATATATAAAAGGTTTTGCCTGGAATACCCCTTTAAAGAGTACCTGTCACCAAATAAAACTTTTAATATAGTGTTCCTTGTGTAATTAGCAGACACTTTCCCATTCACTTGCTTTTAAAATTCTCAACATAAATATGTTTAAAATGTAATATAAAAAACAGCCACTAGGTGGCTCTGTTCTGTTCCTTGCCACAATTAATACAGTGAGTTTGGTCTCCTCCCGGCCTGGCAGGAGACCAAAATCAGGAAGTGTTTCTCTGCACTGAGCTTGATTGACAGCTGCACAGAAAGTGAAAGCTCCACAGATTCTCACAGAAAGCTGCACAGACTGACAGCTGCAGAGAGCCTCACTGATAGCAACACAGACTGAAACATGCACAGAGCCGGAGGTCTTCTATTCATCACAGCTCTGCAATGATGTGAGGGCGGAATTGGTCCCCCAGCAGGCTTCAGTGTTGTCATGCTTGCTGAAAAACGCCCACTTTCTCCTGCTGGGAAAGTGCACTATGTGAGCAAGAAGAAAGGTATGACACACAGCTTTTTAACCCCTTAACGACCATGTACGTAAATGTACATCCTGGTGTGGAGGTACTTCGCGCATCAGGACGTACATTTGCGTCCTGTACATGACCGCGAGCATCGGAGCCGTGCTCGCATCATGCACTGCAGGTCCCGGCTGCTATCAGCATCTAGGGACCCGCTGGTAATGGCGGACATGTGAAAAGTCCCCTCCCCCAATAAAATTGTAAATTTACCCTTTTTCCCATTTTACCTCCAATAAGCATAAAAAAAATAAAAAAATAAGATTAATAAACATAGATAGTATCGCTGCATGGGTAAATGTCCAAACTATCAAAATATAATGTTAATGATCCCGTACGGTGAACAGCATAAACGTAAAAAATTTATAAAAAGTCCAATATTGCTGCTTTTTTCGTGACATTTATTAAAAAAAACTTATAAAAAGTAATTTAAAAGTTTCATATGCGCAAATGTGGTATCAATAAAAAGTGCATATCACAACACAAAAAATGAACCCTCATACTGCCTTGTATACGGAAAAATGAAAAAGTCATAGGTGGTCAAAATAGGGCGATTTTAAACATACTAATTTTGTACAAAAAGTTTGATATTTTTTAAAAATAGTACAATAATAGAAAAGTATGTAAAGATGGGGATCATTTTAATCAAATTGACCCAGAGAATAAAGAAAACATGTCATTTTTACCATAAAGTGTACAGTGTGAAAACGAAACCCTGCAAAATTTGCAAAATTGTGGTAAAAAAAAAAATTTTGGGGTTCGCCGTACATTTTATGGTAAAATGAGAGGTGTCATTGCAAAGTACAATTGGTCACGCAAAAAACAAGCCCTTATATGGATCTCTGGATGGAAATATAAAAGAGTTATGGATTTTAGAAGGTGAGGAGGAAAAAACTAAAACGCAAAGATAAAATTGGCATGGTCCTCAAAAGGGGTACTCGGTGTAAAACTTTTTTTTTTTTTTTTTTTTTTTATCAACTGGTGCCAGAAAGTTAAACAGATTTGTAAATCACTTCTAGTAAAAAATCTTAATCCTTCCAGTACTCATAAGCTTCTAAATACTACAGAGGCAATTATTTTATTTTTGGAACACAGAGCTCTCTGCTGACATCATGACTACAGTGCTCTCTGCTGACACCTCTGTCTATTTTAGGAATTGTCCAGAGCAGCATATGTTTTCTATGGGGATTTTCTCCTACTCTGGACAATTCTTAAAAATAACAGAGGGGTCAGCAGAGAGCACTGTGGTCATGATGTCAGCAGAGAGCTCTGTGCTCCAAAAAGAAAATAATTACCTCTGTAGTATTCAGCAGCTAATAAGTACTGGAAGGATTAATATTTTTTAATACAAGTAATTTACAAATCTGTTTAACTTTCTGGCACCAAAAAAAATAGAGTTTTACACCGGAACACCCTTACACCCTTTAACCCCTTAAGGACTCAGGGTTTTTCCGTTTTTGCATTTTCGTTTTTTCCTCCTTACCTTTTAAAAATCATAACCCTTTCAATTTTCCACCTAAAAATCCATATTATGGCTTATTTTTTGCATCACCAATTCTACTTTGCAGTGACATTAGTCATTTTACCCAAAAATGCACGGCGAAACGGAAAAAAAATCATTGTGCGACAAAATCGGAAAAAAAACGCCATTTTGTAACTTTTGGGGGCTTCCGTTTCTACGCAGTGCATATTTTGGTAAAAATTACACCTTATCATTATTCTGTAGGTTCATACGGTTAAAATGATCCCCTACTTATATAGGTTTGATTTTGTCGCACTTCTGGAAAAAATCATAACTACATGCAGGAAAATTTATACGTTTAAAAATGTCATCTTCTGACCCCTATAACTTTTTTATTTTTCCACGTACGGGGCGGTATGAGGACTAATTATTTGCGCCGTGATCTGAAGTTTTTATCGCTATGATTTTTGTTTTGATCGGACTTTTTGATCACTTTTTATTCATTTTTTAATGGTATAAAAAGTGACCAAAATACGCTTTTTTGAACTTTGGAATTTTTTTGCGCGTACGCCATTGACCGTACAGCTTAATTAATGATATATTTTTATAGTTCGGACATTTACGCACGCGGCGATACCACATATGTTTATTTTTTATTTTTTTTACACCGTTTTATTTTTTTTATGGGAAAAGGGGGGTGATTCAAACTTTTATTAGGGAAGGGGTTAAATGACCTTTATTAACACTTTTTTTTTACATTTTTTTGCAGTGTTATAGGTCCCATAGGGACCTATAACACTGCACACACTGATATCCTATGATGATCACTGGCGTGTATTAACACGCCTGTGATCAGCATTATCGGCGCTTGACTGCTCCTGCCTGGATCTCAGGCACGGAGCAGTCATTCGTCGATCGGACACCGGGGAGGCAGGTAAGGGCCCTCCCGGTGTCCGATCAGCTGTTCGGGATGCCTCGATTTCACCGCGGCGGTCCCGAACAACCCGACTGAGCAGCCGGGTCACTTTCAGTTTCACTTTAGAAGCGGCGGTCAGCTTTGACCGCCACTTCTAAAGGGTTAATACCGCACATCGCCGCGATCGGCGATGTGTGGTATTAGCCGCGGGTCCCGGCCGTTGATTAGCGCCGGGACCGACGCGATATGATGCGGGATCGCGGCGCGATCCCGCTTCATATCGCGGGAGCCGGCGCAGGACGTAAATATACGTCCTGCGTCGTTAAGGGGTTAAGGCCAAAATGGGCTTGGTCCTTAAGGGGTTAAAGCTCTGAAATGTATTTTAAAGGCTGGAGGGATATAAGGAGAAGTTAGGGAACATAGCCTGAGTTAGTTAATAACAGTTTATTTAGTGACAGGTACTTTTTAAAGGGGCATTCCAGGATTTTTTTTTATGTGACTATGCTACAGGGGCTGTAAAGTTAGTGTAGTTCATAATATAGTTTCTGTATCTGTGTTTGATGGATGGTCTCACCATTTTTGTGTGATTTTTGCACCATTTTTGTGCTGCTTCAGGCCTTTCCCAAGTTGCAGTGCGGCCTGAGACAATACAATTTTTTAGTCTAGTGTCTTTACCCATCAATTCTAGTTTTTGCTCTTCTTTTAGAGCGTGTTTAGGCTAGGTTTCCACACAGGTTTTTTTTCTGGTGTTTTTTTTTAGATCTGCCACTGCAGTTTTTTGAGCCAAAGTCAGAAGTGGATCCATGAGGAAGGAGAAGTGTAAGGCTGGAACTCCACTGAGGTATTTTTTTTGCAAAAACGCCGTAAAAAACGCCAATTTTCCCGCACAGCGTTTTTTCAGTGAAAAAACGCCGCGTCCAGATGTTAGCTGCAAGTCACTGGTAATCTGCAAAATGCCAGATTCACTTGGCGTTTTTCAGTTTGGCGTTTTTTTTTATCCTTTTGGCGTTTTTCAGCAATTTTGGGCTCAGAGGTTGGATTTTCAAAACGCCCTACAAAACGCCAAGAAAAACGCCATGTTGGTTTTAAATTTTGCGTTTTTGCTGGCGTTTTTTATTCTTTTTTGGACTTTAGCGATCAAAAAAAAATATGGAGATACCTATTTTATTAAAATTTCATAGGGTACGATAAAAAAAATTTATAAAAAAGATACAGTAGTGATGGAAAAAATTGTATCTAACGAAATTTATCTTTTTTATTACGAAATGTTTATTAATTTTTAAACAGGGATCAATTTATGTGAGCGGGTAAAGCACTAAAAATGTAGCCGACAATAATATAAATGTAGTGTGTGTGTGTTTTTCACTTCTTTTTTTTTTAAAACATTTTTTAGGTAGTACTACTACTCCCAGCATGGAACACACTGTTCCATGATGGGAGTAGTAGTTACCTGTACTTATTGACAGATCGCCCCTTGCGATCCTCTTGTATAATGTATAGATGCGGCGGCCACTCTTCTCTGGTCCCCTGCACTCACGTATATATACACATATTTATATTTCCCGCAGAGCTGTGATTAGCCAGATGGTTCCAGCCAATCACAGCTCTCTGTGAGAAATCGGAATGTGTATATATACGTCGTGCAGGGGACCATAGGAGAGCGCCGGCCACATCTATACATTATACCGGAAGATCACAGCGGGTGTCAGGAGTGATACCGGTTGTGATCTTTCCTTTACTGCAAGTACTACTACTCCCAACATGGAGCACACTCTGCTCCATGCTGGGAGATGTAGTACGTGCATTAATAGACAGATCGCAGCGGGTGTCAGAAGGTACACTCGCTGCGATCTGTCTATTAATGCAGGTACTACAGCTCCCAGCATGGAGCAGAGTGTACTCCATGTTGGGAGTAGTAGTGCCTGCTAAAGGACACATCACAGTGGGTGTCACTACTGACACCCGATGTGACCGTCCTGTCTATAGCAGAGATGGAGCGGCTGTATACATCGCTTGCATCCCTGCTCTGCACTGTACTCCGGGCCGGTCGCTCATTCATTCATCTTTTCCTCAGAGCTGTGATTGGCTCAGACTGACACCCGGGGCGATATGTCTATAGTACAGGTACTACTACTCCCATCATGGAACAGTCTTGTTCCATGCTGGGAGTAGTAGTACTACATAAAAAATGTGAAAAAAAGAGAAAAAAAAGTTCAACGAACACATACTTTATAAAAAATATTTATTAAAATGTTGTTATAAAAAATAAACATTTAGTTAAATAAATTTTTACATCCCTACTGCATCCTTTTTTATTTTTTTTTATTTTTTTTTTTGGTACCCAACTATTTTGTAAAAAAAAAAAAAAAAAAAGCAAAAGGGGCCAAAAACGGCAAATTCCACACAAAGGTAAAAACGCCAGAAAAAACGCCAAAACGCAGGGAAAAACTGTGGCAGTTTTTCTGGCGTTTTTATGCCACAAAAATCACAGGACAAAAATCTCAGTGGAGTCCTAGCCTAAGTCCTACTTTATATTTCCCATTCCTTTTATATACACTTCTGGCTTTGGCTTAAAAACTGCAGTGACAGAAATCCCAGAGCACCAGAGAAAAAAAACTGGGGTACTCTGCTGCTAGACATCTTATCCCCTATCTAAAGGAGGGGCCCACCACAATCTCCTGCAGCACCTGGCATTCTAAATAAAAGCCGGGTTCCTGCGGCAGTGGTCGTGACATCACGGCCATACACCCCTAATGATGTCATGCCACACCCCCTCCATTCATGTCTATGGGAGGGGGCGTGTCGGACGACACGCCCCCTCCCATAGACATGAATGGAGGGGGCTTGGTAGTGATGTCATGATCACGGCCTACGTCTCCAAGCGTTCTGAACAAAATGTTTAAAACGCTAGAGCACCAGAATAACCCTTTAACCCCTTAAGCCCATTTGGACCTTAAGGACTAAGACAATTTTATTTTTACGTTTTAATTTTTTCCTCCTCCCTTTCAAAAAATCATAACTCTTTTATATTTTCATCCACAGACTAGTATGAGGGTTTGTTTTTTGCACGACCAGTTGTCCGTTGTAATGCCATCACTCACTTTGCCATAAAATGTATGGTTCAACCAAAAAAATACTATTTGTGTGGGTAAATTTAAAAGAAAACCGCAATTTTTCAAATTTTGGAAGGTTTTGTTTTCACGCCGTACAATTTATGGTAAAAATGACATGTGTTTTTTATTCTCTGGGTCAATACAATTAAAACGATACCCATGATTATACACTTTTCTATTACTGTCACGCTTTAAAAAAATCGCAAACTTTTTAACCAAATTAGTACGTTTAAAATCCCCCTATTTTGAAGACCTATAACTTTTTCATTTTTCCGTATAAGCGGTGGTATGAGGGCTCATTTTTTGCGCCGTGATCTGTACTTTTTATTAATACCATCTTTGCTTATACAAAACTTTTATTACATTTTTTATAAATTTTTTTGGGAATAAAATGTTATAAAAAAGCAGCCATTTTGGACATTTTTTTTTTTTTTACGTTCACGCCGTTCACCGTACAGGGTCATTTACATTTTATTGTAATAGTTCTGATATTTACGCACGCAGCGATACCAAATATGTATATAAAATAATTTTTTTACACTTTTTGGGGGTAAAATAGGGAAAATGGGACAATTTACGTTTTTATTGGGGGAGGGATTTTTCACATTTTTTTACTTAATTTTTTTACTTTTTTTACTTTTATTTTTACACTCTTATAGTCCCCATAGGGGACTATTTATAGCAACCATTCAATTGCTAATCCTGTTCAGTGCTGTGTATAGGACATAGCACTGATCAGGGTTATCGGTCATCTACTGCTCTGGTCTGCGGGAAGGCAGATCAGAGCAGAAGACTCCCGGAAGGCAGCGGAGGCCGGTGAGGGGATCTCCGTCTGCCATGCTGGATGATCAGATCGCTGCGGCAGCGCTGCGGGCAATCCGATCATCCTGTTAAGTGACCGCGATGCTGCAGATGCCGTGATCTGTATTGATCACGGCATCTGAGGGGTTAATGGCGGACATCCGCGGGATCGCGGGTGTCCGCCATTACCGGCGGGTCCCTGGCTGCGATCCACAGCCGGGACCTGCCGCACATGATGTCGGCATCGCTCCGATGCCCGCGGTTATGCTCAGGACGTAAATGTACGTCCTGGTGCGTTAAGTACCACATCACCAGGACGTACATAGACGCCCTGTGTCGTTAAGGGGTTAAAGGGGTACTCCGGAGAAAAACTTTTTTTTTTTTAAATCAACTGGTGCCAGAAAGTTAAACAGATTTGTAAATTACTTCTATTAAAAAATCTTAATCCTTCCTGTACTTATTAGCTACTGACTATTACAGCGGAAATTCTTTTCTTTTTGGAACACAGTGCTCTCTGCTGACATCACGAGCACAGTGCTCTCTGCTGACATCTCTGTGCATTTTAGGAACTGTCCAGAGTAAAAGGAAATCCCCATAGCAAACATATGCTGTTCTGGACAGTTCCTAAAATGAACAGAGATGTCAGCAGAGAGCACTGTGCTCATGATGTCAGCAGAGAGCTCTGTATTTCAAAAAGAAAAGAATTTCCGCCAAAGTATTCAGCAGCTAATAAGTACAGGAAGGATTAAGATTTTTTTTTATAGAAGTAATTTACAAATCTGTTTAACTTTCTGGCACCAGTTGATTTAAAAAAAAATAAAAGTTTTTCACCGGAGTACCCCTTTAATTGTGATTATTGAATACAAAGCCAGGAACAGATGATAAATGGAGGACACATATAAAGGAAAGACTGAGACTTCTCTTTTTAAATTAATTCCTGGCTTTATATTTAATAAGTAATTAAAATCCTAAACGTGTTCCTTTACTGCTAAGATAAACAACCTGCGCTCCACTATCCAGGCCAGTACAGGCCCAAACACATCTTTCTGCAGGTGGATGAGGCTTTGTGCCAGCAGATGTCTGAGTGATACTCTCTTTTTTTTGCAGATGGGTGTGACATTCACTTCAAGTTATATAATGGTAATGTTTCAAATGAATATAAACCTGCAGCGCAGTCCTGGTATTGGCCAACTTATAACTTACCATTTATCTTCTATCTACCTTGGCATCTACTGTATTTTTCGCCGTATAAGACGCACTTTTTCTTCCCCAAGTTGGTGCGTCTTATACGGCGAATACACACCTATCGCGGCGTTCCCTGCGGCCATCAACGGCCGGGACCCGCGGCTAATACAGGACATCACCGATCGCGGTGATGCCCCGTATTAACCCTTCAGACGCGGCGATCAAAGCTGACCGCCGCGTCTGAAGCGAAAATAACATTAACCCGGCTGTTCAGGCGGGCTGTTCGGGACCACCGCGGTGAAATCGCGGCGTCCCGAACAGCTTACAGGACACCGGGAGGGACCTTACCTGCCTCCTCGGTGTCTGCTCCGTGCTGGGATCCCCTGCATGGCCGGCGCTCTCCTTCGATGTCATTATGTCGTCGCGCACGCCGTCCCGTCATTCAATAGGAGCGGCGTGCGTGGCGACTGCGACAGAGAGCATGGATCCCGGGGAAGAAGACGTCCGGAGCGTCAGGGAAACCACAGGGACGCGGCGACAGCGATGAAGCGACATTCAGGGCAGCGGTGACGAGCGGTGACGGGTCCGGAGCGGCGGGGACACATGAGTATTACCTCCTATACCAGTGGTCTTCAACCTGCGGACCTCCAGATGTTGCAAAACTACAACTCCCAGCATGCCCGGACAGCCAACGGCTGTCCGGGCATGCTGGGAGTTGTAGTTTTGCAACATCTGGAGGTCCGCAGGTTGAAGATCACTGTTGGGTTCAGAATATTTTTTTTCTAGATTTTGCACCTTAAAAATTGGGTGCGTCTTATATGACGGTGCGTCCTATAGGGCGAAAAATACGGGTACATGAAGAACTCCTGCTGAGTAATGGAGAATTTGTGATACAGGTAGTCATGCAGGAAGCAAGGACCCAAGGTATATAGTGGGACTAGGTGAGCTGAATAAGGGTGGGTTCACACCATGATTTTGCTAAACGGTTTCATTAAAAAAAAACGTATGCAACCGCACAGAAAACCGTGCCCATAGACTTCCCAATCAAAACCGTATGCACCATATTGTATACGGTTGTCTCCGTTTTTCAAACCACACAGTTCTTTACTTTTTTCTTCTGGACAGAAAACCGTGGCCTACCACGGTTTTTGGTCCGGGTGAAAAACCGTATTTAAACCGTATACATGTTTTTTGTTTTTTTTACATGGGAGTCAATGGAAACCGTACAGAACCGGATGTGCATACGGTTCCATCCAGTTTTCACCATACGGTTTTTGACTTTTTGACCAAATTTTTTTTCTTGGAATTTCAATCAAAGAAGTGAAACTTTATTCATAATGGAGTGAAAAGTTCAAAACGTATACGTTTTTTTTTCTTAAAAAACTAATGCAACCGGACATCATTTTTCAAACAGTATACGGATGAAAATTTGTACACACGTTTTTATACAGTTTAGTCAGGTTTTGAGGAATCCGTGTTTTTTTTTTTTTTTTTTAAATCAAAAACCTGATACAGGAGCCGTATAGCAAAATCGTGGTGTGAACCCATCCTAACCTGAGGATAAGGCTGGGTATCACACATAGTTTTGTGGTAAGAATTTTTAGCCAAAACCAGGAGTGGAACCAACAAGAAAATTAACTACAATGGAAAGATTTGCTAATTTTTGGGTGTTGGACCCCACTTCTGGTGACCAAAATAGTGTTGAGCGGCATAGGCCATATTCGAATTCGCGAATATTCGCGAATATATGGACGAATATTCGTCATATATTTCGCGAATATTCGCATATTCTCGTTTTATTTTCGCATACGCGAACATTCGCATGCTCGAAAATTAACAAATGCGAAAATTACCATCTACAAAAATCAACATAAGCCAAAATTCGCATATACGAAAATTAGCATATGCTAATTTTCGCATATGCGAAACTTTGCACATCAGTCTCACACTGTAGTATTAGAGCCTTCTTTACACCACACAAGCTGGAAGCAGAGAGGGATGATCACTGTTGATGTGTATTGTGAAAAAAAATAAAAAAAAATAAAAAAAGGAATATTCGTAATTACGAATATATAGCGCTATATTGGCGAATATCCGCGAATTCGCGAATATTCGCGAATATACAATATTCGCGAATATTCGCGAATATACAATATTCGCGGATTCGCGAATATGCAATATTCGCGAATAAAATTCGCATTGTTGATATTCGCGAGCAACACTAGACCAAAATTCAAGTATAAAAGTCAGTCTTGATTTTTGACAACTCTCTCGCCAAATGGATGGGACCCAAAATGGGACCCAAATGGGTGAGCAGGTCCTGTTCAAAGCACTTGTGTCGGAAAACTGAGGGTGACTGAGAATTGAAGCAGGAGAGCAAACTTAGAATGGTGAGGCACAGCTTTAGCAGGCTTCAGTGATGTCACTGCTGCTGGGGAACGCCCACTTTCTTCTGCTAGGAGCTCACACAATGTGAACAAGGGGAAAAGTATGATACACATACAGGACAAGAGGGGTGTTAGGAGTATTTAAGGAATATAATCTGAGTAAGTTTAGATAATATGGTTTGACGACAGGTACTCTTCAAATTCTGTGATTAATAAGGACTGTGGCATCTAAGCGGCTAGAAAAAAGGAGAGGGCTCACTCTGTCACTCCATTGGCACCCCTGCAACATGATCTTGGGGTGCTGGCAGCCAATAGTCTAGTAATTTTTCCTAGATCTGGCATCTTGGCACTGGCAGGGCCTAATAGGTTACCTCTCAGTGTTATGCTGACAGTAATAATACACAGTATGAAGAAAATTGCTGATGATAGTAGTAGTCAGATGATCGCATTTGCTAGTTTAAATAGAAGTAATTTACAAATCTGTTTAACTTTCTGCCTCCAGTTGATAAGAAAAAAATTGTTTTTCACCGGAGTACCCCTTTAAGGTCATAGCACTTCGCCAAAACTTTCCACAATTCTATTGTCTGAAGTGTATCACTTAGTTACAAGCAAGAAAGCAAAATTGCCAGCTGAGGTGGAAGGACGCTATCAGGCTACGCGTACTGATGTCACTTTGTATTCCAACACAAGGTGTGGCGGTGCCCGGGGTAATTAGACAACGGTTAATGACACATTGTGTATGGGTCGTGTTTGGGCAGGCTCAGCAGAAGTTGTACTAAAACAAGCACATGCAACAAGTACAGGTGCATGTGATCAACATATGGCTCATTTAATATGGAATACATTAAAGATTCCGGATCCATAATCAATGTGAGATGCAGCGTTCCTCCATTTGGGAGCCCAGACAGTGACTGATCTGTATAGTCTACATGAACTGCCAGAGGCGGGGCAAGGTTTGTAATACTGAGAAAATAAAGACGATTGAATATTCATAGAAACACAGTGAATTGATGATATCTTATATCTGATATATGTATGTGGTGGCCCAGTATAGGAGTGGCTCTCCTGTACCTTTTCTGTCCTGTGTGGCGGACTCTATTTCAGTGTCCCCTGAGTCCAGCTTCATTATATGTAACTAAAATGTCTACCAGTGTCCTATGTTCTCTATTGAATTGCCTTTCTAATGTTCATATGCCTTTAAATGTTGTTACCAAGTCATGTAACCAGGAAAGGTGTCAGTTACCAGGTGACTTGTGGGTGACCTATGGGAGTCCTCCAAATTGCTCCCATAAATACTAGGGAGGAGCTAGTTTAGTGTCAGTTTAGACCTTGCTGAGTAGTAGTACAGTCAAGACCTGAGAGTGTCTGGTGTCCTAACGGAGACCAAGGCCTAACCAAGCAGCCACACTTCAATCACCAAGAGCCCCTTCAGGTGAACGTCAAAGCCTGGTAAGCACCCACAGGGGTAAAGTCTAGTCAGTCATAGTCAAGTAAGTCAAGTCTGCTAAAGTCAGCATGGGTCCATAATTAAGTCCAAGTCCACTGCAAGTCCCAGCGAGCCCGCAAGTCTCCTAAGTCACAGGTCATCTCCTTGGGCCTAACTGAGCTGTCAAAACTATTCCATCTGTCTGCCTCAGTAAAGCTGCCGTTGTTCCGTAACTTTACATCGGAGTGATTATTTGCCCCATACCTAGCCCAGGAACCAGCGGCCATACCTCGGGTGGTGTAGAGGTAAACCCACGCCCTGGCGTCACAGACACAAGGAGATAATGCCATCTGCCCCTAGGGTAATAACATCTGCCCTTCATCGCACCCTCACCACATTTATAAAAACGTAACCAAGATTCAAAATAAATAAATAAATGTATCATGGAGTGCACTGTCAGCAGAGAGCACTGTTGTCAGACTGGAAAGAACTTCACAAATTTCTCTGTATCTGTAGTATACAGCAGCTCATAAGTACAAGAAGGGTTAAGATTTTTTAATAGAAGTAATTTACAAATCTGTTTAACTTTATGGTACCAGTTGATTTGAAATTTTTTCCACCGGAGTTCCCCTTTAACCCCATTAAAGAGTACCTGTCACTAAACAAAACTTTTAATATATTGTTACTTATGTAATTTTAAGACAGTTTGCTATTTACTTGCTGTTTAAATTCTCAACCTTTATATGTTTCTAATGTGATTGACAAAACGGCCACTGGGTGGCTCTGTTCTGTTCCCTGAACAGTTAGTTTGGTCTCCTCCCGGCCTGGCGAGAGACCAAACTAAGCAAGAGTGTGCGGGGCGTGGCGGGGCACAGCTCTTACAGGCTTCAGTGATGTCACGCCTGCTGGGGAACGCCCACTTTCTCCTGCCGGGAGCTCACACAATGTGAGCAAGGGAAAAGGTAGGATTCACAGCTTTTTAAAGCTCGGGGAAAAAATTTAAGGACAGGAGGGGTGTTGGGAGTAGTTCAAGAATATAATCTTAGTTAGTTTAGAAAATATGGTTTGATGACAGGTACTCTTTAAATGCTGTGAGATTACCCATGTTCATCATGGGTATACCTCAACTATGAGAGACATAATGAGTTAAAAAAATCCATAAAATTACATTGTCTGATTTTGAAAGAATTTATTTTCAAATTATGGTGGAAAATAAGTATTTGGTCACCTACAAACAAGCAACATTTCTGGCTGTCACGCCCCCTCCCATAGACTTGCATTGAGGGGGTGGGGCGTGACGTCACACGGGGTCGGAGTCGTGACGTCACGATCTTCCGTTCCCGTGGTCGGGAGCCAGAACCTCCAGTGCTGCTGGAAGCAGATACAGGTGGGTGCTGAATGCTATATTGCGGGGGTCCCGCCGCTGGGGACCCCCGCAATATGTTGCTTGTTTGTAGGTGACCAAATACTTATTTTCCACCATAATTTGAAAATAAATTCTTTAAAAATCAGACAATGTAGTTTTATGGATTTTTTAACTCATTATGTCTCTCATAGTTGAGATATACCTATGATGGAAATTACAGGCCTCTCTCATCTTTTTAAGTGGGAGAACTTGCACAATTGGTGGCTGACTAAATACTTTTTTTGCCCCACTGTATATTTAAAATAAATATAAGACTGGGTTCACATATATTATTTTGGTCAGTATTTTTAGCCAAAACCAGACAAGAGGTGGAACTAATAGAAAGAAAACTATAATGGAAAGAATTGCACCTTTTTATCTGTTTTGTACCAACCTACTGGTTTTGGTTTAAGATGCTAACCAAAATGCTGACCAAAATGCTGTGACCTACCCAGCCTAACTAAATTATAAAAGTAATGTGTTCTTTATCCTGCACTGCATGGTGAATACCATAAATAAATACCTCATTGGCTACATTGTACTGCTTTTAAAAAACTCAAGCTTTTTATTTTATTTTTACAAAATAAATATGTTTAAAATTGCCCTATTCTGACCCCCTATAACTTTTGTATTTTAACGTATACAGGGTTGTATCAGGGTTAATTTTTTTTGTGCTGTGATTTGTATGTTTTGCTTATTTGTGACCTTTTTAATCGCTTTTTTACATTTTTTGGGAATGTCAGGTGACCAAAAAGAAGCAATTTATTATTATTATTATTATTATTATTTTTAAATACCATTCAATGCATAGGCACTGATCACTATTATCGGCGATCTACTTCTCTGGTCTGCTAGGAGGCAGGGGAGGAGCAGCCAGAGGCAGGGGAGGAGACCTTCATCCGACCTCCTTGGCTGATCTGACCCCCGAGGTTGTGTCGCTGGTGATCAGATCAGCCATCGGAACCACCGCATTGCTGCAGATGCTGTGATCACAGTTGATCATGGCATCTGAGGGGTTAATGGCGGACATCAATGTGATCGCTGATGTCCACCATTACTGGCGGGTCCCTGGCTGCTGACAGTAACCGGAACCTGCCATGCATGATTTATCAAGACCTGTGCTGAGAAAAAGTTTACCAGTTGCCTATAGCAACCAACGATATCGCTTTAAAAATTTTTTTAATAGGAAACAGCAAATAAACAATATATAAAAAAGAGCGAATTTACATAAACTCTATATCTAAAAATTGGACATGACTGCTAAAGGATCTGTGAGTTAGACAGTGGCAAATCACCAACAAAGGAAGACTATATACTTTATTTTCCTGACTGACCCCTCCAGGTACTGATTTCCTTTGGACCCACCAGCTGGAAATATCTATGCTACTTCTTTCAAAAATGTTGTAAAAATTTTGGTATAGGACTACTCACATTCCCTTAGTTTGGCGTTACATCTAGAGATGAGCGAACTTACAGTAAATTCGATTCGGCACAAACTTCTAGGCTTGGCAGTTGATAACTTATCCTGCGTAAATTAGTTCAGCTTTCAGGTGCTCCGGTGGGCTGGAAAAGGTGGATACAGTCCTAGGAAAGAGTCTCCTAGGACTGTATCCACCTTTTCCAGCCCACCGGAGCACCGGAAAGCTGAACTAATTTATGCAGGAAAAGCCATCAACTGCCAAGCCGAGAAGTTCGTGACGAATCGAATTTACTGTAAGTTCGCTCATCTCTAGTTACATCATCTGAAACCATACAGTGTGAAAAATGAGTAATAATGCTTGACATCTGAAGGGAAAATGACGTGGACACATTTGTGTATAACCATGAATTCTGTATAAACATGGCCGATGTCATTACATATGATTATTGTGCTTTCATCAATTCACTGTACAGTATATCTAAAAAACAAGAAGTGACAGCCATTATGGCCCACTAGAGCATAACCCACCTTTCCCTCCCCATACGCAACACATGAACGTTTGTGCGGTGACCCAGTGCAGGATGTTGTCCTGTCAGGTAAGCATTGCCTAAGGTACTGCCAGTGTCACTGTTCTGGCCCGTTACTCCAGGGTAAATTATACTTTGTTATGCTGCCATTTTGTGTTATGCACATGTCTATCAGTGTTACTGTGTTACATATCTTAAGCTAAAGTATAAAATCTTCAGCAACCACAATATAGTCACGTGAAAGAGACTACAAGTCCCAGCAAGACAACAGGCTCCCAAGGGTTACTCTGAATCTCTCCTGTTCTGATCTAAGGATTTTACCAACATTCTTGCCTCAGTAAAAGATTTCCGTAACCCTACATCTTTGGTCATTATTGTCCCCAGCGCTTGGCCCTGTCTAAACCTTGGAACATAGTGGTTAACGTTACCCTGGTGTCATGAACTCTGCATTACATCATTCACCCTATAGGCACCCCATTTGGCCATGACAAATATTCATGTGTATGGACAGGTTCGAAGAAATAGCTTTCGGACAAACATTCACTCGGACGACAGTTATTGAGAATGTGTGCCCACCTTTAAGAGTCAATGAAAGAAAGCGTCCACTTAGGCAGAAATCCCTCAAGAGCTAAAATGGGAGTTTTTTTTGTTTGTCTTTTTAAAATAAACCCTCATATTTTGTTTATACACTTATCCTAATTGTGTCCACATGTAAATATTTTTATAGCGACATTATGAATTTTTAAAATGTAAAAATTAGCATGAGAAATGTGGCCTTCAGACCCTTTTCTCATATTATAGATAGAAGTCCTTGATTTGGGTCCTAGATTAGCCATTGTGAAACGATACTACAAAGTCCATCTGTTTCTCTGGAGGACCCAGCGTGTATAAGTTGGACAGAATATAAATTTTATTGGGCACCATGTAACGCATCATTAGCAACCAAGTCATATTTGAATGACAGTTAATCGATTCGGGGTCTCAGCAATGATCTAGCATGTGATCTTTTTTTAATTTTTTAATGGACCCTTTTAAATAAAAAGGGATTTCCAAAGTTGACAACCAGTTTAAAGGGGTACTCCCGTGGAAAACGTAAAAAAAAAAAAAAATGTAATTACTTCTATTAAAATTTAATTTAATTACTTCTATTAATAAATGTTAATCCTTCCAGTTCTTTTTAGAGGCTGTATACTACAGAGGAAATGGTTTTCTTTTTGGATTTCTCTTCTGTCACGACCACAGTGCTCTCTGCTGACCTCTGCTGTCCATTTTAGGAACTGTCCAGAGCAGCATATGTTTGCTGTGGGGATTTTCTCCTGCTTTGGACCTAAAATGGACAGCAGAGGTCAGCAGAGAGCACTGTGGTCATGACAGAAGAGAAATCCAAAAAGAAAACCATTTCCTCTGTAGTATACAGCCCCTAAAAAGTACTGGAAGGATTAAGATTTTTTAATAGAAGACATTTACAAATCTGTTTAACTTTCTGGCACCAGTTGATTTAAAAAAAAAAAAAAAAAAAAAAAGTTTTTCACGGGAGTACACCTTTAAATTCTGAATAAAAATTTTTCCAACTTGATATATTTATTCCATATCAGAAAGAAGTTTGCTCTTGCTGCAGAGGTTTCTGTGTTTAGAGATACTTTAGGACAGGGGCCTCAAACTCCCGGCCCATGGGCCATTTGCGGTCCAGGGAACAAAAGTTTGCTGCTCGCACCGGGGATGTGTAATTTGTATCACCCGACGCCCGGGAAATGCAGTTCCGGGCACCAGACAGGGGATTTTTTCAGGCATTTAGCCCTGCTTCGGGCAAGCAGCGCTAAATGTCGGAAGCCTTCGCACAAGATTTGATGGAGGCGCATCTCCGTCCCCTGTGTGTGTGTTTCTGGTCGGTCTTCACCTGCGTCTGCGCTGCCACTAGTACACCCCCCACTCCCTCGGTCTTCATCTGCGTCCACGATCAAAAAACCCTGCCCCGTCCAATAGTGCCCATTACCTTCACTTATTCCGCCCACCCTCCAGTCGGCCTGCCCGAGTCTGATGAGGGACGTTGCGCATGTGATGCCCCTCCGCAGACCCATGCAGGAGGATGTCAGTGACGTCATTCGTCAGGCCAACGCTGGAGGGGAGAAGCGCTGCCCTGCGCACGACAGGTAAGTGTGTCTGTGTGTGTCTGTCTGTATGTGTCTGTCTGTGTGTGTGTGTCAGAGTGAGGGGGGGGGGGGGTGCGTGAAAAAAATGGTACCTAATTCGGGGAAAATGCTTCTAGCTAATGTGGGGAATCTATGCTACCTAATGTGTGGAATCTATGCTCCTAATGTGGGGAAACTGCTGTCTACCTAATGCATCCCCCCCAGCAGTAGCACCCCCATCATCCGTCAGCTCATGCTATTACCACAGGGGAAATTGGGGGGGGGGGGTGTTGCTGCTGGATGATGGGGGTGCTAATGCTGATGGGGGTGCTGCTGGTGGATGATGAGGGGCGCATGATGGGGGCATTATATGTGAGGGGCGCATGATAGGGGCATTATATGTGAGGGGCGCATGATGGGGGAATTATATGTGAGGGGTGCATGCAGCCTAGCCTCACCCAGATGCTACCTCCAGTGGCCCCCAGATAATTTGAGTTTGAGACCCCTGCTCTAGGATTCAGTGCTAGGGCAATACACATAATCTGACTTCTAAACACTTTCA
The DNA here is from genome assembly GCF_029499605.1 of Hyla sarda. Classification (NCBI taxonomy): domain Eukaryota; kingdom Metazoa; phylum Chordata; class Amphibia; order Anura; family Hylidae; genus Hyla; species Hyla sarda. Next base: position 203,691,518 of record NC_079195.1, read on the forward strand.
GAACAGGCTGAACTAAGTTCTCACCAGAGCAGATATGGCTATTCTTCTCTTTGTCAATAATTCTAGCTCTTAGACTCCTTCTCTCAAATGTCTCCCACCTCTGCCTGCCAAACTGTTTCACCCTTGAGCAATTCCTATCCCGAAGTGATAAGACACAATAAGGTTGTGTCAGGCTGGCAGTATCAGACAGATCTCTTCTTAGTATTACCTAAAATATACCTAGAGTTACACAAAGGATCCTCTGCCCTCTCCGGCACAGAGGCGCTTTCCTCTAATCCAGCCTGATTTTCTATGATCCAGGCACACTCAGAAGGGGCACTAGGCATTTGGTTGGCTTCCAAAAGATGCTTTGTCAGGTATCCAATAAAGAATTCTGCAAGCACACCATGTCACTGGATGGATGGCTGCAGGCAGAGTGGTGCCACAGTGTCTGTCTAACTGAATGGTCTAAGACTGTAATGAAACGTCAAGTCATGGCCAGGCAGAGACATGCACACGAGACGGATTGTCCTCATACCCTTGAAAGAGAAAAACGAAATGACAATAAAACTAACCAAGAAATTATAATAGTAACTAAGAATTAGAAGTGAAGTTAAGAGTATTTCTGGCCCAGGGTATGTGTACAAGAATGCAACCAGTAACAATATATATATATATATATATATATATATATATATATATATATATACATACATACACAGAACTGGAGAAGAAAACCACATAATGAACTTTATTCAGAGAAAGGACAGGCTCTTTTGGTGCCTTAGGCAGGGATTCCGAAAGTGCACCCCTACCCTTTGGTCCAGGTTAAAGTGAATACCTGTCACAAAGTCAAAATCTATTATAATTAGGGATGAGAGAGTTTTTGAAAAATTCGATTTGGACGATTTGCAGAATTTTCCCCAAAAAATTGTTTCGGTCCGAAAATGGCTTTTCAAAATGGCTATTTCTGGCCCAAAGAGAGCCTCAATAGGGATGTACAACACTTTACCTTGCTGTAACATGCATAGGGTATGCTGGGTTAGTGAAATAATACTGTTATTCAGTATGACATGCAGATCAGAGGCATCATTATTAGAATCACTGTCACAGAGCAGAACAATGACAGAGCCTGGAGGGGGCATCAGTATGAGGAGACCATATAGTGGCTGAATGACACAGCCTATAGGTGGCATAAGCATGAGTAGACCATATAGTGGCTGAATAACACAGCGTGGAGGTGGTATGAGGAGAACATATAGTGGCTGAATGACAAAGCCTGGAGTTGGCGGCAGAATGAGGAGAACATATAGTGGCTGAATGACAAAGCCTGGAGGTGGCGGAAGCGTAAGGAGACCATATAGAGGCTGAATGATATAACCTGGAGTTGGTGGCAGCATGAAGAGACCACATAGTGGCTGAATGACAAAGCCTGGAGTTGGCGGCAGCATATAGTGGCTGAATGACACAGCCTGGAGTTTGTGGCAGCATGAAAAGAAAATATAGTGGCTGAATGACACAGCCTGGAGTTGGCAGAAGCAAGAGGAGACCATATAGTGGCTGAAGGACACAACGTGGAGGTGACGGCAGCAGGAGGAGAACATATAGTGCCTGAATGACCCAGCGTGGAGGTGGCGGCAGCATGAAGAGACCATATAGTGGCTGAATGAAACAGCCTGGAGTTGGTGGCCGGATGAGGAGACCACAGAGTGGCTGAATGACACAGCCTGGAGTTGGTGGCAGCAGCATAAAGGGACTGAATAACAAAGCCTGGAGTTTGCAGCAGCATGAGGAGAACATATACTGGCTGAATGATACAGCCTGGAGGTGGCGGAAGCATTAGTTGGACACATAGTGGCTGAATGACACAGCGTGTAGGTGGCGGAAGCAGGAGGAGACCATATAGTGGCTGAATGACACAGCGTTGAGGTGGCAGCAGCATGAGAAGAACATATAGTGGCTGAATAACACAGCCTGGAGTTGGTGCCTCCATGCGGAGACTACATAGTGGCTGAATGACACAGCCTGGAGTTAGGGGCAGCATATAGTGGCTGAATGACACAGCCTGGAGTTTGCAGCCGCATGAGGAGAACATATAGTGGCTGAATGAAGGGCTTGGAGGTAGCATAAGCATGAGGAGACCATATAGTTGCTGAATGTCACAGCGTGGAGGTGGCGCCAGCATGAGTAGACCATATAGTGCCTGAATGACATAGCATGGAGGTGGCAGCAGCATGAAGAGCTCATATAGTGGCTGAATGAAACAGCCTGGAGGTGGCAGCAGCATGAGGAGAACATATGGTGGCAGTATGAGACCGCTTGGAGCTGGCAACAGCATGAGGAGAACAAATTGTGACAGAATGAGACAGCCTGGAGCTGGCATCAGCATGAGGAGAACATATGGTGGCAAAATGAGACAGCCTGGAGGTGGCATCAGCATGAGGAGACCTTATAGTCTCCTGACGCTGAGGTGGTCCTGAAATGTCAACAATCGCCGCAAATCGCAGTTCAATTCAGACCAGCGATCTGCGGTGATTCCGGGTCATGCGGGTCTCCGGTGACGCGGAAAATAAGGTGGATCGGGGCTGTTCAAGACACCCATGATCCCCCTGAAGGGACAGGAGTGAGGTGGCAGGGGTGCCACCCCTCCTATCCCTGCTATTGGTCGGTCAGAAGTGACCAACCAATAGCAGATTGGGGGCGGGGGGGGGGTTAAAGTTCGGTTCCCCCGCTCTGCCCACCCACGGTAGTCCAGGCAGAACGGGGGAACTGTTAAGTGACCGGCGGTCACTCACCGGCAGCTATCAGCGGTGGGCGACAATGAGGTGTGTGTTACGCCTAGCGCTCCGGGTCCCCGCTCCTCCCCGGAGCGCTCACGGCGTCTTTCTCCCTGCAGCTCCCCGGTCAGTCCCGCTGACCGGGAGCGCTGCTCTGTCATGGCCGTTGGGGATGCGATTCGCACAGCGGGACGCGCCCGCTCGCGAATCGCATCCCAGGTCACTTACCCGTTCCCGTCCCCTGCTGTCATGTGCTGGCGCGCGCGGCTCCGCTCTCTAGGGCGCGCGCGCGCCAGCTCCCTGAGACTTAAAGGGCCAGTGCACCAATGATTGGTGCCTGGCCCAATTAGCTTAATTGGCTTCCACCTGGTCCCTGACTATATCTATCCTCCTCCCATGCACTTCCTTGCCGGATCTTGTTGCCCTTGTGCCTAGTGAAAGCGTTTTGTGTGTTTAAAGCCTGTGTACCAGAACTTCTGCTATCACCCCTGACTACGAACCTTGCCGCCTGCCCCCGACCTTCTGCTACGTCCGACTTTGCTTCTGCCTACTCCTTTGTACCTCGCCTATCTTCAGCAGCCAGAGAGGTGAGCCGTTGCTAGTGGATACGACCTGGTCACTACCGCCGCAGCAAGACCATCCCGCTTTGCGGCGGGCTCTGGTGAAAACCAGTAGTGTCTTAGAACCGGTCCACTAGCACGGCCCTCGCTATCCCTCTCTGGCACAGAGGATCCACCTCCTGCCAGCCGGCATCGTGTCAGTAGATCCGGCCATGGATCCCGCTGAAGTTCCTCTGCCAGTTGTCGCTGACCTCCCTACGCTGGTCGCCCAGCAAGCTCGTCAGATCGCCCAACAAGATCACCAGCTGTCGTACTTGACCACCATGACACAGCAACTCCAGTCACAACTACAGCAAGTACAGTCACAGCTACAGCAGCAACAACCATCTCCTCCGCCAGCTCCTGCACCCCTTCCGCAGCGAGTGGCCACTCCTAGCCTCCGCCTGTCCTTGCCGGACAAATTTAATGGGGACTCTAAGTTTTGCCGTGGCTTTCTTTCGCAATGTTCCCTGCACATGGAGATGATGTCGGACCAGTTTCCTACTGAAAGGTCTAAGGTGGCTTTCGTAGTCAGCCTTCTGTCTGGAAAAGCTCTGTCATGGGCCACACTGCTCTGGGACCGCAATGACCCCGTCACTGCCTCTGTACACTCCTTCTTCTCGGAAATTCGAAGTGTCTTTGAGGAACCTGCCCGAGCCTCTTCTGCTGAGACTGCCCTGCTGAACCTGGTCCAGGGTAATTCCTCCGTTGGCGAGTACGCCATACAATTCCGTACTCTTGCCTCTGAACTATCCTGGAATAATGAGGCTCTCTGCGCGACCTTTAAAAAAGGCCTATCCAGCAACATTAAAGATGTTCTGGCCGCACGAGAGACTCCTGCTAACCTGCATGAACTCATTCATCTAGCCACTCGCATTGACATGCGTTTTTCTGAGAGGCATCAAGAGCTCCGCCAGGAAAACTTAGATCTCTGGACACCTCTCCCACAGTCTCCACTGCAATCTGCGCCTAGGCCTCCCGCCGAGGAGGCCATGCAAGTGGATCGGTCTCGCCTGACCCTGGAAGAGAGGAATCGCCGTAAGGAAGAGAATCTTTGTCTGTACTGTGCCAGTACTGAACATTTTTTGGTGGATTGCCCAATCAGTCCTCCACGTCTGGGAAACGCACGCTCGCACCCAGCTCTCGTGGGTGTGGCGTCTCTTGATGCTAAGTCGGCTTCTCCACGTCTCACGGTGCCTGTTCGGATTTCTACTTCAGCCAGCTCTTCCCTCTCAGCCGTGGCCTGCCTGGACTCTGGAGCTTCTGGGAATTTTATTCGGGAGTCCTTAGTGAATAAATTCCGCATTCCGGTGACCCGTCTTGTCAAGCCACTCCACGTTCCGCGGTCAACGGAGCCAAGTTGGATTGCACCGTGCGTTTCCGCACGGAGCCCCTCCTAATGTGCATCGGACCTCATCACGAGGAAATTGTATTTTTGGTCCTTCCTAATTGCACTTCTGAAGTTCTCCTTGGACTACCCTGGCTTCAACACCATTCCCCAACCCTGGATTGGTCCACTGGGGAGATCAAGAGTTGGGGCCCCTCTTGTTCCAAGGACTGCCTTCAACCGGTTCCCAGTACTCCCTGCCGTGACCCTGTGGTTCCTTCTGTATCCGGTCCCCCTAAGGTCATTAAGGACTCTGCCTGCCACAGGAAATGCCTCTCCCCCCCTCCCAGTCCCATCAGGCAAGCCCCTGTGTCCCCGCATGGCCCTCGTCCTGGTGTCACACTGCCCCGTGCCAGGTCTCGCCCTCTGCCCTCTCTCCCCATTCCTACTCCTGCTGTTCTGCCTGCCGTTGAGGAATCCCTCCATCCTTTCCCGGTGTCCTCATCCCAGGGGAGGCAGTTACCGGATAAAGAGAAGGGGAGACCTAAGGGGGGGGGTACTGTTACGCCTAGCGCTCCGGGTCCCCGCTCCTCCCCGGAGCGCTCACGGCGTCTTTCTCCCTGCAGCTCCCCGGTCAGTCCCGCTGACCGGGAGCGCTGCTCTGTCATGGCCGTTGGGGATGCGATTCGCACAGCGGGACGCGCCCGCTCGCGAATCGCATCCCAGGTCACTTACCCGTTCCCGTCCCCTGCTGTCATGTGCTGGCGCGCGCGGCTCCGCTCTCTAGGGCGCGCGCGCGCCAGCTCCCTGAGACTTAAAGGGCCAGTGCACCAATGATTGGTGCCTGGCCCAATTAGCTTAATTGGCTTCCACCTGGTCCCTGACTATATCTATCCTCCTCCCATGCACTTCCTTGCCGGATCTTGTTGCCCTTGTGCCTAGTGAAAGCGTTTTGTGTGTTTAAAGCCTGTGTACCAGAACTTCTGCTATCACCCCTGACTACGAACCTTGCCGCCTGCCCCCGACCTTCTGCTACGTCCGACTTTGCTTCTGCCTACTCCTTTGTACCTCGCCTATCTTCAGCAGCCAGAGAGGTGAGCCGTTGCTAGTGGATACGACCTGGTCACTACCGCCGCAGCAAGACCATCCCGCTTTGCGGCGGGCTCTGGTGAAAACCAGTAGTGTCTTAGAACCGGTCCACTAGCACGGCCCTCGCTATCCCTCTCTGGCACAGAGGATCCACCTCCTGCCAGCCGGCATCGTGACAGTGTGGCTCCTAGCTGCAGACTACAGAAGCCGGTGAGTTGTTGCCTAGCAACATCTGGAGGGCTACAGTTTGGAGACACTATACAGTGGTCTCTAAACTGTAGCCCTCCAAATGTTGCAAAACTACAACTCCCAGCATGCCCAGACAGCCGTTTGCTGTTCGTGCATGCTGGGATTTGTAGTTTTGCAACATCTGGAGGGCCACAGTTTGAAGATCACTGTGCAGTGGTTTCTAAACCGTGGCCCTCTAAATCTTGCAGAACTACAACACCCAGCATGCACGAACAGCAAATGGCTGTGTCGCCATGCTGTGAGTTGTAGTTGCGTGCCTCCAGTTGTTGTATAACTACATCTCCCAGCATGCCCTTCGGTGATCAGTACATGCTGGGAGTGGTAGTTTTGCAGCAGCTGGAGGAACACTGTTTGGAAAATGCTGAGCTAGGTAACAGAACCTAACTGAAGGTTTTCCAACCTTTGTGCCTGCAGCTGTCAGTGCATGATGGGAGTTGTAGTTTTGCAACAGCTGGAGGTTTGCCTGCTTCAAGTTTAAGTTGCGGCAAATTTTCCGCCACAGCACAAACTCCTAGTGGGAAACTTAACGTAAACCCGCCAGTGCGAATGAAACCTAAAAACACTACACTACACATAATAAAGGGTAAAACACTACATATACACCCCCTTACACTGTCCCCCCAATAAAAATGAAAAACGTATCGTACAGCAGTGTTTCCTAAACAGAGCCTGCAGCTGTTACAAAACAACAACTCCCAGCATTTCCAGACAGCCACTGACTGTCCACGCATGCTGGGAGTTTAGGAACAGCTGGAGGCACCCTTTTTGGGAATCACTAGCGTAGAATACCCCTATGTCCACCCCTATGCAATCCCTAATTTATCCTCAAATGCGCTTGGCGCTCTCTCACTTCGGAGCCTGTTTCATGAAAACAGTTTAGGGCCACATATGGGGTATATCTGTACTCGGAAGCAATTGCGTTACACATTTTGGGGGGCTTTTTCTCCTTTTACCCCTTATGGAAAAGTTGGGGTCTACACCAGCCTGTAAATGTAAAAAAATAAAAAATTTTACAGTAACATGCTGGTGTTGCCCCATACTTTTTATTTTCACGAGAGGTAAAAGGAAAAAAAGACCCCCAAAATTTGTAACGCGATTTCTGCTGAGTACGGAAATACCCCATATGAAGTTGTAAAAAATGCTCTGCGGGCGCACAACATGGCTCAGAAGTGAGAGTGCACTATGTACTTTTGAGATCTAAATTGGTGATTTGCACAGGGGCTGATTTACAGCGGTTCTGACATAAGCGCAAAAAAAAAAATACCAATGTGTGACCCCATTTTGGAAACTACACCCCTCAAGGAATGTAACAAAGGGTATAGTGAGCCTTAACATCCCGAGGTGTTTGACAAATTTTTGTTAAAGTTGGATGGGAAAATGAAAAAAAAATTTTTTAACTAAAATGCTGGTGCTACCGTAAATTTTTCATTTTCACAAGGGAAAATAGGGAAAAAAAGCCCCCAAAAATGTGTAACCCCAATTTTCTTGAGTATGGAAATACCCCATATGTGGATGTAAAGTGCTCTGCGGGCGAACTACAATACTCAGAAGAGAAGGAGCAACATTGGGCTTTTGGAGAGAAAATATGTCCGGAATTCAAGGCCACGTGTGTTTACAAAGCCCCCATGGTGCCGGAACAATGGACCCCACACATGTGACCCCATTTTGGAAACTACACCCCTCATGTAATGTAATAAGGAGTACAGTGAGCATTTACGCCCCACAAGTATCTGACAGATTTTTGGAAAAGTGGTCCGTGAAAATGAAAAATGTAATTTTTCATTTGCACAGCCCACTGTTCCAAAGATCTGTCAAATGGGGTTACAAATTTTGGGGGGAATTTTCTCCAAAAAATTTTAAATTTGGGGGGAAAAATTAATTTTAGTGAATTAAAAAAAAAATTATTTACACATCTGACTTTAACTCATCCTCACTGTACCCCTTATTACGTTCCTTGAGGGGTGTAGTTTCCAAAATAGTATGCCATGTGTTGTTGGTTTTTTTTTTCGTTTTTTTTTTTTTTTGCTGTTCTGGCACCATAGGGGCTTCCCAAATGGGACATGCCCCCCAAAAACCATTTCAGCAAAATTTGCTTTCCAAAAGCCAAATGTGACTCCTTCTTTTCTGAGTATTGTAATTCGCCCGCAGTGCACTTGATGTCCACAAATGGGGTATTTCCATACTCAGAAGTGATGGGGTTACAATTTTTGGGGGAAATTTTCTCCCATTACCCTTTGTAAAAATGGTAAATTATGGAGGAAAAACTGCACTTTGGTGAAAATTTTTATATTTTTTTCATTTACACATCCGAATTTAACGAAAAGTCAAAAACCTGTGGGGTGTTGAGGCTCATTGAACACCTTGTTACGTGCCTTGAGGGGTGTAGTTTCCAAAATAGTAGGCCATGGGGGAGATTTATCAAAGGATTTAGACTGGTTTTTCTTGTCTAAATTTGTCGCACAGAAAGTCGCAGTCTAAATCTGTGCGACTTTTCTGCGACTTTTGCTCTAGAGGATTTTTAGAACATGATGCATGCAAGTCTATTTTAGACTGAAATGCATTGAAAAATGCATTGGTGCTGAATTTATCAAAAGCGACTTTTCAGCGACAAGTCGCATAGGCTGAAAGTACGCCGAAATGTCAGACCATGTTGGAACAGGTTTAAATATAGACTAAAGCATAGATCATGCAGTCTGTGCACAGAATTTATCAAGAGCCGTGCGCCATTTGATAAATTAGGTGCACAATAGACCAGATTAACCCTCTGTAGTTTGGTCTATATTGATGCGGGACATAGACAACTTTGATAAATATCCCCCATGTGTTTTGTTTTGTTTTTTGCTGTTATGCCACCACAAAAGGGCTTCCTAAATGCGATATGCCCCCCAAAAATAATTTCAGCAAAATTCAAAATTCAGCTCCTTCCCTTCAGAGCCCTCTAGTGCACCCACAGAGCACTTTACATCCACATATGAGGTAATTCCTTTCTTGAGAGGTTAAACATTTTGCAGGGATTTTTCTCCTATTACGCTTTGTAAAAAAAAAATAATAACTGGATCTACAAGAACATGCAAGTGTAAAAATTGAAGATTTTGAATTTTCTCCTTCCTTGCTATTCCTGTGAAACACCTAAAGGGTTAACAAACTTTCTGAATGTCATTTTGAATACTTTGAGGGGTGCAGTTTTTATAATGGGGTTATTTATGAGGTATTTCTAATATGAAAGCCCTTCAAATCCACTTCAAAACTGAACTGGGCCCTGAAAAATTCAGATTTTTTAAATTTTGTGAAAAATTTGAAAATTGCTGCTGAACTTTGAAGCCCTCTAATGTCTTCCAAAGGTGAAAACATCTCAACTTGATGATGCAAACATAAAGTAGACATATTGTATATGTGAATCAATATAATTATTTGAAATGTCTATGTACCTTACAAGATGAGAGCTTCAAAGTTAGAAAAATGCTAAATTTTCAAATTTTTCATGAAATTTTGGAATTTTTCACCAAGAAATTATGCAAGTATTTACAAAAATTTGCCACTATGTTAAAGTAGAATATGTCACGAAAAAACATTCTCGGAATCAAATTTATAAGTAAAAGCATTCCAGAGTAATTAATGCTTAAAGGGGTTATCCAGGAAAAAACTTTTTTTTATATATCTACTGGCTCCAGAAAGTTAAACAGATTTGTAAATGACTTCTATTAAAAAATCTTAATCCTTTCAGTACTTATGAGCTTCTGAAGTTAAGGTTGTTCTTTTCTGTCTAAGTAATCTCTGATGACACCTGTCTCGGGAATCGCCCAGTTTAGAAGAGGTTTGCAATGGGAATTTGCTTCTAAACTGGGCGTTTCCCGAGACACGTGTCATCAGAGATTACTTAGACAGAAAAGAACAACCTTAACTTCAGAAGCTCATAAGTACTGAAAGGATTAAGATTTTTTAATAGAAGTCATTTACAAATCTGTTTAACTTTCTGGAATCAGTTGATATATAAAAAAAAGTTTTTTCCTGACAGTGACAGTGGTGCCAGAAAGTTAAACAGATTTCTAAATTACTTCTATTTAAAAATCCTAATCCTTCCAGTACTTATCAGCTGCTGTATATTACAGAGTAACTTTTTTTTTATTTCATTTTTTCTGTCTGACCACAATATATTCCCTGCTGACATGTCTGTCCATTTTAGGAACTGTCCAGAGCAGAATAGCTTTGCTATGGGGATTTGCTCCTATTTTGGACAGTTCCTCAAATGGACAGATGTGTCGGCAGAGAGTCCTGCGGTCAGACAGAAAGGAAATTCAAAAGAAAAAGAACTTCCTCTGGAACATAAAGCAGCTGATAAGTACTGGAAGAGTTAAAGGAGTACTCCACTGGAAAACATATTTTTTTTTTTTTTTTTTTTTTTAAATCAACTGGTGCCAGAAAGTTAAACAGATTTGTAAATTAAAAATATCACAGAAAGGTGAACTTGCACTCATCAACCATGTAGTAGACTTTAATCCACGGGACCTCCGTGCGGCAGGGAGACTTTGGGATGGGAGCGCTCAGAGCCTCTGAGCGCTCCCATCCCAAAGTCTCCCTGCTGCACAGAGGTCCCATGGATTAAAGTCTACTACATGGTTGGTGAGTGCAAGTTCACCTTTCTTTGATATTTTTGGATTGCTTGCTATCTTTTCTAAAAACTTAGCACCCCACCAGTAAATACATTATCAGCTACGGCCACTGGACACTTATGAGACTGTGTGAGTATATTATTACTACAGGCAGAATATAATAAGACTGTGCCTTCTGTCCCCTTCTCGGATATTATAGATTTGTAAATTACTTCTATAAAAAAAATCTTAATCCTTCTAGTAATTATCAGCTGCTGTATATTCCAGAGGAAGTGCTTTTCTTTTTGAATTTCCTTTCTGTCTGACCATAGTGCTCTCTGCTGACATCTCTGTTCATTTTAGGAGCTGTCCAGAGTAGGAGCAAATCCCCATAGAAAACCTCTCCTGCTCCGGACAGTTACTAAAATGGACAGAGGTGTCAGCAGAGAGCACTGTGGTCAGACAGAAAGGAAATTCAAAAAGAAAAGAACTTCCTGTGGAGTATACAGCAGCTACTGGAAGGATTAAGATTTTTAAATAGAAGTAAATTACAAATGTTTTAACTTTTTAATTACCCTTCCCCTTCCCATTTTTCAAGGAAAAAAACACACAAAGAAAACCATATAACTATTTATCGTATAATAATGTTATTGATACTGCATGGTAAACAGCATAAATAAACAATAACAAAACCAGAATTGTTGATTTTTGATGTACTAATAAAAAGTACAGATCGCAGAAAAAAATAGAAGTTAGAATAGAACGATTTTTAGCATACTTTTGCACTTTGGTTTTTTCCTCCTTACCTTTTAAAAATCATAACCCTTTCAATTTTCCACCTAAAAATCCATATTATGGCTTATTTTTTGCGACATCAATTCTGCTTTGCAGTGACATTAGTCATTTTACCCAAAAATTCACGGCGAAAGGGAAAAAAAAATTATTGTGCGACAAAATCAAAGAAAAAAACGCCATTTTGTAACTTTTGGGGGCTTCCATTTCTACGAAGTGCATATTTCGGTAAAAATGACACCTTATCATTATTCTGTAGGTCGATACAGTTAAAATGATACCCTACTTATATAGATTTCATTTTGTCGCACTTCTGAAAAAAAAATCATAACTACATGCAGGAAAATGTATACGTTTAAAAATGTCATCTTCTGACCCCTATAACTTTTTTATTTTTCCGCGTACAGGGCGGTATGAGGGCTCATTGTTTGCACCGTGATCTGAAGTTTTTATTGGTATTGGTTTTTATTTTTGTGTTGATCAGACTTTTTGATCACGTTTTATTCATTTTTTAATTATATAAAAAGTGACCAAAAAAACGCTTCTTTGGACTTTGGAATTTTTTTGCGTGTACGCCATTGACCGTGCGGTTTAATTAACAATATATTTTTATAGTTGGGACATTTACGCACGCGGCGATACCACATATGTTTATTTATATTTACACAGTTTTATTTTTTTTATGGGAAAAGGGGGATGATTCAAACTTTTATTAGGGAAGGGGTTAAATGACCTTTATTGACACTTTTCTTTAACTTTTTTTTTGCAGTGTTATAGCTCCCATAGGGACCTATAACACTGCACACACTGATCTCTTGCACAGATCACAGGCGTGTATTAACACGCCTGTGATCAGTGTTATCGGTGCTTGACTGCTCCTGCCTGGATCTCAGGCACGGAGCAGTCATTCGTCGATCGGACACCGAGGAGGCAGGTAAGGGCCCTCCCGGTGTCCTGTAAGCTGTTCGGGACGCGATTTCAACGTGGCGTTCCCGAACAGCCCGATTGAGCAGCCGAGTTAGTTTCACTTTCACTTCAGATGCGGCGGACAGCTTTGATCGCCGCGTCTGAAGGGTTACAATCGGTGATGTCCTGTATTAGCCGCGTGTCCCGGCCGTTGACAGCCGCCAGGACCGACCCGATATGACGCGGGGACACCGCGTGACCTCGCGGCATATCGCGGGAGCCGGCGGAGGACGTAAATATACGTCCTTCGTCGTTAAAGGGGTACTCCACTGGAAAACTTTTATATATATATATTTTTTTTTTCATCTGGCACCAGAAAGTTATACAGACTTGTAAATTACTTCTATTTAAAAATCTTATTCCTTCCAGTACTTATCAGCTGCTGTATGCTCCAGAGGAATTTCTTTTCTTTTTGAATTTCCTTTCTGTCTGACCACAGTGCTCTCTGCTGATACCTCTGTCCATGTCAGGAACTGTCCGGAGCAGAAGAGGTTTGCTATGGGGATTTTGTCCTACTTTGGACAGTTCCTAAAATGGACAGAGGTGTCAGCAGAGAGTCCTGTGGTCAGACAGAAAGGAAATTCAAAAAGAAAAGAATTTTCTCTGGAGCATACAGCAGCTGATAAGTACTGAAAGGATTACGATTTTCAATCCTTACAGAAGTAATTTACAAATCTGTTTAACTTTCTGGCATCAGTTGATTAAAAAAATATTTTCCAGTGGAGTACCCCTTTAAGTTAACATTTTTGAAAAGAAGTAAAATAAAACTAAAGGTGTATAAATTAAATATGGCTGAAATTCTACTGATCTACAAAATAAAGATAACGTAAGATAATGTAAGTTTTACTGCACGATCAAAAGTCCCTAAAATTAGCAAAATAGAGTTTTGTTTTGTTTTCAATTTAACTCACAAAATTACGGTATTTATTTTTGGTTTCACTGTACATTTTATGTTAAAATGAAAGGTGTCATTACAAAGTACAATTGATCTCACAATAAAAGAACCTTCATGTGGCACCGTAGATGGAAAAGTTAAAGTGGTGCTCCCATGCCCCAGCGTTCTGAATATTTTGTTCAGAACCCTTGGAGCAGGTGTCCGTGATCATGACATCACAACCACTGCCGTTTGTTTAGAACGCCAGGTGCTACAGGAGATCGCGGGGGGCAAGCGACAAGACCCCTGTGAAAAGACATCTTATTCACTATCCTTTGGATAGGGATAAGATGTCTAGCAGCGGAGTACCCCTTTAAAGAGTTATGACTCATAAGCTAGGTTTCCACACAGGTTTTTTTCTGGCATTTTTTTGGAAAACTGCCACTGCAACTTTTGAACCAAAGCCAGAAGTGGATCCGAAAGGAATGGGAAATATAAAGGAAGGACGTACACTTCTGTTTCCTCCTGGATCCACTTCTGGCTTTGGCTCAAAAGTTGCTGCGGCAGTTTTCCAAAAAATGCCAGAAAAAAACCTGTGTGGAAACCTAGCCTTAGGGTCCACTCACATGACAGCATTTCCAAGCAAAATCCCGCATAACAATTCAGTTAGGAAATTCTGGTGCAGCAGCCTCCTACTGTTTTCAATAGGATTTAGAATTTCTGCTGGATTAAGGATTTAAAATTTCCACTGAAGAATTTTCAAATTAAAATTTCAGAATGCATTGCCGTCTACGTCTTTTGCCTAAGTTTCTTATTTTATATCTATGTTAGTAAACGTGATGTTCTAATAATCAGTTTGTTTTAGGGGCAGCCGTGCAGGGCTGGTTCAAGTGTGAGGCAGTCAAGGCAGCTGTCTTAGGAAGCCGGAGCTACAGAGTCGGGGCAGGATGGAAAAATTGGAAACCCTAGCCACTCACTGGCAGGGAATTCAGATTAGCTAATTGTGGTCGGGCTGGCAACCCGACATATTAGTGTGCTGGCCGGGCTGGGGTGGCTGTGAACAGGTGAGCAGGCGGACAGGCAGCGACAGAGCTGCGCTAAGCACCAGAGACTACAACCAGAGTGGGAAGGGTGAGTTTACCTGATGCATGGGTGGGCCTCACTCAAGGGACGTCGCTGCAGCACTGCTCTGTGCTGATGCTGTCACATGACTAGAAGAGCAGCACAGCTGCCGCGCACACACGCTACAGTTCCTCCATATAGACATGATGACATCACACAGTTCCTCCATATAGACATGATGACATCACACAGTTCCTCCATATGGACATGATGACATCACACAGTTCCTCCATATGGACATGATGACATCACACAGTTCCTCCATATGGACATGATGACATCACACAGTTCCCCCATATGGACATGATGACATCACACAGTTCCTTCATATGGACATGATGACATCACACATTTCTTCCATATGGACATGATGACATCACACAGTTCCCCCATATGGACATGATGACATCACACAGTTCCTCCATATGGACATGATGACATCACACAGTTCTTCCATATGGACATGATGACATCACACAGTTCCCCCATATGGACATGATGACATCACACAGTTCCCCCATATGGACATGATGACATCACACATTTCTTCCATATGGACATGATGACATCACACAGTTCCCCCATATGGACATGATGACATCACACAGTTCCTCCATGTGGACATGATGACATCACACAGTTCCCCCATATGGACATGATGACATCACACAGTTCCTTCATATGGACATGATGACATCACACAGTTCTTCCATATGGACATGATGACATCACACAGTTCCCCCATATGGACATGATGACATCACACAGTTCCTCCATATGGACATGATGACATCACACAGTTCCTCCATGTGGACATGATGACATCACACAGTTCCTCCATATGGACATGATGGCATCACACAGTTCCTTTATATGGACATGATGACATCACACAGTTCCTCCATATGGACATGATGACATCACACAGTTCCTCCATATGGACATGATGACATCACACAGTTCCTCCATATGGACATGATGGCATCACACAGTTCCTCTATATGGACATGATGACATCACACAGTTCCTCCATGTGGACATGATGACATCACACAGTTCCTCCATATGGACAAGATGACATCACACAATTGTGTGGAGGCTCAGATCTGGAGAAGGGGATGAAAAATTCTCTGTTGCACTAAAAGTTCCAAGAGCTCAGTGGCTTCTCTAATTCTTCAAAAGGGAAACGTTTTGAAAAAAACAGTGGTGTTCCTAGAGCTGGCTGTTCCACTAATCTGAGTAATTGGGGGAGAAGGACCTTGGTAAGAGAAATGGCCAAGAACCCAATGGTCACTCTGGCCTTTCTCCAAAGATCATGAGTGCGGGGAAACTTTCAGAAAGTCAGCCATCACTGCAGCCTCCACCAGTCTGGGCTTTATGGCAGTGTGGCCAGAAAGAAACTTCTCCTCAGTAAAAGACACATGGAATTCATCTGAAGTTTGCTGCCGAAATCCAGATTTTGGCCTCTGCATGTCAATTCTTTCGGTGGAATCCAGTCAGAAATGCATTGCCGTGTATGAAGATGACACACTTCCAAGCGGTCCTGGTGCCGGCATTTTCTACCAGCGCCTGCTGTCTGCAAGGATAGTGTCTGCCCAGTAATTTTCCCCGTCTGACCATGGCCTTACAGTTTGGTCTGAGTGGCCTACATGGTGGGCAATTCCCCAAACGACCACCCTGCTTCTCTCAGTCCAATGATGTGCCCCCTCCCATAGTCAACTAGGCAAAATGTCTTCCAGTGCATCACGGAGGCATGTCTAACAGTCAACAATGTCTCACCAAGAGATACACTGCCAAAATGTAGCCTCTGAGAGCCTTTGCCACAAGAGTGTTAAAAAAGTGCTTCCTCTGCTGCCCTAATAGGGCAGCAGAGGAAGCACTTTTTAACCCTCTTGTGGCAAGACCCAGTTTCTAATCCGACCACACCTAAGTTTTGCAGCAATCCGAAATACCAACCTCGGTTCATTTTTGTTTTTTATCAATGAGTTTACAGTATATAAAACTATCATATGTACAAACTGTATAACAGTCAAACACGATCACTGTCTATTAAATGCTTTTATCGTAAAAATGAGAAGATACTGATAAAGCGTTTTCTAAGAATTCCTTGTGGCACATCTGGCTCTTGCATCCTGTCACATTCTACTGTCACATTTATCAGTTTTATTTTGAGTACATAAGTTCTTACCACAATGTTCATAATATTTTCTTCAACCGTTACATAAAAATAAATACTATACTGTATGTCCCTTCGCTTAAAGCACTGGGTCATCTTTGCAGAACCAAAAGTGAAAATATACATGCATAATTTTATGTATTCATCCCTTACAGGGCCGGCCTTAGGTGCTCAGGCACCCTGTGCGAGCTAACCTTGTGGCGCCCCCCTCCCCCCCCATTACGCCATAAACATACACAAAGAGGAAAAAAAATCTTTGTAACAAATAATATTTTTAAATATTTAATCAGTACCCTGCCCCCTTAATCAGTCCCATGTCCCCCTTAATCAGATGCAGTATAGTTCCCCCACATTAGGTGCAGTATAGTTCCCCCCCATTAGGTGCAGTATAGTTCTCTACATTAGGCGCAGTATAGCTCCCCACATTAGGTGCAGTATAGCTCCCCACATTAGGTGCAGTATAGTTCTCTACATTAGGCGCAGTATAGCTCTCCACATTAGGTGCAGTACAGTTCCCCCACATTAGGTGCAGTATAGCTCCCCACATTAGGTGCAGTATAGCTCCCCACATTAGGTGCAGTATAGTTCTCTACATTAGGCGCAGTATAGCTCTCCACATTAGGTGCAGTACAGTTGCCCCACATTAGGTGCAGTATAGTTCTCTACATTAGGCGCAGTATAGCTCTCCACATTAGGTGCAGTACAGTTGCCCCACATTAGGTGCAGTATAGTTCTCTACATTAGGCGCAGTATAGCTCTCCACATTAGGTGCAGTACAGTTCCCCCACATTAGGTGCCATATAGTTCCCCACATTAGGTGCAGTATAGTTCTCTACATTAGGCGCAGTATAGCTCCCCACATTAGGTGCAGTATAGTTCCCCCACATTAGGTTGGCAGTATAGTTCCCCACATTAGGTGCAGTATAGTTCCCCCACATTAGGTTGGCAGTATAGTTCCCCACATTAGGTGCAGTATAGCTCCCCACATTAGGTGCAGTATAGTTCCCCACATTAGGTGCAGTATAGTTCCCCACATTAGGTGCAGTATAGTTCTCTACATTAGGCGCAGTATAGCTCTCCACATTAGGTGCAGTATAGTTCCCCACATTAGGTGCAGTATAGTTCCCCACAATGCATTTCATAGCTAGAATATATTGAACAGTAAAGGCTATTTTTAAGGTGACAGTGGGGCTCCCCCCTACTGAGTCCCTGTGCAGGTTGCACATATGGTATGGAGGTGTACACTCCATGCAAATGGCTCAACAATGTGTGCGTAGGTGAGTTCTATAGGAAAACAGATGCACAATGGATTTCCGCCTCTGTCATCCTTCCAGGTATTTGCTTTGATCAGTCTTGTGCAAACCACAATAAAGAAAACCAGGGTCAATTTCCTGCACCTCGGTGCCCATGTACCAGCACAAAGTGCCCCTGAATGAAGCTCATTTATTACTTCGCCAACAGGGCATATACCAGACATGTTATATGGGACATTGACCAACAAATGGAGCTTGGTAAATCATAGTCATTTAGGTTTTCAAAGCAAATGATTCTTTTCAACTGGGCGATCCTTCCAGATGAAGTCATGGGGGATTTCTTAAGAACATGAGATACAGGAATTTAGGTGATTTTTTTCCCTATCATTATGTGCCGAATAATTTATCTCTGGTCAGGACAACGTAGACATTTATGAGGATAAGTGTAAAAAAAAATGAACAAATAAAGTTGCGCACATTACCATGCACTATAAAAGGTGTGTGCACTTAGGAAACTCCTTTTATAAAATTTGGCTTTATTTGTCCTTTACATGTTTCTAAAACAATGTCCCTGATTTACTAAGAGTGGAGTGTTTATCATGGAGTGATATCAATATCGTCTTTTTTTTTCAGACTTATTTACTATTCTGTCGCACATTTCAGTTTTTTTTCTGTTGCATGTTTTTTTGTGTCGCACTAGTCAATTGTGTCGCACAAACTCCGAGCTAAAGAAATTAGTTGTGTGAGTCAAAATGGTTTAGACTTGTTTGTTTAAAAATGTTTTCATGAATCAAAAGTATTCATGTGTAATAATTTTTCAAACATTACAACAATTCTCCTTGTTTATCAGCTTGGGTGTTAAAGAAGAACTACAGGACTGAAAAATGTAACGGATCGCAAGGGGTCCGACCGCTGGTGCCCCCCGCGATCTCCCGTATGGGGCCCCGGCTCTCTGCATAGAGAGCGCGTGTTGACCACCGCACGAGGCAGCGGCTGACACGCGCCCTCCATTTACTGCTATGGGAGAGCCGAAGCGCTGCCTTCGGCAATTTCCGGCTCTCCCATAGCAGTGTATGGAGGGGGCGTGTCGGCCGCTGCTTCGTGTGGTGGTCAACACGCGCTCTCTAACCAGAGAGCCAGGGCCCCGTACAGGAGATCGCGGGGGGCACCAGCGGTCGGACCCCCGCGATCTGAAACTTATCCCCTATCCTGTAGTTGTCCTTTAAATTGATTTAAAACTAATATTGCAAATGTGTTAAAAAAAATAATATTAACTATCACAAAAGCATTCAATATTATATTCATAAAAGTGTTGAATTGTACAAAATGTTTTCAGGTTAGAAAACAAGTTACTTTAACACACCACAATGGAAAACAGTCCCTCGTTACAAATCACTCCATTTTTTTGATTTTCACTCATCCTCTTGGCTGTCGGTTATTCTGTGAGCCAAACTCACGCTTTTCTGGAGTGATTTTTGAAGTACTCCGAGTTTTTTTGGCTTTTTATCAGGAACACAATTTTTTATTTAACCACGCCCATTTCAGAGTAAAAAAAAAACAGGATTGTTCTCAATCATCATCTGGGAAGACCAGGTTATGTCAATCTCAAAGGTTTTAAATGCCCAGACTCATCTGACCTTGCCCCAACAATCAGCACCATGGGTTCTTCTAAGCAGTTGTCTAGAAATCTGAAACTAAAAATAGTCGACGCTCACAAAGCTGTAAAAGGCTATAAGAAGATAGCAAAACGTTTTCAGATGTCAATATCCTCTGTTGGGAATGTAATTAAGAAATGGCAGTCATCAGGAACAGTGGAAGTTAAAGCAAGATCTGGAAGACCAAGAAAAATGTCAGACAGAACAGCTTGCAGGATTGTGAGAAAAACAATTCAAAACTGCACAATCCCTTTCAGAAAGATCTGGCAGACACTGGAGTTGTGGTACACTATTCCACTATAAAGAGATACTTGTACAAATATGGTCTTCATGGAAGAGTCATCAGAAGAAAACCTCTTCTACGTCCTCACCACAAAAATCAGCGTTTGAACTTTGCAAATGAACATATAGACAAGCCTGATGAATTTTGGGAACAAGTTATGTGGACCGATGAGGTTAAAATTTTACTTTTTGGCCGGAATGAGCAAAGGTACCTTTGGAGAAGAAGGGGAACAGAATTTAATTAAAAGAATCTCTGTCCAACTGTTAAGCATGGGGTTGGATCAATCATGCGTTGGGTTGTATTGCAGCCAGTGGCACAAAGAACAGCTCACGAGTAGAAGTAAAAATGTATTCAATAAAATTTCAGCAAATTTTGGATGCTAACTTGATGCCATCTGTGAAAAAGCAGAAGTTAAAGAGAGGATGGCTTCTACAAATGGATAATGATTCTAAACACACCTCAAAATCCACGTGGGAATACATCAAGAGGTGTAAACTGAAAGTTTTGCCATGGCCTTCACAATCTCCTGACCTCAACATAATTGAAAATCTATGGATAGACCTTAAAAGAGCAGTGCATGACAGACAGCCCAGAGATCTCAAAGAACTGGAAGACGTTTGTAAGGAAGAATGGGCAAAGATATATCAAACAAGAATTAAAAGACTCTTGGCTGGCTACAAAAAGTGTTTACAAGCTGTGATACTTGCCAAAGGGGGCAGTACAAGATATTAACTTTGCAGGGTGCCCAAACTTTTGCAGACGCCATTTTTTCTGTTATTTTGAAAGTGTAAATGATGGAAATAAAATCTAACTTTTGTTGACATATTATGAGAATGTCTAATCTGTAATTTGATGCCTTTTGGAGAATTTTCCATCTTTCCTTGGCTTCTTTATGCACATTAATACAAATTTTTACCTGGGCTGTCCAAACTTTTGATCCCCACTGTAGGCAGAGCACTAAAAGCCATTGTTACCTGCTACTAGTGCTTAAAAATGCTTTACTGGACTCTACTACACCGCGATTCTGTACTGCTACAGTTGGTTATACAACAACTGTGAAGCTAACAGGGGCCAGTTAGGGTGAGCACGAAAAGCCACAGTCACCTGATTACAATGCCTAATACAGGTTGCGTAGCAGAACTTATTGTCCTCTCATAAGTGTAATCTGTGCTTACATAGGTGGTGTACGTTTTTTTTTCCCCTGAAAAGCAAATTTTGGCCTAGTTACTGTGAAAGGCCAGCCAAAGCTATACCCTTGTTTCTGTAGCTTTTACAGTTTTAAGCGGAGCGTATTGTCCAACTCTCATAAGTGCAAACTGTACATACACCTACCTACAGTGTGTGACTCCGCCTCCTCATCCTCCACCGTGTCCTCAGCCTCCACTGCTCGGACAAGTCTCAGTGCCCCTCCAGCATACCAAGTGTGCAGGGCACGGTGGTGTCACACTGTTCTTCACGAGGTTTGCCTTGGTGAACGGAGTCACACAGGGGAGGAACTGCTAAAAGTCATTCATTAAGAAATCAGAGCATTGCTTACTCCACGGAAACTGGAAATTGGAATCATGGTGACCGACAATGGGAAGAACATCTTGTCTGTGCTGCATCAAGGAAGCCTGAGCCATGCGCCCTGCATGGCACACATGTTCAATCTGGTTTTCAAGCGATTCCCGAAATGTTCCCCCCATCTGCAAGACATCGTACCAATGGGAAGGAAACTTTGCTTGCACTTCAGCCACTCGTACACCGCAAAGCTGCAGCGTCAGAATGGTATCCTCCAACATAGTCTGATTTGCGATGATTTCCACACGTTGGAATTCCACCCTCCATATGTTGGACCGACTATACGAACCGAGAAAAGCCATCACAGATTTCTTGATGATCCAAGCGGATAGGGAGGCTCCCCTTTGTAACTTCAATGTCAACCAGTGGCAGCTCATATGTGACACCTGCCATTTGCTCAGACCCTTTGAGGAAGCCACATTATTAGTCAGTCGCCAGTATTACAGGATGAACAACGCCATTCCACTGCTTCATTTACTACAACACGCGTTGGAAACGATGGCTGGTCAGGGCACTGGAGACTTGGTGCCTACATCTCACGGCCACATGAGCCCTGTGGGGGATGAACTGGATGAGGAGGGGAGGGGGACAGTGGAGTACAGGCAAGGTTTTGCGAAACGGGTGGTATTTATAGTCATCTGACAGGAAAGGAACAGCAGGGGCAGGCTGTGGTGCTACAGGGTGATGAGGAAGACGAGACAGAGAACCCAGACACACCGTGGCCATGTGGTCTCCTCATGCTGCCTGCACATTAAATGAAACCTTATCTTAATCTATTTTAAATCTTCAATAAAAATTTCACAAAATATCTTCAATCTTTTCAATTGTGAGGCCCTATGGTCTCATCAAGCTGTTGCCACCTCTCTTCAATCTTTTCTACTGGAGGCCCTGTGGTTGACGTCATATATTACCTGTGGAATTAAAACAAGAATCCAATTTAAACAGGTTGGAGTGATAACAATGAACCATAACTGATTAAATGAAGCATTCACACTTTCACAGTCAGGGGGCGCTGAAAGGTAGGGACTGGAACAGGTGGTTGCTCACTTTGCAGAGGACCGGCAGCTCGATTTTAACCTCTTAAGGATGCAAGGCATACCTGTACGTCCTGAGTCCGCTCCCTTTCTATAACACATCATATCGAGTCGGGCATGGCCTTTAAAAACATTCGGGACCCGTGGCTAATAGCGCGCGGCACTGATGGCGGTGCCGCGCGCTATTAACCCTTTAGGCGCAGTGTTCAAAGTTGATTGTCGCAACTAAAGTGAAAGTAAACTACTCCCGGCTAGCTCAGTGGGTTGTTCGGAATCGCCACGGCAAAATCAGGTCCCTACCTTCCTCCAGGCATGAGCAGTCAAGCGGCAGAATCATTGATCAATGTTATCCTATGGGATAACAATGATCAGTGTAAAAGATCAGTGTGTGCAGTGTTATAGCCACCTATGAGGGCTATAACATTGCAAAAAAAAAGTTAAAAAAAAGTTAATAAAGATCATTTAACCCCTTCCCTAATAAAAGTTTGAATCACCCCCCTTTTCCTATTTAAAAAAAAACAACTGTGTAAATAAAAATTAAAATAAACATGTGTGGTATCCTGCGTGTGGAAAGGTCCGAATTATAAAAATATATAGCTAATTAAACCGACCTGACAATTTTAAATGTATACATTTTCCTGCATGTAGTTATGATTTTTTCCAGAAGTACCACAAAATCAAACCTATATCAGTAGGGTATCATTTTAATCATATGGACCTACAAAATAAAGAGAAGCTGTTATTTTTACCAAACAATGTGCTGCGTAGAAACAAAAGCCCCCAAAAGTTACAAAATGCCATTTTTTCTTAAATTTTGTTGCACGGTGATTTTTTTTTTGCCATTTCGCCTTAGATTTTTGTGTAAAATGACTGATGTGATTACAAAGTAGAATTGGTGGCACAAAAAATAAGCCATCATATGGATTTTTAGGAAAAAAACTGAAAGAATTATGATTTTTTAAAGGTAAGGAAGAAAAAACAAAAGTGCACTGCAGCCACTTCTAGTTTTATGCGCCCACTTATCCAACAGCACAGAAGCTGAATGTGCTCCTGTCCAAGTTGCTGGTACAGCAGTCCCTCCCTTTTCAAGTGGACACCCACAGCATGGGGGTGCTCTGAGAGGCAGGGGCTGGGACAGGCAGTAGCTGGCCTCGCTGCAGACAGCCATCTTTATTTTAAGATACAACTAGGAGCTTTGCCATAGTTTACACTGCAGCAATTATACATTATTGTAGCTGGAATTACTGCAGCTGCTGGCACTAGACTTGCCTTCCAATGCGCCCTCAAAAAAGGATTTAAAGTTTGCTCATTCCAATTACCAGGCTCGGTCATTGTGCTGCCATGTGATCTCCTCATGCTACTGGCACATTAAACTTGTGAATCTATTGCAAATCTTCTATTTAAAGGGGTTATCAACCATAAGGTGATTTTAGTATGAACTTGGCAGACAGTAATGGACATGCTTAGGAAGGATCTGCACTTGTCTTGGGGCTAAATGGCTATGTTGTGATATTACCATTACACTGTGGCTAGCTTCTTCTGAACTGGTATTTCCTGTTTGACTTTTCTTTTTTTGACTACAAATCCCACATTCCATTTTCCTTCCTCACACACATCAGCCACTCCACCCATTGAAACATAAATGAGCTGCATCTATTCAAAAGACCTGTGGTTTTCAATCAGGGTGCCTACAGCTGTTGCATTAATTGCAGATTGATCTCTCTCCCACCAAACGATCACTCCACCCATTGAAGCAGACAGGCTCCCTGCCATCAGCTGACTAGTGAGTAAGGTCTCGGCCGCATTGCAACCTGGGAAAAATCTGAGACAACAGTCATTTTGTATGCTGTTAAAAATAAATATTGGGGTGAAAATCATATAAGAATTGTGAGAAAACCGTCACACACAGGTACAGACACTATATTATGAACTACACTAACTTTACAGCCCCTGTAGCATAGTAAAAAAAAAAAAAATCCTGGAATAGCCTTTAAAAACTGAGGCCCCATGGTCGTCGTCATATCTTACCTGTGGAATTACCACAAGAATCCAATGAAACAGGCTGGTGTGATAACAATGAACCATAACTGATTAAATGAAACATTCACAGTTCCACACAGAGTAAGACAGTCGGTGGGGGGGGGGGGGGGGGGGGGGGGTTGAACTGGAACTGCAACGTATATAAGTATATTAATGGCCCATACAAAAAATATGGAGAAAAACTGTTCCAGGTTAAACCCCCCCAAAGGACGAGGGGGCACTCCCTCCATCTGGAGAAGAAAAAGTTTAGTCTCAAGGGGCGACACGCCTTCTTTACCATGAGAACTGTGAACTTATGGAACAGTCTACCTCAGGAACTGGTCACAGCAGGAACAATTAACAGCTTTAAAACAGGATTAGATACATTCCTGGAACAAAATAAGATTAATGCTTATGAAGAAATATAAAATCTCATCCCTTCCCCAATATCGCGCCACACCCCTACCCCTTAATTCCCTGGTTGAACTTGATGGACATATGTCTTTTTTCGACCGTACTAACTATGTAACTATGTAACTATGTAACAGGTGGTAGCTTGTCTCATGGCGGACCGCCAGCTCGATGCTCACCAGAATGGGTCCTGAAAAAAGGGTTGTAAAAAATTTTAATAAATTCAAATTAAATTAAATATAAGTGTAATTAAAAAATCTCTTTAATCTCTTCAATTGTGACGCCATATGATCTCCCGACCCTGCTGCCACATCCAGACGCTCAGTGATTCTAATAGCGATGCCTGTAATCTGCATGTCATACTGAATAACAGTATTATTTCACTAAGGCTGGGTTCACACCACGTTTTGTACTTACAGTTCCCGTATACGGCTGGGAGGAGGGGGGGCGGGGCTTAATCGCGGCGCCGGCACTCAGCCGTATAGGGGAACCGTATTTAATGCGGTCGACCACGTTTTTGCCTGCGGTCGGGAAACCGCATACGGCCGAAAACGCAGCCGACCAGAGGCTGCGGTTCACTCCGGTCGGCTCATAGACATGCATTAAATAGGGTTCCCCTATACGGCTGAGTGCGGGCGCCGCGATTAAGCCCCGCCCCTCCCTTTTCCCAGCCGTATACGGGAACCGTAAGTACAAAACGTGGTGTGAACCCAGCCTTACACAGCACACTCCCTATGCGTGTTACAACAAGGCAAAGTGTTCTACACCCCTATTGAGGCTCTCTGTAGCCCAGAAATAGCCATTTTTAATAGCGATTTGCCGCAAATAAATTTGGACCAAAACAAATTTTTCCTGAAAATTCGGCGAATCGGCCCAATTGAATTTTTCAAAAATTCGCTCATCTTTAGTAGTGACTCTGATCAGCAAAAAGAAATGTAGGTGCTACTTTCCCTTTTAGTATGTGTAGATTTATGTATAGTTATATTTTTTTTCGACTCATCAGTGCATATACAGTATGTGTTTAGTGACATATATCTATATATATATATATATATATATATATATATATATATATATATATATATATATCGAATTTTGTTTTCACACCCTGTATATTTTATGTGTGTATCTTAGCTGTGTTTGTTGAGACAGAGAGAGGGTCTATGTATGTTATACTGTATGTCCTACTGTACAGAAGCCAGTGAGAATCTTGTGGTCGGATAAGATGACAGAAAATATAGGGACGACTTTTTTTTTCTCCTCTCGCCATAACCTAACCAGATGCTATTTATACCCAGACCTCTTTTCACCCCTAACCGCTTTCTCCCTTGTGTTCTCCAGGTCACACGATGAGTGGCACCGAGCCGTGCACTGCACTTTAATGACATGCAGGGTGCCCGGGGGAGCTGGGTTTGGTTGGCCCTGATTTGAGGAAGCTACAGCCAAAAAGAACTGGTGGTTCCTCGAGATCCAATGGGAAGAGCAGTTTTCCGAATATAGAGTGTGCGAGGTTACATGAGGGATCAGCATTCAGGCTGCATTATGTTTGGGGGGGGTGGGTAAACGCACAACCAGGGCCGTCTCATTGCAGGACCAGATTCAGCCCATTCAAAGCCACCTTAACTACTTGTGTGCCACAGGCTAGTGGTTGGATCCGGCACCCAAGAGGTTAATGCAGCGTTTCCCAACCAGAGTGCCTTCAGCTGTTGCAAAACTAGCAGACTAAGCAGACCAGCAAACTAAGGGGGAGATTTATCAAAACCTGTTCAGAGGAAAAGTTGCTGAGTTGCCCAAAGCAACCAATCACATCGCTTCTTTCACTTTTCACAGGTCTTTTAGAAATGAAAGAAGTGATCTGATTGGTTGCTATGGGCAACTCAGTAACTTTTCCTCTGGACAATTTTTAATAAATCTCCCCCTAACAAGATACCATGGAGGAGATTCATCAAAACCTGTGCAGAGGAAAAGTGGGGCAGTTACCCATAGCAACCAATCAGATCGCTTCTTTCATTTTTAAAGAGGCCTGTGAAAATGAAAGAAACGATGTGATTGGTTGCTATGGGCAACTTCTCCACTTTCCCCCTGCACAAGTTTTGATAAATCTCCCCCAATAACTTCACCGGCTTTGGAGTAATGTTTTCTTGCAGGCGGACATCTGATCTGATCTAAGAAAAATTAACCATTTACCGTTTCCCGTCGGTTACGTTTTACTGATCCCGAGTCTGATCCGGAATCTTTTTATCTGGCTGTCTGTGTTTGTCAATGTTGTTTGTAGAGCAGCCTTTACATGTTCCTGTGCAAACATACTCCTTTTATGCCCTGATAAAGGCGACTAGTTAGGAGTCACCATCAAATTTTGAATGTACAAAGTTGTTACTGAGGTATTTCAATTACAGACAGATCTATAGAAGATAGACGGGCCCTATGACCCCTTTTGGTGATGGTTATTCCTGCCCTCCATGCTGGAATAAATGGACCCAGTACATGTTCCTCACCCTTAATATTTGGAGAGGCGAGTAAGACCGGGTTCACACTTACGAAGCTGTCCGGACCTTCTTAGTAGGGCCAGTGCTGACTAATTCAGGACTTACTGACAAATTTAGAACTGAGCGGACATTGCCACCCCCATGTGGTGGAGGAGCGGATTTTGACTAAAGAATGGACAAGTCCAATTTTTTGGCGGTGGAATTTCATTTAATATCCGGCGCTAAAATTCAGTAGTGTGCACTGTTCAGCGGAATCCCATTGCCAGCAAATGGGACTCTGCCGCATCGGAATTTCCAAGAGGAATAAAAAAAAATGAAATTCTGCTCGAAAATTCTAATGTGTGAATCCGACCTAACTGTTTAACACCAGATATGTAAAAAAATATAAAAGCACTGCAGGTTTGTTTGTTTTTTCCCCCCCATATCATGCACGCTCACCGTCACTAGTCATATACCATTATTTGGGGGTTTTGGCAGCGCTGCTGCCTCTTTGAGTTTTATTATACTAACTTGGTCATGTGATCACCAGTCTTAGTCTTCAAATCTTCCAGTGTTTAATGATAAAAACAAGGATGTTGGACTGTGACTCCCGTGGACTACAGGATGACATCATCACCTACCAGATCCCTCTTACTGGCTCTCAGATCCCACCCCTCCCAGCTCTATCTGTATACTGCTGCTGCTGCTATCTCTGTGAGATCAGGATATATAGTAGTTATGCACCTCCCCTCAAGCTCTATCTGTATATTGCTGCCGCTATCTCTATGAGATCAGGATATATAGTAGTAAATTACCTCCCCTCTAGTTCTATCTATATGGGATCAGGATATATAGTCATTATAAACCTGCCGTTAGGCTGTGTTCACACGTTTTTTCTGCTGCAATTTTCCTCAAATCATGGCAACAATGGAGATATTGTACCACAATTATGCAAAATATGGTAAGAACATGTAATTTTTACCACCATTTATGAAAATCACAGCAAAAACTGCTAAAATGGTGTAAAAATGTGTGAAAATGCTGTTAATATGAATTGGTTCCAGGAAAACCATTGTACGTTGAGTCCATAACTCTATGGAAAACTGTGATAGGTTCCTGAGCCCCTGAAATGACATCCCAAAGTGAGGAAATATAAATATATGGGGCATATATTAGGGGGCAGAGGGTGAGGTCAGTACTGTACAGTATATATAATGTATATATACAATACAGTACTGACCTTACCCTCTGCCTAATACTATATATATTGCATAAGGGGCAGTGGATACTGTATGGAGGCAATACTTTTAAGAGCATCAGCTGCAGTTCTGATCACATTATGTTAACATACCCGAGGTCACCACTGCCGATCCGGAATGGCCACGTTGCCACCAATGCTGCGCACACTAGAGGTACAGCGGGACCTCTAGTGTGAGAAAGAAGAAAAGGGAAGCACTGATTGGGCACCTACAGCAAAAAGCTGCAGGCTAATTGGACATGGCTATTGGGGGGGGGGGGGCTTCAATTTATAAGCAAATAAATTAAAATTCCCAGAATGCATCTCTTATAATATGTTCACACACAACAGATTTGATGCAAAAAAAAATATAGGAAAAAAAACTCTAATGCATACACCTAAATGAGGTTGTTTCTACAGCTTGTACATGAGTTATTTTGATCATTTCTCTCTATGATGACCACATGCTGTCATAGAGAATAGGCATCATGTTTAAAGTGTTCCTGTCGTTAACAAAAACTTTTTATATAATGTAGACAATACCATTATATGTATATTTGTAATATACATTAGTTAAAAATGTATATATTTTTGTCCCTGCAGTTACTGCCTGTGTGTCTCTGTGAGGAGTCCAAATACAGGAAGTGAGGGTGGACAAGCAGGGCTCTGTACACTGAGGACAAGCAGGACTCTGTGCCCTGAGGACAAGCAGGGCTCTGTACACTGAAGACAAGCAGGACTCTGTGCACTGAGGACAAGTAGGGCTCTGTACACTGAGGACAAGCAGGGATCTGTACACTGAGGACAAGCAGGGATCTGTACACTGAGGACAAGCAGGGCTCTGTGCACTGAGGACAAGCAGGGCTCTGTACACTGAGGACAAGCAGGGCTCTGTACACTGAAGACAAGCAGGGCTCTGTACACTGAGGACAAGCAGGGCTCTGTACACTGAGGACAAGCAGGGCTCTGTACAGTGAGGACAAGCAATGCTCTGTGCAGTGAGGACAAGCAGGGCTCTGTACACTGAGGAAACGCAGGGGTCTGTACACTGAGGACAAGTTGGGCTCTGCACTGAGGACAAGCGGGGCTCTGTGCACTGAGGACAAGCGAGGCTCTGTACACTGAGGACAAGCAGGGCTCTGTACACTGAGGACAAGCAGGGCTCTGTACTCTGAAGACAAGCAGGGCTCTGTGCACTGAGGACAAGCAGGGCTCTGTACACTGAGGATAAGCAGGGCTCTGTACAAGGAGGACAAGCATGGCTCTGTGCACTGAGGACAAGCAGGGCTCTGTACACTGAGGACAAGCAGGGCTCTGTACACTGAGGACAAATGGGGCTCGATACACTGAGGACAAGCGGGGCTCTGCACACTGAGGACAAGCAGGGCTCTGTGCACTGAGGACAAGCAGGGCTCTGTGCACTGAGGACAAGCGGGGCTCTGTGCACTGAGGACAAGTGGGGCTCTGTACACTGAGGACAAGCAGGGCTCTGTACAAGGAGGACAAGCAGGGCTCTGTGCACTGAGGACAAGCAGGGCTCTATGCACTGAGGACAAGCAGGGCTCTGTACACGTAGGACAAGCGGGGCTCTGTACACTGAGGACAAGCAGGGCTCTGTGCACTGAGGACAAGCGGGGCTCTGTACACTGAGAACAAGCAGGGCTCTGTACACTGAGGACAAGCAGAGCTCTGTACTCTGAAGACAAGCAGGGCTCTGTGCAGTGAGGACAAGCAGGGCTCTGTAAACTGAGGACAAGCAGGGCTCTGTACAAGGAGGACAAGCAGGGCTCTGTGCACTGAGGACAAGAAGGGCTCTGTGCACTGAGGACAAGCAGGGTTCTGTACACTGAGGACAAGCAGGGCTCTGTGCACTGAGGACAAGCAGGGCTCTGTGCACTGAGGACAAGCAGGGCTCTGTATACTGAGGACAAGCAGGGCTCTGTACACTGAGGACAAGCAGGACTCTGTACACTGAGGACAAACAGGGCTCTCTACACTGAGGACAAGCAGGGCTCTGTATACTGAGGACATGCAGGACTCTGTACACTGAGGACAAGCAATGCTCTGTGCAGTGAGCACAAGCGGGGCTCTGTACACTGAGGAAAAGCAGGGCTCTGTACACTGAGGACAAGCGGGGCTCTGTGCACTGAGGACAAGCGGGGCTCTGTGCACTGAGGACAAGTGAGGCTCTGTACACTGAGGACAAGTAGGGCTCTGTACACTGAGGACAAGCAGGGCTCTGTACACTGAGGACAAGCAGGGCTCTGTACTTTGAAGACAAGCAGGGCTCTGTACACTGAGGACAAGCAGGGCTCTGTGCACTGAAGACAAACAGAGCTCTGTACACTGAGAACAAGCAGGGCTCTGTACACTGAGGACAAGCAGGGCTCTGTGCACTGAGGACAAGCGGTGCTCTGTGCACTGAGGACAAGCGGTGCTCTGTACACTGAGGACAAGTGGGGCTCTGTACACTGAGGACAAGCAGGGCTCTGTACTCTGAAGACGAGCGGGGCTCTGTGCACTGAGGACAAGCAGGGGTCTGTACACTGAGGACAAGCAGGGCTCTGAACAAGGAGGACAAGCAGGGCTCTGTGCACTGAGGTCAAGCAGGGCTCTATGCACTGAGGACAAGCAGGGCTCTGTACACTGAGGACAAGCGGGGCTCTGTACACTGAGGACAAGCGGGGCTCTGTGCACTGAGGACAAGCGGGGATTTGTACACTGAGGACAAGCAGGGCTTTGTGCAGTAAGGCTCTGTGACACACTCCTGGCTCACACAGCAGGATGATTGACAAGCCAAGAGCCTGCACAGAGCCCTGCTTGTCCTGCCCTCTCTTCCTGTATTTGGAATCCTCACAGAGACACACACTGTAGGGACAGCATTTATTCACCTAAAAAATATACAAATTTGTTAACCAATGTGTGGTGTCCCGGTACCGCATCGCATACGGTACTTATGTATGTGTGGGTCCCCATAGCCAGAGTCCCTAGGACGTAGGGATCCCTGTTATGTAGTTTACCCCTTGTCGCCTCTATTCCAGGTCATAGACCAGTAATCTATGCAAAGGTTAATGTAAATAGAGTAATACATATGTAAATAAATGGTTAATTACTTGTTCCATAGCGTTGCAGGACTTGCGGGTCACGTGACTAGGTAAACTCTATGGTATTAAGCTTAAGGACCTTTGGAGGCCATGTGACGTAAGCAATCCCATTACTCTCTGTAATGGTGAGTGACAGATGTTCGGACCAATCGGATTCACCCCGCCCCCTGCTCATATAAGGGAGCGGTGGCCATCTTCTCGCTCTCTTGTTCCTGGGCTGTCAAACAAGAAGGACCTGTACAGCAACTAACGCAGTGAGTTAGGCCCGAGCCTTGCGGCAACGGCTGAATCATTCAAAATATAGAGTGTATCAATTCCCAGACACTCTGCAGCATCACCGGACCTAATAATACCCCTAAATCCGGACGGATCTGCAAATATCTACTCTAAATTCAGAGACTGTATAAATAGCTCAAGGTTGGCAACAACTGTCAGTCACTAAGCAACATAAGGACTGTTTATATGAGACTGTTACTGTGCCTTGGATGTATCGCAAGCACTTAAGTAAAATTGTTCAAGTTCAATCTCCTTGTGGACCTTCAGTCATTTCATGCACCTATCGTTACTGGGAAGGCCGGAGCATTACCACAGCATACTAGCCCTCAGCCTGGCGTCACGAACTATAGGGTTAACATTAACCCCTCATATACCGATATCATACCACCACATACACCCCCCAAGGGCTACCACAAATGTATATTACAAATATACACATAATAGTATTATCTACATTATATCAGAAGTTTTTGTTAACGACAGGAACACTTTAACCCCGATGCTTACCCTTACCACCAAAAATTAATTTGAAGGCTTCCTAAAAACCTACTTCGTAGCAGTAACCTTGTGACCATATACATAGACCTCATCCACAAAAAAAAGCATTGATAAGATTAAATGGGTCCAAGGATGGGCTACAAAAATGGCTAAAGGTCTCAAGTATAAAACTTATTAGGAGAAAATAAATGAGACGTGCAGTGTTACCCTAGGTTCCCTGCGGGGCCTGTGGTTTGGTGTCCTTCAGCAAGTGCCCTATTAATTTTGTTTTTTACATAGCTGTATATCTATATATATTTGCAGTATGTTTATACTGTAACTGTATTTGTACCAGGCATGGCTGGTGGCGGAGAGGTGAAAGAAGCCCCATGCTCAAATTTCTGCAGTATTATGCACGGGCTGCCAGCATGTAAAACAGTAAACCGGACTAGTCTGCCACCGTTCCCTCAGTATCCGGGTATCACACTTCAGTCCAACTTTTTTTTTTATATGTTGTAGTACTTATGTACTACAACATATCTCTAATATAGTTTAATAATTTTTTTTAATTATTATTAAAATGTTTTTACATTTGAAAACCGGCCACTAGCGGTCTCCCTCCTAGTGGCCGGCTGCAGCCTGGTGTGACGTCATGCCTGAATTCGGACCGATGCCAGCCGGGCAATCGGTCCGAATTCATCAGGCTGCGCTCGCTCCCTGCCTGTCAATCAGAGGATTTCAGAGTGTCATTGATACTGTTGCTTTATTATACTGGGTTCCTGAGTTCCAACTGACCATGTACATCATGTACATGGAGTCGCATGTTCTCCCTGTGTTTGTGTGAGTTTTTTCCAGTTACGTTTTTTTTCAACCCATACAAAAAATATTCATCGGGCAAAAGGTTTATGTGCCTGAGATATGCAAATTAGATCATGAACCAAACTGGTGACAAAGACTGATGTGAATGGTGCTAATTTTTGTAGGACGTTGTGGAATATGATGGTGCCATGTAGGCAATGTATGATGCATTTCTTCTAATAGTCATGATGTCATGATGCTATTATAAGATGACATTGAGTAGCCTCAATGTGACTCTGGTAGCCATGTGGTCCCAGGTTTATAATGACTCTCTAGCTCAATTGCTTTATGTAAAGGTTATGAGAAAAAAATTACGGGAAGTCATATATTTGCACAATGTGTAAATCAATAAGGTTGAGTTGGCCAGCCTTATCTAGCCTGTGTATACAGTTACACAAAAGCGAAGCAGGACTGACGACTTGGTACACATTTTATTCTAATAACTGATAGTACAGTCGCAGGTGAAAAAGGGAATTTGAATAAACTTCTGACAATTAAAGGGAAATTATTTTTGCTTAGTGTGGAAAATTCAATATGGATTACGGTTAATCAAACCCCAAGTAACAACAGTAGACCTTTCAATTAAATTATATCTGATCATTTATAAAATAACTCATAAAATATACCCTGCTCCACTCCATAGTGTACCCTTAGAAGCAGCAGCTACATGGATGACATTATAGAGCGAGATTGAGAGATGTAGCTGTCAATTCAGCACTTGTGTGGTACAGAACACTTACTACTAAGTAGTGTTGAGCGGCATAGGCCATATTCGAATTCACGAATATTCGCGAATATATGGACGAATATTCGTCATATATTCGCGAATATTCGCATATTCGTAATATTCCCGTTTTATTTTCGCATATACGAAAATTCGTGCATGTGAAAATTAACTTATATAAAAATTAGCGCAATCGAAAATTCGCATATGCGAAAATTCACACACCAGTCTCCCACAGTAGTATTAGAGCCTTCTTTACACCACACAAGCTGGAAGCAGAGAGGGATGATCACTGTGATGTGTACTGTGAAAGAAAAAAAAAATAAAACGAATATTCGTAATTACGAATATATAGCGCTATATTCGCGAATATGCGATAGTCGCGAATAAAATTTGCATTGCGACTATTCGCGAGCAACACTACTACTAAGTTCTTGCAGCCATGTCTTTTTGTCTCTCAGCCTCTGTTTCTCTCCAGCCACTTGTCCCTTTCCCCTCTCCATAGCATGTAACTCTATCCCTCAGTGAACGGATAGTCCTCCCCTCTCTCTTTCAAGTCCACATTTCAGCAGTTTTTTCAGAGGGAATGAGGAGTAAGGGGGAGGGGGTATTTTATGGCTGATAAGTTTTTTTAAAGTCAAATATTTCAAAAAGTTTCCCATATTTGCTTGTTATGTTGATGTATGCAAACAAATTAAATTTTAATAACTTTTTAAGATTTCTTTACAAATTCATACAAGAAAAACTACAGGTGTATATCTCTGTGTCAAACTGCAGGTATAGGTTCAGTGCTAGCCTTAGTTTAAATGGTGCCCTATGCCCTAATGTCTAGGATGCAGTTGTTGCCGCCTTATGGTGTAAGCTATAAAAATTATAAACAATAATAATATTTATTTTAATACAGCACAGAGTCCACAGCACTTCATAATTTTAAGGTTAGAAATAGAGATAAGCAAATTTTTTTACAAATTTGTTTCGGCCAATTCTAATTTTCCGAAAAATTAGGTTCAGTCCGAATTTATTTGCGGCGAATCTGTATTAAAAACAGCTATTTCTAGCCCACAGAAAGGCTCTATAGGAGTGTAGCACAAAAGAAAAAAAGAGATACGCATTATAATGCACACCCACAGTTGCTATATTTCAAACATTGTTATCTTTATTGCACATAAGTATATACAAAACGCAGACAATACAGTTAAAATCATTTAAAAGGCCCAAATGGCCACTACACAAACAAGGGGGGACCCCCTGTAAAAAGGGGGGAACCCCACCCAGGGCACCTGCCTCCACAAATAATAGGTTATGAGCCTATCATATAGCAAGAATGTTATACCAATACAGTCCTATCCCCAACAACACTAGTAGTATGTATACAACCTGAATATCCTTCATAAATAACACAGGGGATTAGCAGTAGAGGACAACGGATGGAGGAGTAGTATGGCAGGTGCCCCCCTAGAGACCCCACGCGTTCCGTTGCTCGTCAGCAACTTCCTCGGGGGTATAACATTCTTGCTATATGATAGGCTCATAACCTATTATTTGTGGAGGCAGGTGCCCTGGGTGGGGTTCCCCCCTTTTTACAGGGGGTCCCCCCCTTGTTTGTGTAGTGGCCATTTGGGCCTTTTAATTGATTTTAACTGTATTGTCTGTGTTTTGTATATACTTATGTGCAATAAAGATAACAATGTTTGAAATATAGCAACTGTGGGTGTGCATTATATGGCGTATCTCTTTCTTTCTTTTGTGTAATGCTTGTTGGCTGATATGCTTAATAGCACCCCGTTTTATATGATGCTGAGCCTGCCTGTCTTTTATATACCTATAGGAGTGTAGAACACTTTGCCTTGCTGTAACACACATAGGGAGTGTGCTGGGTTAGTGAAATAATACTGTTATTCAGTATGACATGCAGATTAGGGGCATCGCTATAAGAATCATTGTCGCAGAGCGGCACAATGACAGAGCCAGGATGTGGCATCAGTATGAGGAGACCATATAGTGGCTGAATGACACAGCGTGGAAGTGGCGGCAGCATGAGGAGACCATATAGTGGCTGAATGACACAGCGTGGAGGTGGCGGAAGTATGAGGAGACCAGATAGTGGCTGAATGACACATCCTGGAGGTGGCGGAAGCATGAGGAGACCATATAGTGGCTGAATGGCACAGCCTGGAGTTTGCGGCAGCAAGAGGAGACCATATAGTGGCTGAATGACACAGCCTGTAGTTGTCGGCAGCATGAGGAGACCATATAGTGGCTGAATGACACAACCCTTGAGTTGGCGTCAGCATGAGGAGACCATATAGTGGCTGAATGACGCAGCTTGGAGGTGGCGGAAGCATGAGGAGACCATATAGTTGCAGAATGAGACAGCCTGGAGGTGACAGCAGCATAAGGAGAACATATGGTGGATCAGAATAGTAGCTGAGGCAGGTAGGCAGTAGAAAACGGTCTCTAGTGTTAGTGTGCACCAGTAAGTATTGAGGAAATGCATTACGTAAAACTTAACTTTTAATAATATTCTTAGGATAAAATATATGTACCCAAACAATTAAATCAAATAAAAGGAACAGTGTGTAAAAAACACAATGTGCCACCTACACCATCAAGTATTGTTGTGATACAAAGACCTCTAAAAGGTGGAAGGGAACAACGTATGGTCCATTGTAACCTGTGGGGGTAAAAACTTCCCCTGTAAGGCCCTACTCTCGCATTATTAATTCCCTTCTTGGCAAGTGTTACTCACCCTAAAAATGGGGGCCCCACACAGGAACCTCTCTCTATTTCCACCTGCAAACACTGCCATTTCCCAGGGTTTTTAGGTGGAAATAGGGATTGGTTCCTGTGTGCGGCTGCCCTTTTCAAGACAAGTAACACTTTTCTCAAAAAGGTGGAATGGAACAACGTATTGTCCATTGTAGCAGGTGGGGGTAAAAAATTCCCCTGTAAGGCCCTACACTCGCCCTATTAATTCCCTTCTTGGCAAGTGTTACTCGCCATAAAAAAGGACGGCCCCACACAAGAAAATCTCTCTAATTCCACCTAAAAACCCTGTGAAATGGCAGTGTTTGTAGGTGGAAATAGGGAGAGGTTCCTGTGTAGGGCCGCCCTTTTTAGGACGAGGAACACTTGCCAAGAAGGGAATTAATAATGTGAGAGTAGGGCCTTACAGGGGAAGTTTTTACCCCCACCGGTTACAATGGACCATACGTTGTTCCCTTCCACCTTTTAGAGGTGTTTGCATCACATCAATACTTGGTGGTGTAGGTGGTACATGGTGTTTTTTGCACATCTTTCCTTTTGTTTGATTTAAAAAAAATATTGGGTACATATATTTTATTTTAAGAAAAGTTAAATTTTAGCTAATGCATATCCTCAATACTTACTTGTTGTCTGATGCAGAGGAATGTCTGTAACTGGGGAGCAGGTGTTAAATATGTTTAGCACTATCCATATTTGTTAAGTGTTGGTGTGGCACCATGGTCAGTATACTCTGATGCATCAGGCATTGGTGGGTGGAAATCCTGACTGATCCATGCTTGATTCATCTTCACAAAGGTCAGTCTCTCCACATTTTTCGTGGACAAACAGTTCTCCTTGGGGTTACTATGGCCCCCGCCGCACTAAACACCTGCTCTGATGGCACACTACTGGCCGGGCAGGACTGCTTTTCCAGGGCATACTTTTGCAGCCACAAATCAAGTTTGGCTGCCCATATGTCCAGCAGATCTTCAAGGTGTGTTGGCATGGTCATGTCAAGGTATGCCACCATGTGCTGGTTCAGGTTTACCTGCTGCTGATGAGTTGCTTCACTATTCGCGTGAAGAAAGCTACTCATCAGCGATTGTAGACTCAGGCTGCTGCTGATGCAGCTGGTACTGCTCGTGCCACCCCACCCCTCCCCAGCAGCCATGGCAGTAGAAGGTGAGTGCAGAGGGCCCCTCAAGTTAGTCCTGCGATATGATGGACGATGATGCAGATAAGCATCGGCCAACTGACTATGTAGGATGTCTCTGCAGTAGGCCAGTTTGTCCTCCCTCTCAGTGGGTGTAAAAAAGGCCCCCATTTTGTGCCGGTAGCGAAGGTCCAATAAGATGGAGAGCCAGAAGTCATCCCGCTGCCGAATGGTGACAATTCGGAGGTCACTACGCAAGCAAGTGAGCATGCATCATGCCATTTGTGCAAGTGACTCGGAGGGACTCCCTGCCTCCATCTCCACTGCATACTGCCACGGTGTGTCTGGGTCCTCTGTCTTGCCTCATAACCCTCTAGCTCCTCCTCTCCTGTCAGATGACTAGAAAAACCTCCCATCTCGCGAAACCTAAACTGTGCTGCACTGTGCCCCTCCCTTTCATCCTCCAGTTCAGCCCCCACAGGGCTCATGTGGCTGTGAGATATAGGCACCACGTCTCCATTGCCCTTACCAGCCATAGTTTCCAACACGTATTGTAGTAAATGAAGCAGTGGAATGACATTGTTCATCCCATAACCCTGGTGACTGACTAATAATGTGGCTACCTCAAAGGGTCTGAGCAAACGGCAGGTGTCACGTATGAGCTGCCACTGGTTGACATGTGGAAACGTCGCAAATGACAGAATGTTGGGGGATACCATTCTAACGTTGCAAGGAAGGTGTGCTTTGCGGTGTATGAGTGGCTGAAGTGTATGCAAAGTTTCCTTCCCATTGTTAGGATGTCTTGCAGATGGGGGGAACACTTTAGGAACTGCTTGACAACCAGATTGAACACGTGTGCCATGCAGGGCGCATGTCTCAGGTGCATTTCCTTCCCGTTGTCAGTCACCATGGTTCCCATTTCCAGTTTTCGTGGAGTCAGCCACGATTCCATTTATTTATGAATGACTTTTAGCAGTTCCTCCCGTGTGACTCCGTTCACCAAGGCAAACCATGTGAAGAACAGCGTTACACCAGCGTGCCCTGCACAAATGGTATGCTGGAGGGGCCCTGAGACTTGTCCGTGCAGTGGAGACTGAGGACACTGTGGAGGATGAGGAGGCGAAATCGCCCACTGTCACAGGACCAACGGCCTGAGAGCGTGGAGGCGGAAGCGGCGTGACCTGTCCAAGTTTCTGTTGTGGCTGTGCAGAAACCATATTCACCCAGTGGGCCGTAAAGGACATGTATTGTCCTTGACCGTGGTTACAGCTCCACACATCGGAGCTGCCTTGCACTTTGGTACACACCGACAGGCTGAAGGACTGGCCCACCTTCTGTTCCACAAAATTGTGCAGGGCTGGTACTGCCTTCTTCGCAAAGAAATGACGACTTGGGACTCTCCACCTCAGCTCGGCACAAGCTATCAGTTCTCTGAAAGGTGCAGAGTCCACCCCTTGAAAAGGCGTAATGACTGACTCAAAGCAGGAGGAGCAGGAGCATCTGGAGCGACAGAAGATGGGTATGACACACAGCTTCCTTCTGCTGAGGTGGTGGAGCCTTGGCTGGCTGAAAGAGGGAGCGGGGTGCCACTGGGGGATGATGCAGGCTGGACTACCACTTCGGAGCCACGGTTCTCCCAGGCCGCTTAATGGTGACGCTGAATATGTTGACACAGGGCCGTGGTGCGAACATTGGGACCCTGGCCACGCTTCACCTTCTGCTGACACATCTTGCATATGGCCATGTTAACATCCTCCGGATGCTTGATGAAAAACTGCCACACCGCCGAGTAGCTGAGTTTCCCACCAACAGACCGCACTGATTGACTGCTACTGCCGCCGTCTCCTGGAACCCAGGTTCCACTACCTCCCGGGAAGGTAGGCTTCCACGAAGCAGGTGGTCTACCCCAGGCAAGTTTGGCTCCAGACTTTCCACCTCTTCCACCATGCTGGCTGCCAACCATGCTACCACCTTGCTGGCTCAGCTGCTGCCTCACGGGCAACCTGCACCCCTCTTCTCCTGATGATGATGAAACCCCTTCTGCACCCAGCACCCAAGTGCGATCAGTATCATCATCATCGAGTTGTGTCTGCACGTCACTGATGACCTCCTCAGGTTCTTCAACAGTGTCTGCTTCTGGAGCCTGAACGTTCACAACACCACATCACACGCCACACTCCTCATCACTACT
Source organism: Hyla sarda (assembly GCF_029499605.1). NCBI lineage: Eukaryota > Metazoa > Chordata > Amphibia > Anura > Hylidae > Hyla > Hyla sarda. The sequence continues at coordinate 203,731,502 of NC_079195.1, forward strand.
TGCCCGCCTAGCGGAGGAAGCGGCGGTTGTCTCCTCCACTTCTTGGCTTGGCATTAGCTGCTGACTGTCCTCTAGTAGATTGTCCTCACTAAATAGTGGAGCTGAACCCACAGCATAAGATACTTCTGTGGGGGAGGGAACAACATATGACAGAGGCAATGGGAGGACAGGGACTTCTACCGGGCCATGCCAACTAAGGATTGTGTCTGAGGAACCCACTGACTGTTGACTGGGGGTGTCAGATGTCTTTTGAAGTGGATGACCGTGTTAACCAATCAATGATGGCAGATGTGTTGCTGGTTGAGACACGACCGCTAGCTGATACCGGCAGCTCAGGCCTCTCGCTGTGACTCCTGCTGCCACTCACCCCTAGTCTGCTGCGACCTCTGCCTGATGAATCTAGGCCTCTGCCACTCCTCTGTGCACGTCCTGGCACTTATCTGCCTGGCATACCTAGTGCGTATATGAGGGGAGTACAATACGCTACACTACGCTTAAAACAGTATTTGTCTACAACACCAGCAGGTGTGTACTTTTGGCTGGCCTTTCACAGTATCTAGGCCATTAAGACTTGAACAGGAACAAAATGGTACACCACTGAGATGTACGTATGTGGTATGCACTTATGAGGGGAGGACAATGCGCTCCATTCCGCTTAAAACAGTATTTATCTGCAACACCAGCAGGTGTGTACTTTTGGCTGGCCTTTCACAGTATCTAGGCCTTCAAGACTTTAACAGGAACAAAATGGTACACCACTTAGATGAACGTATGTGGTATGCACTTATGAGGGGAGTACAATGCACTCCAGTACTCTTAAAAAAGTATTTGTCTCCAACACCAGCAGGTGTGTACTTTTGGCTGGCCTTTCACAGTAACTAGGCCCTTGAAACTTTAACAGGAACAAAATGGTACACCACTAAGATGTATGTATGAGGTATGCACTTATGAGGGAAATACAATGCGCTCCAGTACACTTAAAAGAGTATTTGTCTACAACACCAGCAGGTGTGTACTTTTTGGCTGGCCTTTCACATTAACTAGGCTCTTGAGACTTTAACAGGAACAAAATGGAACACCACTTAGATGTACATATGTGGTATGCACATATGAGGGGAGTACAATGCGCTCCAGTACTCTTAAAACAGTATTTGTCTACAACACCAGCAGGTGTATACTTTTTGTCTGGTCTTCACAGTAGCTAGGCCCTTGATACTTTAACAGGAATAAAATGGTACACCACTTAGATGTATGCACAGGTTTCATTTAATAGAGGACAAAATGCTTTTAGTGCTCTGCTCACCCTAACTGGCTGGCTACTATTAGCTTTTCAGTTGTTGTACACACCAGTGTTGCAGCACACAGTCGCTGTGTACTACACCCAAAATTGCACTTTCTCTCTCAATCTCACTCCCTTCCCTATCAATGCTTCTAGACTGGATTTGGGCTTGAGGTGAATCACTGCTGTAATACACCCAAAATTACACTTTCTCAATCTCACTCCCTTCCCTATCAGTGCTTCTAGGTTGTATTTGGGCTTGAGGTGAATCACTGCTGTAATACACCCACAATTGCACTTTCTCTCTCAATCTCTCTTCCTTCCCTATCTGTGCTTCTAGGCCGGATTTGGGCTTGAGGTTAATCGCTGCTGTAAAAAAGCTTTTCTGTGCAACACACTGCTCTCTGTCCCTCTCTCTCTGTGCAATAGAACGCTGATGTGAGTGGCCGCAAGATGGCTGCCGATTATATAGGGCTGTGACATCACAGGGGTGGCTGGCTGCTTATAGGCTGCATGCTGCATGTGATTCAGGGTCATCCTGCCGACCCTTGTTCCCGCCTTCCCAGGATTCCTTGCCCCATGTCCTCACATGTGGATCCGCCATTTTAGATGCCCTGGAGCCTGGACCACACTAAATAGAGTTTACTGAAGCGATTTGCGCAATCAAATCGCGGCGATATTCGCATTCGTTGTGAATCCAATTTTTCCTGAAATTCATAACGAATTCGGATTCATCAGATTCGATTTGCTCATCCCTAGCTACAAATAAAGATGTGGAGTTGGGGTGCAATGCAGGATAGATGCAGGGAAGATGTTATGGTCCAAGGGGCAGATGGTATTAACCCCTTCTTGTCGTGACGCCAGGGCATGGTTTAGCCTTAACCACCCGAAGGTAATACTGCTGGTCCTGGGCTAGGCACAGGGGCAATGAAGACACCGACGCCAAGTTACGAACAACGATAGCTTTACTGAGGTTAGACAGATGACACAGTGTATGCCAGGGGTAGGCAAGCTTTTGGTGGTGCTGTGCCAAGATTTTTTTCAAATTCGCTTGGTGTGCCGGAAACATGGATGTGGCTTGCTGTGGGTGGGATTTGTCGGGGTGTGGCTTGTCACAGGGTGGGTTTTTCACAAAATTGTCCCTATATATTGTTCTCTCTGTAAGTGAGAACAACCATTTTAACTCAGACCTATATAATACAGACCCCAGAATCAGTCCCCACCATATACAGACCCCAGAATCACCACCCACCATATACAGACCCCAAAATCAGACCCCACCATAATACAGACCCCAGAATCACCACCCACCATAATACAGACCCCAGAATAAGTCCTCATCATATACAGACCCCAGAATCCCCACCCACCACAATAAAGACCCCTGAATCAGTCCCCACCATATTACAGACACCAGAATCAGACCCAACCATAATACAGACCCCAGAATCAAACCTCACCATAATACAGACCCCAGAATAAAACGCCAACATAATACAGACCCCAGAATCAGACCCCAACATAACACAGACCCCAGAATCACTACCCACAATAATACAGACCCCAGAATCAGACCCCAGTCGTGTTGTGCAATAATATATATACAGTTACATTAATTGACTCACAATTCACGTCTTTTACGGTCAGCATCGTCTTCTTTACTTCTGTTCTCCTTCTGGCTCAGACCACCATGATGACTTCTTCCAGCAAAAACCCATCACTGCAGCATCTCCAAGACAAACATCTTAGTCTCTGCATTTTTCCAGTGCAGAAGTGCAAAATTCATTTCAGCGACCTGCCTTCGTCTTTGTCAAGCATGAGAGGCGACGGAACGTAGCCTGCTCTGTAACACTGTTTGAAATGTAATAAACTGCACTGAACTCTGCACTTTATACTTTGGTAAGCTACGATTTTCCTTGGATATAAGTAGGTAGGTAGCTATGCAGGTAGGTAAGTAGATATGAAGTTCATAGGTAGTTAGCAAGGTAGGTAAATGGGTAGCTATGTTTGTATGTAGGTAGGTACCTGGGTAGATAGATAGGTAGTTAGGTAATTAGGTTGCTATGTAGGTAAGTAGCTATGTAGGTAGGTAGCTAGGTAGCTGGATATATAGCCAGGAAATTAATAAGGTAGGTAGCCAGGTAGGTAGGTAGGTAGCCAGTGCTCCTTCACATCCAAATCATCACCCCCCTCCCTGTCACCTGCATCCCCCTCCCCGTCACCTGCACCCCCTTCCCTCCATCACTTGCACCCCCATCACTTGCAACCTCCTATCATCACCTGCACTCCCCCTTCCCCCATCATCACTTGCACCCCCCATCATCACTTGCACCCCCCCCCCCCATCATCACTTGCATTCCTCCCCCCCCCCCCCTCCCCCATAATTGTGTAGGTAGCCAGGTAGGGAAGTAGCCAGTTCTCCTTCACATCCAAATCATCATCCCCCTCCCCGTCACCCCCTTCCCTGCACTCCCCCCCTCCCCGTCACCTGCACCCCCTCCCCCCTGTCACTTGCACCCCCTTCCCCTGTCACTTGCACCCCATCATCTCTTGCACCCGCCCATCATCTGTTGCACCCCCCCATCATCACTTGCATCCCCATCATCACTTGCACACCCCCATCATCACTTGCACACCCCATAATCAGTTGCACACACTCCCATCATCACTTGCACTCCCCATCATCACTTGCACACACACCCATCATCACTTGCACACACACCCATCATCACTTGTACACACCCCATCATCACTTGCACCCCCATCATCATTTGCACACACCCCATCATCACTTGCACACACCCCATCATCACTTGCACACACCCCATCATCACTTGCACACACCTCATCATCACTTGCACACACCCCATCATCACTTGCACACACCCCATCATCACTTGCACCCCCATCATCACTTGCACACACCCCATCATCACTTACACCCCCATCATCACTTGCACACACCCCATCATCACTTGCACCCCCATCATCACTTGCACACACCTCATCATCACTTGCACCCCCATCATCACTTGCACCCCCATCATCACTTGCACACACCTCATCATCACTTGCACACACCCCATCATCACTTGCACACACCCCATCATCACTTGCACCCCCATCATCACTTACACACACCCCATCATCACTTGCACACACCCCATCATCACTTGCACACACCCCATCATCACTTGCACACACCCCATCATCACTTGCACACACCCCATCATCACTTGCACCCCCATCATCACTTACACACACCCCATCATCACTTGCACACACCCCATCATCACTTGCACACACCCCATCATCACTTGCACCCCCATCATCCATCACTTGCACACACCCCATCATCACTTGCACACACCCCATCATCACTTGCACCCCCATCATCATTTGCACACACCTCATCATCACTTGCACACACCCCCATCATCACTTGCACCCCCCATCATCACTTGCACACACCCCATCATCACTTGCACCCCCCATCATCACTTGCACCCCCCATCATCATTTGCACACACCCCATCATCATTTGTACCACCCCCATCATCAGTTTTTGCATTGAGCCCCAGCATCTTCAAGTTACGCCTCTGGAGGTGAAAATAAATTTTTTCACTATTTTACAACCCTAGCAGGATTTCATTTGTTTCTTAACTAAATCGGAATACCCCTTTGAGGTCATAAGATCACAGCGATTACAGGGCCTCTGATACACCTTGTACTGCTGTTTGCTTATAACATTTGCAACTGCAGCGCACCCTGTCTACGATGATAAAATGTCACTTAAAGCTTCATAGAACAGGATGTAATGGAATATTTGTCACATTGTCACGAGATGCAACTAGATACTATGATGAGAAAAATCCTTGTGGCCAAAAGTATTTAGATAGCACATTCCAAGAGCGTATATATAACAAAGATATGGCCACAAGGGGAAAAGGACTGTGATCTCAGTAAAATTGAAATACTAAATATTGACTTAATATTTTCCTTGCCCTAATATTGTTAAAGGGGTACTCCGCTGCTAGACATCCTATCCCCTATCAAGAGGATAGGGGATAAAATGTCTGTTCGTGGGGGTCCTGCTACTAGGGCCCCCGCGATCTCCCGCAGCCTCCGGCATTCTAAACAAACACCGGGTTTCTACGGCAGTGGTCTGATGTCATGACCACGTCCCTCATGACGTCACACCCCTCCCCCTCCATTCATGTCTATGGGAGGGGGCGTGTCGACAGACACGCCCCCTCCCATAGACATGAATGGAGGGGGCATGGTGTGACGCCACGAGGGGGCCTGGCCGTGATGTCGCGATCACGGCCTCTGGCTCGAGCGCTCGGAACAAAATCTTCAGAACGCTGGAGCACCGGAGTACCCCTTTAAAGCGTTTTCTCATTTACGTTTGCACATTATTGACTTAATTTGCCATAAATATCTGAAGAAGTGACCACGACTGAGAGAAAAAAGCAAAGTATGCTCATCCATGTCAGGGTCTATTCACACTACAGAATTTTCAAGCAGAATTGTATTCACAGAAACCATTGGTGTACATGGGATTTCCATTGACCTCGTCACACGTAGAAATTACACGTAGAAATTTCCGCTGCAAAAAATTCCACTGCGGGAATTCCAGACTCATTCTTTCGGCAGAATTCTGAGCGTAGTGCGTTGCTATGGATGATGACGGCGCAGGTCTGTATAGTCTTAACGCCAACAGATTGAGACGGCGCTTGCTGCAGACGGTATCTCAGGGTGGGGATTCCATAGTGTGAATGCATCTTTAAACTGCATAGAAAATATTGCATTGTGCTCAGTAACATTTGCGTTGTTTATTTGTTCACTCAACCATGTATAGTCGCTGACCATGTGCATCCACTTATAGCCATAATACAATAACCAGCATCTCCTAACAATCCTAAATAAATGGGCAGGTATAGATCTGGTGTGACTGTATAGATCTGGTGTGACTGTGATCCCCTGTGGGGATCTACACAAACATAATATTTAAAGTGTACCTGTCATTAAAAAAAAACATTTTTGCCATGTCACAGAGACTTTCAGCAACAAAACTGCAAGAACGTTGTCTGCCTTTAAAGATTTGGAGTGCTGCTTATTGTATTACTGGATTTGCCTGGTGGATTCATGTATCAGTGTCCCTAGGTTTTGCACACACTAGGGACTGTCTCTGTTTTTCTTGATTCTACATCTCTTCCACAGTGCCAAGAGCCAGGCCAGAGCGGCATCACAGAGTGGGAACAGGGACAGATGAGTATCTTATAGAGGGGTAAAGTATATTACAATTAATAGTGGGGGCACAGTATATTACAATTAATAGTGGGGGCACAGTATATTACAGAAAAACGAGGGGCCACATTACATTACATTTAATAGTGGGGCACAGTATATTTCAATTAATTGAGTTGGCATAGTATATTACAAATAATAATGGGGGCACAGCATATTACAATTAATAGTAGGGGCATTGTATACTACAATTAATAGTTTGGGCACAATAAATTACAATTAATAGTGGGGGCACAGTATTTTACAATTCATTAAGGGGCATAGTATATTACAATAAATAGTGGGGGCACAGTATATTACAATTAATAGTGGGGGCACAATAGAATACAATTAATAGTGGGGCACTGTATATTACATTTAATTAAGGGGCATAGTATATTACAATTCATTAAGAGGCATAGTATATGACAATTAATAGTGGGGGCACAGTATTATACAATTAATAGTAGGGCACTGTATATTACATTTAATTAAGGTGGCATAATATATTACAACTAATTGAGGGGGCACAGTATATTAAAATTAATAAATAGGTGTCACATACCTGGATGTGGATGTCACAGAGCAGGTAGTGGATCCTCTACCTGTGTGGCTGATGACACGGACCGTATCAGGGAGTGGAGTCTAAGGTGCCGCTGGTCTTCACCAGAGCCCGCCGCAAGGCAGGATGGATTTGCTGTGGCAGGCGACACCCAGGTCGCTACCCCCCATATGGCTTGACAACACAGGTACTGGGCAAGGAGAAGTACAGGAGGATGAGACAGAGGCGTAGTCAGCGTAGCAAAAGGTCAAGGCTGGCGGCAAAGGTTCGTAGTCAAAAAACTTAGTAACGTAAGTAAGTCTGGTAACACGGGTAGGCAAAACAGGCAATGGGAATGCTTTCTCTTAGGCAAAGTGCACTGAAGATCTGGCAGGGAAGTGTGGAAGGTGCAGGGACTTTATTAGTTAGTGTCAGGTGCATACAGTAATTAAGGGCGTACTGGCCCTTTAAATCTCAGAGCTCCGTCGCGCGCGCGCGATGGGGCCGAGACACAGGAGCGGAAGCGGCAGCAGTACTGAGTGAGTGACGGGCCGGGATTCGCATGCAGGCGCGTCCCGCGATGCGCATCTCGGCCCCGCCGGGAGTAGGAACAATGCGCTCACGGCCGACATGTGCGGCCGGAGCGCAGGCAGTAACAATAGGGTACTGTATATTAAAATTAAAAGTGGAGGCACAGTATATTACAAATAATATTGGGGCACAGTATATTGCAATTATTTGAGGGGCATAGTATATTACAATTAATAGTGGGTGCACATTACAATTAGTTGAGGGGGCACATTATATTACAATTAATAGTGAAGCACGGTATATTACAATTAATAGTGAAGCACGGTATATTGCAATTAATAGTGGGGGCACTGTATATTACAATTAATAGTGGGTGCATATTACAATTAGTTGAGGGGGCACATTATATTACAATTAATAGGGAAGCACGGTATATTACAATTAATAGTGGGGGCACTGTATATTACAATTAATAGATAGGGCACAGTATATTACAATTAATTAAAGGGGTATTCCAGGATCTTTTTTTATTTGACTATGCTACAGGGGCTGTAAAGTTAGTGTTGTTCATAATATAGTGTCTGTACCTGTGTGTGACAGTTTTCTCACAATTCTTATGTGAGTTTCACCCCAATATTTATTTTTAACAGCATACAAAATGACTCATGTCTCTGGATTTCCCAGGATGCAGTGCGTCGAAACCTGACATCACTAGTCAGGTGATCAGAGGGAGTCTGTCCTGCTTCAATGGGTGGAGCGACTGCTGGGTGGGAGAGGGTTAATTTTGCAACAGCTGTAGGCACCCTGATTAGGAAACACTGTTGTATTGCACTGAAGGTATCACAGGTGTGTTTTAATGGGTGGGGTGGCTGATGTGTGGAAGGAAGGAAAGTGACCTCATACTCACAAACTATGGAACTATGGAATGTGTAGATTAGAGAACAAAATTCAACACGAAATACCCAGTTCTGGCAGGTACATACTACTAAAATTACTTTATGGTGGATAACCTCTTTAAAGGGTTACTCCAGCCCTGAGACATCTTATCCCCCATCCAAAGGATAGGTGATAAGATGCGGGACGAAAATGGATCTGAAAGTTGAAACGGGCAAAAAACAACGACCACCTAGCCTGGCGAGGATTTAGCCGCTGGGCGGATTGGAGATAAGACAAATTTTTGTGATCTGTATAGATGGTGATGGGGTGAAGGGATCCTTCCAGAAGGTGTCTCCACTCCTCAAGGGCCAACTTAATCGCCAATAGTTCACGGTCTCCGATGGAATAATTTTTTTCTGGAGGTGAAAAGGTTTTGGAGAAAAATCTGCAAGTGACATTTTTTCCTTTAGCGGATTTTTGCAGGAGAAAAGCTCCGGCTCCAACAGAGGAGGCGTCAACCTCGAGGAAGAAGGGCTTCTGAGGATCAGGTCTGGACAAGACTGGAGCAGAGGAGAAGGCAACTTTGAGGTGGTTAAAGGCTTCCTCCGCCTGTGGCGGCCAGGATTTCGGATTAGCATTTTTCTTAGTCAGTGCTACAATAGGAGCAACGATGGTGGAGAAGTGGGGAATTAATTGACCATAGTAATTTGCAAATCCGAGAAATCTTTGTATTGCTCGCAGGCCAGTGGGACAAGGCCAATCCATTACCATAGAAAGTTTAACAGGGTCCATTTGAAGACCTTGTCCGGACACAATGTAACCCAAGAAGGGAAGACTGCTGCGTTCGAATAGACACTTCTCAATTTTAGCGTAAAGTTGATTTTGGCGTAGTCGCTGGAGCACTTGACGAACATGAAGGCGATGTTCCTCTAAGTTGGAGGAAAAAATTAGGATGTCGTCAAGGTAGACTACCACACAGGAATACAGCATGTCCCGAAAAATCTCATTAACAAAGTCCTGAAAGACTGCTGGGGCGTTGCATAGGCCAAAAGGCATGACTAGGTATTCAAAGTGACCATCTCTGGTATTGAAGGCGGTTTTCCATTCATCGCCTGCTCGAATACGGATGAGGTTATATGCGACCCTTAGATCAAGTTTGGTGAAAATCTTGGCACCTCGCAGTCGGTCGAAGAGTTCGGAGATGAGAGGCAGAGGGTTGCGATTTTTTTATGGTAATTTTATTGAGACCGCATTAATCAATACAAGGGCGGAGAGATCCATCTTTTTTAGCGACAAAGAAAAATCCAGCTCCAGCCGGAGATTTCCGGATAAAACCTCTTTTGAGGTTTTCTTGTATGTACTCAGACATAGCTTGGGTTTCCGGGGCAGAAAGTGGGTAAATCCTACCACGGGGCGGTGTGGTACCAGGGAGCAGGTCGATAGGGCAGTCATAGGGTCTATGTGGAGGCAAGATCTCTGCCTGCTTCTTACAAAAGCCGTCCGAAAAGTCCTGATAGGCCTTAGGAAGGCCTGGCAATGGAGTAGCCATGGAGACCTGGCAGGAAGAAACTGGGTGGAGACATCAATTGTGGCAAGAAGATCCCCAGCTCTTAATGTCCCCGGTGACCCAGTCGAGGCAAGGCGAATGACGTTGGAGCCAGGGCAAGCCCAGAAGAATTTCAGAAGTGCAGTTGGGTAGCACAAAAAATTCAATATGTTCATGATGGTGAACTCCAACACTCATGAGTAGCGGTTGAGTGCGGTAACGCACGGTGCAGACCAGTCTCTCTCCATTGACAAAAGAAATGAAGAGAGGTTTGACAAGACGGGTAACTGGAATGTTGAATCTGTTGACTAGGGAGGCTTCAATGAAACTTCCTGCTGAACCCGAGTCCAAGAAGGCCACAACAGAGAAGGAAGTAGCACTAGCGGGTATAGCAATCCGCACAGGTAAAGTCAATCGTGGAGAGGTAGAATTCACTCCTAGCAACGACTCTCCTATGTTAACTAGGTGAGTGGGAGCGTTTCTCAGACGCAGAGGACGAATAGGACAGTCTTTTAGGAAATGTTCGGTGCTTGCACAGTATAGGCACAGGTTTTCATTCCTACAGCGAGTCCTCTCTTGTTGGGTCAGGCGAGACCGATCCACTTGCATAGCCTCCTCGGCAGGAGGCACAGGAACAGATTGCAAAGGTCGTTGGAAGAGAGGAGCCTGGGAGGGAAACCGCCTGGTGTGAACAAGATCCTTTTCCTGACGAAGTTCCTGGCGTCTTTCCGTGAAACGCATGTCGATGCGGGTGGCCAAATGGATGAGTTCAGACAGGTTAGCAGGAATTTCTCGTTCGGCAAGGACATCTTTGATGTGACTGGATAAGCCTTTCTTGAAGGTCGCGCAGAGGTCCTCATTATTCCAGGATAGCTCAGAGGCGAGGGTGCGGAACTGGATGGCGTATTCGCCCACTGAAGAACTCCCTTGGACAAGATTCAGAAAAGCAGTCTCGGCTGAGGAAGCCCGGGCTGGCTCCTCAAAGACACTACGTACTTCTGAGAAGAAGGACTGGATTGTAGCAGTGGAAGGATCGTTGCGGTCCCAAAGCGTTGTGGCCCATGACAAGGCCTTTCCAGACAGGAGACTGACCACAAACGCCACCTTAGACCGTTCTGTAGGAAATTGGCCCGACATCATCTCCAGGTGCAGGGAACACTGGGACAGGAACCCACGGCACAGTTTAGAGTCCCCATCAAACTTGTCTGGAAGAGACAGGCGGAAACTGGGAGCAGCCACTCGCTGCGGAGGAGATGCAGGATGCAGGAGCTGGCGGAGGAGATGGTTGCTGTTGTTGTGGCAGAAGCTGTTGCAGCATAGCGGTCAACTGAGTCAGCTGTTGTCCTTGTTGCGCGATCTGCTGTGATTACTGGGCGACGACGGAGGTTAGGTCAGTGACACTGGGCAGCGCGACCTCAGCGGGTTCCATGGCCGGATCTACTGTCAGGATCCGGACTGGTATGCAGGGAGGACACGGGTGGTGGATCCTCTGTGTCAGTGAGGTGATGGCGTGGGCCGTACCAGGGGAACGGAATCTAAGGGGTTACTGGTTTTCACCAGAGCCCGCCGCGAAGCGGGATGGACTTGCAGTGGCAGGTAACCCCCAGGTCGTTCCACCCGATAGCGACTCAACCTCACTGACAGCTGAGACAGGCGCAGTACACAAGGACAAGGCAAGAGCAAGGTCGGACGTAGCAGAAGGTCTGGGCAGGCAGCAACGGTTCGTAGTCAGGGGCAACGGCAGGGGTCGGGGTACACAGGCAATGAAACACACAGAAACGCTTTCACAGGGCACTAGGCAACAAATCCGGCAAGGACAGGAAGGGGAAGTGGGTTAATATAGTGTAGGGAGTGCTTGGGACTAATTGGGCCAGGCACCAATTAATGATGCACTGGCCCTTTAAATCTGAGAAATGCTGCGCGCGCGTCCTAGGAAGCGGGGCCGCGCGTGCCAGGACAGAACTGAGAGCGGGCACGTCCCGTACCTCGGATCGCGTCCCCTCCGGAGACATGGAAGCAGCCGGAGCACTGCATACACGGGCACGCGTGACAATTACAAGTATTAGTGGGGGCACAGTATATAACAATTAATAGAGAGGGCAAAGTAATGGTTAATATCGGGACACAGTGTGTCTGGCAGGATGGTATTCAGAGGACAGTGTGTGTCAGTATTATATTCAGTGGACACAGGGTGTGTCAGTATTATATTTAGGGAGCATAGTCTGAAGAGTTGTCATTTTTAGAGGTACAGTATGTGGCAGTGTTATATTCAGAGAGTTCACTGTCCAGCAGTACTATATTTATAGGGGCATAGTGTGTGGCACTGTTATATTAAGAGATACAGTGTCGAACAGTACCATACTTAGTGGGCACAGTGTGTAGCATTGTTATATTCAGGGGAACACAGTATGTAGCAGTATTACATTCAGAGAGTACAGTGTGTGGCAGTACGTTATTCAAGGGGCACAGTGTACAGAGCTGTTGTTTTTCGGGTGCACAGTATATTGCAGCATTATAATACAAATTAAGGAACCAACGATGTCTGGGCAGAAAACTCTGGAAGAAGTCAGTGGTCTGGAAAGAAACTACAGAAGACGTCACCATAAGTCGCTGAATGTCATTATGTATTTTGCCTGTGTCACATTATTGCTGTGTTTAAGTGTTAGGTCTGCAGCGATGATGTACAACAACTCCCAGCATATACTTATCATGGCTTAGGTCACGCTGGGAGCTGTAGTTTTACTTGGTAAAATCTTCTATAGTGCAGTAACTTGACTTGGAAATAGGTATATGAGATTAGCAGAGTAGAAATAATGTTTTGCGATGTGCTACACCACGGGCATCCAGCACGCCAAAAAGGCAAACATTAAAATCCTCCCCCTGGATGTGCCCTTTAATTGTTATTCCTGGCAGAATCACAGATCATGTTACACAGTCTACTAAGGATTATTAGGAATTATATCATGATCCCTTTTATGGGGGTCCAGTGGATGTCACTGTTATGGGGTCCTGTGACTGTTATGGGGTCCTGTGTTATGGCAGCCCTGTGGTTTGCCCTGTATTTGAGGGGGGCTCTTTCTGGTGCTATTATAGTGGTCATGAGGCTTTCACTGATATGGTGGTCCAGGGGGTCCTGTGCAGTTGGTTGAGATCTCCATATTGTGTTAGCAATTACAACCTAATGAGAGAAAATCATAGTATTTTCCATAAAAATTGTGTCAGAATTATGCTGGGATTTGACTGCCATTGTGTAGTCCTAGTCCTAGTGATATGTTGGCACTTAAAAGAGTACTCCATTGCAGAAAAACGTATCCCCCATCCCAAGGGACCCCCTGCGATCTCCTGCACAGCACCACAGAATTCCCTAGGTAGGGGGTGTGTCAACAATGCTCCAGCCGGCATGCCCCCTCCATGTGTCTCTATGAGAGTTTGGGTATCTCAGGCTCTCCCAAAGAGATACGTGGAGGGGGGGGTGTCGGTCTACACTTCGTGAAGAGGTCAACACGCTCCCTTCCTGGAGACTGCTGGGGTGCCATACAGGAGAATGCAGGGGTTCCAGCAGTCAGACCCCCCCACGATTTGTTTTACTGCACTGGAGTACTCCTTTAACTGATAGTTGGGACACAAATTTATATCATGGTGGTCATTGTACCAGGTGAAATCGTTTATTGCAGAATCTACAATGGGAACTATTGACAGACATTGCAGCACAGATGTGAACAGAGCCTTAGACAAACACAACTATAATAATAATAATAATAATAATAATAATAAAAAACTGCATGTTAGTAGTGTGCAACCTGCTGTAACTATATAGAAGTAGTGTACAACTGTCACGATTCGGCTTACAGGTAGTGGATCCTCTGTGTCAGCGAGGGATTGGCGTGGACCGTGCTAGTGGACCGGTTCTAAGAGGCTACTGGTGTTCACCAGAGCCCGCCGCAAAGCGGGATGGTCTTGCTGCGGCAGTAGCAACCAGGTCGTATCCACTAGCAACGGCTCAACCTCGCTGACTGCTGAGAAGGCGTGGGACAGAAGGACTAGGCAGAGGCAAGGTCAGACATAGCAGAAGGTCGGGGCAGGCGGCAAGGTTCGTAGTCAAGATGGATAGCAGAAGTTCAGGTAACACAGGCTTTGGACAACACTAAACGCTTTCACTGGCACAAGGCAACAAGATCCGGCAAGGGAGTGCAGGGGCAGTGAGCAGATATAGTCTGGGAGCAGGTGGAAGCCAATTAAGCTAATTGGGCCAGGCACCAATCATTGGTGCACTGGCCCTTTAAGTCTCAGAGAGCTGGCGCGCGCGCGCCCTAGAGAGCGGAGCCGCGCGCGCCAGCACATGACAGCAGGGGACCGGGACGGGTAAGTGACCTGGGATGCGATTCGCGAGCGGGCGCGTCCCGCTGTGCGAATCGCATCCCCGACGGCCATGACAGTGCAGCGCTCCCGGTCAGCGGGACTGACCGGGGCACTGCGGGGAGAGAGACGCCGTGAGCGCTCCGGGGAGGAGCGGGGACCCGGAGCGCTAGGCGTAACAGTACCCCCCCCCTTAGGTCTCCCCTTTTCTTTGTCCGGTAACTGCCTCCCCTGGGATGAGGACACCGGGAAAGAATGGAGGGTTTCCTCAACGGCAGGCAGTACAGCAGGAGTGGGAATGGGGAGGGAGGGCAGAGGGCGAAGCCTGGCACGGGGCAGTGAGTCACCAGGACGGGGGCCATGAGGAGGCACTGAGGCTTGCCTGACGGGACTGGGAGGGGGGGAGAGGCACTTCCTATGGCAGGCAGAGTCCCAGTTCTTGATCTCCCCGGTGGTCCAATCAAGGGTGAGAGAATGAAGCCGGAGCCATGGCAGACCGAGGAGGACCTCAGAGGTACAGTTGGGAAGGACGAATAACTCAATCCTTTCGTGGTGGGGTCCAATACACATCAGGAGGGGTTCTGTGCGGTAACGCACGGTGCAATCCAATCTGACTCCGTTGACCGCGGAAATGTAGAGCGGCTTGATGAGACGGGTCACCGGGATGCGGAATTTATTCACAAAAGACTCCAAAATAAAATTCCCGGAGGCACCAGAGTCCAAGCAGGCCACGGCTGAGAGGGAGGAGTTGGCTGAAGGAGAAATCCGCACGGGCACCGTGAGACGTGGAGAAGCAGACTTAGAACCAAGAGACGCCACACCCACGTGAGCTGGGTGCGTGCGTGCGTTTCCGAGACGTGGAGGACGGATAGGGCAATCCACCAAGAAATGCTCGGTACTGGCACAGTACAGACAAAGATTTTCTTCCCTACGGCGATTCCTCTCTTCCTGGGTCAGGCGAGACCGATCCACTTGCATGGCCTCCTCGGCGGGAGGCCCAGGCGTAGACTGCAAAGGATGCTGTGGGAGAGGTGCCCAGAGATCTAAGTCTTTTTCCTGGCGGAGCTCCTGATGTCTCTCAGAAAAACGCATGTCAATGCGGGTGGCCAAATGGATAAGTTCTTGCAGGTTGGCAGGAATCTCTCGTGCGGCCAGCACATCCTTGATGCGACTGGATAGGCCTTTTTTAAAGGTCGCGCAGAGAGCCTCGTTATTCCATGATAATTCGGAAGCAAGAGTACGAAATTGGATGGCGTACTCGCCCACTGAAGAATTACCCTGGACCAGGTTCAGCAGGGCAGTCTCGGCAGAAGAAGCTCGGGCTGGTTCCTCGAAGACACTCCGGACTTCAGCGAAGAAGGACTGGACTGTGGCTGTGGCAGGATCATTGCGGTCCCAGAGCGGTGTGGCCCAAGACAAGGCCTTTCCTGAAAGAAGGCTCACTACGAACGCCACCTTAGACCGTTCTGTAGGAAACAAGTCCGACAACATCTCCATATGCAGGGAACACTGAGACAAAAATCCACGGCAGAGTCTAGAGTCCCCATCAAATTTGTCCGGCAGGGACAAGCGGAGGCTAGGAGCGGCCACTCGCTGCGGAGGAGGTGCAGGAGCTGGCGGAGGAGATGGTTGCTGCTGTAGCAGAGGCAGAAGTTGCTGTAACATGGCGGTCAACTGCGACAGCTGCTGTCCTTGTTGGGCAATCTGCTGCGATTGCTGAGCGACCACCGTGGGAAGGTCAGCGAGACTTGGCAGCGGCACCTCAGCGGGATCCATGGCCGGATCTACTGTCACGATTCGGCTTACAGGTAGTGGATCCTCTGTGTCAGCGAGGGATTGGCGTGGACCGTGCTAGTGGACCGGTTCTAAGAGGCTACTGGTGTTCACCAGAGCCCGCCGCAAAGCGGGATGGTCTTGCTGCGGCAGTAGCAACCAGGTCGTATCCACTAGCAACGGCTCAACCTCGCTGATTGCTGAGAAGGCGTGGGACAGAAGGACTAGGCAGAGGCAAGGTCAGACATAGCAGAAGGTCGGGGCAGGCGGCAAGGTTCGTAGTCAAGATGGATAGCAGAAGTTCAGGTAACACAGGCTTTGGACAACACTAAACGCTTTCACTGGCACAAGGCAACAAGATCCGGCAAGGGAGTGCAGGGGCAGTGAGCAGATATAGTCTGGGAGCAGGTGGAAGCCAATTAAGCTAATTGGGCCAGGCACCAATCATTGGTGCACTGGCCCTTTAAGTCTCAGAGAGCTGGCGCGCGCGCGCCCTAGAGAGCGGAGCCGCGCGCGCCAGCACATGACAGCAGGGGACCGGGACGGGTAAGTGACCTGGGATGCGATTCGCGAGCGGGCGCATCCCGCTGTGCGAATCGCATCCCCGACGGCCATGACAGTGCAGCGCTCCCGGTCAGCGGGACTGACCGGGGCGCTGCGGGGAGAGAGACGCCGTGAGCGCTCCGGGGAGGAGCGGGGACCCGGAGCGCTAGGCGTAACAACAACCTGCTGTAATTATATAGAAGCAGTGTACAACCTGTTATAACTATATATAGGTAGTGTACAGCCTGTTATAACCATATGGAAGTAGTATACAACCTGCTGTATCTATATATAAGTAGTGTACAACCTGTTGTAACTATATGGAAATAGTGTACAACCTGTTGTAACTATATGGAAGTAGTGTACAAGCTGTTGTAACTATATAGAAGTAGTTTACAACCTGCTGTAATTATATAGAAGTCGTTTACAACCTGCTGTAATTATATAAAAGTAGTTTCCAACCTGCTGTAACTATATAGAAGTAGTGTACAACCTGCTGTAATTATATAGAAGTAGTGTACAACCTGCTGTAATTATATAGAAGTAGTGTACAACCTGCTGTAACTATATAGAAGTAGTGTACAACCTGTTCTAACTATATGGAAGTAGTGTACAACCTGTTATAACTATATAGAAGTAGTGTACAACCTGCTGTAACTATATATAAGTAGTGTGCAACCTGTTATAACTATATATAGGTAGTGTACAACCTGTTATAACTATATGGAAGTAGTATACAACCTGCTGTATCTATATAGAAGTAGTGTACAACCTGTTGTAACTATATGGAAATAGTGTACAACCTGTTGTAACTATATGGAAGTAGTGTACAAGCTGTTGTAACTATATGGAAGTAGTGTACAACCTGCTGTAACTATATAGAAGTAGTTTACAACCTGCTGTAATTATATAGAAGTCGTTTACAACCTGCTGTAATTATATAAAAGTAGTTTCCAACCTGCTGTAACTATATAGAAGTAGTGTACAACCTGCTGTAATTATATAGAAGTAGTGTACAACCTGCTGTAATTATATAGAAGTAGTGTACAACCTGCTGTAACTATATAGAAGTAGTGTACAACCTGCTGTAACTATATAGAAGTAGTGTACAACCTGCTGTAACTATATAGAAGTAGTGTACAACCTGTTCTAACTATATGGAAGTAGTGTACAACCTGTTATAACTATATAGAAGTAGTGTACAACCTGCTGTAACTATATATAAGTAGTGTGCAACCTGTTATAACTATATGGAAGTAGTGTACAACCTGTTATAACTATATGGAAGTAGTGTACAACCTGCTGCAATTATATAGAAGTAGTGTACAACCTGCTGTAACTATATAGAAGTAGTGTACAACCTGCTGTAATTATATAGAGGTAGTGTACAACCTGCTGTTATTATATAGAACTCGTTTACAACCTGTTATAACTATATAGAAGTAGTGTACAACCTGCTGTAACTATATAGAAGTAGTGTACAACCTGCTGTAACTATATAGAAGTAGTGTACAACCTGTTATAACTATATGGAAGTAGTATACAACCTGCTGTAACTATATAGAGGTAGTGTACAACCTGTTATAACTATATGGAAGTAGTATACAACCTGCTGTAACTATATAGAGGTAGTGTACAACCTGTTATAACTATATGGAAGTAGTATACAACCTGCTGTAACTATATAAAAGTAGTGTACAACCTGTTGTAACTGTATGGAAGTAGTGTACAACCTGCTGTAACTATATATAAGTAGTGTACAACCTGTTGTAACTATATGGAAGTAGTGTACAACCTGTTGTAACTATATGGAAGTAGTGTACAACCTGCTGTAACTATATAGAAGTAGTGTACAACCTGCTGTAATTATATAGAGGTAGTGTACAACCTGCTGTAACTATATATAAGTAGTGTACAACCTGTTGTAACTATATGGAAGTAGTGTACAACCTGCTGTAACTATATATAAGTAGTGTACAACCTGTTGTAACTATATGGAAGTAGTGTACAACCTGTTGTAATTATATAGAAGTAGTGTCCAACCTGCTGTAACTATATAGAAGTAGTTTACAACCTGCTGTAATTATATAGAAGTCATTTACAACCTGCTGAAATTATATAGAGGTAATGTACAACCTGCTATAATTATATAGAAGTAGTGTACAACGTGTTATAACTATATAGAAGTAGTGTACAACCTGCTGTTATTATATAGAAGTCGTTTACAACCTGTTATAACTATATAGATGTAGTGTACAACCTGCTGTAATTATATAGAGGTAGTGTACAACCTGCTGTAACTATATAGAAGTCGTTTACAACCTGTTATAACTATATAGAAGTAGGTGTACAACCTGCAGTAACTATATGGAAGTAGTGTACAACCTGCTGTAACTATATAGAAATAGTGTACAACCTGCTGTAACTATATAGAAATAGTGTACAACCTGCTGTAACTATATAGAAGTAGTGTACAACCTGCTGTAACTATATAGAAGTAGTGTACAACCTGCTGTAATTATATAGAAGTAATGTCCAACCTGCTGTAACTATATAGCAGTAGTTTATAACCTGCTGTAATTATATAGAAGTCGTTTACAACCTGTTGTAATTATATAGAGGTAATTTACAACCTGCCGTAACTATATAGAAGTAGTGTACAAACTGCTGTAACTATATAGAGGTAGTGTACAACCTGCTGTAACTATATAGAAGTAGTGTACAACCAGCTGTAACTATATAGAAGTAGTTTACAACCTGCTGTAACTATATAGAAGTAGTGTACAACCTGCTGTAACTATATAGAAGTAGTTTACAACCTACTGTAACTATATAGAGGTAGTGCACAACCTGCTGTAACTATATAGAAGTCATTTACAACCTGATTTAACTATATAGAAGTAGTTTACAACCTGCTGTAATTAAATAGAAGTAGTGTACAACCTGTTATAACTATATAGAAGTAGTGTACAACCTGCTTTAACTATATGGAAGTAGTCTACAACCTGCTGTAATTCTATGGAAGTAGTGTACAACCTACTGTAACTATAAAGAAGTAGTGTACAACCTGCTGTAACTATATAGAAGTAGTTTACAACCTGCTTTAACTATATAGAAGTAGTTTACAACCTGCTGTAATTAAATAGAAGTAGTGTACAACCTGTTATAACTATATAGAAGTAGTGTACAACCTGCTGTAACTATATAGAAGTAGTGTACAACCTGTTGTAACTATATGGAAGTAGTCTACAACCTGCTGTAACTATATAGAAGTAGTTTACAACCTGCTTTAACTATATAGAAGTAGTGTACAACCTGCTGTAACTATATAGAAGTAGTTTACAACCTGCTTTAACTATATAGAAGTAGTTTACAACCTGCTGTAATTAAATAGAAGTAGTGTACAACCTGTTATAACTATATAGAAGTAGTGTACAACCTGCTGTAATTATATAGAAGTAGTGTACAACCTGATGTAACTATATAGAAGTAGTGTACAACCTGCTGTAACTATATGGAAGTAGTGTACAACCTACTGTAACTATATAGAAGTAGTTTACAACCTGCTGTAATTATATAGAGGTAGTGTACAACCTGCTGTTACTATATAGAAGTAGTTTACAACCTGCTGTAACTATATAGAAGTAGTGTACAACCTGCTGTAACTATATAGAAGTAGTGTACAACCTGCTGTGACTATATAGAAGTAGTTTACAACCTGCTGTAATTAAATAGAAGTAGTGTACAACCTGTTATAACTATATAGTAGTTTACAACCTGCTGTATTTATATAGAAGTAGTGTACAACCTGCTATAACTATATAGAAGTAGTGTACAACCTGCTGTAATTATATAGAAGTATTGTACAACCTGCTGTAACTATATAGAAGTAGTGTACAACCTGCTGTAACTATATAGAAGTAGTGTACAACCTGCTGTAACTATATAGAAGTAGTGTACAACCTGCTGTAACTATATATAAGTAGTGTACGACCTGCTGTAACTATATAGAAGTAGTGTACAACCTGCTGTAACCATATAGAAGTAGTGTACAACCTGCTGTAACTATATAGAAGTAGTGTACAACCTGCTGTAACTATATATAAGTAGTGTACAACCTGCTGTAACTATATGGAAGTAGTTTACAACCTGCGTTAACTACAATTCCACTATTTTAAACCTGTTGGGGCATACTGGGAGATTGTATACGATATATAGGATACCAGGTGGCACACTATTGGTCTTTACCAGTGTTTCCCAACCAGGGTGTCTCCAGCTGTTGCATTACTACAACTCCCAGCATGCTCGGACAGCCGTTGGCTTTCCAGATATGCTGGTAGTTGTAGTTGAGCAACAGCTGGAGGCACCCTGGTTGGAAAACAATGGTCTGTACTATAGGACACAGATATATACATAAATACAGTTGTTCACCTTTGAACAGGAACAAACTTATAATAGGAACAATGAGGAACAAACTTCTAATAATGTG
The DNA here is from genome assembly GCF_029499605.1 of Hyla sarda. Lineage (NCBI taxonomy): Eukaryota > Metazoa > Chordata > Amphibia > Anura > Hylidae > Hyla > Hyla sarda. Next base: position 203,752,725 of record NC_079195.1, read on the forward strand.
GTATATTTGTGTCTCGTCTGAGCTGTTGCTTTGCAGCTTTGCTGTGTAATAAAATGCATTGGTTTGGATGGGAGCTGCTGGATTGGTATAAACAGGGCAAAATAAGGTAAACTGATAGAATAAACACAACATTAAATGGAAACCTTTGCCTAGCAACTTGGTTACTATGTCATGCAATGTGTTTATATGAGCACGGCTACGCCTATCCAAAGCAATGGTCCTGCTGTATACCTTCACTTACATATGTACTTACTGTACTTAGAACAGTGGTCCCTCAAGTTGCAATATTAATCGGTTCCAGGACGACCATTGTATGTTGAAACCATTGTATGTTGAGACCATAACTCTATGGAAACCTGGTAATTGGTACTGAAGCCACCAAAATGTCATCCAAAAATAGGAAAAAGTGAGGATTAAACATAAATAAGTAGATAACTAATACAGATAAAGCAAATCCTTACATAAAAAGTAAGAAAGATCTGCTGGGAGCTGTAATCACTGTCTATTTCAATGTTTCCCAACCAGGGTGCCTCCAGCTGTTGCAAAACTACAACTCCCAGCATGCCCGGACAGCCTTTGGCTGTCCGGGCATGCTGGGAGTTGTAGTTTTGCAACAGCTGGAGGCAACCATTTTTGGTAAACACTGGTCTATGTAGAGGACAGGAGCTTCTTCAGGGTCCTGTACAGAACACACAATGTCCTAAAAAAAAGTAACATGGAGCCGCCCTCACCTGGTGTCCAAAGGAGCAGCTAACCCTGGCACAGGTAAAGAGTACAGAACATGTAATACCTCCCTGTACTGTAGGGGGCGCTACCAGACACCAGTCAGTGCATGCAGGGGTTTTACCAGTGAAATATCCATTCTGATTGGTCGGTTCTTCCAGCCATTGACACGTTTCGCAGATTCCAAAGCATTGTATGTTGAATCTGGTTTCAAGTTACAATGGTCCAGAAAAGACCATTGTATGTTGAAACTATTGTATGTTGAGGCCATTGTAAGTTGAGGGATCACTGTATATTGTCTGTGTGTATATACAGTGTATTATATAAAGTGCATTCAGAAAGTCTTCAAACTCATGACACTTTGTTTTTTACATTTTATGTTGTGGCCTTGCGCTAAAAATCAACAAAATTCAAGTTTTACCGCATCATTTTACCCTTAAAGGAGAACTCCAGTGAATATTTTTCTTAACCCCTATATGCCCGGGCAGCCAGTAAAGTGAAATAAACTGTGACCTGTAACCGAATGTGACATGAGCTCAAGGCTGATCGCTTCCGGACGTGGTCTTCTTCCGGCTTCCTGGTAATAGGATGAGCAAAAGTGGCCAAGGTAGTGTCCAGGGCCTGCGGGGAGTTGTTTTGCAACAGCTGGAGACACACTGGAAACACTGCTTTAAGGCAGAGGTCTTCAAACTTTCAATTGGTGGCAAAGCATTTCCAAGTAGATTCCCCTGAGAGAATAAACACGTTCCACTTTTGATGGGGTCCGGAATGTGAATTTTTAACAACAGAATTTCCCACCACAAAAATTCTACAGTGTGCACAGTGCAGCAGAAGTGAAAACAAGGAGAGGCTGCTGCAGTGGAATCTCTGCCCGGAATGTCACAGCTTAGAAATTCTGCCATGTAAATGGGTTTAAAGGGGTTCTCTGGAGGAGAAACAAAATAATTTCAAATCAGCTGGTGCCAGAAAATTAAACAGATTTCTAAATTACTTAAATTAAAAAAATCTTAATTCTTATTTATCAGCTGCTTCAGAAGAAGTTGTGTAGTTCTTTTCAGTCTGACCGCAGTGTCTGCTGCCCCTCGTCAGTATTGATTTTTATTATACCTTGTGCAATAGTAAGCAATGAAGACATACAGTATATAGGTTCAATAGAAACATCAGAGAAAGCTGGGTGGATTTTAACCCTTTAAGGACCAGGGGGGTTTCCGTTTTTGCACTTTGGTTTTTTCCTCCTCACCTTTAAAAAATCATAACCCTTTCAATTTTGCACCTAAAAATCCATATGATGGCTTATTTTTTGCACCACCAATTCTACTTTGTAATGACATCTGTCATTTTACCCAAAAATCTACAGCGAAACTGAAAAAAAAATCATTGTGAGACAAAATTGAAAAAAAAAACGCCATTTTGTAACTTTTGGGGGCTCCTGTTTCTACACAGTGCATATTTCGGTAAAAATGACACCTTATCATTATTCTGTAGGTCCATACAGTTAAAATGATACCCTACTTATACAGGTCTAATTTTGTCGTACTTCTGAAAAAAATCATAACTACATGCAGGAAAATGTATATGTTTAAAATTGTCATCTTCTGACCCCTATAACTTTTTTATTTTTCCGCGTATGGGGCGGTATGAGGGCTCATTTTTTGCGCCATGATCTGAAGTTTTTATTGTTCGGACTTATTGATCGCTTTTTATTCATTTTTTCATTATATAAAAAGTGACCAAAAATGCACTATTTTGGACTTTGGAATTTTTTTGCGCGTACGCCATTGACCGTGCGGTTTAATTAATGATATATTTTTATAATTCAGACATTTCCGCACGTGGCGATACCACATATGTTTATTTTTATTTACACTGGGTTTTTTTATGGGAAAAGGGGGGTGATTCAAACTTTTAATAGGGGAGGGGTTAAATGATCTTTATTCACTTTTTTTTGCACTTTTTGTTTTCCAGTGTTATAGCTCCCATAGGGACCTATAACACTGCACACACTGAACTATTACATTGATCAGTGGCTTCTCATAGGAAACCAGTGATCGATGATTCTGCCGCTTGCCTGCTCATGCCTGGATCTCAGGCACTGAGCAGTCATTCGGCGATCTGACACCAGGAGGCAGGTAGGAGACCCTCCTCGTGTCTAACAGCTGTTCGGGATGCCGCGATTTTGCCGCGGACATCCCGAACAGCCCCCTGAACTAGCCGGCAATGTTTTACTTTCACTTTAGACGCGGCGTTCAACTTTGAACGCTGCGTCTAAAGGGTTAATAGCATGCCGCACGCTATTAGCCACGGGTCCCGCGCTCTAACTGTTAGAGGCCGGGCCCGACCCGCTATGACGCGGGGCCACGTCGCGTTATAGAAAGGGAAAGGACTCAGGACGTACCGGTGCGTCCTTGGTCCTTAACAGGTTAACCCCTTAAGGACTCAGCCCATTTTGGCCTTAAGGACTCAGACAATTTAATTTTTACGTTTTCATTTTTTCCTCCTCGCCTTCTAAAAATCATAACTCTTTTATATTTTCATCCACAGACTAGTATGAGGGCTTGTTTTTTGCACGACCAGTTGTCCTTTGTAATGATATAACTCATTATATCATAAAATGTATGGCGCAACCCAAAAACACTATTTTTGTGGGGAAATTAAAAAGAAAAGCGCAATTTTGCTAATTTTGGAAGGTTTCGTTTTCACACCGTACAATTTACGGTAAAAATGACGTGTGTTCTTTATTCTGAGGGTCAATACGATTAAAATTATACCCATTATTACATACTTTTATATTATTGTTGCGCTTTAAAAAAATCACAAACTTTTTAACCAAATTAGTACGTTTATAATCCCTTTATTTTGATGACCTCTAACTTTTTTATTTTTCCGTATAGGCGGCGGTATGAGGGCTCCATTTTTGCGCCATGATCTGTACTTTTTTTTTATACTACATTTGCATACAAAAAACTTTTAATACATTTTTATAATTTTTTTAAATAAAATGTATTAAAAAAGTAGCAATTTTGGACTTTTTTTTTTTTTTTTACGTTCACGCAGTTCACCGTACGGGATCATTAACATTTTATTTTAATAGTTCGGACATTTACGCACGTGGCGATCCCAAATATGTCTATTAAATTAATTTTTTACGCTTTTTGGGGGTAAAATAGGAAAAAACTGACGTTTTACTTTTTTATTGGGGATGGGGATTTTTCACTTTTTTATTTACTTTTACTTTTACTTTTACATTTTTTTTTACACTTGAATAGTCCCCATAGGGGACTATTCATAGCAATACCATGATTGCTAATACTGATCTGTTCTATGTATAGGACATAGAACAGATCAGTATTATCGGTGATCTTCTGTTCTGGTCTGCTCGATCACAGACCAGAGCAGGAGACGCCGGGAGCCGCACGGAGGAAGGAGAGGGGACCTCCGTGCGGCGTTGTGAATGATCGGATCCCCGCAGCAGCGCTGCGGGCGATCCGATCATTCATTGAAATCGTGTACTGCCGCAGATGCCGGGATCTGTATTGATCCCGGCACCTGAGGGGTTAATGGCGGACGCCCGCGAGATCGCGGGCGTCGACCATTGCCGCAGGGTCCCTGGCTGCAATCAGCAGCCGGGATCAGCCGCGCATGACACGGGCATCGCTCCGATGCCCGCGGTTATGCACAGGACGTAAATGTACGTCCTGGTGCGTTAAGTACCACCGCACCAGGACGTACATTTACGTCCTGCGTCCTTAAGGGGTTAAAGGGGTACTCCGGAGGAGAATTTTTTTTTTCAAATCAACTGGTGTCAAAAAGTTATACAGATTTGTAAATTACTTATATTTAAAAAATCTTAATCCTTTCAGTACTTATCAGCTGCTGTATGCTCCAGAGGAAGTTGTGTAGTTCTTTTCAGCCTGACCACATTGCTCTCTACTGCCACCTCTGTCCATGTCAGGAACTGTCCAGAGCAGGAACAAATCCCCATAGTAAACCTCTCCTGCTCTTAACAGTTCCTGGCATGGACAGAGGTGTCAGCAGAGAGCACAACGTCTTCTGGAGCATACAGCAGCTGATAAGTACTAGAAGGATTAAGATTTTTAAATAGAAATAATTTACAAATCTCTTTAACTTCCTCGCACCAGTTGATTTGAACACATATTTTTTTTTCCTCCGGAATACCCCTTTAAGCCTAGACACTTAACATTTTATTATATAGTTTACATACATCTGAGCACACCCCATAACAGCGAATGACTGAGCTCTATGTATTTCTCTGTGTATACCTATAATTAGCAAATGTGTTCAACCTGTAATCCTATATCCATCAGGAAACTCCCCGTATACTCCAACAAGTTGCAGATAGTGAAGTTGTAGGCAGAGCCGGTGTACTTCCGCTTGTACACTGTTGGTCCATAGCAGTGGTCTTCAACCTGCGGACCTCCAGATGTTGCAAAACTACAACTCCCAGCATGCCCGGACAGCCGTTGGCTGTCCGGGCATGCTGGGAGTTGTAGTTTTGCAACATCTGGAGGTCCGCAGGTTGAAGACCACTGATCTATAGTGTCATTTCAATGAGCAAACCTATAGGGTGTTCAGGGAATTTTTCTGAAAAACACCACAATTTGCTGGGTTTTTTTTGGCCTGAAAGAAAAAAAAGCCACCATGGTGCCATTTATGTGGCGTTTTTTTTTTTTTTTTCTTCAAAAATAATGTTTATGAGTATAGCACGTTTTTAATTATATAGCACGTTTTTAATTTGTTGTTTTATCCCCTGCATATTTTTCATTACAAGTCATGTGATTGTTTCCTTTTGTTACTCAAGGATTTCTATTGGGAGGGGAAAGCAAGAAAAAATTTCAACATGACGTTTTTTTTCTGACTTTTTTCAGGTTCTTCCCATAAACCTACAGAAGTTCATGAGAGGAAAAAATGCCACAATTTCCTAAATAAATAAATAAATAAATAAATAAAATAAATCATTCTCTGTTTTATTTTTATTTTTTATTTTATTTTTTTTCCTGTTTTTTTGGGGTGGGGGTGGGTTAAGCACAGCATGTTTTAGGGTGTGTTTTTTTTTATATAGTTAAAAACATTTTTTTTTTTTTTTACTTTTTTAACACTTCTTTAGCTCCCCCTAGTTGCCTTTTCTAAGCAATCATTCAATTGCTTATAAAGATCAAAGGAGTAATTTTAAAATTTAACATATTGCCCAGAATGCCTGCATTTAAAAAAAAAAAAAAAAAAAAAAACGCACTTACTTTCTGCCGTTCCCCCCAGTGCATCCGATATTCTGCTCCTGTCCTCCGGTACGGTCCTCTTCCTGGTGTCTGGGGTCAGCTCATCACCGGTCGCAGTCAGGGCTGCAATCAGAATTTTTGGGGCCCCTTACCCAACTCGAGGCCCGGGCCCCTCCCCCAGGCCCGCCTCCAGGGCCCGCCCACTATTTTCCCCACTCTCTATGAAAAACAAGAGCCATTTAATTCACCAAGGAAGAAAGGAGGAAATATACATATCACATCATACTGTTACTGGTTAAATCCTGTATCCTGACACCAATATTACCAATAATATAAGGACACAAGGTAGAATAGCATCTCCACACCATGACCACTACCTTTACCACCACAAAAATCACTGAACATAGACCAATATTCCCCATACAAAGCCCATATAGCAGTGACCCAAGCTCTACGCAGGGCCTGCAGACCATAGAAGTGATTACAGTGCAATTACATTTACTGACTCACGGGGGCATCTTCTTGGAGTCGTTCTTTTTCCTTTTCTTCTCTTTTTTTTGATCTGATCGCCATAAAGTCTTCTTCCAACCATTAGTCGTCTACACAGAATCTGCCAAACAACAAACATATTAGGTTCTGCACTTTTTCTGCACATTCCCCACCTGTTTTCTACACTTAGTGCCCCCAAATAATGTGGGGGGCATTATTTGGGGCACTGAGTGTAGCAAACAGGTGGGGAATGTGCAGAAAAAGGGCAGAACCTAATACATCTACTCACCCTACACAACTACTCCCTTGCAGGGACCAAAGGGGGAAAGAGTAGGGGGAATGGGTGGTGGTGGGTAGGTAATTTCCTCTCCACTATTAGGTAATGCCTTCAGTAGGTAGGTAGGAAATTTCCCCTATAAGATGGAAACCCCCTAGTAGGTCTTTAATGCCCCCAGTAGGTAGATAGTAGGTAATACCCCACATTAGGTAGGTTGTAAGAGATGCCCCCAGTAGTTAGTAGGTAATGTCCCCAGATAGGTCAGTAATAGTAATAGATGCCCCCAGTAGGTAGTGCCCGCAAGTAGGTAATGCCCCCAGAAGTTAGTAGATAATGCCACCAGGTACATAATGCTTCCAGTAGGTAATGTTCCCAGCAGATAGTGCCCGCCCAAGGGAAGTAATGCCCCCAGTAGTGGTACCCTCAGGTAGGTAGTGCCTCCAGGTAGGTAGATGGTGGCTACCCTTGGCAGCCCCTGTGCTGATTTTAAAGAGCCCACAGCCTGTCCCAGCGTCTGAGTCATAATAGGCTGAAGGTAGATTGAAGAATAAAAAAAAGGTGCTGGCAGCGGGGACCCCTCTCAGGCCCGAGTCCTAGGGTAGTGCCCGGGTGCCTGAACTGTCAGTCTGTCCCTGGATATGAGATAGATATTAGATAGATAAATAGGTAGATAAATATAAAATACTGTATTTATCGGGGTATACCACGCACCGGCCTATAACACGCACCCTTAATTTTCCAAGGAAATTTGGGTAAAAAATGTTTTTTTGCGCAAATATCCTTGTTAAAATGCTGGTGCATATAGGTGCATGTATACCCCGATAAACTCTGGCCCCGCAAAAGCCGCTGCGGTTCAATTATTTAAAGTGGCCGCTTTAAATCATGTAACTGCAGCGGCTTCTGCAGGGCCAGAGTCCCGCCGATGCCCGATGCCCTGCCCATCCCCAGCTTTCATTTTTACCTGTCCTGGGGCGCGCTCCTGCAGGCTCTTGTACCAGTGGACGACACCAGTACCAGAGCCTGCATAAAGAAATGCATATAGTGGGGGAATCTGCAGTTAATAAAGCACTGTTTCAAACCTTAAAAATAATCATAAAAAAAATAAATTGTATAAAGAAGTGTTACATGAACTAATCCCCACAAACAAATGTCAATACTATAGTTGCTTATATTATGAGGCATATTCTAGTACAGCTGTCTCCAAACTGTGGCCCTGTAGTCTAGATGTTGCAAAACAACAACTCCCAGCATGCCCGGCCAGCAAAAGACTGTCCGGGCATGCTGGGATTTGTAGTATTGTACCATCTGGAGGGCCACAGTTTGGAGACCACTGTTCTATTGTATTGTAGTTTGTTTAAGTTTACTAACAACAGTCACAAGTTTGGCATAATTTTGCCATGAACTTTACTAAACCAAATTGAGGCCCAATCATGAAGACTCAATGGCTAAGGCAGCGCCTGCTAAATACAGCCTCGTCCCTGGACATAATATATCACAGCTGTATCAATAATGCTATTTATTTACAAATACAGTATTATTATTATTGTTGTTGTTATTTTTGTTAAAAATATAAAAATAATAAATATAATAATAATTAGTAGTAGTTCAAAATATAATAATGATTATTATTAGTATTGTTGTTGTAGTTATGATTATTATTATTGTTATTATTATGTTGTTATTATTATTATTAATAATAATAATGTATTATACTATAATGAGCACATGAAAATTCAAAGGAAGCTACTAGAGATGAGCGAACTTACAGTAAATTCGATTAGTCACGAACTTCTCAGCTCGGCGGTTGCTGACTTTTCTTGCATAAATTAATTCAGCTTTCCGGTGCTCCGGTGGGCTGGAAAAGGTGGATACAGTCCTAGGAAAGAGTCTCCTAGGACTGTATCCACCTTTTCCAGCCCACGGGAGCACCTGAAAGCTGAACTAATTTATGCAGGAAAAGCCATCAACTGCCGAGCCGAGAAGTTTGTGACGAATTGAATTTACTGTAAGTTCGCTCATCTCTAGAAGCTACCAAATGGTGCAGTATGATCAATGGAGCCTGCAATAAAACAAGTCTTCAACACACTGCAATAATGTGATAAAATGCTGCAACACTAAAATATTCTGCAGTAAAACAAGAGTATATGGCGCATTGCAACTCTACAGGAGGAGCTACAATATGCGGCAACCCAATAGAAAACAAATGGTTCAAGTAACTAAAAAAAAGTTGTTGTTGTTATTATTATCTTTTTATTGCAGTTTGTTGCAAACCTGTTTTGTTTTGTTTTTTTGTTTTTTTTGTAGGCTCCATAGCCTCAACCTCATACTGCACCATTACAATATACAATATTATAACATTTTGATAATATAAGCCTGTTATACAATGGAAGGAAAGAAACTCAGCAACAATCTGTAATAACAAGATAACAAGACAGAAGCCAACAGTAAGGAGCTACCAGGTGTAGTGATAGATTCAGCAACTGGATACACTGCAATACACTGTAATAATCCATATGGGTTCAATGCAAGAATGCAATATGCAGAAATGAATTGCAGTTACATACTACTATATACTAAGCTGCTGCATTGCTGCTAAAGGATCTACTGTATAGCAACACTATAGACAACTACACTATACTGCATCAAGGCATTGCAATACACTAGACAGACCAACGGATTTTGGGTCGCACTGTACAGGCCAGTGTCAGAAAGCTGGGTTTGCGTCCGAGATCTTGGGTCTTCCAGCAGGACAATGACCCCAAACATACGTCAAGAAGCACCCAGAAATGGATGGTAACAAAGCGCTGGAGAGTTCTGAAGTGGCAGCAATGAGTCCAGATCTAAATCCCATTGATCACCTGCGGAGAGATCTCAAAATTGCTGTTGGGAAAAGGCGCCTTCCAATAAGAGACCTGGAGCAGTTTGCAAAGGAAGAGTGGTCCAACATTCCGGCTGAGAGGTGTAAGAAGCTTATTGATGGTTATAGGAAGCCACTGATTTCAGTTATTTTTTCCAAAGGGTGTGCAACCAAATATAAGTTAAGGTGCCAATAATTTTGTCCAGCCCATTTTTGGAGTTTGGTGACATTATGTCCAATTTGCTTTTTTCCCTCCCTTTTTTGGTTTAGTTCCAATACACACAAAGGGAATAAACATGTGTATAGCAAAACATGTGTTACTGTAATCCTCTTCTGTAAGAAGTACTTCTACGGCCATGACTGTATGTAAGCAGTGCAGCCTTGTATTATCAGGACACCCATTTATTAATTATACTAGATGTACAGATTATGGTCTTTTATGCATTTAGCCTATGCGGCATGTAATAGTAATAATAATGTAATAGTCCTGCAGTGAGAGTCCTACATGCATTCTCTACCCAGTGAGCTTTGGCTGTGTAGTCTGTATTTTTTTTTATGTAGCCAGTCTATGGCCTATGTTTAGTGCAGTGTTTCCTAGAGATGAGCGAACTTACAGTAAATTCGATTCGTCACGAACTTCTCGGCTCGGCAGTTGATGACTTATCCTGCATAAATTAGTTCAGCTTTCAGGTGCTCCCGTGGGCTGGAGCTCTTTCCTAGGAGGCTCTTTCCTAGGACTGTATCCACCTTTTCCAGCCCACCGGAGCACCTGAAAGCTGAACTAATTTATGCAGGATAAGTCATCCACTGCCGAGCCGAGAAGTTCGTGACGAATCGAATTTACTGTAAGTTCGCTCATCTCTAGTGTTTCCCAACCAGGGTGCCTTCAGCTGTTGCAAAACTACAACTCTCAGCATGCCAGGACAGCCTTTGGCTGTCCTGGCATGCTGGGAGTTGTAGTTTTGCAAAAGCTGGTTGGAAAAATGGAGTCACTATATACACTGCCTGTAGATGCCAATCTGTACCCTATGTGTAACCTGTCAATTGCAGTACATCTCTGTAGTGGACCTGCTGTACATGGACTGCACAGAGTCAGTATATACTGTCAGTGCCCTGGATACAGGCCATGTATGCCCTTTTGTGGTGGTTCCATAAGCTGTGCACAGAATATGTTTTTCTGTGCCCTCTGTAGTTTATCTCCAGTCTGTGCCCCACATTTAGCCTATCTATGCAGTGTAGCACAGTTTATGCATGTATGCTATGTCCTCTGTAGTGGATCTATAGTCTGTGCCACACATTAAGTCTGTCTGTGCCATGTTGTGCAGTATATGCATGTAGGCTCTGCCCCCTGTAGTGGACCCCCATTCTATCCATGTTGGACAGTTCAAGCATGTAGGCTTTGCCCTTTGTAGTGGACCCCAGTCTGTGCCATGTTGTCCAGTTTATGCATGTAGGCTCTGCCCTCTGTAGTGGACCTCCAGTATGTGCCATGTTGTCCAGTTTATGCATGTAGGCTCTGCCCTCTGTAGTGGACCTCCAGTATGTGCCCTGTTGTCCAGTTTATGCATGTAGGCTCTGCCCTCTGTAGTGGACCCCCAGTATGTGCCATGTTGTCCAGTTTATGCATGTAGGCTCTGCCCTCTGTAGCTGACCCCCAGTCTGTGCCATGTTGTCCAGTTTATGCATGTAGGCTCTGCCCTCTGTAGCTGACCCCCAGTCTGTGCCATGTTGTCCAGTTTATGCATGTAGGCTCTGCCCTCTGTAGCTGACCCCCAGTCTGTGCCATGTTGTCCAGTTTATGCGTGTAGGCTCTGCCCTCTGTAGTGGACCTCCAGTATGTGCCATGTTGTCCAGTTTATGCATGTAGGCTCTGCCCTCTGTAGCTGACCCCCAGTCTGTGCCATGTTGTCCAGTTTATGCATGTAGGCTCTGCCCTCTGTAGCTGACCCCCAGTCTGTGCCATGTTGTCCAGTTTATGCATGTATGTTCTGCCCTCTGTAGTGGGCCTCCAGTATGTGCCATGCTGTCCAGTTTATGCATGTAGGCTCTGCCCTCTGTAGTGGACCCCCAGTATGTGCCATGTTGTCCAGTTTATGGGTGCAGGTTCTGGCCTCTGTAGTGGACCCCCAGTCTGTGCCATGTTGTCCAGTTTATGCATGTAGGCTCTGCCCTATGTAGGGGACCTCCAGTATGTGCCATGTTGTCCAGTTTATGCATGTAGGTTGTGTCCTCTGTAGTGGTATGTGCCATGTTGAAAAGTTCACGCATGTAGGTTCTGCCCTCTGCAAAGGATCCCCAGTCTGTGCCATGTTGTGCATTTTATGCATGTAGGTTCTGCCCTCTGTAGTGGACCCCCAGTATGTACCATGTTGAAAAGTTCACTCATGTAGGTTCTGCCCTCTGTAATGGATCCCCAGTCTGTGCCATGTTGTGCGTTTTATGCATGTAGACTAAGTCCTCTGTAGTGGATTTCCAGTCTGTGCCCCACATTCAGTCTGCATGTGTCATGTTCTGCAGTTTATGCATGTGGGCTCTGCCCTCTGTAGTGTACCCCAGGTTTGTCTGCGCTATGTTGTGCAGTTCTTGCATGTAAGTTATGTCCTCTGTAGTGGATCCCCATTCTGTGCCCAATATTCAGCCTGTCTGTGCCATGTTGTGCAGTTTATGCATGTAGGCTCTGCCCTCTGTAGTGGATCTTCAGCCTGTGCCCCACATCCAGTTGGTCTGTGCCTTGTTTTGCAGTATATGCCTGTAGGTTATGTCCTCTGTAATGGATCACAGTCTGTGTCCTGTTGTGCATTTTATGCATTAGGCTCTGTCCTCTGTAGTGGATTTCCAGTCTGTGCCCCACATTCAGTCTGTCTGTGCCATGTTGTGCAGTTAATGCACTGACCTCTGTAATGGATCCCAGTCTGTGCCATGTTGTGCAGTTAATGCTCTGCCGTCTGTAATAGATCCCAGTCTGTGCCATGTTGTGCAGTTAATGCTCTGCCCTCTGTAATGGATCCCAGTCTGTGCCATGTTGTGCAGTTAATGCTCTGCCCTCTGTAATAGATCCCAGTCTGTGCCATGTTGTGCAGTTAATGCTCTTCCCTCTGTAATAGATCCCAGTCTGTGCCATGTTGTGCAGTTAATGCTCTGCCCTCTGTAATAGATCCCAGTCTGTGCCATGTTGTGCAGTTAATGCTCTGCCCTCTGTTATGGATCCCAGTCTGTGCCATGTTGTGCAGTTAATGCTCTGCCCTCTGTTATGGATCCCAGTCTGTGCCATGTTGTGCTGTTAATGCTCTGCCCTCTGTAATGGATCCCAGTCGGTGCCATGTTGTGCAGTTAATGCTCTGCCCTCTGTAATGGATCCCAGGCTGTGCCATGTTGTGCAGTTAATGCTCTGCCCTCTGTAATGGATCCCAGTCTGTGCCATGTTGTGCAGTTAATGCTCTGCCCTCTGTAATGGATCCCAGTCTGTGCCATGTTGTGCAGTTAATGCTCTGCCCTCTCTGCAGTGACTGCCATCTGCACCCTACACAGACCTGTCACCAGCAGAACACTGGCAGCACTGCCCCCATACACAGCAATGTTACAATCAGGAAGTGTTCTCAGAAGTCCCGTATGTCCTGAGGATCCAGTCGGGGCAGAACCTAATGTTCAGGCTCCAGAATGGCCGCTCACTTGTGGACAGATCAGGAGGAAACTTCAGCTCACAGGACTAAACGGAGGACAGGATCCAGGACTGAAGAGGTTAAGTGTGGTATCTGGGGCATCAGATGCCAGTCCTGCAGCAGGAGGGAGGACCGCTGGAGATGGCAACATATGCTGGAGCCATAGGAATATACAGGGGAGGGTGCAGGGATGGAGAGAGGGATGAGGTGGGAGCTGATGGGCACCAGGATAGGTACAATGCCCAGCGGGACGCGGAGAGCCTGGCACTGGGCACAGCAGGAGGGACTGGCAGGCTGTGATGATGGGCAGGAGGGACTGGCAGGCTGTGATGATGGGCAGGAGGGACTGGCAGGCTGTGATGATGGGCAGGAGGGACTGGCAGGCTGTGATGATGGGCAGGAGGGACTGGCAGGCTGTGATGATGGGCAGGAGACTGACTGCAGAGGAAATGTTACACAAGGCGCCGAAAATTCAAATGTATCCGGACAGGAAGAGAAAGAAACGAGAAACAGGAGATTGTAACGGATCTGAGGGCGACCGGTCCATGGGGGGCACCGGGGGGAGAGGGAGAAGATGCCCCCCCTACCGGGAACCAGTGCCCTGGATATGTACATGATGATGGATTATTATTATTATTATTATTATTATTATTATTATTATTATTATTATTGGCCTCTTATGTCTCTGTAAGTATATACTATAGCAGCTTATTACATCTCTATATGTAACGCAGTATATAGCAGCCCCTTATCTTTCTATATACAGTATATAGCAGCCCCTTATCTTTCTATATACAGTATATAGCAGCCCCTTATCTTTCTATATACAGTATATAGCAGCCCCTTATCTCTCCATATACAGTATATAGCAGCCCCTTATCTTTCTATATACAGTATATAGCAGCCCCTTATCTTTCTATATACAGTATATAGCAGCCCCTTATCTCTCCATATACAGTATATAGCAGCCCCCCTTATCTTTCTATATACAGTATATAGCAGCCCCTTATCTTTCTATATACAGTATATAGCAGCCCCTTATCTCTCCATATACAGTATATAGCAGCCCCTTATCTTTCTATATACAGTATATAGCAGCCCCTTATCTTTCTATATACAGTATATAGCAGCCCCTTATCTTTCTATATACAGTATATAGCAGCCCCTTATCTTTCTATATACAGTATATAGCAGCCCCTTATCTTTCCATTTACAGTATATAGCAGCCCCTTATCTTTCCATATACAGTATATAGCAGCCCCTTATCTTTCTATATACAGTATATAGCAGCCCCTTATCTTTCTATATACAGTATATAGCAGCCCCTTATCTTTCCATATACAGTATATAGCAGCCCCTTATCTTTCCATATACAGTATATAGCAGCCCCTTATCTTTCTATATACAGTATATAGCAGCCCCTTATCTTTCTATATACAGTATATAGCAGCCCCTTATCTTTCTATATACAGTATATAGCAGCCCCTTATCTTTCCATATACAGTATATAGCAGCCCCTTATCTTTCCATATACAGTATATAGCAGCCCCTTATCTTTCTATATACAGTATATAGCAGCCCCTTATCTTTCTATATACAGTATATAGCAGCCCCTTATCTTTCCATATACAGTATATAGCAGCCCCTTATCTTTCCATATACAGTATATAGCAGCCCCTTATCTTTCTATATACAGTATATAGCAGCCCCTTATCTTTCTATATACAGTATATAGCAGCCCCTTATCTTTCCATATACAGTATATAGCAGCCCCTTATCTTTCTATATACAGTATATAGCAGCCCCTTATCTTTCCATATACAGTATATAGCAGCCCCTTATCTTTCTATATACAGTATATAGCAGCCCCTTATCTTTCTATATACAGTATATAGCAGCCCCTTATCTCTCCATATACAGTATATAGCAGCCCCTTATCTTTCCATATACAGTATATAGCAGCCCCTTATCTTTCCATATACAGTATATAGCAGCCCCTTATCTTTCTATATACAGTATATAGCAGCCCCTTATCTCTCCATATACAGTATATAGCAGCCCATTATCTCTCCATATACAGTATATAGCAGCCCCTTATCTCTCCATATACAGTATATAGCAGCCCCTTATCTCTCCATATACAGTATATAGCAGCCCATTATCTCTCCATATACAGTATATAGCAGCCCCTTATCTTTCCATATACAGTATATAGCAGCCCCTTATCTTTCTATATACAGTATATAGCAGCCCCTTATCTCTCCATATACAGTATATAGCAGCCCCTTATCTCTCCATATACAGTATATAGCAGCCCCTTATCTCTCCATATACAGTATATAGCAGCCCCTTATCTCTCCATATACAGTATATAGCAGCCCATTATCTCTCCATATACAGTATATAGCAGCCCCTTATCTCTCCATATACATGTAATACAGGAGACCATTGTATCTCTATATGTGTATTATTCAGCAGACTCTTATGTCTCCAATATGTATATACGGTAATACATCAGTCCATTATATCTCTATATATATATATATATATATATATATATATTATACAACAACCCTTTATGTCTCCATATGTATATAATATATAAGCCCTTTATATCTATATATGTATATTATTAAACAAGAGCCTCTTGTCACTATATGTTCATAATACATCAGTCCATTATATCTGTATATTATTATACAAGAGCCCATTATCTCTATATGTATAAAACACAGCAGACCATTATGTCTCTATACGTGTATTATGATACAGTAACTCATTATATGCATATTACAATACAGTCCAATATATCTCTGTAGTCATATGATTATACAATAGTCCATCATATTGCTATACGTTTATTACTATACAGCAGCTCCAGTATGACTCTATATGTATAACATTGAGCAGTCTTTTATCTGTTCTTATATTAATATCCAATGTTTATTATTATTATTATTCAGTCCCCCATGTCTCTATATGCATATTATTATGCTGCAGTTCCTTATGTCTGTGTATAATAATAATATACCCCCTTATGTCTATATATATATATATATATATATATATATATATATATATATGTATATATATATATGTATATATATATATATATATATATATATATATATATATATATTGTACTGCAATATCTGGTTTGTTTATATGTATATTGTTATGCCTTAGTCCGTTCTTGAATATAATATAGTATATTGTCACATGTAGTGCCTGTATGTATATATATTATCCTTATTTCTTCATATACAACAGTCCCAAGTATATTGTTATGCTGCAGTATGTTTATTTTATTTTAAAGCAGTCCCTTCTTTCTAATACTCATTGTACAGCAGTCTTTTATATCTATGTGTAAATATTATTATACAGCAGTTCCTTATTGTTAAATATATATATATATATATATATATATATATATATATATATATATAGTTGTACTGCAGTATCTAGAAATATATATTCTTATACAACAGTTCGTTATAGATATATTATTATTAGTATTATTATTAATCAGTGCACATGGAGATATATCTTCATCTGTATATAATTATACAGATACAGCAGTCCCTTATTTTTGGGCAAATATTTTGTTCTGCTGCAGTATCGTGATATTATTCACAGCCCTCCCTTATTGTTATTTATAGTGATCCACTGTAGTATCTGTATATTATTATACGAAAGTCTATCATGGTTATTTCAGTATATTGGCACACTATTATACTGCAGTACCTGTATATTATGCTGCAGTTTATTACTGTAATAAAATGATATTACTATACTGAGTATATATTCAGGCAGCAGTCCATTATTGTTATATTAGTATATTATTATACTGTCGTATACTTATGTATATATTGTTGTACAGAAGTACATTATATCTCTGAATGTATATTATCTAAAGTCCTTTATAGTCATAGATAGTTATACTGTATTGTTTTATATTTCTATAGGCTTATTTATTTTTTATTTATTTTTTAATACAGGTCTTTTCATGTATGTTATCATACAACAGGCCCCTAACATGCATATTGTCTGTACATTACACACGATATGTCCATATACACGTTTTGTCCACATATATAAATAGATTATCATCCTGCAATGGTTTCTTTTTGGTTGGATAACTATTAGACGACAGACCCTAATTTATGTCAGTATAGTTATATTATTATTTATACAGCTTCCTAGGCCTGTATTTCGTCAAACCCTTGTGCCTCGGGTATATATTTATACAGCATTAATTTGTTTGTATATGTATATTATTATAGGGCTGTATATGTGTTGTACATCAGACCCTTACCTCGTTGTGCTTATATTATTTTACAGTACTCCAATATGTCTGTGTATGTATATTATTTTGTCATATGGTGGTGCCTTATGTTTGGATTTATGCCACATACCTAATATATACATGCATATTGCATTTTGTAACTGTATATTATTTTACATGAAACCATTACCTCTTCGTACTTATGATATCAAGGAGTAGTCCAATATATGTGTATGTATATTATACTGCAAACTCAATAATGTATGATGGACTGCAATACACCAGATTATTATTTGTCTATTATTACATTTTTTTCATATTATATATATATATTAAGAGCCAGTACAGCACTCCATAGAATGAAAAAGTGAAAAATTGATTCCATAAAAAAAAAAAAAAAAAAAGGGGAAAATAGCACAGATTTAATTTTTATTTTTTGATGGGATACATTTTTCACTTTTTCATTCTATGGAGTGGCTCTTAATTTTTATGGATTTGGAGGAATTGGTGGACTTGATTCTTTTTCAGTAGCCTGCACCCACTATTTTGAAAAAAAAATCTTGAGTGCTGTTGCAATTTATATATATATATATATATATATATATATATATAGATATATATAGATAGATAGATAGATATTATATAGATTATATATATATATATATATATATATATATATATATATATATATATAGTCACCCCTTCTGATTACATACGTATATTGTACAGCATTTCCAATATACACTTCAGACCTCTGCTTGTATATAGATGTATTTCGCATGTTTCATGCCTCCACCTGTTTGCTTGTATATTTGTTTGTTCCCTTTGTATCAGTCTGGTGATAATGTTTCGGCATCTCCTGTGTCGGTAAAGTTGCAATACACACATTAACAAATAACGTTTTATTGTGTTCGTTTTTTGTTGCATTGTCTCCTTTGCTTTATTTCGGTTATTTCCCGGAGTACCTATCCTTTGCACGAAACGCTTCAGTGGAATTCAGCAAGAAAGAGTGAGCAATGAGCTGAAAGGAAGGGTATTACGTGATCACATGGAGACATTAGATATTAAACGATAGATACATAAATAAATAGATAGATATGAGATAGATAGATAGATAGATAGATATGAGTTACATAGCTAGATAAATAAATAGTCATATATAAATCTTTTCCAGGCAATAGGATAAGTATGTAAACAAGTTTATATTTATATATATATATATATATATATATATATATATATATATATATGTAAAGGTATTTATTATTTTATTCGATTCTTTTTTTTTTCTCCTCAATTATCATTTTATTATTTCTATCAAACACATATCTTGTAGCATCGAATCTAACCATTATTGCAATTCTATGTGTGGAGCCCTGCCATTTACTGTAGAGAACACATGGATGTTTATTGCACACACATATCTATGATATACTGGTGTGCTTATGTGTGTGTTATTGAAATCCTATACTGCATATATACACAAACATATACAAACACACACACAAAAATATATATATTTATAAAATGAAAACATTATACTTTTAATCTCCTGGAAAACTGACTCTAGGACTGCAGAATTTTGGGTTTTCTGGAACAGTCATATCTACCATTGTTACAGTCATTTATGAAAACCACTTTTGTTTCAATATTTCTTGTTGACATTTGCCTGCACTATTTATAGGTCAATAAATGATATTCTATTGGTATATGTGGAGGTACGAGATTTTTAATGTAGGCCAATAATGATCTTTGTATGGATAACCGATTTGTCATTGAGATGGTTCCTTTAAGAAGTGGATGCAGTGCCACAGAAAACCACAAATATCACTACAATATATCGATAAGTAATGTTAAATGACATATTCAGCTCTACTACACCTGGTTTATGTGTAGTTTTTGTCTGTGTAAGATGATAGATAGATAGATAGATAGATAGAGATAAGATAGATAGATATGAGATAGATATATATAGATAGATAGATAGATAGATAGATAGATAGATAGATAGATAGATATGAGATAGATAGATATAGATAGATATGAGATAGATAGATATGAGATACATAGATATAGATAGATACGAGATAGATAGATAGATAGATATGAGATAGATAGATATAGATAGATATGAGATAGATAGATATGAGATAGATAGATAGATAGATATAGATATGAGATAGAAAGATAGATATATATGAGATAGAAAGATAGATATATATGAAATAGATAGATATGAGATAGATAATAAATATGAAATAGATAGATATGAGATATATAGATATGAGATAGATGGATAGATATGAGATAGATAATAAATATGAAATAGATAGATATGAGATATATAGATATGAGATAGATGGATAGATATGAGATAGATAATAAATATGAAATAGATAGATATGAGATATATAGATATGAGATAGATAGATATGAGATAGATAGACAGATAGATATTAGATAGATAGATAGATAGATAGATAGATATGAGATAGATAGATATGAGATAGATAGATATGAGATAGATATGAGATAGATAGATAGAGGCGAATTTGTAATTTTGCATTACAAATATCACAATATCTACATATGTCACGATCATATACAGTGAAGCACTGCATTATTCTTATGGAAGCATCACTTGGTTCAGTTGTGTAGTTTCCACAAAATAAAAATGATATTTAAACAAAAACATACATTAATACTTATATTACTACTGTTATAATTATAACTATAACAATGTAATATCAATTTCGGAAACAAACCTTAACTATACCTTTTTTAGTTGCACATTGGGAACAGAAATGATAACATTTAATCATAGATATATATAAATATATAACGATATTTAGGAATAATGGTTAAACTGTAAATATAATGAAACATTTTACTGTTTTCTTTCCACAAGTGATTACGTTTTACAGCCCAATGAAACCCCCAGGTATAACAAACACATCCTGATACCAGACCAGCACAGGACAAGCTCCATCTCTATATATGTGTATTTCCTGCATTCATGTCAATTGGCACTTACCTCCATGTGTACACATTTTCATGACTACATTTTAAATAAGAAAAACGTATGAAACTGAACAAAATCGACACTAATAAAACCTAAACACCAAAAAAAAAAAAAAAAAGGGGATTGAAATAGAAAAAGTGAATAAATTGGTTTATATTTGAGAAATTAAGCTGGACACAGAGGACACTGCTATTCTGCTCATCGTACCAAGGTGATTTACTTGCAGATAAGGATACAGCGCATACAATGTACATAGACAGTCCACATAGATGAGGATGATGGGGGTGATAGTATAAAAGTGCAGGGGACGGTATAAAGTAGCATGGCCGCCAGTCTGCACGGAGAAGAAGAGGGAAGTAGATTTTGGGGAGGAGGGTGGGGGGGGGGGGGGGGATGTTCTGGAGCTGAATTTAACCATTTCTCTACCAGAGGCCTGTAGGATACAACAAGACAGTCTCTGTCCATTTCTACAGACTTGTATTTGCAGACAATGAATAAGTACAACATTGTAACCGATGCCAGATCCATCTGTGCCCATTGACAATGTCTTCATCACTGTTTGTCTAAAAGAACAGGGCTGGCACATGCGACAAAGGGGGGCAACCAATACAACAACATACACAGGGGGGCAATACAAGGACATTGGCAGAACATGGAATGAGTGCATGTCTTCATACAATACAGAAAATAAGGCTAGCAAGGAGACAGTCTCGGTGGGGATCCCTTCCCCCCCCCCCCCCCCAGCATAGTGCTTGCAACCAGTCCAAGCCCTGGGACTGGTGATCTAAGTGCTACAATTTTTCATATCAACCCCCTCCCCCCCCCCCCCCCCTAATAAAATCACATTAATTTTTTATATTAAGTAAAAGCAAACTCAGTGATCAGGTCCTCAGTGTAGGTAAAATGATGACACTGTGACACATAGGTTCCCATCCAGCAGAGGCCTGCAGCAGCTTCCTGCTATATCAAGAGTTAATAGCTTCGTATACTGTCTCTGGAGTCCATCAATGATAAGAGTGAAAAGTGCTATATTGCTCTAGACCAGTGTTTCCCAACCAGTGTGCCTCCAGCTGTTGCAAAACTACAACTCCCAGCATGCCCGGACAGCCAACGGCTGTCCGGGCATGCTGGGAGTTGTAGTTTTGTAACAGCTGGAGGCACACTGGTTGGGAAACACTGCTCTAGACTTCCCTTCCCATGGCAGGCTGCCTTCCAGCCTTAGGTTTGGTCCTTGGCATCACTGCCCATCAGCTAGTTGACCCCTGGCATTACTCAGCAGCCACTGTGCCACATGCTCCTTGTTGTACATCCGAGCCAGATCACAGGGAGTGTCCCCATTCTTGTTCCTATGGGTCACATGGGTGGCAGTGTGCAGCACCAGGTACTGCACCATGTGCAAATGGCCCTCCTTGGCTGCCAGGTGCAGGGCTATGTTGCCATCGTTGTCCTGCAGGTTGACATCAGCATGGAAGTCCAGAAGCATCTGCATAGTATCCTGGAAGCCGGCCCTGGCAGTGTCATGGGTGACGGAGAAGCCGCTGCTGTCCTGCAGGTTGGGGTTAGCGCCTCGTCTCAGCAAAAGGCCGGCAATAGCCGGACACCCGAGCCTCATCACCTGAGGGGAACACAGCAGGCCTGTTAGCAAGGCTCCACATGTATGCAAGTGTCTTTATCATATATATATATATATATATATATATATATATATATATATATATGACTTCATAATGTATATGTAAAACTTGTATGCACTATGTATATATCTCATGCATTGCAATATAGATATGTAGCTATTTATAAATAAATAACCACACTATGTATATATCTCATGCATTGCAATATAGATATGTAGCTATTTATAAATAAATACATAAATAATTACCACACTATATATTTATATCTTGCATTGCACTATAGATATGTAGCTATGTATAAATAATAACCACACTATGTATATATCTCATGCATTGCAATATAGATATCTAGCTATGTATAAATAATAACCACACTATGTATATATCTCATGCATTGTAATATAGATATCTAGCTATGTATAAATAATAACCACACTATGTATATATCTCTTGCATTGCAATATAGATATCTAGCTATGTATAAATAATAACCACACTATGTATATATCTCATGCATTGCAATATAGATATGTAGCTATGCATAAATAATAACCACACTATGTATATATCTCATGCATTGCAATATAGATATCTAGCTATGTATAAATAATAACCACACTATGTATATATCTCATGTATTGCAATATAGATATGTAGCTATGTATAAATAATAACCACACTATGTATATATATCTCATGCATTGCAATATAGATATCTAGCTATGTATAAATAATAACCACACTATGTATATATATCTCATGCATTGCAATATAGATATCTAGCTATGTATAAATAATAACCACACTATGTATATATCTCATGCATTGCACTATAGATATCTAGCTATGTATAAATAATAACCACACTATGTATATATCTCATGCAGTGCAATATAGCTATGTAGCTATTTATACATAAATAAATAAATAAATAAATAATAACCACTAGACATTGTATGTCACATATTATTTTGGTTCTACAACATGCACGTGTTCACGTGTTACTTTAATCGTATCCTTTTATATAAACACAGTCTAATATCTATTCATCGGTAGCATTTATCCATAATATGCGATGCACAAACTAAATAAATAAATAGATAAATAGATAAATAAATAAATATATAGATAGATGCGAAGGATTTGCAAGAGGCCTGGAGTTTAAAGAAGTGAAAAAATAATGGGGCCCTGTTCTTATATTCTGTCCATGGGAAGTTTATTCTACAGACACAAAATGCTAATATTTTTATATACGTTTAAAATTATGTAAATAATATAATATACAATATGATATTTTCATGCAATAATTGCACAGCCCTATATAAGTATATCATATTTTCATACAATAATTAGAAACACTATATCTATCTCATATCTATCTATATTTATCTATCTCATATATATCTATCTGTATTTATCTATCTCTATTTATCTATCTCATATATATCTATCTGTATTTATCTATCACATATATATCTATCTGTATTTATCTATCTCATATCTATCTGTATCTATCTCATATCTATCTATATTTATCTATCTCATATCTATCTATCTGTATCTATCTCATATCTATCTATATTTATCTATCTCATATCTATATTTATCTATCTCATATCTATCTATCTATCTATCTATCTATATCTATCTCATATCTATATATCTATATTTATCTATCTCATATCTATCTATCTATCTATCTATCTATCTCATATCTATCTATCTCATATCTATCTATCTATCTATCTATCTATCTAGTGTGCGTACAGGCCTTTATAAGTATATAATATTCTCATAAAATAATTGTACAGCCCTATGTGAGTATATCGTACATTATCATAAAGTAATTACAAGCACTATCTATCTATCTATCTATCTATCTCTCATATCTATATATATATATATATATATATATATATATATATATATATATTTTCACACAGTAATTACAATCTGTCTATCTATCTATCTCATATCTATCTATCTATCTATCTATCTATCTCATATCTATCTATCTATCTCATATCTATCTATCTATCTATCTATCTATCTATCTCATATCTATCTATCTATCTCATATCTATCTATCTATCTATCCACCTATCTATCTCCCTCTATCTTATGTGTACAGCCCTATATAGGTACATCTATAATACATTTGTCAATTATGTAGACATCATTTATAGATTTATAGTTATGAAATGTCACTCAGCCAGCTTATTCCGATCTGTATATATATATATATATATATATATATATATATATATATATATATCTTACAATATTCTATGACTGGCAGGTTGGGGCCTTGCACAGTCTCTGCTGCTGGATGAAGTCACCTTAGTAAACAGAGGCGTCTTATCTCAGTAAGGTGTGTCATTGTTGTACCAAGAATACAGATGCAATGTATATTTTAGTAAATGATGTCCTGACAGTAAATCTGATTCCCAGCAAACACAGAGTTAACAGTGATGATGGGGATTCCTATTCTATTACACTGCTCCCCCCCCCCATCATCCCTTATAACTATTATTTTATTTTACACACTAGAGAAAGTCACCAAACTGCAACAATCAAGATTATTTATCCACCCCCCCCCCCCAAAAAAAAAGAGGGAAAATAATGTAACCAAATCCTCTGTCTGAAACTTATAAAATCTATGAATTATATGGAGATAGGATGAGCCCATTATACGTGTCCAACCTCATCCACCAAAGAAACTGGAAATAAAATACAAGCACTGTGCACACCTCATAGCCAGCCATAGTACTAAGGCCTGTGCGTCTACTTAGAGGTATGTTTCCCAACCAGGGTGCCTCCAGCTGTTGCAAAACTACAACTCCCAGCATGCCCGGACAGCCAGAGGCTGTCCGGGCATGCTGGGAGTTGTAGTTTTGCAACAGCTGGAGGCACCCTGGTTGGGAAACACTGACTTATAGAGGCTATAAATAAGAGATGTGCACCCTGCACCACTCTACACCTACAGGCTGCAGCTGCTGCAGAACAGGCAGACATTTTCTAGTAACCCTATATTGGCCACATCACATCCCTGCTGCTTGGTGTGAGGCCTGACACACGTGGGCCCTGCTGTCACCCTCCCACCCTGGGCCTTTCTCACCCTTTTCTGCCCATGGATGATTAAAGGAGTAATACCATTGAAATAATGTATTTTCTCATAAATCATAAACTATTAATATTAATAATTATAATAATAATAATAAACCTCTTTCAAAAATCTATAGCTAATTATAAATCTACTTTGGAAAAAAAAATAATAATAAGGCACTAGGTACACTAGCAGTGTCATTTTACTTGTAATGCACTCATTTGTGAAACAAATGGTTAAGAGTGAAATACACCAGCACCCATTGTGTGCCCAGTCTATAGGGGCAGTCACGATAGTAATTTCCCCCTCTAAGAACTTTTTAGGTAACTTTTGTGTATTCTGGATATTCTAGCTTTATTTTATCCCCAGACTAAGGGCCATAGATGCCTGGAGGGATCGATGTCACATAGAAAGCCATGGGGACTAGCTCAACACCTTTTAGCAGCATCCTGCACAGACTTGCATTATACCCCGCGCTCTTCTCCCTTTTTGCAGAGCATTTACCATATTTGCAGAGCGTGGCCTGCGGTACAGCCAGGAATCTGATCGGGTTACTATTTCCTAAAGGATATTTGGGGGTTTTCAGGACCCTAAAGTAAAAAAGGGGGTTGGGGTTTGGTGGGTGGGGGTGGGGGGGAGGTAGGGGTAAAGGAACAATAATGAGAATAAAAATCAGATACCCAAGAAGTGGATCCACCCTGTCTGGAAGGCGAGCGCAGAGTGCAGCAGACAGCAGAGGATTTGGTTTGCTGTTTGCTCAGTGTGACTACCTGGCAGGGCAAGTTAACCCTTCGTGGCCAGAGTCTCAGGATTCATATTGGATGGGGAAGATGGAGGATGTATGAAGGTTTCTAGGATGTATCGAGCTGCAGATCTGGTATAGATCAGAGGAGACTCGACAATATCCTATACTCGCTGCAGAAATGATGGGGGTTGTACATTAGTGCCAATGAGTCTTTTTTTTTTTTTTTTTTTAAGGCTTAACTAACTATACGTTATAAAAGAAAGTCAGTGATCCCTAAAGGTGGGGGGCATTAACCCTTCATGTGCACAGGGCCTGCTACACAAGAGATCACAATGGACATGTCATGAAGCCCCAAGGAACAGCACCGCTAACCTGCCCTATAACTCCCCCCCCCCCCCCCCCCCCCCCCCCGATCTCCCACCCACCTGTAGGGGTGTCCTTCCGAATCTGTTAGGTGCATCCACATCGGGCGTCCTCGGCAGCAGGTCCTCTAGTTGCTCCACGTCCCCCCGGGCAGCGGCTGTTGACACCAAGTCCGAAAGTGGCTGTGCCATGCTGGGCTGGGGTCCTGGGCAGAGGTGCGGGGCAGGGCAGCGGGTTATTAGTGCATGGCATGAACAGGCTGACAGCCGGGGCTCTGAGCTAATAGGGGGATCGTAGTAAATACTCGTAAAACAGGACCCGCCCCCGGGCACACGTGATGAGCAGATATTCCTGCAAGCCTCCCCTCTTCTTCTTCTTGTGTGCAGCCTCCCCTCTTCTTCTTCTTGTGTGCAGCCTCCCCTCTTCTTCTTCTTGTGTGCAGCCTCCCCTCTTCTTCTTCTTGTGTGCAGCCTCCCCTCTCCTTATTCTTGTGTGCAGCCTCCTCTCTCCTTGTGTGCAGCCTCCCCTCTCCTTATTCTTGTGTGCAGCCTCCTCTCTCCTTGTGTGCAGCCTCCCCTCTCCTTATTCTTGTGTGCAGCCTCCCCTCTTCTTCTTCTTGTGTGCAGCCTCCCCTCTTCTTCTTCTTGTGTGCAGCCTCCCCTCTCCTTCTTCTTGTGTGCAGCCTCCCCTCTCCTTCTTCTTGTGTGCAGCCTCCCCTCTCCTTCTTCTTGTGTGCAGCCTCCCCTCTCCTTCTTCTTGTGTGCAGCCTCCCCTCTCCTTCTTCTTGTGTGCAGCCTCCCCTCTCCTTCTTGTGTGCAGCCTCCCCTCTTCTTCTTCTTGTGTGCAGCCTCCCCTCTCCTTCTTCTTGTGTGCAGCCTCCCCTCTCCTGACTCTATCCCTCCTATGCAATATCCTCACCCTCTCCTTATGCCTAGATCTCCTGGAGCAAAAATCCCTCTAAATCCAGCCCTCACCCCTGCCCTGTCCCTCTCCATCCAAATCCACTGAGCTCCAGCCTCCATCATCTGGCTCCATCCAGCCTCCCTTCCCTCTGCCCTCTGATCAAGACTTCTATCATCTCCAGCCTCCGTCTCATTGCTGCATCTTTGGAGGAACACCAGCTTCCCCTCCTCCCATTCCCTATTCCTCTTCTCAGATATCTCCAGCCCTGTCCTACACTTTCTTGGTAACTCTAGGGAGCCTCCCTCTTGATCTAGAGCTCTGTTCTCCATGTACCATGTAGTTTCTGCCTCCATATATATGCCCAGCATAGCTACTGACTTGCACCCCCTTTCTAGGACTGGCATTGTACCCACTAAAACTCTTCAGATCCTTCCTGACAGGAGGCTGTCAACTCCTCCACCCATCACTTCCCAGCGTTGCATGTGTTGCCGTGTAGACTGATGCCAGGCAATGCACAAGGTAAGGTGTTTAACAATCCTGAAGCTGCCATTGACCTTGGAGTGGTCGTCCGGACACACATTGCATCATTCAGAGAAGTGGATGCAGTCTCCATAAACAGTTTCGGA
This sequence comes from Hyla sarda, assembly GCF_029499605.1. Lineage (NCBI taxonomy): Eukaryota > Metazoa > Chordata > Amphibia > Anura > Hylidae > Hyla > Hyla sarda. Next base: position 203,780,648 of record NC_079195.1, read on the forward strand.
GGAGTTTGAAGCAGTTTCCGCCTCCACATGTTGAGTCCAGTCTCCAGTGTATTGGCCTCCAGAAATGATGCAACTGCAGTGAGTACTTGTATGTTTGACCCAAGAAGAACTAAATCCACAGTCTCCATTCTAAAGCAGGAAGGACATAAGTATAAACTTCAAAAATGGTGCAGACCAAAGATCAGAGAGGAAAATCCAACAGCCTCCAGAATAGCTGATATGGGGCCTCCAAGAAGCCATCTAAAATGTGACAAGCAAAAAGCTTTAGAGGACAAATGGTCTCCACAGCTGACACTCTATATCCATTGGGAAAGTTGAACTGTAGAGTAAAGCGGAGGGTCCAGGCTGCTGTCTGAGAGTCTTTCCCTGATGTCCTTCAAGTGGCAAAGTCCAATGTCTCCATGGGGCAGGTATGTAACGTTTCAGCACTATTTTTTCCTTCTGTCTTGACATCCCGCCCTCCTCTGCCCTCTAATGTGTAAACTACTTGTGACTCTTAGTATTTGCACCATTCTCATCCCTTGTACTATCCCGGTGCCCATAAGGTGCAGTAGAGTCTGATGCCTTCTGTTACCCCAGATATCAGTCAGTGCCAGGTCTATCACTTTCTCCTCCTCCTGCTTTCCTTCACCTTTTATTCTAATCCACGGAGTAACTGCATTTCTAGACCTCAAGTCCATGCCCCCCCCTCCCCCCTCACCCACCCAGCTGTGCCCTGTCATAGGGCATCACACTGCACATTCCGATTCATGCCCCAATCCCTGCATTCTCCGGCACATGCACTCACTCCTCCCCTCACTGCACTCTCTTCCATGTCACTGTCACTCTCATTCCTGGCGGTATTCTCTTTTCTTTTGCTGCACTGTCTCCATGTAACAACATTTTTATACCTTTGCCATTTTGATGCCTCTTTGATGCCACAAATAATCTTACTGCGCTCCGTTTCTTGCTATTGCTTTTAGTCTTTATGCCATTCTTTTTCATCTTCATGTCACTGTCCTCTCTGGTCCCTGCACTCTCGCCTTTCTCCCTCTGGTCCCTGCACTCTTCTTCCACACTCTCTATCTCATCTGCACATGTCCTCTCCCTGGCACATGTTCTCTTAGCTTCTATCTGTCACTTCTTCTCTTCATGCCACAACTCCTCACTGCAATCCCTGTTATGTCAGCGCTCTATCTTATGTCACTGCTCCTCTCCCTGGGATAAATGCCCTCTCCTCTCTCTGAGATAAATGCCCTCTCCTCTCTCTGAGATAAATGCCCTCTCCTCTCTCTCTCTCTGGGATAAATGCCCTCTCCTCTCTCTGAGATAAATGCCCTCTCCTCTCTCTGAGATAAATGCCCTCTCCTCTCTCTGAGATAAATGCCCTCTCCTCTATCTGGGATAAATGCCCTCTCCTCTCCTCTCTCTCTCTCTCTGAGATAAATGCCCTCTCCTCTCTCTGAGATAAATGCCCTCTCCTCTCTCTGAGATAAATGCCCTCTCCTCTCTCTGAGATAAATGCCCTCTCCTCTATCTGGGATAAATGCCCTCTCCTCTCCTCTCTCTCTCTCTCTGAGATAAATGCCCTCTCCTCTCTCTGAGATAAATGCCCTCTCCTCTCTCTCTCTCTCTGAGATAAATGCCCTCTCCTCTCTCTGAGATAAATGCCCTCTCCTTTCTCTGAGATAAATGCCCTCTCCTCTCCCTGTACCTCTGCTGTCACACGTCCTGTGCCTCCGGTCACTTCAGTCTTCTCCATTTCTCAGCCCCTTCACCAGGCTCCATCCACAGCTCTGCACTATCCTCCATGTGCTGCACTTTCTTCTTCCTACAACAACCGCTATCCCCATTACTATACTGTTCTGCAGGCTACTGGTCCTTATTTTCAGTCACTGCTCTCTCCTCCATACAGTCTTCTCTGCTGTCCTTCAGGTGACAACCCCCCTCATTCCCTAAACACTATGGGGGAGATTTATCAATACCTGTCCAAAGGAAAAGTTGCTGAGTTGCCCATAGCAACCAATCAGATCGCTTCTTTCATTTTTAAATAGTAATCTGAAAAATGAAAGAAGTGATCTGATTGGTTGCTATGGGCAACTCAGCAACTTTTCCATTGGACAGATTTTGATAAATCTCCCCCTATATGCCTCTGGCTCCATTTACTGCACCCCTCTGCTTGTTCTCCTGTCTCTCCACTGTCCTCCATGTGACAGTCCCCATCCCTTCTGTCATGGCACCCCCAACCCCCAAAACTGCTTTCCCTCCTGTCCCTGTCCACCAAGCAACAACCCCTCTCTTTCTTGTCACTGCATTTGAATGTCACTGGCTTGTTACTGCACCCCCTCTGCAACCGCTTTCCCACCTGTCACTGTACTGCCCTCTATGTGACAACCTCTCCCTCCTGTGACCCCTCCTCTACCTTCTGCCATTCCACTTTCCTCCCTGTCACCTCTCTTCTCCCCCTGTCACTGCACTGCCCTCCTGTCACCTCTCCTCTTCCTCCTATCACATCACCTCTCCTCCTTTCCCCCCTGTCTCCTCTCCCCCTCGTCTCCTCTCCCCTGTCACCTCTCCTCTTCTCCCCTGTCACCTCTCCTCTCCCCCCTGTCACCTCTACTCTCCCCCCTGTCACCTCTCCTCCCCCCCTGTCCCCTCTCCTCTTCTCCCCTGTCACCTCTCCTCTCTCCCCCTGTCACCTCTCCTCTCCCCCTGTCACCTCTCCTCTTCTCCCCTGTCACCTCTCCTGCTCTCCCCCAAGTCACCTCTCCTCACCCCCTGTCACCTCTCCTCTTGTCTCCCCTTGTCACCTCTCCTCTCCCCCTGTCACCTCTCCTCCCCCCTGTCACCTCTCCCCTCCTCTTCTCCCCTGTCACCTCCTCCCCCCCCCTGTCACCTCTCCTCCCCCCTGTCACCTCTCCCCCCTGTCACCTCTCCTCTTCTCCCCCTGTCACCTCCTCTCCCCCCGTCACCTCTCCTCCCCCCTGTCACCTCTCCTCCCCCCTGTCACCTCTCCTCTTCTCCCCCTGTCACCTCCTCTCCCCCCTGTCACCTCTCCTCCCCCCTGTCACCTCTCCTCTTCTCCCTCTGTCACCTCTCCTCTTCTCCACCTGTCACCTCTCCTCTCCCCCTGTCACCTCTCCTCTCCCCCTGTCACCTCTCCTCTCCCCCCTGTCACCTCTCCTCTTCTCCACCTGTCACCTCTCCTCTCCCCCTGTCACCTCTCCTCTCCCCCTGTCACCTCTACTCTCCCCCCTGTCACCTCTCCTCTCCCCCTGTCACCTCTACTCTCCCCCCTGTCACCTCTCCTCTTCTCCCTCTGTCACCTCTCCTCTTCTCCACCTGTCACCTCTCCTCTCCCCCTGTCACCTCTCCTCTCCCCCTGTCACCTCTCCTCTCCCCCCTGTCACCTCTCCTCTTCTCCACCTGTCACCTCTCCTCTCCCCCTGTCACCTCTCCTCTCCCCCTGTCACCTCTCCTCTCCCCCTGTCACCTCTCCTCTCCCCCCTGTCACCTCTCCTCTTCTCCACCTGTCACCTCTCCTCTCCCCCTGTCACCTCTCCTCTCCCCCTGTCACCTCTACTCTCCCCCCTGTCACCTCTCCTCTCCCCCTGTCACCTCTACTCTCCCCCCTGTCACCTCTCCTCTTCTCCCCTGTCACCTCTACTCTCCCCCCCTGTCACCTCTCCTCCCCGTCACCTCTCCCCCCTGTCACCTCTCCCCCTGTCACCTCTCCTCCCCCCCCTGTCACCTCTCCCCCTGTCACCTCTCCCCCTGTCAGCCATAGTCCTGCAGCCTCTCTCCAGCCATATCGCAGTTCCTGTCACTCAGCCCCCAGTGTGCCCAATCTGTGCCCTGCACTACAGACTATAAATCATGTCTGCCCCCCCCCCCCCTCCCCCACCGGCACCCACCTTACTAGTAGTGAGTGGCCCCGCTCTGCTCAGCGCTCGCCCTCCCTCCCCTCCTCCTCCTCTATCTCACTCGCTGCCGGTTTTTTCCTCTTCGGCTTTTTTTGAAAATAAAAAAAAATGAGCGCTCTTACGAGACCCCGCCCAGACCACGCCCCCTGTAACGGCACAAATGTTAAGGAAGATCGTGACAGATCCCTTCATACTGTACTGGAGACCGAACGAGAATAACGGCGACCCCCCGGGGCACTGACTACCCGGGCTGGGGAGGAAACCCCCTCCTTATATCCCGCGGGCAGGCTGGAAAATGTGCGCGGTCACGTTATACTGCTGCGTCCCCTTTAAGAGCTCAACCGGTCTGTTACATAAGATCCCACGAGAACGTTCGAATTCATAGAATGTTGATACAATGTAACGTGTCTGCTGTCACTGGATACAAAGTAACGAGTCACATCCCGGCTGCCGGACGTTCCATTAGAAGACGCAGGAGAGTGAGAACAGCCCCCTGCTGTATTGTGTGCGGTACTGCACCTGCTCGCGTACCTGACATCACTGCCAGCACCAACAGCTCGAAAAATGGCGGCAGATCCACCAGATAGTGACACAGAGCAGGGACTGCCAGGAGGGACCACTCCATACAGCAAGAAAAAGTTCTGATATGGAGGACGACAACTTTTATGTGGCTTTTTTTTATTTATTAATTTTTTTTTATCTGAAAAAAAAAAAATAAAATAAACACACACACACAAAAAAAGGCTACTTAAAACTGTCCCTACGTTTTGCATTCCCAAGAGTTTTTTGTGGCGTTTTCTTTTTTTTTGAGAAAAATAAATAAATAAATAAAAAAAAAATAAAAATAAAACACAACTTTAACCCCTTAAGGACCCTCAGTGTTATCTGAGATCTACATTTCTGGTCTGCTCATGGCATTTTTTTTATTTTTTTTTACCGATACCATTTTTGCATAGTTTGGACTTTTTGGTCGCTTTATACTATTTTTTTTTCTGGGATGTGATAAAAAATCAGCAATGTGGGGGGCTTAGAATTGTTTTGCATATACGGTGTTGACCATGTAGGATCAGGAATGTGATCATTTAGTAATATGGAGAATTCAGCAATCCATTTTTTTAAAATGTTATTTTATTTAACCCCTTAAGGACCAAGCTGTTTTCTGTTTTTGCTCTTTCGTTTTTTCCTCCTTACCTTTTAAAAATCATAACCCTTTCAATTTTGCACCTAAAAATCCATATCATGGCTTATTTTTTGCGCCACCAATTCTACTTTGCAGTGACATCAGTCATTTTATCCAAAAAACTACGGCGAAATGGGAAAAAAATAATCATTGTGCGACAAAATTGAAGAAAAAAACACCATTTTGTAAATTTTGGGGGCTTCTGTTTCTACGCCGTACATTTTTCGGTAAAAATGACACCTTATCTTTATTCTTTAGGTACATATGATTAAAATGATACCCTACTTATATAGGTTGGTTTTTGTCGTACTTTTGGAAAAAATCATAACTACATGCAGGAAAATTTATACATTTAAAATTGTCCTCTTTTTATCCCTATAACTTTTTTATTTTTCCGTGTACAGGGTGTTTTGAGGGCTAATTTTTTGCCCCCTTATGACATCACGCCCTACCCCCAATGCAAGCCTATGGGAGGAGGCGTGACACTCCTGGATAAAATATGCTTCTTTCTATTTAATTTTCCACTTTGAAAAAATGACCACTAGGGGTCTCCCTACCAGTGTTTTTTTTTTTTATAGATTTCAGACTCATGCTGGAGTCCTAAATCTCAGACTGCAGCCGGGACACAGACAAACTCAGCACTGCTCCCTGCCAGAGAGTTTGTCTGTGTCCCGGCTGCAGTCTGAGATTTAGGACTCCAGCATGAGTCTGAAATCTATAAAAAAAAAAGCACTGGTAGGGAGACCCCTAGTGGTCATTTTTTCAAAGTGGAAAATTGAATAGAAACAAGCATATTTTTTTAATAACATGCAATTGGAAAGTCAGTCTGCATACATTAATCTATAATATATCAAAAGTTTTTTTTTGATGAAAGGTACCGTTTAAGCACTTGCCCTTTTTTATTGCAGCAGAGCATATCTATATATTATTCTGTTTTTATATTCCAATTTGTATGCATACTGTATATTAATATAATAAAATATATTTTTAACCACATTTTTAGTCTTCTTACTGCTCGGCACACCTTTAGGTGTTATTCATGTTGTAACCTAGAAAAAAAATTACATTACACATTGAATCAGAAGTGATTTAGTGTAATTTTTGCTCTAGATTTAAAGGGGTTCTCCGGCGCTTAGACATCTTATCCCCTATCCAAAGGGGATCTTGCACGCTGCACCCCAGTTAAAATCAGTCCCTGGAGCATGTTCGCTCCGGGTCTGATTACTGTCGATCACGGGGCTGGAGCATTGTGATGTCAAGGCTCCGCCCCGTGCGACGTCACACTCCGCACCCTAAATGCAAGCCTATGGGAGGGGGCGTGACACGCCCCCTCCCATAGGCTTGCATTGAGGGGCGGAGCGTGACGTCACACGGGGGCGGAGGCGTGACGTCACACGCCGCCACTAATCAGACCCGGAGCGAACATGCTCTGGGGACTGATTTTAACTGGGGTGCTGCGTGCAAGATCACGGGGGTCCCCAGCGGCGGGACCCCCGCGATCAGGCATCTTATCCCCTATCCTTTCTATAGGGGTTAAGATGTCTAAGCGCCGGAGTACCCCTTTAATGCCTCAGCCACTAACAATATTGTAGATTTGTGATTGATTTCACCATGTTCTGTGTATAGGGGGCGATCAACGAATGATTGATCAACCAATGATGATTCTGCAACAAAAAACATATGTAACACATGCAGGTTAATTTTTTTTTGTTTTTTTGCTGCATATTTGTGACAGATCTCCATGAAAAAAAATGTTGAGTCTTGTAGGATGTATTCAGTGTAAGTCCCTATGGCAGAGCGGTAAATACGGAGCTGGTTGTGAAGAATGCACATGCACGCCCGGTCCATAGATTGCAAGGAATGCTTAGAGCACAGAATTATGTAAAGTGGTCAGTGATAAATCATGTACAATATCCAATAATGCTGCCCTACTGCCCAAATAACAGAGTGCCTAAATAATAATGCCGTACACCTTCCTAATAATACTGTCATATACTATGTTGATGCACATTTCCCTATGTAGGGTGGTGGAGGCCCCAGGGAACTTTCCCCTATGTTCCAGCCCTGAGTGACCTTGTCACATGACCGCCATCACTACATCTGCTGCCTATGGATGATTGAGTCATCTGGGCTTCTGGACATTAAAGGGGTACTCCGGTGAAAAATATATATTTTTTTAAATCAACTGGTACCAGAACGTTAAACAGATTTTTAAATTGCTTCTATATCAAAATCTTAATCCTTCCAGTACTTATCAGCTGCTGTTTGCTCCAGAGGAAGTTCTTTTCTTTCTAAATTTCTTTTCTCTCTGACCATAGTGCTCTCTGCTGACACCTATGTCTGTCTCAGGAACTGACAAGAGCAGGAGCAAATCCCCATAGCAAACCTCTCCTGCTCTTGACAGTTTCTGAGACAGACAGAGGTGTCAGCAGAGAGCACTGTGGTCAGACAGAAAATAAATTTAAAGGGGTACTCCGGTGAAAAACTTTTTTTTTTTTAATCAACTGGTGCCAGAAAGTTAAACAGATTTGTTAATTACTTCTATTAAAAAATCTTAATCCTTCCTGTACTTATTAGCGGCTGAATACTACAGTGGAAATTCTTTTCTGTTTGAAACACAGAGCTGTCTGCTGACATCACGAGCACAGTGCTCTCTGCTGACATCTCTGTCCATTTTAAGAACTGTCCAGAGTAAAAGGAAATCCCCATAGCAAACATATGCTGTTCTGGACAGTACCTAAAATGGACAGAGATGTCAGCAGAGAGCACTGTGCTCATGATGTCAGCGGAGAGCTCTGTGTTTCAAAAAGAAAATAATTTCCGCTGTAGTATTCAGCAGCTAATAAGTACTGGAAGGATTACGATTTTTAAATAGAAGTAATTTACAAATCTGTTTAAAGTTCTGGCACCAGTTGATTTTTAAGAAATAATTTTTGACCGGAGTGCCCCCTTAAATTAAATGGGCTCTTTGCCACAGTGCACTCCATTTGGGTTAATTAAAGGAGTACTGCAGCCTTAGACACATTGTCCACAGTGTCTGATCACTGGGGTCCGACTGCTGAGACCACCGCAATCTCCCGTACAGGGACCCGGTACTGCCATGGCTCTACACGACTAAGGATTCTGTCGTCGACCTCACTAAGAAGTTGGCAGACATGCCCCCTCCATTTAGCTCTATGGGAGAGGCGGGGAGGCACGAACGCTGCATCTCAACCTCTCCCATAGAGATACATGGAGGCGGCATGTTGGCCGCGGCATCATGCTGCGATCAACACGACCTCCTGCATGGGGAGAGCCGCAGAAGAGCCGGGGCTCCATACAGGGGGTCCCAGCAGTTGGTCCCCCCGCGATCAGACACTTATCCCCTATCCTGCAGATAGTGGATAAGTTGTCTAAGGCCGCAGTACTCCTTTAAATGCATTTTAGGGACCACATTTCACTTGTATTTCTCTTATGCCATATTGCCGAATGTCCAACCGGCCCCTGCTCAGACATTCATATTGCCAAATTTATCATTGGTTTTAACTGTGTTTTTGGTGCTAAATTTGAACCCTCTTAACGACAGTGGGCGTATGAACATCCTGATGCAGTGGTACTTAACGCACAAGGATGAACATTTATGTCCTATACATGACGCGAGCACTGGACCGGTGCTCGCATCATGCATGGCAGGTTCCAGATGCTATCAGCAGTTGGGACCTGACGGTAATAGCGGATATCTACAATCACGCCGATGTGCGCTATTAATCCCTCAGATTCTGTAATTAATACAGATCACGGCATCTGCGGCAATGCAGCCATTATATTGAATGATCGGATCGCCTGCGGCACTGCTGTGGGGATCTGATCATCCAAAATGGCGGACGGAAGTCCCCTCACCTTCCTCTGCCACTCTCCCGGGGTCTTCTGCTCTGGTCTGACATCAAGCAGACTAGAGAAGAAGATTGCCGGTAATACTGATCAGTGCTATGCCGTGTGCAAATGACTGCTATAAATAGTTTCCTATGGGGACATAAAAAGTGTTAAAAAAAAGTTAAAAAAAGTAAAAAGAAAAATGGAAAAATCCCCTCCCTCAATAAGAATGTAAATCGCCCCTTTTTCCCATTTTACCCCCAAAAAGCGTGTGTAAATATCCGAACAATCAAAATATAATGTGAATGATCCCGTATGGTGAACGGCGTAAATGTAGAAAAAAAAAAATCCAAAATTGCTGCTTTTTGGTCACATCACATTCTCAAAAATGTTAATAAAAAGCGACAAAAATGTCATGTACCGTATTTTTCGCCATATAAGACGTTCCGGCATATAAGACGCACCCAATTTTAAAGGAGGAAAATCTAGAAAAAAAAGATTCTGAACCAAATACTGTAGTAAAATATTTTATATCAGTATAGTTCCCCCACAATAGTTGGCAGTATAATTCCCCCACCATGGTTGGCAGTATAGTTCCCCCACAATGGTAGACAGTATAGTTCCCCCACAATGGTAGGCAGCTCCTCCCCCCTCCCCCCCACAATGGTTGGCAGTATAGTTCCCCCACAATAGTTGGCAGTATAGTTCCCCCACAATGGTAGGCAGCTCCCCCCCCTCCACAATGGTTGGCAGTATAGTTCCCCCGCAATGGTTGTCAGTATAGTTACCCCACAATGGTTGGCAGTATAGCCCCCCCCACAATAGTTGGCAGTATAGTTCCCCCACAATGGTAGGCAGCTCCCCCCCCTCCACAATGGTTGTCAGTATAGTTCCCCCACAATGGTTGGCAGTATAGTCCCCCCACAATAGTTGGCAGTATAGTTCCCCCACAATGGTAGGCAGCTCCCCCCCACAGACATACAGCTTCCAGCCATATACAGTGTACGGCTGGAGGCTGTATGTCTGTACTGCTGCCCCCACAGTGTTCCGGTCACCGCTCCTCTGGCCCGGTGTCACAATCTACTGCTATGTCCTATGGACCATAGCAGTAGGTGCCGGGACCGGAGGAGCGGTGACCAGAACGCTGAAGATTACACACCGCCGGTCACTCACCAGGCCCCGGTCAGCGCGCGTCTTCCTCCGGTCCTCCGGCGCCTCTATGGTTGTACGCACGGGACGTCACTGAGGTCCCGTGCGTACAACCATAGAGAGGCGGAGGATCGCAGGAAGACCGCAGGAGGACCGAAGGAGGACGCAGATCAGCCGGGGAATGGTGAGTGACCCGCGGACATCCTTATGTCCCGAAAAGATTTTTCGGGACATAGGGATGTCCGGCATAGGAAAACCTATGATTTTATCTGCCCGGGCCGGCTCCTGTGTGCGGCTGCAGGCGGGGCCGGCCAGAGCAGGTAAAAACTAATACTGTATATTAAAAACCAGGGGGCCTTCAGCTGTTGTGAAACTACAACTACCAGCATGCCCAGACAGCCTTTGCCGGTCCGGGCATGCTGGGAGTTGTAGTTTCAGAACAGCTGGAGGCACCCTGGTTTTTAGTATACAGTTATCAGTAATTCACTTGCCCGGCGCCCGGAACTGTATGTTCCAGGCGTAGGGCAATAAACATAGCCAGTGTGAGGGGAAAAATTCACCGGCGGTCATGAGGCTGCTGCGGGTGGGGAGCGGGTAGTCAGCGCTGTACCGCACCGCCGCAGCCTCTGTACTTACCGCTGACTTCCCGCTCTCGCCCGCAGCAGCCTCGGGCGTATATTCGCCGTATAAGACGCACCAACTTTTCCCCCCACGTTTTGGGGAAGAAAAAGTGCGTCTTATTCGGCGAAAAATACGGTATATGCAAAAGTGGTACTAAAAAAAAATACAGGTAAAAAATTAGCCATCATACATTTTGTATCCGAAAAAATGGAGACGTTATAGGTGTTCAAAATAGGACAAATTTAAACATACTTATTTTGTAAAAAGAAAGTTTGTGATTTTTAAAAGCAGTACAATAATAGAAAAGTATGTAAACATCAATATCATTTTAATCGTATTGACCCACAGATTAAAGAAGACATGTCATTTTAACCGTAAAGTGTACAACGTGAAAATGAAATCTTCCAACATTGCGGTTTTCATTTACATTTCCTCACACAAATAATAATTTTTTTGGGTTTGTCATACATTTTATGGTAAAATGAGTGAAGTCATTACAAAATTGGTCGCGCAAAAAACAAGCCCTCATATTGGTCTGTGGATGGAAATATAAAAGAGTTATGGGTTTTAGAAAGTGAGGAGGAAAAAAATGAAAAACGCTAAAATAAAATTGTACTGGTCCTTAAAGGGGTACTCCTCCCCTAGACATCTTATCCCCTATCCAAAGGATAGGGGATAAGATGTCTGATTGCTCCCTTAATGCAAGTCTATGGGAGGGGGCGTGACGGCCGCCATGCCCCCTCCAATAGACTTGCCAGTCACCAGATGAAAAGGGTGCTGCAGGAGAGATCCCGGGGGTTCCCAGCGGTGAGACTCCCGCGATCAGACATCTTATCCCCTATCCTTTGGATAGGGGATAAGAAGTCTAGGGGCGGAGTACCCCTTTAAGGCAAAAATGTGCTTGGTCGTTGAGGGGTTAAAAAAATTACAAAAATTTGGATTTTTAATCATACTTTTTAAATAATCAAAAACAGTGTGGTTGAAGTCAAAAGGGCTTTCACTTTTGCAGTGGTAGCTGATTTATCACTACTATTTTTGCGGATTATTATCTTTTTGTAACCTCACTTTGGCCCACACAGCTTACTATGGCTACTTTCACACTGTCGTCATGATCCTGCCTGTTCTTGACCCATTATTCATCAATAACGGATCATGAATTAATGGATCAAATAACTGATTACAGCGGATCATAACAGATGGCAAATGTCTGTTATTTCAATGGATATTCTGTTAAAATAACGGACATTAGCCATCAGTTATGATCCATTATTTTATCCCTTATGATCCCTTATTGTCCGCTAATTCTAACCCCTTTTTGACTTCCTGGTTTAGTGGCTTTACTGAGCATGCTCAGTAGCAGTAACGGGTCATAACGGAATATACAAATAACTGGTACTAAGGCTGGGTTCACATATGTGCGGCATTCGGCACAGTTTTACTCTGGCATGCACTGAGGGAAACTGATGCTAGAGTTGATCCCATTCATTTGAATTGGACAGTTCACAATCATCCAGCATCTAAATTTCGCCGGCAAATGGTTGGACAAGCTGGAGGGCATCGGACAGTGGAACGCAGCAAGATGTGTTCCCCTGTCTGTTTCCCAGAAACAATAGACGCCGGATGCCATACAACTGGTAACAAGTTGGCATCAGTTGTGGCATCAGTTGCGTCAAGATTTAGGCTGAGTTCACCTATGCCGGATGCTGGACATTTGTGCTCATCCGTCATCCATAGATTTCAATGTTAACATTTTTACGTCTGTTATTCGATCGTTATTTTTGACGGGAGAAAAATTTGTGCATGCACCGTTCTTTGTCCCTTCAAAATAACTGATGTCATTCATAGCAGGCTATAACTGGTGACAATGGATGCTCAAAAAATCCCATTGACATGAATGGCAAAAAGATGATAACGGGAGAATTTACAGGGTGACACCGGTAGTGTGAAAGGTGCCTTAGATCTACCTATTTATAGAGAATGTGCACCTTTTTGATACATTTGGGGAAAGTACACAAGACATACACACAGAAAAACGGTGGGAGAAAGAACTTAATATACACAGTCATTGATAAATCCCCCCCCCAGGATCTTACATGAGTCAAACTATTGATAAGTTATATATAAGGATGTGTTGCAGCTCCTAATGCTGTCTCTGTGATAATACCAAATCAAAACCATACTGTATAACACTGTGATAAAATAAAATATAGTAATAAACAATTATAGCAATGATCCTAGGACGTAAATGGATAAATTGATTGGATCCAAAAAGAAGTATTTGAGAGGAGACGTAATTCTACTGTTCATCATAACAGACTCGGGCCTGATTCTATATATATAGCTAATAGAAAACCTGATGGTTTCATTCATTCACTCCCCACTAGAGACTGATGAACAGGAAATAGTTTCACGATAACAGAAATCAGCAGAAGATCATCGTCTGCAGGGATTGGGCACAGACAGAATTTTGTGCCCACACTCAGATACTTTTTTTTCCAACAGCGCTCACATAATACTGCCCTCTATGGACAAGAGTATAAACTTGAACACTGGCCTACATATATTGAGCTTCGTATGCCATTGTTTGGAGGCATTTTAGGTTGAAATAAGGGTGAGTGTATTATTGTTATTTTAAATATTTGCAAGCAAATTTACTTTTGTATCTATCTATCTTTCTATATATCTATCTATCTACCCAAGGAAAATGCAGTGGCACTCAAATTGGTGAAAAAATGAAACTATTTATTCATCCCAAATTTGTAGAAAGCGGCGTTTCGATGGTCTCACACCATCATTATCATCATTATCAGGCTTTCTTCTTTGACATATCTATCTATCTATCTATCTATCTATTAATCCTTCACAGGAGAGCAGCACAAGCACTATAATTGTCTGGGTGCAGGCTGTTGGAGCTTGGGTTAAAGGCCCTCCAGTATACAAAGAACCAAAGAATCAGCAGCACTCCGTTCCTTCCCAGTGGGCTTGATAATGGCTGTGCGAGACAGCCAAAACATAGCGGCTTGTAAAACAAGATGAATAAAGCCATGCACTGATTCATCTGAAGGAACGGAGTGCTGCTGATTCTTTGGTTTTATATATATATATATATATATATATATATATATATATATACAGTCGTAAGTAAAAGTTTAGGCACCGCTGACCATTTTCATGATTTTCATTTATAAATAATTTTTTGTTCGGATTAGCAATGTGGATCAACAGGTAAGCTAGCTTAATTTTGGAAGAAGAAACTGTGGTCTTATGAAACAAAGTTGGAGTTATTTTGTCATAACAAGGGGCGTTATTCATGGCTTCAAAAGAACACAGAGTTCCAAGACAAACACTTGCTACTCACATTAATATTTGATGAAGGTTCCATCATGCTGTGGGGCTCTGTGGCCAGTACCGCTACTGGCCTAGTACTGACCCTAGTCTTGACTCTAGTACTGACCCTAGTCTTGACCCTAGTACTGACCCTAGTCTTGACTCTATTACTGACCCTAGTCTTGACTCTAGTACTGACCCTAGTCTTGACCCTAGTACTGACCCTAGTCTTGACCCTAGTACTGACCCTAGTCTTGACTCTAGTACTGACCCTAGTCTTGACTCTAGTACTGACCCTAGTCTTGACCCTAGTACTGACCCTAGTCTTGACCCTAGTACTGACCCTAGTCTTGACTCTAGTACTGACCCTAGTCTTGACCCTAGTACTGACCCTAGTCTTGACCCTAGTACTGACCCTAGTCTTGTTAAAGTTGAGGGTCGCATGGATTTCACTCAATATCAGCAGATACTTCAGAATAATATAGAGGAAACAGTCACAAAGTTGAAATTACGCAAGGACTGGATATAAGACAACAACCCAAAACGCTGCTCATTTACACAGAGTAACAAGTCCAATGTTCTGGAATGGCCATCCCATTGACAATCTGTGGTATGATATGAAGTAGACTGTCCATGTTCGGCCACCAGAAAACCTAACTGAACTGGGGATCGAAGGAAGAATGATCCGAAATCCCTTCATACAGAATCCAGACCCTTATTACAGGCTGTAGGAAGAGGCTAGAGGCCCTTATTTCTGCCAAAGGAGGGGAAACTAAATATTGATGTGATATTTCTGTTGGGGTGCCCAAATTTATGGACCTGTCTATTTTTGTTTTGATGCAGATTGCACATTTTCTGCTCATCCAATAAACCTCATTTTACTACTAAAATATTACAATGCCACATATATAATATTACTGTGTCTTTATATATGTATATATAATGTTACTGTGACTTTATTTATGTATATATGATATTACTGTGTCTTTATATATGTATATATAATATTACTATGTCTTTATATATGTATATATAATATTGCTGTGTCTTTATATATGTATATATTATATTACTGTGTCTTTATATATGTATATATAATATTACTGTGTCTTTATATATGTATATATAATATTACTGTGTCTTTATTTCTTTATATATAATATTACTGTGTCTTTATATATGTATATATAATATTACTGTGTCTTTATATATGTATATATAACATTACTGTGTCTTTATTTATGTATATATAATATTACTGTGTCTTTATATATGTATATATAATATTACTGTGTCTTTATATGTGTATATATAATATTACTGTGTCTTTATTTATGTATATATAATATTACTGTGTCTTTATATATGTATATATAATATTGCTGTGTCTTTATATATGTATATATAATATTACTGTGTCTTTATATATGTATATATAATATTACTGTGTCTTTATATGTGTATATATATAATATTACTGTGTCTTTATATATGTATATATAATATTACTATGTCTTTATATGTGTATATATAATATTACTGTGTCTTTATATATGTATATATAATATTACTGTGTCTTTATATGTGTATATATAATATTACTGTGTCTTTATTTATGTATATATAATATTACTGTGTCTTTATATATGTATATATAATATTGCTGTGTCTTTATATATGTATATATAACATTACTGTGTCTTTATTTATGTATATATAATATTACTGTGTCTTTATATATGTATATATAATATTACTGTGTCTTTATTTCTTTATATATAATATTACTGTGTCTTTATATATGTATATATAATATTACTGTGTCTTTATATATGTATATATAACATTACTGTGTCTTTATTTATGTATATATAATATTACTGTGTCTTTATATATGTATATATAATATTACTGTGTCTTTATATGTGTATATATAATATTACTGTGTCTTTATTTATGTATATATAATATTACTGTGTCTTTATATATGTATATATAATATTGCTGTGTCTTTATATATGTATATATAATATTACTGTGTCTTTATATATGTATATATAATATTACTGTGTCTTTATATGTGTATATATATAATATTACTGTGTCTTTATATATGTATATATAATATTACTATGTCTTTATATGTGTATATATAATATTACTGTGTCTTTATATATGTATATATAATATTACTGTGTCTTTATATGTGTATATATAATATTACTGTGTCTTTATTTATGTATATATAATATTACTGTGTCTTTATATATGTATATATAATATTGCTGTGTCTTTATATATGTATATATAACATTACTGTGTCTTTATTTATGTATATATAATATTACTGTGTCTTTATATATGTATATATAATATTACTGTGTCTTTATATGTGTATATATAATATTACTGTGTCTTTATATATGTATATATAATATTACTATGTCTTTATATGTGTATATAATATTACTGTGTCTTTATATATGTATATATAATATTACTGTGTCTTTATATATGTATATATAATATTACTGTGTCTTTATATATGTATATATAATATTACTATGTCTTTATATGTGTATATAATATTACTGTGTCTTTATATGTGTATATATAATATTACTGTGTCTTTATATATGTATATATAATATTACTATGTCTTTATATGTGTATATATAATATTACTGTGTCTTTATATATGTATATATAATATTACTGTGTCTTTATATATGTATATATAATATTACTGTGTCTTTATATATGTATATATAATATTACTGTGTCTTTATTTATGTATATATAATATTACTGTGTCTTTATATATGTATATATAATATTACTGTGTCTTTATATGTGTATATATAATATTACTGTGTCTTTATTTATGTATATATAATATCACTGCGTCTTTCAGATATTTGATCAAAATTGAATTGCTGATCCAAACACCCAATTATTTATACATACACGTACACAGTAATGAGCTGCTGTGCACTTTCCTTATAAATCTTATAACATCGTTTGGGTTCACATATATCAGTGAACTCAGCCTTAAACTGGACGCAAATGATAACACAACTGATGACAAAATTAATTGAGCATGATCGATGTGGTTGATTTATCACCTTTTGGTAAAATAGACCAATCAATGTATAATGACTAGAACAGGGGTCCCAAGCCCAGCACTCCCTACCATTGCATGGAGTAGAAAGGAATTTAAAGGAAATCTGTCATCAGAATCACCCGCACTAAACCTGTTACACAGGCTTGTAGTGCGGGTGATCCTGATTAAAACGCTTCTTACCTCATTAAAAACTGTGCAGCGGTTCGCCAGATATCTTCATTTTTAGTTATATGGTATTCCCAGGCTTGGGACTCAGTGGGAGGTCCGCAGCATCAGCACGGACTCGCTTACGTCATTTTCGCCAGGAGGAGCGGCTGCCCGACTCATGAATATTCATGGCTGCCTCATCGCAGTCTTCCTCCTGGTGTAGGTCACGTGGGTAGCGCCGCGCATGCGCCGCGCGTCGTACACCCGGAAGCAGCGTTCTCCTGCATAGATAGATATGCAGGAGAATGCCGCTTCCGGGTGTACGGCGCGAGGCGTATGCGCGGCGCTACCCACGTGACCTACATCAGGAGGAAGACTGCGATAAGGCAGCCATGAATATTCATGAGTCGGGCAGCCGCTCCGCCCGGCAAAAATGACGTAAACGAGTCCGTGCTGATGCTGCGGACCTCACACTGAGTCCCAAGCCTGGGAATACCATATAACTAAAAATGAAGATATCTGGCGAACCGCTGCACAGTTTTTAATGAGGTGAGAAGCGTTTTAATCAGGATCACCCGCACTACAAGCCTGTGTAACTGGTTTAGTGCGGGTGATTCTGATGACAGATTTCCTTTAAATTACATCTGCAGCGATAACAACATATCCCCTATTCACAAAATGGGGAATAAGTGTTTGATCACGGGGGGTCCAACCGCTGGTACCCCCTGTGATCTCCCAAACGGGCTTCGGCATTGTGCAAAGCGTCAACCTCACCCCCTCCATGCCCCCTCCCCATACAGCTCTATGGGAGAAGCGGGGAGGCCCGAATGCTGCCTGACTGCATCTCCCATAGAACTACATGGAGGAGGCGTGTCAGCCGCGGCGTCATGCTGCGGCCGACACGCTTTCAGCACGGGAGAGCCACAGCAGAGCCGTGGCCCTGTGCAGGAGATCAACAGTGTCCCACTGTTTGGACCCCCGTGATCAAACACTTATCCCCTATCCTGTGTTGTTTTTTGCTACAGATTTCCTTTAAATGGAGTGGTGGCCCCACATACAAACTGCAGTCCATCCAGTGCTGTACATAGATTTCATCCATTTCAGTGCATGTAGGCTCTTTGTAAGGCTATATTCACACGGCGGAATTTCCAAACAGAATTTTGCAGGAATATTTTTCTTGGAAATTCCACTGCAGCACAGCGCCATTAATTTAAATGGGATTCTGCTGCACTGTGCATATAATGGAATTTCTGTGGCAGAAAATCCCGATTCCAGTGTCCGCAGAAAGAATAGACATGTCTATCCGAGCGGTCCTAGCACCCGCAAAAACATTCCAAATCAAAGGCAGATTCAAGACAGGCAAAGGTCAAACCTAGACAGTGGTGAAGTACAAAATCAACAGACAAAGGTCAGGAAGCATAGGACAGGTCACAGAGAAACAAAGTACACTAGTGAAAGGGAAAGAACCTCTATCACAGGCACAGGCTTGAAACATGAGGAAGTTTAAATATTGAGAGGTGTAAGCACCTGTGCCGATGCTGATTTGTGGCCATGGCCCTTTGTGTGAAGGCCCACCCCATCTTTATCAAGCTTCACCATCATGTCAAACATGGTGCAGATTAAGGGGTTTGCACAAAATTCTACATACAAATAATGTTATTTTGTTCTAAGAATGTATCTAAGCCCTCAACTGTTTTTGCTGTGACCAGTTCCTGAGGTAGACTGTACACGTGAGTCTACAAAATGTAACGGTAATAAATTTCAATAAGCTTATTTTTTTAAATATTTTCTTCATACCTGCTTAAGGAGCACAAAGGGATCAGTACATAATATTTTACATAATATATTTATTTATAGATATTCTTCTGCTGTTATTTTGCAAAAAAGGGAATTATGTGTGTGGTCAAATGCATCAGCAACACATGTACCAGCTAATACCTGTGCAAATTTCATTCAGTTGTTACAATGGGAAAATAAAATTGAGCAAATCATCGCAAAAAAAAAAAAGGATTCTGAGAGGAAATGAGCAAATGTCTTTCAGGATGTGGAACCACCCAATTCTATAGTCAGTCAATGAACAGCAAAATAGCCTGAGAATCATAATAATTGACTGATATTAGGCTGGATTCATTCTGATTTTCAACAATAAACTAAACATTGAATTATTATTTTATTTTAACAATGATTCAATTGAACATAGATTATAAACTCACCTCCATCTATACTTATTTAACCCGACAAGAGGTGTGGCTTATTGAAAAGCATATGGCCTAAAAATACAGTGCCCAGTGCAACAAATTCATTAAAATTTTGGTGCACTGTTTTGGCCTAAGGCAAGGCAACTAATAGTTGGTCTAGAAAGACAAGAATAACATTTACTAGTGTAGCTCCCTATAGCAGAAAAAACTTCCCAAGTTTACTCTTGTTGTCTGTACCCCAAAATTGGTACAGCGCTTAACCCCTTAAGGACCCGGGCTTTTTCCATTTTTTCATTTTCAATTTTTCCTCCTTAACTTTAAAAAATCATAACTCTTAAAAATTTTCACCTAAAATTATATATCATGGCTCAATTTTTGCGTCACTAATTCTACTTTGTAATGACATTAGTTATTTTACCCAAAAATCTACGGTGAAACGGGAAAAAAAATCAATGTGCGACAAAATTGATGAAAAAACACTATTTTGTAAGTTTTGGGGGCTTCTGTTTTTACGCAGTACATTTTTTGTCAAAAATGATACCTTATCTTTATTCTGTAGGTCCATACGGTTAAAATGATACCCTACTTGTAAAGGTTTGAATTTGTATCACTTCCGAAAAAAATCATGAATACATGCAGGAAAATTTATACGTTTAAAATGGTCATCTTTTGACCCCTATAACTTTTTATTTTTCTGTGTTCAGGGCGCTTTGAGGACTCATTTTTTGCGACGTCATCTGAAGTTTTTAGCGGTACCATTTTTGTTCTGATCAGACTTTTTGATCACTTTTTATTCACTTTTTTGTGGTATAAAAAGTGATCAAAAATGCACTATTTTGGACTTTGGAATTTTTTTGCGCGTACGCCATTGAACGAGCGGTTTAAAAAGCGGTATATTTTTATAATTTGGACATTTCCGCACGCGGCGATACCACATATGTTTATTTTTATTATTATTTACATAATGTTTATTTTTTATTTTTGGAAATGCCGGGTGATTCAAACTTTTATTAGGGGAAGGGATAATTGAAAGGGTTAATGATTTTTTTACACTTTTCTTATGCAATATTATAGCTCCTATAGGGGGGGCTATAACATTGCATGTACTGATCTTTTACACTGATTGATCCATCTCCATGGGAATGGATCAATCAGTGTTTTCGGCGATTGAATGCTCAAGCCTGGATCTCAGGCTTGAAGCATTCATTCGGCGATCGGACAGCACAGGAGAAGGTAAGAAGACCTCCTCCTGTGCTACAGCTGTTCAGGATGCAGCGGCGATCCCGAACAGCTCCCTGAGCTAACCGGCACATTTTACTTTAGTTTTTAGCCGCGCGGCTCAGCTTTGAGCGCGCGGCTAAAGGGTTAATAGTGCGCGGCACAGCGATCAGTGCCGCGCGCTATTAGAGGCGGGTCCCGGCTTCACTATGACGCCGGGCCCGCCGCGATATGATGCGGGGTCACCGTGTGACCCCGCGTTATATCGCAGGACCGGGACTCATGACATACGCATATGTCATGGGTCCTTAAGAGGTTAAAGGGGTACTCCATTGGAAAACAAATTTTAAAATCAACTGGTGCCAGAAAGTTGAACAGATTTGTAAATTACTTCTATTAAAAAATCTTAATCCTTGCAGTTATCAGCTGCTGTATGCTCCAGAGGAAGTTGTGTAGTTATTTCCAGTCTGACCACAGTGCTCTCTGCTGACACCTCTGTCCATGTGAGAAACTGTCTGGAGCAGGAGAGGTTTGCTATGGGAATTCACTCCTACTCTGGACAGTTCCTGACATGGACAAAGGTGTCAGCAGAGAGCACTGTGGTCAGACTGGAAAGAACTACTCAGCTTCTTCCGTAGTAGACAGCAGCTGATAAGAACTGGAAGTTTCACCGCGATGGTTCCAATCAGCTACATTGAGCTTCCGGGATAATTTAACTTATGTTTTAGACACTGCGTTCAACTTCGATAGTGGTCTCTAAAGGGTTAATGCTGGGCATCTGCCCAATCAGTGGTGCCTGACATTAACCCGGGACCTGGCTGCTGATAGCAGTAGGGACCCATTGGGTTTGACACATGCTCAGCTCGTGAGCACGCTTCAAACCCCAGTAACGGGACCAGGACATACAGGTACCAGGACATACAGGTACGCCCTGCGTCCTTAAAGCGGTGCTCCAGTGCAAAACATCTTATCCCCTATCAAAAGGATAGGCAATAAGATGTTAGATCACAGGGGTCCCGCTGCTAGGGACCCACACGATCTTCAGGCCGGCTACAGTGACGTCTGGATCACAGAAGCGTGGAGCCCCCTCCATTCATGTCTATGGGAGGGGCGTGACGGCTAGTACGTAGCCATCACGCCTCCTCCCACAAACCTGAATGGAGGGGGTGTGGTGGCTGTAGTCGCCAGTCATTCGGCAAGGAGCGGAGTTCGCTCCGTGCACGGATGACTGGGGTGCTGCGCCTGTGATCGCGGTGGTTCCCAGCGGCGGGATCCCCGCGATCAAACATCTTATCCCCTATCCGTTTGATAGGGGATAAGGTGTTTTCCGACGGATTACCCCTTTAAGTACCGGCATTCAAAGGTGTACCCATACGCCCTGCATCCTAAACATGTTAATAGTTGGTCTACATTTGAAAAAGCCCAGCAAAGTTTATCCTATTCACTATTTAGCAAAGCCCCTTGTTGGAAGTTACAAGCAGCCCAAGAGCCATGGTGGGATAGAATGAACCCTAAAGGGGTTATCCAACATAAAGTGTCTTTAGTAATGAAGTGTCATACAGTAATGGACATGCTAACCAAGGATCTGTTTTTTTGTTGGTGGTAAATGGTCTTGTCCTGTGTCCCCTTTCATGCTGTTGGCTTGTGTTTGGGAACTGTCCACTTTAGGTTTCTTTGGCCTTTCTGTGGCCTTTCTACAATCCCCAGAATCCTTTGTTTCAAGGTGAGAGGTGACTTATATCTCTCCCACACATCAGTCGCCCCACCCACTGCAGCACAGCCATGCCCCCTTGATCACATGACTTGCTCAACATCACCTGACACACAAGCTGTGGATCTGGGTGATGATGAATGCATGCACATAACGTTATCAGGGGGCTGGCCTCACACACAACAGACAACATCACCTGACTTGTGATGTAATGTTTCGGGCCGCACAGCAATCTGGGAAATGTAAGTGAATTAAATAGTAATTAGTATTACTGACTTGTAGACAGTATTATTACATTTTGTCTACAGGTAGGTAATATCGAACTTAGATCAAATAGATACCTGAAGAAATCACGATGAGGTTAGTTTAGTAGAACTATGGAAAGGAAGGGGATCCGAGCATTACAAGAACACTAAAATGCATCTGTATTTTGGCCAAGGCGAATCTAACCAAGGAAAGTCTAATATGTCCATTCCCAGCACATTTCTGCCACCTTGTATTTGTCGCTTGCTGCACAAAGGCCAGGCTTACATGGATATACATTCAGAATTAAGGCGGTTAATGCCTAACTTAGTAATTGTTACTGAAACGTGCGGGGGATAAGAGAAGATTGGAATACTTTACTTGTCATTGGACTATTCTAACCTGTAAGTGTCAATGCGTGTGCTGAAAAATACCCAACAATTCTAGAAGTAATATAAACCTCTAAGGAAAACAATCCATGGAACTATTTCTGTTACCTAAACTGACAAGATCATTGACATCTTTACAGAACGACACTGTATGCGAATATGATTCATAGACTGGAGCTCCATAATTATGAACTGCTTCGGTGCCCATAAGACCATGTTCACACTGAGGAATTGACGAGAAATTATTCTGATCAGGAAATTCAGCAAATCTGCTATCCTGTGCTTTAAGTAGAATTAGAGTGGAATTTGAAGAGGAATTTCAAAGAGGAAATCTGGACTAGGATCAGTACTGCGACCATCAATGGTAATGGTCCATAGGGTAAAACAGATTGACAATCACTTTTAGTGACATTTCGTGATGCTGGAAGCTGTTTATCCCCTTCCCCCAGAAAGAAGCAAGGAGGGAATGCTTTTGTCCTGCTCAAGGTGGTGTTACAAAGCATTAATCCTTAAATGCAGAATAATTTAAAAAATATCTTAAAGGGGTACTCCGGTGGAAAACTTTTTTTTTTTTTTTAATGAACTGGTGCCAGAAAGTTAAACAGATTTGTAAATTACTTCTATTAAAAAATCTTAATCCTTTCAGTACTTTTTAGCAGTTGTTTTCTACAGAGGAAAATCTTTATTTTTTTTATTTCTTTTTTGTTTTGTCCACAGTGCTCTGTGCTGACACCTGATGCCAGTATCAGGAACTGTCCAGAGCAGGAGAAAATCCCCATAGCAAACCTATGCTGCTCTAGACAGTTCCTGACACGGACAGAGGTGTCAGCAGAGAGCACTGTGAACCACACAAAAAGAAATTCAAAAAGTAAAGAATTTCCTCTGTAGTATACAGCTCCTAAAAAGTACTTAAAGGATTAAGAATTTTTAATAGAAGTAATTTACAAATCTGTTTAACTTTCTGGAACCAGTTCATTAAAAAAAAAAAAAAAGTTTTCCACCGGAGTACCCCTTTAAAAGAGTACTCCACTATTCTATAACATATCCCTCATCCGCAAGATAAGGGATAAGTGCCTGATCCCTGGGGGTCTAACCTCTTAGGGTACATTCACACTGGGTAATTTGAGAGGATTCCATCTAGTGGTCCTGCGCCATTACCATTGACGGCAATGCAGTGCTTGTGTAATTCTGCGCAAAGAATAAACAGGTTCTCTCTTTGTGCAGATCAATTCCGCAGAGAACCCATTGACACTAATGTTAGATGTTCACATCGTGGAATTCCGCCAATGTGAACATACCGTATGTGAACATAACGTCAGACCCCCCACGATTCTCTTCCAATCAATGGGAGCACCAGATGTACAAGAGTACAGTGCTTGTGTATCACCAGTGCTCCCATAAAGAATGCATTGAGCGCATGCCGATCCGCCAATCCATGCCAAGGGAGAGGAGGGGCTTCATTCTGGAGATCCCAGGGAGTCCCAGAGGTTAGATTTTCCGCGATCAGACACTTACTGTAGCCCCTTTTCTGTGGATGTGTTTTAAAGAAGTGGAGTGCCCCTTTAAGATTCAAGTCATCTTCAGTACTACAATATGGGGTGCAGAAGATGCAGTCATTTTACGGTTAGGTACCTTGGGGAAATGAAAGGCCGAATGGGCATGTGAAGATGTAAAGTGTGATAATAATAATAATTTTAAAGAGTACCTGTCATCAAATCATATTTTCTGAACTAACTTAGATTATATTTCCTAACTACTCCTAACATCCCTCCTGACCTTCAAATTTTTTTTTTCATACCTTTCCCCTTGCTCACATTGTGTGAGCTCCCGGCAGGAGGAAGTGGGCGTTCCCCAGCAGGAATTACGTCACTGAAGCCTTTGAGAGCTGTGCCTCACCATGCCCCACACGTGCTTCTTTAGTTTGGTCTCCTGCCAGGCCGGGAGGAGACCAAACTAACTGTCTGACTTGCGCAGGAACAGAACAGAGCCACCTAGTGGCAGTTTATTTTTTTATCACATTAAAAACAAATAAAGTTTGAGAATTTTAACAGCAGGTAAATAGCAAAGTTCCTTATGATTACATAAGGAACAATATATTGAAAGTTTAGATTGGTGACAGGTACTCTTTAATAATTTTTTTTTATATATATATAGCACACACAGATTCTGTAGGGCTGTACAGTCAAATCAGTCCCTGTTCCCATTGGGGCTCACAATCTAAACCTATCAGTATCCAACCAGGGTGCCTTCGGCTGTTGCACAACTACAACTCTCAGCATGCCCGGACAGCCAAAGGCTGTCCGGACATGCTGGGAGTTGCAGTTTTGCAACAGCTGGAGGCACCCTGGTGGGGAAAAACTGCTCTACTCATACACATGGATGAGCTGCAACACCAGACGTGGCCCATGGACAAGTGGAGTGTTGTTTTAGGTAAAAATAAGTAGACCTATTATTTTTACCTAATGTCATAAAACCTCCTTAACATCTTATTTATTTAATTTAGAACAATATGTATATTTATTGATTTAGGAGGTCTTTAGTACAAGCCAAGACTCCATGCAGCCATGCATAACGTGAGGGAATTCTTCGCCATCTGTATTGTAGCAGGGGGGTAATACGTCACTGTTTAATTGAGAAGCAATGGAATGTCAGGTTAATGAGACACTAACCTTAAAGGGGTACTCCGATGGAAAACATTTATTTATTTATTTATTTTTTTATTTAAATCAACTGGCTTCAGAAAGTTAAACAGATTTGTAAATAACTTCTATTAAAAAATCTTAATCCTTCCAGTACTTCTCAGCTGCTGTATAATACAGAGAAAGTTCATTTCTGTTTGAATTTCTTTCCTGTCTGTCCCCAGTGCTCTCTGCTGACACCTCTTTCCATGTCAGAAATTGTCGAGAGCAGGAACAATTCCCCATAGCAAATCTCTCCTGCTCTGGACAGCTCCAGACATGGACAGAGGTGTCAGCAGAGAGCACTGTGGACAGACAGAAAATAAATTAAAAAATTATACAGCAGCTGAGAAGTACTGGAAGGATTAAGATTTTTTAATAGAAGTTATTTACAAATCTGTTTAACTTTCTGGCACCAGTTGATTTAAAAAAAAAAAGAAAAGAAAAATGTTTTCCACCGGAGTACCCCTTTAAAGCATTATTCCTATTTTCCCATATTTCTATATATTTCTACATCACTAGGATATAACATTACTTTATAATACGGTGAGATCTGACTTCTGGGACCCCCATAGGTCCTGAGTCTGGAGAGGTCCCTGCACTGATACGGTGCTGTGTCCCCTTGCAGAGCAGCTATCTCAGCTACCTGGCTCTATTTGCTTAAAGGGGTACTCCGGTGGAAAACTTTTTTTCTTTAAATCAACTGGGGCCAGAAAGTTAAACAGATTTGTAAATTTCTTCTATAAAAAAAAATCTTAATCCTTCCAGTACTTATTAGCTGCTGAATACTACAGAGGAAATTCTTTTCTTTTTGGAACACAGAGCTCTCTGCCGACATCACGAGCACAGTGCTCTCTGCTGACATCTCTGTCCATTTTAGGAACTGTCCAGAACAGCATATGTTTGCTATGGGGATTTTCTTCACTCTGGAAAGTTCTTAAAATGGACAGAGATGTCAGCAGAGAGCACTGTGGTCATGATGTCAGCAGAGAGCTCTGTGTTCCAAAAAGAAAATAATTTCCTCTGTTGTATTCAGGAGCTAATAAGTACTGGAAGGATTGAGATTTTTTTAATAGAAGTAATTTACAAATCTGTTTAACTTTCTGGAACCAGTTGATTTAAAGAAAAAAAGTCACACTTATTTTTATGGTACATGTTATATTTTATAAAGGCATCGTTTATTTTAACCATTTAATATTTTGCAAAACCATTCAAAAATTATTTGTGACGTGAAATTAAAAAAACGTAATTATGATTTTTTGTGTTTGTGTTTTTGTATTCTTCAGATTAGATTGCAATTGCATTTATATAAGGTTAGTTACATTTTACTACTTTGTTAAAAGTAATTAAAAAAAAATAACATAAATATATATACAGTGGTCCCTCAAATTACAAAATTAATTGGTTCCAGGATGACCATTGTGTGTTGAGACCATAATTCTATGGATGTTTGGATTGTTGTACACTGATAGTTATGGTTACTTATTAATTACTATGCCCCTTAAAGGAGTAGTCCAGTGGTGACCCAGTGGTGAACAACTTATCCCCTATCCTAAGGATAGGGGATAAGTTGTAGATCGCGGGGGGACCGACCGCTGGGGCCCCCTGCGATCTCCTGTACGGGGCCCCGACAGCCCGCGGGAAGGGGGCGTGTCGACCTCCGCACGAAGCGGCGACCGACACGCCCCCTCAATACAACTCCATGGCAGAGCCGAAGCGCTGCTTTCAGCAATCTCCGGCTCTGCCATTGAGATGTATTGAGGGGATGTGTCGGCCGCCGCTTCGTGCGGGGGTCGACACCCGCTATCTGGCCGGAGAGCCTGGCCCTCGTATAGAGAGATCGCAGGGGGCCCCAGCGGTCGGACCCCCCGCGATCTCAAACTTATCCCCTATCCTTAGGATAGGGGATACGTTTTTCACCACTGGACTACCCCTTCAATTATGAAACATGATATTGAGCTATTTTTTATGTATATTGATATGATTGTATGTGTATGTTTAGTTATCATCGGATTTATTATATTTCCCCATTATGTTGTAGATAATGAAATAGCTGTATATGTATTGTGATGTGAATATGTGTTATACTGAATTTATAGCCCTATTTGTACTCAGTGGCCATCTGGGGAACAATATATTGATACATCGTAGAATTACCTGGTCCGATCCCAGTGCTCACGTGCCGATGCCCTTGGTGGAAGTCCGAGCCTAACGTGTCTACTAAGGGTGGATGTGTGAAACCCGATGACGCTGCAGGGTCGGAGTTCGGGGACTCGTCCCATGTGCCGATAGGAGGGATAGGTGTATAAATAGCTAGGTAAGTGTGGTGAATGCATCTCCTGACGAAGTGGAGTTGCCCATGAAACGACGTCAGTTGAGGGTACACAAGGTCCCCTTATGGCTACTGGTAATATGCCTGGTTTGAATTGATTGTGGCTGGGGATACTCATGCTTAATTGGGGAATATGTTTTTTATGGTATAGTTTTTTTTTTTCCTGTATTGTCTTTTGGAATTGTGATTTTTGTACTGTGTATATATTTTTGGTATTAATAAAGTTATTTTTTGATAATAATTATTGGATTCTAATATTTTTTTGGTGACAATTGTAGGTTACATAACTCTATGGAAACCTGGTAATTGGATCTGAAGCCACCAAAATGTCATCCAAAAATAGGAAAAATAGGAAATAGTCATCCAAAAAAAATAAAAAATATTTAGATAACTAATATAGATAAAGCAAGTCCTTACATATAAAATTAAGAAAGATCTGCTGGGAGCTGTAATCACTGTCTATGTAGAAGACAGGAGCTTCTTCAGGGTCCTGTACAGTACACAGTGTCCTAAAAACGTAAAAAAGAGCCGCCCTTACTTGATGTCCAAAGGAGCAGCTAACCCTGGCACAGGTAAAGAGTACAGAACATGTAGTACCTCCCTGTACCAGACAGCCAGTCAGTGCATACACTTCAGTAATACAGATGTTTTACCAGTGAATGCCCATTCTGATTGGTCAGATCTCCCAGCCGTTGACATGTTTCGCAGATCTGGACTGTCTGTAGCATTGTATGTTGAGTTGGCTGCAAGTGGGCAGCTGAAACGTCGCTTTTTGATGTCAGGTCAATAAACCTTTTCACATTCATCTTATTGGAGTGCTGCGGTTCCTTTCTTTGATGTCGATATATATATATATTCTATCTTACATTTTACTACTTTCTTTAAAAAATAAATAAATAATATAGATAGATGTCACGATGCCGGCTGGCAGGTAGTGGATCCTCTGTGCCAGAGAGGGATTGGCGTGGACCGTGCTAGAGGATCGGTTCTAAGTCACTACTGGTTTTCACCAGAGCCCGCCGCAAAGCGGGATGGTCTTGCTGCGGCGGTAGTGACCAGGTCGTATCCCCTAGCAACGGCTCAACCTCTCTGGCTGCTGAAGATAGGCGCGGTACAAGGGAGTAGACAGAAGCAAGGTCGGACGTAGCAGAAGGTCGGGGCAGGCAGCAAGGATCGTAGTCAGGGGCAACGGCAGAAGGTCTGGAATCACAGGCAAGGAACACACAAGGAACGCTTTCACTGGCACTAGGGCAACAAGATCCGGCGAGGGAGTGAAGGGGAAGTGAGGTGATATAGGGAAGTGCACAGGTGTAAACACTAATTGGAACCACTGCACCAATCAGCGGTGCAGTGGCCCTTTAAATCGCAAAGACCCGGCGCGCGCGCGCCCTAGGGAGCGGGGCCGCGCGCGCCGGGACAGAACTGACGGGGAGCGAGTAAGGTACGGGAGCCGGGGTGCGCATCGCGAGCGGGCGCTACCCGCATCGCGAATCGCATCCCGGCCGGAGGTGGTAACGCAGCGCCCCGGGTCCGTGGAACCGACCGGGGCGCTGCAGTGAGGGAAGTGTAGCGAGCGCTCCGGGGAGGAGCGGGGACCCGGAGCGCTCGGCGTAACAGTACCCCCCCCCTTGGGTCTCCCCCTCTTCTTGGGGCCTGAGAACCTGAGGATCAGACTTTTGTCCAGGATATTGTCCTCAGGTTCCCAGGACCTCTCTTCTGGACCACAACCCTCCCAATCCACTAAAAAAAAAGTTCTTCCCCTGACCTTTTTAGAGGCCAAAATCTCTTTGACAGAGAAGATGTCCGAGGAGCCGGAAACAGGAGTGGGAGGAACAGATTTAGGAGAAAAACGGTTGAGGATGAGAGGTTTAAGAAGAGAGACGTGAAAGGCATTAGGGATACGAAGAGAAGGAGGAAGAAGAAGTTTGTAAGAGACAGGATTAATTTGACACAAAACTTTAAAAGGACCAAGATAGCGTGGTCCCAACTTATAGCTCGGGACACGGAAACGGACATATTTAGCGGAGAGCCATACCTTGTCTCCAGGGGAAAAAATGGGAGGAGCTCTTCTTTTCTTATCTGCGAATCTCTTCATGCGAGAAGAAGCCTGTAAGAGAGAATTTTGGGTCTCTTTCCATATGGTGGAAAGATCACGAGAAATTTCATCCACAGCGGGCAGACCAGAGGGCAAGGGGGTAGGGAGGGGGGGAAGAGGGTGACGGCCGTACACCACGAAAAACGGAGATTTGGAGGAAGATTCAGAGATTCTGAAATTATACGAGAATTCGGCCCAAGGTAGAAGATCTGCCCAGTCATCCTGGCGGGAGGAAACAAAATGTCGTAAATAGTCACCCAAGATCTGGTTAATTCTCTCTACTTGTCCATTGGATTGAGGATGGTATGCAGAAGAAAAATTTAATTTAATCTTGAGTTGTTTACAGAGAGCCCTCCAGAATTTAGACACAAATTGGACGCCTCTATCCGAGACGATCTGTGTAGGCAACCCGTGAAGACGAAAAATGTGTACAAAAAATTGTTTAGCCAACTGAGGCGCTGAAGGAAGACCAGGAAGAGGGATGAAATGTGCCATTTTGGAGAATCGATCAACGACCACCCAAATAACAGTGTTGCCATGGGATGGGGGTAAGTCAGTAATAAAATCCATACCAATCAGAGACCAAGGTTGTTCGGGGACAGGTAGAGGATGAAGAAAACCAGCGGGCTTCTGGCGAGGAGTCTTATCCCGGGCACAGATAGTGCAGGCTCGCACAAAGTCCACCACATCAGTCTCTAGAGTCGGCCACCAATAGAAGCGAGAGATGAGCTGCACAGATTTCTTGATGCCCGCATGACCTGCGAGATGGGAGGAGTGACCCCATTTGAGGATCCCAAGGCGTTGGCGTGGAGAAACAAAGGTCTTTCCTGGAGGAGTTTGCCTGATGGAGGCTGGAGAAGTGGAAATCAGGCAGTCAGGAGGAATGATGTGTTGAGGAGAGAGTTCAATTTCAGAGGCATCTGAGGAACGAGAGAGAGCATCGGCCCTAATGTTTTTATCAGCAGGCCGAAAGTGAATTTCAAAATTAAATCGGGCAAAGAACAGAGACCACCTGGCCTGACGAGGATTCAGCCGTTGGGCAGACTGGAGGTAGGAGAGGTTCTTGTGATCGGTGTAAATAATAACTGGAAATCTTGATCCCTCCAGCAGATGCCTCCATTCCTCAAGTGCTAATTTAATGGCTAGAAGCTCTCGATCCCCGATGGAGTAGTTCCTCTCCGCCGGAGAGAAGGTCCTGGAAAAAAAACCACAAGTAACAGCATGCCCGGAAGAGTTTTTTTGTAGAAGGACAGCTCCAGCTCCCACTGAGGAGGCATCAACCTCCAATAGGAAGGGTTTAGATGGGTCAGGTCTGGAGAGCACGGGAGCCGAAGAAAAGGCAGACTTGAGTCGTTTAAAGGCGTCTTCCGCTTGAGGAGGCCAAGACTTGGGATCGGCATTTTTTTTTGTTAAAGCCACAATAGGAGCCACAATGGTAGAAAAATGTGGAATAAATTGCCTGTAATAATTGGCGAACCCCAAAAAACGTTGGATGGCACGGAGTCCGGAGGGGCGTGGCCAATCTAAGACGGCAGAGAGTTTATCTGGGTCCATTTGTAGTCCCTGGCCAGAGACCAAGTATCCTAGAAAAGGAAGAGATTGGCATTCAAACAGACATTTCTCTATTTTGGCATAGAGTTGATTATCACGAAGTCTCTGAAGAACCATACGGACATGCTGGCGGTGTTCTTCAAGATTGGCAGAAAAAATCAGGATATCGTCCAGATATACAACAACACAGGAGTATAGTAGATCACGAAAAATTTCATTAACAAAGTCTTGGAAGACGGCAGGGGCGTTGCATAGACCAAAGGGCATGACCAGATACTCAAAGTGTCCATCTCTGGTGTTAAATGCCGTTTTCCATTCATCCCCCTCTCTGATGCGGATGAGATTATAAGCACCTCTTAAGTCCAGTTTGGTAAAAATATGGGCACCTTGGAGACGATCAAAGAGTTCAGAGATGAGGGGTAGGGGGTAGCGGTTCTTAACCGTGATTTTATTAAGACCGCGGTAGTCAATGCAAGGACGTAGAGAGCCATCTTTTTTGGACACAAAGAAAAATCCGGCTCCGGCAGGAGAGGAGGATTTACGGATAAAGCCCTTTTTTAAATTTTCTTGGACGTATTCAGACATGGCAAGAGTCTCTGGGACGGACAGAGGATAGATTCTGCCCCGGGGTGGAGTAGTGCCCGGGAGGAGGTCAATGGGACAATCATAAGGCCTGTGAGGAGGTAGAGTCTCAGCTTGTTTTTTGCAAAAAACGTCCGCAAAGTCCATATAGGCCTTAGGGAGACCGGTTACATGAGGAAGCACAGGGACACGGCAAGGTTTACTGGGAACCGGTTTTAAGCAGTCCTTGGAACAAGAGGGCCCCCAACTCTTGATCTCCCCAGTGGACCAATCCAGGATTGGGGAATGGAGTTGAAGCCAGGGAAGTCCAAGAAGGATTTCAGAAGTGCAATTGGGGAGGACCAACAGTTCAATCCTCTCGTGATGAGATCCGATGCACATTAGAAGGGGCTCCGTGCGGAAACGTATAGTACAGTCCAATCTTTCATTGTTTACACAATTGATGTAGAGGGGTCTGGCGAGACTGGTCACCGGGATGTTGAACCTGTTGACGAGAGAGGCTAAGATGAAATTTCCTGCAGATC
Organism: Hyla sarda; assembly: GCF_029499605.1. Taxonomy (NCBI): domain Eukaryota; kingdom Metazoa; phylum Chordata; class Amphibia; order Anura; family Hylidae; genus Hyla; species Hyla sarda. Next base: position 203,813,471 of record NC_079195.1, read on the forward strand.
CAGAGTCCAAGAAGGCCACAGCAGAGAAGGAGAAGGCAGAGGCAGACATCCGCACAGGCACAGTAAGACGTGGAGAAGCAGAGTAGACATCAAGGACTGTCTCACCTTTGTGCGGAGTCAGCGGACGTCTTTCCAGGCGGGGAGGACGGATAGGACAATCCTTCAGGAAGTGTTCGGTACTAGCACAGTACAGGCAGAGATTCTCCATGCGGCGTCGTGTCCTCTCTTGGGGTGTCAGGCGAGACCGGTCGACCTGCATAGCCTCCACGGCGGGAGGCACAGGAACAGATTGCAGGGGACCAGAGGAGAGAGGAGCCGGGGAGAAGAAACGCCTCGTGCGAACAGAGTCCATATCCTGGCGGAGCTCCTGACGCCGTTCGGAAAAACGCATGTCAATGCGAGTGGCAAGATGGATGAGTTCATGTAGGTTAGCAGGGATTTCTCGTGCGGCCAGAACATCTTTAATGTTGCTGGATAGGCCTTTTTTAAAGGTCGCGCAGAGTGCCTCATTATTCCAGGATAATTCTGAAGCAAGGGTACGGAACTGTACGGCATACTCGCCAACGGAAGAATTACCCTGGACCAGGTTCAACAGGGCAGTCTCAGCAGAAGAGGCTCGGGCAGGTTCCTCAAAGACACTTCGAATTTCCGAGAAGAAGGAGTGTATAGAGGCAGTGACGGGGTCATTGCGGTCCCAGAGCGGTGTGGCCCAAGCCAGGGCTTTTCCAGACAGCAGGCTGACTACGAAAGCCACCTTAGACCTTTCAGTGGGGAACTGGTCCGACATCATCTCCAAGTGTAATGAACATTGGGAAAGAAAGCCACGGCAAAACTTAGAGTCCCCATCAAATTTATCCGGCAAGGATAGTCGTATTCCAGAAGCGGCCACTCGCTGCGGAGGAGGTACAGGAGCTGGCGGAGGAGATGATTGCTGGAGCTGTGGTAGTAACTGTTGTAGCATAACAGTCAGTTGAGACAGCTGTTGGCCTTGTTGCGCAATCTGTTGTGACTGCTGGGCGACCACCGTGGTGAGGTCAGCGACAACTGGCAGAGGAACTTCAGCGGGATCCATGGCCGGATCTACTGTCACGATGCCGGCTGGCAGGTAGTGGATCCTCTGTGCCAGAGAGGGATTGGCGTGGACCGTGCTAGAGGATCGGTTCTAAGTCACTACTGGTTTTCACCAGAGCCCGCCGCAAAGCGGGATGGTCTTGCTGCGGCGGTAGTGACCAGGTCGTATCCCCTAGCAACGGCTCAACCTCTCTGGCTGCTGAAGATAGGCGCGGTACAAGGGAGTAGACAGAAGCAAGGTCGGACGTAGCAGAAGGTCGGGGCAGGCAGCAAGGATCGTAGTCAGGGGCAACGGCAGAAGGTCTGGAATCACAGGCAAGGAACACACAAGGAACGCTTTCACTGGCACTAGGGCAACAAGATCCGGCGAGGGAGTGAAGGGGAAGTGAGGTGATATAGGGAAGTGCACAGGTGTAAACACTAATTGGAACCACTGCACCAATCAGCGGTGCAGTGGCCCTTTAAATCGCAAAGACCCGGCGCGCGCGCGCCCTAGGGAGCGGGGCCGCGCGCGCCGGGACAGAACTGACGGGGAGCGAGTAAGGTACGGGAGCCGGGGTGCGCATCGCGAGCGGGCGCTACCCGCATCGCGAATCGCATCCCGGCCGGAGGTGGTAACGCAGCGCCCCGGGTCCGTGGAACCGACCGGGGCGCTGCAGTGAGGGAAGTGTAGCGAGCGCTCCGGGGAGGAGCGGGGACCCGGAGCGCTCGGCGTAACAATAGATATAGATACACTCCTCAAAAAAATAAAGGGAACAGTTATACAACACAATGTAACTCCAAGTCAATGACACTTCTGTGAAATCACACTGTCCACTCAGTAAGCAACACTGATTGACAATCAATTTCACATGCTGTTGTGCAAATGGAACAGACAACAGGCTGAAATTATAGGCAACTAGCAAGACACCCCCAATGAAGGAGTGGTTCTGCAGGTGGTGACCACAGACCACTTCTCAGTTCCTATGCTTCCTGGCTGATGTTTTGGTCACTTTTGAATTATGGCGGTGCTTTCACTCTAGTGGTAGCATGAGACGGAGTCTGCAACCCACACAAGTGGCTCAGGTAGTACAACTCATCCAGGATGTCACATCAATGCGAGCTGTGGCAAGAAGGTTTGCTGTGTCTGTCAGCGTAGTGTCCAGAGCATGGAGGCGCTACCAGGAGACAGGTCAGTACATCAGGAGACGTAGAGGAGGCCGTAGGAGGGCAACAACCCAGCAGCAGGACCGCTACCTCCGCCTTTGTGCAAGGAGGAGCACTGCCAGAGCCCTGCAAAATGACCTCCAGCAGGCCACAAATGTGCATGTGTCCACTTAAATGGTCAGAAACAGACTTCATGATGGTGGTATGAGGGCCCGACATCCACAGGTGGGGGTTGTGCTTACAGCCCAACACTGTGCAGGACGTTTGGCATTTGCCAGAGAACACAAAGATTGGCAGATTCGCCACTGGCGCCCTGTGCTCTTCATAGATGAAAGCAGGTTAACAGTGAGCACATGTGACAGACGTGACAGAGTCTGGAGACGCCGTGGAGAATGTTCTGCTGCCTGCAACATTCTCCAGCATGACCGGTATGGCAGTGGGTCAGTAATGGTGTGGGGTGGCATTTCTTTGGGGGCCGCACAGCCCTCCATGTGCTTGCCAGAGGTAGCCTGACTGCCATTAGGTACCAAGATGAGACCCTCAGACCCCTTGTGAGGCCATATGCTGGTGCGGTTGGCCCTGGGTTCCTCCTAATGCAAGACAATGCTAGACATCATGTGGCTGGAGTGTTTCAGCAGTTCCTGCAAGAGGAAGGCATTGATGCTATGGACTGGCCCGCCCGTTGCCCAGACCTGAATCCGATTGAGCACGTCTGGGACATCATGTCTCGCTACATCCACCAACAGATATATGCAAAGATAAAAAGAAGCAGACTGTGCCGATACCTGGGGTGAGAGGGTTAAACAGGGTAGCTGATTTCAAACGTACCTGGTGATGTTGGGCTCAGAGCTCAACATCTATAGTAGCATAGAACATACAATGCGGGGCTGCTTTCGGACCCAGGTCCACCTGGGGAGGGTGGTTGTAGAATGCTTGAGGTTCCGCTGGCGGTTGTCGAACAGGGAAGAAAGAAAAAGGCAATTTTCGGGGCGCACAACGCAAATTTCAGAGAACCATGGATGCCTTTAGTTAGATTATAGTTCTTTTACAGTACAGTTCTACAGTCTATGTTAATGAAAGAACTATAATCTAACTAACGGCATCCATGGTTCTCTGAAATTTTTCTCCCCCGTTACGCAACCGCCAGCGGAACCTCAAACATCCATCCACCAACGCGCGGTTGCACCACAGACTGTCCAGGAGTTGGTGGATGCTTTAGTCCAGGTCTGGGGGGACATCCCTTAGGAGACCATCCGCCACCTCATCAGGAGCATGCCCAGGCATTGTAGGGAGGTCATACGGCCACGTGGAGGCCACACACACTACTGAGCCTCATTGTGACTTGTTTTAAGGACATTACATAAATGTGGATCAGCCTGTAGTGCGGTTTTCCACTGTGATTTTGAGTGTGACTCCATATCCAGACCTCCATGGGTTGATAAATTTGATTTCCATTGATAATTTTTGTGTGATTTTGTTGTCCGCACATTCAACTATGTAAAGACGAAAGTATTTCATACAATTAGTTCATTCATTCAGATCTAGGATGTGTTATCTTAGTGTTATTTTTTTGAGCAGTGTAGATAGATATAGATATTTATTTATTTATTTCATTTGTTTTGCTTCAATCTATTCTGACCCTTATAAAAAAATGTTTTTCATTTATGAAGCTCTTTTTTGTGGGCTGAGATTTGTGTTTCCCCCATTTTGAGGCACTTACATGTTTTTGATAACCGAAGAGCACCCTGCAACCATGTCAGAAGCTGGATGGGACTGCTTAGATGCAGCGGTCTCTGTTGACCATGGCATCTAAAGGGTTAAATAAATGCCTGCAATGGATGGTAATGTACAACCCAGTCACTGCCATTTGGTGTTAACTGCATAATACAGCCATCACTCCTCACATAAGGAGTGGGCTCATTATATAGGCCAGCAGGGAAACTAGGCAACTGACTAGAAGGTTATAGGTGGGGGGGGGGAGAGAATTGATTGTAAAAGAAAGGGTAGGATGTGGGGGTCAGTTTTTTACTTGATGGGCAGAGGATGAGGAAGCTGCCTTAACCCACTCTTTAATGGATGTTTTGAATTATTGTTTCTATTTTAAATTGTTTTGTAAGCTCTGCACTCCAGTGGTGACAGCCCTACAAGTATCTCAGAAACTCTTCTGCAGGAAATCCCCATTGTATGTAAGTGGGGGTGAAATATAAGCAGCACTGCAGACTTCTTGGTGCGTTGTTTAACCCATGCAGTCATGAAAGTATGTTGGTATGACCAGGTCTTTTAAGAAAGACAGCCAAGGCAGACAGGGCTTGACTATCCGCATTAAAATTGTGGCTTGGGGTGGGGTAGGCCAGAGCTGAGGCTAAACTTACAAGAAGTTTCATTTCTACACCAATTACCGTGAAGCAACTATATCATGTTCGATTATTTCATTTTTGTAATGTTTATAAATTACTTTAAAAAAATATATACTTAGAACTAAAAAAAATTGCGGTCTTGGGTGGTTTTCATTCTAGTACCAAAAATGAATATAGTGCAAAAATGACCCAACTGAAGTTAGTAGCTGACTTTGTCCAGCTCATTAAAATGAAAGGGTTATGGTAGGGATACAGCAGCAGCTGGTTTTCATATTCTCCCCCGTTGAATCCGGCTGCTGTATGCCCCAAATGTGATGTGAATGCAGCCTAACTTTGTTCACAATAAAGGGGTACTACGTGCTGACAACTTATCCCCTATCTAAAGGATAGAGGATAAGTTGCCTGATCGCGCGGCCCGCCACTGGGGACCCCCGTGATCTCGAACGCAGCACCCCGCTCTCATCAGGCCCTGGAGCGAACATCGCTCTGGGTCTGATGACTGTCGATTACGGGGTGGAGTATCATGACGTCACGCCTCCGCCCCCATGTGACGTCATGCTCCGCCCCCTCAATGTAAGTCTATGGCAGGGGGCGAGACAGCTGTCTCGCCCCTGCCATAGACTTACATTGAGGGGGCGGAGCGTGATGTCACACGGGGGGTAGACCTGTGACGTCACGATCACCGGCCCCGTCATCAGACCAGGAGCGGATGTTCGCTCCGGGGCCTGATGAGAGTGGGGTGCTGTGTGCGAGATCGCGAGGGTTCCCAGCGGCTGGACCATGCGCGATCAGGCAACTTATCCCCTATCCTTTAGATAGGGGATAAGTTGTCAGCAGGGTAGTACCCCTTTAAAGGGGTATTCTGGCTTTAGACATCTTATCCCCTTTCCAAAGGATAGGGGATTAGATGTCTGATCACAGGGGTCCCGCAGCTGGGACCTCCGTGTTCTCCATCGCCGGCACCCCCTCCCATAGGTATGAATGGAGGGGTGTGGCGTAATGTCACAAGGGGGCGTTGCCGTGACGCCACATCTCGGTCTCGGGAGCAGTACCCAGCACAGAATGCCGGGGGCTGCATGGAGATCATGGGGTCCCAGCAGCAGGACCCCTGCGATCATACATCTCATCCCCTTTCCTTTGGAGAGGGGATAAGATGTTTAAAGCCAGAGTACCCCTTTAGACCTATAATATTGAGGTTTCCTCCCCACACACTATTTTGTGGCCTTTATTTTTTGCTTTGTGCATTTCTATATGCATTATTTTGTGGAATCTTTTCAAAATAATTTATTTTAGTGCATGTAATATTTGGTTGTATATTTTTTTATTTCTGGCATATTTTTTTCCCCACATAAAAATCATAGGATTTAATGATCATATGTTTCAAGCATGTGAAAAAGCACCATATAAAATGCACCAATAAAAAACACACCTTTCTTTTTCCACTTTGCGTTTTTCAGTTTGGCATTTTTTTTTTCAATCCTTTTGGCGTTTTTTCACTATTTTTTAGCTCCTTGACGGGTTTGCAAAGTCGCAGCATGTTGAGCCCATGGCGTTTTTTTCCCTGAAATCGTGGAGTTTTTCTCCCATAGAAGTCTATGATAGTAAAAAAAAAAGACAAGAAAAATGACATGTGGGTTTTAACTTTTTGTGGCGTTTTTACAGGCATTTTTTTTATTTTATTTTGGACTTTAGCGATCCAAAAAAGTGATGGAGATAAATTTTGTAATAAAATTTCTAGGGTTCCATAAAAAATTAAAAAAAAGATACAGTAGTGATGGAAAAAAAATTATTTAACAAAATGTATCTTTTTTATAATCAAATGTGTATACATTTTTAAACAGAGATCAATTTATTTGGGCGGGCAGGACACTAAAAATGTAGCCGACAATAATAAAAATGTAGTGTGTGTGTGTTTTTCACTTTTTTTCTTCTTCATTTTTTACATTTTTAGGTAATACTACTACTCCCAGCATGGAACACATTGTTCCATGATGGGAGTAGTAGTTCCTGTACTAATAGACAGATCGCCCCCAATTTCACTTCTGACACCCGTTGCGATCCTTCTGTATAATGTATAGATGCGGCGGCCGCTCTTCTATGGACCCCTGCACTGATGCATATATACACCTATTCATATTTCCCACAGAGTTGTGATTGGCTGGAACCATCTAGTTTTGTAAATTGCAACACCTAGAAAACCAAACATATTGAATTTTTAACCTGATACTGTGGTTGTGTCCATGAGTTTTTCTAAAATACATACAGAATTATTATTGAAACCTAAACAATTTTTTTTATTTTTTGACAAATCTTGAAGTGGTCAGAAAAATCCAATAGAATTGTGTAGATAGGGAAATTTACTCGGGGTTTCTTGTAGTATACTTTTTCTGTTTGTGGTTTGTTTAAACCCAACTGGAGTTAACTGCACCAGTTTTTATCGGTGCACCACATTTTTCCACAGACATTCGCCAAAATTAGAGATGAGCGAACTTTTGAAAAATTTGATTCAGCCAATTCGCAGAATTTTCTGAAAAAATCAGTTTCGGACCGAATTTATTCGCGGTGAATCGCTATAAAAAAATAGCTATTTCTGGCCTACAGAGAGCCTTAATAGGGGTGTAGAGCACTTTTCCTTGTCCTAACATGCATAGGGAGTGTGCTGTGTTAGTGAAATAATACTGTTATTCAGTATGATATGCAGATTACAGGCATTGCTATTAGAATCACTGCTGCAGAGCCTCGATGTGGCAGCAGGGAGACCATATGGTGACAAAATTGAAGAGATTAAAGAGTTTTTTTAATGTAATTTTAATATAATTTAATTTTAATTTATTTACATTCTTGAGTACCCATTCCAGTGGTCCTCCGCCAGGCGAGATAGAATCTGTTCCAGCCCCTGACTCTCAGCGCCACCCTAACTATGAAAGTGTGAATGTTTCATTTAATCAGTTATGGTTCATTGTGATCGCTCCAAGCTGTTCCATTGGATTCTCGTGATAATTCCACAGATAATATGACGTAGAAGATCATAGGACCTTACATCGATTTTTATAAATTTAAATTTAGGATTTATATTAGATTCCCAAGTTTAATGTCCCGGTATTTACTTTGAACTTATACTGTATGACCACCAAACCCAATCTAACAAGGAGTCAAATGGCTGCACAATGACAGAGCCTAGAGGTGGCAGCAGCATGAGGAGACCATAATCTGGCAGAATGACACAGCCTGGAATTGGCGGCAGCATTAGAAGACCATATAGTGGCAGAATGACCCAGTCTGGAGGTGGCAACAGCCTGACAAGATCATAGGGCCTCACATGAGAAGATTAAAGATATTTTTTTAATTTTAGATATATTAAAATTTTAAAAGTTTAATTTAAGTTGCCAACAGCATAAGGAGACCATATGGTGGCACAATGACACAGCCTGAAGCTGGCGGCAGCATGAGTAGACAATAGGGCTTCATAATCTCTAAGATTAAAAGATGAATTTTGAAATTGAAAATGAAGATTTATGGTAGCTAGTGCTACCATAAAATATTTTAGGTAATGTCCCAGGCCCAGCAGCATCAGTAAACCATATAGTGGCTGAATGGCACAGCCTGGAGTTTGTGGCAGCATGAGGAGACCATATAGTGTCTGAATGGCACAGCCTTGAGGGGGTGAAGCATGAGGAGACCATATAGTGGCTGAATGGCACAGCCTGGAGTTTGTGGCAGCATGAGGAGACCATATAGTGGCTGAATGGCACAGCCTGGAGGTGGTGAAGCATGAGGAGACCATATAGTGGCTGAATGGCACACCCTGGAGATGGCTGAAGCATGAGGAGACCATAAAGTGGCTGAATGGCACAGCCTGGAGTTGGCTGAAGCATGAGGAGACCATATAGTGGCTGAATGGCAAAGCCTGGAGGTGGTGAAGCATGAAGAGACCATATAGTGGCTGAATGGCAAAGCCTGGAGGTGGTGAAGCATGAAGAGACCATATAGTGTCTGAATGGCACAGCCTGGAGTTGGAGGCAGCATGAGTAGAACATATAGTTGCTGAATGGCACAGCCTGGAGTTTGTGGCAGCATGAGGAGACCAAATAGTGGCTGAATGGCACAGCCTGGAGGTGGTGAAGCACGAGGAGACCATATAGTGGCTGAATTGCACAGCCTGGAGTTGGCTGAAGCATGAGGAGATCATATAGTGGCTGAATGGCACAACCTGAAGATGGCTGAAGCATGAGGAGACCATAAAGTTGCTGAATGGCACAGCCTGGAGTTGGCTGAAGCATGAGGAGACCATATAGTGGCTGAATGGCAAAGCCTGGAGGTGGTGAAGCATGAGGAGACCATATAGTGGCTGAATGGCACAGCCTGGAGGTGGTGAAGCATGAGGAGACCATATAGTGTCTGAATGGCACAGCCTGGAGGTGCTGAAGCATGAGGAGACCATATAGTGGCAGCATGGCAGAGCCTGGAGGGGGCTGAAGCATGAGGAGACCATATAGTGGCTGAATGGCACAGCCTGGAGGTGGCTGAAGCATGAGGAGACCATATAGTGGCTGAATGGCACAGTCTGGATGTGGCTAAGGCATGTAGACCATATAGTGGCTGAATGAGACAGCCTGGAGGTGACAGCAGCAGCATCAGAAGTCCTGAAAGTGACCCGGTGACAGAGTAGTGCAGTGGGTGGCAATACCAGTACCCGGTGATGAAGGTGGGTGAAAGAAGGAGAACTTAGCATCAGATGTGTGGCATCAGGCAGGTGGAGTTTGTGGAAGCATGAGTTTGTGGAAGCATGAGGATACCATACAGTGGCTGAATGGCACAGCCTGGAGGTGGTGAAGCATGAGGAGACCATATAGTGGCTGAATGGCACAGCCTGGAGTTTGTGGCAGCATGAGGAGACCATATAGTGTCTGAATGGCACAGCCTGGAGGTGCTGAAGCATGAGGAGACCATATAGTGGCAGCATGGCAGAACCTGGAGGGGGCTGAAGCATGAGGAGACCATATAGTGGCTGAATGGCACAGTCTGGAGGTGGCTGAAGCATGAGGAGACCATATAGTGGCTGAATGGCACAGTCTGGATGTGGCTAAGGCATGTAGACCATATAGTGGCTGAATGAGACAGCCTGGAGGTGACAGCAGCAGCATCAGAAGTCCTGAAAGTGACCCGGTGACAGAGTAGTGCAGTGGGTGGCAATACCAGTACCCGGTGATGAAGGTGGGTGAAAGAAGGAGAACTTAGCATCAGATGTGTGGCATCAGGCAGGTGGAATGATCAGAATAGTAGCTGAGGCAGGTAGGCAGAAGAAAATGGTCTTTTTTTGTCAAAGTATTGGTGTGCACAAGTAAGTATTGAGGATATGCATTACGTAAAACTTAACTTTTCTTAGGATAAAATATTTGTACCCAAATATTTTTTTTTAATCTAACAAAAGGAAAGGTGTGCAAAAAAACACCATGTGCCACCAATACCACCAAGCATTGATGTGATGCAAAGACCTCTAAAAGGTGGAAGGGAACAACGTATGGTCCATTGTAACAGGTGTGGGTAATAACTTCCCCTCTAAGGCGCTATTATCGCACTATTAATTCCCTTATTGGCAAGTGTTACTCCTCCTAAAGAGGATCTCTCCCTATTTCCAACTAAAAACACTGCCATTTCCCAAGGTTTTTAGTTGGAAATAGGGAGAGGTTCCTGTGTGGGGCTGCCCTTTACAGGACGAGTAACACTTGCCAAGAAGGGAATTAATAGTGCGAGAGTAGGGCCTTACAGGGGAAGTTTTTACCCCCACCTGTTACAATGGACCATACGTTGTTCCCTTCCACCTTTTAGAGGTCTTTACATAGCATAAATACTTGGTGGTACATGGTGTTTTTTGCACACCTTTCCGTTTGTTAGATTTAAAAGAAATTAGGGTCCATATATTTTATTCTAAGAAAAGTTAAGTTTTACGTAATGCATATCCTCAATACTTACTTGTGATCTAATGCAGAAGATTTTCTGAAACTGGGGACAGGCACCTTTATTATGTTTTGCAGTATCAGTGGCAGCCAAATTAAAGAGAGCCTGGAGGGTGTAGCATCAGCATAAGGAGACCATAGAGCAGCACAATTAAAGAGCCTGGAGGTGGCAGCATTAGCATGAGGAGACCATAGAGCAGCACAATTAGAGAGCCTGAAGGTGGCAGCATCAGCATGAGGAGACCATATGGCGGCATAATGACAGTGCCTGGAGGTGGTAGCATCAGCATGAGGAGACCATATGGTGGCACCATGAAAGAGCATGGAGGCGGTAGCTTCAGCATGAGGAGGCGATAGAGCAGCACAATGAGAGAGCCTGGAGGTGGCAGCATCAGCATGAGGAGTGTCAGGATCCGGATGGGTATGCTGTGAGGATACTGGTGGTGGATCCTCTGTGTCAGTGGGGTGATGACATGGGCCGTACCAGGGAAACGGAGCCTAAGGGGTTTCACCAGAGCCCGCCGCAAAGCGGGATGGACTTGCAGCGGCAGGTAACCCCCAGGTCGTTCCACCCGATAGCGACTCAACCCCAACTGACGGCTGAGACAGGCGCGGTACAAGGGATTAGGCAAGAGCAATGTCGGATGTAGCAGAAGGTCAGGGCAGGCAGCAAGGATCGTAGTCAGGGGCAACGGCAGAGGGTCTGGAACACTGGCTTGGAACATACACAGGAAACGCTTTCACTGGCACTGAGGCAACAAGATCCGGCAATACTAGGAAGGGGAAGTGGGTTTTTATAACGAGGGCACAGGTGTGAGTGCTGATTGGGCCAGGCGCCAATCAGTGGCGCGCTGGCCCTTTAAATCGCAGAGAGCCGGCACGCGCGCCCTAGGGAGCGGGGCCGCGCGCGCCGGGACTGAGTCGATGGAGGTCAGGACAGGTGAGGGGATTGGAATGCGAGCGGCGAGCGGGCGCGTCCCGCTACGCGGGCCACATCCCCGTTGGTAACACTGATGCAGCGCTCCCTGTCAGCGGGTCTGACCAGGGCGCTGCATGAAGGTGAACGCCGCCAGCGCTCCGGGGAGGCGCAGGGACCCGGAGCGCTCGGCGTAACAAAGAGACCATAGAGCAGCACAATTAGAGAGCCTGGAGGTGGCAGCATCAGCATGAGGAGACCATATGGCGGCACAATGACAGAGCCTCTAGGTGGTAGCATCAACATGAGGAGACAATATGGTGGCACAATGACAGAGCGTGGAGGTGGTAGCATTAGCATGAGGAGACCATGGAGCAGAATGAGAGAGCCTGAAGGTGGCAGTAACAGCATGAGGAGACCATATGGTGGCACAATGACAGAGCCTGGAGGTGGTAGCATTAGCATTAGCATTAGGAGACCATAGAGCAGCACAATGACAGAGCCTGGAGATGGCAGCAGCAGCAGCATGAGGGCCATGTTAACTGAGGGTTGAGTCTGAGGAACCCACCAACTGTTGACTGGGGGTGTCGGATGTCACTTGGGATGAAATGGATGACCAAGTGGACTGATTAATTATGGCTGCTGGGTTGCTGGTCGAGACATGCTAGCTGACACTGAGAGCTGCGAATCCGGCTGCCAAACCCCCTACTCTGCTGCGACCTCTGCCTGCGCCTGATGAATTAAGGCCTCTGCCACTCATCTGTGCACATGCTGGCACTACTCTGCCTGACATACTTATTGCATATATGAGGGGAGTATTTGTCTAGAACACCAGCCAGTGAGTACTTTTGGCTGTCCTTTCACAGTATCTAGGCCCTTGACAGATTAACAGCTACAAAATAGTACACTACTTAGATGTACGTATGTGGTATGCACTTATGAGGGCCTATAAATGCGATACAGTACGCTTAAAAAAGTGTATTGGAGTAAAACACCAGCCAGTGATTACTTTTGGTTGTCCTGTCACAGTATCTAGGCCCTTGACAGATTAACAGGTACAAAATAGTACACTACTTAGATGTATGTATGTGGCATGCACTTATGAGGGCAGAAAAATGCACTACAGTATGCTTAAAAATACGTATTTTTTGAAAACACCAGCAGTACACAACAGTGCTGTGTACTAAACCCGAAATTGCACTCTGTCAAAGACTATTAGGAATGGACTGCTGGGTATAATACCGACTACAGGCTAGTATAGCCAGGAGATGATTTGTTGTGGAACAAAGATACAGAATTGCACTGAAAAATTATTCCTGCCTCCTCTGCTAAGGTTTATGAAGTTGACGCAGCTTGTTGAAATGTATGAGGCAACATACAGCTCTCTGCCCCTCTCTATCATACAATGCTGAAGAAAGTGACTGGGAGGTTTATGGCTGCAGTAAAAATCCTTTTCAGTGGAAAAAAGCACTGCTCTCTGTCCACCAGAACGCTGATGTGACTAGGAGGTGAAACGCTGCTGGAAAATGCTTTTCTGTGTAACACACACACAGGCTATCTCCTATCTCCCTGCATTGTAATGAATTAAGTGACTGACTGCAATATGGCTGCCAATTATATAGGGCTGTGACATCACAGGGGTGACTGAATGCTGATAGGCTGCATCATGCATGTGAGTCAGGGTCATCCCGCCTACCTGCCTTCCCACCTTCAGAGAGTTCCTTGCTCCATGTCCTCACATGTGGATCCACCATTTTAGATGCCCTGGAGCCTGGACTGCACTAAATGGAGTTTAATGAAGCGATTCGCGCAAAAGAATCGTGATGATGTTCGCATTTGTTGCGAATCAAATTTTTCATGAAATTCGTAATGAATTTGGATTTGTCAGCTTCGATTCACTCATCTCTAGCCAAAATCTTGTGGAAAAAAAAACAGTCAGATCAAATCCAACAACGTCCAACAATCTTACCATAGTAAATCTGGGCCAGTGTTTTTGAAAAACACAACTGCAGTTTTTGATGCAGCTTTTTGAGCCAAACCTAGAAGTAGATACATTAAGAAGAAGTGTAAAGTCCTTTCTTTACCTTTACAAAACACAAAAGTAGATTCAAAGCAAATGGGAAATATAAAGAAAGAACTTACTCCTCCTTTCTACAGGATCCACTTCTGGCTTTGGCTCAAAAAACTGTGGCTTGTGTTTCCATTAAACAGCTTACATTGACGTGGTCTGAAATGGCAGGAGGTGCTCAACCCCAACTGCAGTTGTGCACCTACGCTGGGGTGGAGGTCCTGCACTTGTGGACCACAATATAGGTTCACTACTGTGGTAGATGTAAACAATGACAATAGCTAACCCTCAAAACTGATGTAAAATTGAGACATTAGCCAGTATATCCTTAGATGAAGGACATACCTGAGAGTGTTACACTGGAGGTAACCGGGGAGCAGTCTACAAGTTGGACCTAATGCTGCTGTAATTTGGTTCCTAGTTTTGCTTATCCGGCACAGGTAGGTTAGTGTTAGGTCCTGTACCACTTGAGAAACCTTGGCGTTAGTGTGCGGGCTCAGGTGGGTGCTACATGCATGAATTTATTTACAGCTAGAATAAAATCAGAACAGGATATAGAACAGGATACTTTATAGAAATAAAATTATCTATGTACCATCTCATGAGCAGGATTGTATTAGTCCCTATTCATTCACAAGATAACTAAATAGGCAAAGAATAATTTTATACCTTCAGTATTTTTCTTTTCTTACTACATAAGAATATGCATTACTGACTATGCACAAAATTGAGTGATATCTGACTTTGGACTGATATTTGACTGACAACATTTTTGACTATACAACCTGTTAACTGATTCTTGACATACAGTAAATATTATACCACATATTATATTTTTTTTTTATTATGTTATACACTGGTTGCAGATTGGGTTGCCAGAGGCTTTCTGCCGAATGCCTTAGCTACTAGGGTCTATTGGTACTACACACTTACCCCTAGAACTCTGAGCTAGATAACAACTTACATACTGTTACCTTTTTGGATACGTGTATTTTTGGTTAGCTACAGAAAAACCTTCTGGCCAGGAAGAGCATCCTGACTGAACACGTAAAAGACAAAAGAACATATTATTGCATGACATTATTGCATAACAGTGGTATGAACTGAGATATAGCATGTTACAGTCCCTAAGACTTAATTTTTGTTTGTTTGTGTGATATATTTTCTGAGTTATGTGTACTGAATTCTGAATGTACACTAATGAAGTTTATGCACTATGTGTACACTGTATTTATGAATGTTGTCAGTCTTGAAACCTAATTGGTATATTTCCTTGGTAGGCGCTAGTGAAGGGTGGCATTATTGTTACTCCCAGAGGAGCTGTTACGCCGAGCGCTCCGGGTCCCCGCTCCTCCCCGGAGCGCTCACGGCGTCTCTCTCCCTGCAGCGCCCCGGTCAGTCCCGCTGACCGGGAGCGCTGCACTGACATGGCCGTCGGGGATGCGATTCGCACAGCGGGACGCGCCCGCTCGCGAATCGCATACCAAGTCACTTACCCGTCCCGGTCCCCTGCTGTCATGTGCTGGCGCGCGCGGCTCCGCTCTCTAGGGCGCGCGCGCGCCAGCTCTCTGAGACTTAAAGGGACAGTGCACCAATGATTGGTGCCTGGCCCAATTAGCTTAATTACTTATACCTCACTTCGCCTGCACTCCCTGGCCGGATCTTGTTGCCCTTGTGCCAGAGAAAGCCTTTCCTTGTGTGTTCCTAGCCTGTGTTCCAGACCTCCTGCCGTTGCCCCTGACTACGATCCTTGCTGCCTGCCCTGACCTTCTGCTACGTCCGACCTTGCTCTTGCCTTATCCCTTGTACCATGCCTATCTCAGCAGTCAGAGAGGTTGAGCCGTTGCCGGTGGATACGACCTGGTTGCTACCGCCGCTGCAAGACCATCCCACTTTGCGGCGGGCTCTGGTGAAAACCAGTAGCTACTTAGAACCGGTCCACCAACACGGTCCACGCCAAACCCTCTCTGACACAGAGGATCCACCTCCAGCCTGCCGATCCGTGACAGTAGATCCGGCCATGGATTCCGCTGAGGTGCCGCTGTCAAGTCTTGCCGACATTTCCACGGTGATCGCCCAGCAATCCCTAATGATCACCCAACGAAATCACCAGCTGTCATACTTGACCACAGTGACACAGCAACTTCAGTCACAGAAACAGCAGCTGCTGCCGCAGATACAGCTACTTCAGTCACAGACACAGCAGCTGCAACAGCAACAACCATCTCCTCCGCCGGCTCCTGCAACTCCTCCGCAGCGACTGGCCGCTCCCAACCCCTGCTTGTCCCTGCCGGACAAATTTGATGGGGACTCTAGACTCTGCCGTGGTCTCCTGCCTGGGAAGGCCCTGCCATGTGCCACACCGCTCGGAGCACCTCTCTCACAATATCCTTTGCAATCCACCCCTGTGCCTCCCGCCGAGGAGGCTATGCAAGTGGATCGGTCTCGCCTGACCCCTGAAGAGAGGACTCGCCGCAGAAAGAAAGAAGATTTACTTCTATACTGCACTGTGCGTTACCGCACAGAACCCCTGCTCTTGAGCATGGAACTTCATCTCGAAAAAATTGAACTTTTTGTTTTGCCCAAATGCTCCTCTGAAGTCCTCCTCGGTCTGCCATGGCTCCAACGCCACTCCTCTACCCTTGTCTGGACCACCGGGGAGATCAAGAGCTGGGGTGCTTCTTGCCACAGAAAATGCCTCACGTCTGCTCCCAGTCCCGTCAGTCAAACCTCTGTGTCTCCTCCTTTACCTGGTCTCCCCAAGGCCTTTCTGGACTATGCTGTGTCTCCTCCTCACAGCCCCCGTCCTGTTAACACTCTGCCCCATGCCAAGCTTTACCCTCTTCCCTCCCTCCCCACTCCCACGCCTTCTTGTGTGCCCGCTGTTGATGAGGTTTCCCGGGGCTTCGCCACCGTCTGGAAAAAGACTCTAAAATTTCTCATACTAGCCTCATCCCGGGTGAAGAAGCTTGCCGGGAAAAAGAGAAGAGCTCCTCCTGTTTTTGTGTGGCTCTCCGCCAAGTATATCCGCTTCCGTGTCCCCAGTTTTTATCTGGGACCCCGTTACCTTGGACCCTTTGAAATGAAATGCCTAGAGGAAGCTACTCCGGTCTCCGGGTCCTCAGACGTCTTCCAGATTAAAGAATTTTCAGGTCCCGAAAAGAGGGGGAGACCCAAGGGGGGGGGGGTACTGTTACGCCGAGCGCTCCGGGTCCCCGCTCCTCCCCGGAGCGCTCACGGCGTCTCTCTCCCTGCAGCGCCCCGGTCAGTCCCGCTGACCGGGAGCGCTGCACTGACATGGCCATCGGGGATGCGATTCGCACAGCGGGACGCGCCCGCTCGCGAATCGCATCCCAAGTCACTTACCCGTCCCGGTCCCCTGCTGTCATGTGCTGGCGCGTGCGGCTCCGCTCTCTAGGGCGCGCGCGCGCCAGCTCTCTGAGACTTAAAGGGCCAGTGCACCAATGATTGGTGCCTGGCCCAATTAGCTTAATTACTTATACCTCACTTCCCCTGCACTCCCTGGCCGGATCTTGTTGCCCTTGTGCCAGAGAAAGCCTTTCCTTGTGTGTTCCTAGCCTGTGTTCCAGACCTCCTGCCGTTGCCCCTGACTACGATCCTTGCTGCCTGCCCTGACCTTCTGCTACGTCCGACCTTGCTCTTGCCTTATCCCTTGTACCATGCCTATCTCAGCAGTCAGAGAGGTTGAGCCGTTGCCGGTGGATACGACCTGGTTGCTACCGCCGCTGCAAGACCATCCCGCTTTGCGGTGGGCTCTGGTGAAAACCAGTAGCTACTTAGAACCGGTCCACCAACACGGTCCACGTCAAACCCTCTCTGACACAGAGGATCCACCTCCAGCCTGCCGATCCGTGACAGGAGCTGAGAGGGCACCTTTAAGTAAACACTATAACACCTGGAAAATATATGTACTTTGTGTACAGGGATTGGATATTTCTGTACAATAACCACTTACATTTGTTTGACATTTTATGTCAACAGACATTTTATTTATTAGAACACAAGGGCTACTTGATAGCAGCAGGACATTTGATGCATTCAAGTAACATTTACCTGCTGTATGTGTACAACATTTTATGCCCAAGAATATATTACTATGGGGATATTTACAATAAACAGACACGTAAGGATCAGTAGTCCACCTACGTTATGAGTCCAAGACAAACCAAAAAAACATCACGGCTGTTGCCAGAGCCGGGTACAGACTTACAAGGATCTCCTCAAGCAAGGAGTCTCTCGGCCTGGGGCCGGACACAAGCTTAAGAAGCGGTTACATTGCTGAACGATGAACTTCTTGGCATAGTCCTGCCAGGCACTTCTTCTTGAACAGGTTACCAAACAAAGAAATCTGCAGAAAATAAAGGTACTGGAGGACCAACAGTTAATGGCAAGCAGAGAAGAAAAAAATAAAATGACTTAAATAGGGAATCTTCTTGATTCAACAAGGAAATTTTCTTGACTCCGAACCTCGCCTATCAGCGTGCTTCCTGCTCTGCGACACGTAGCGAGGAGCACGAGGTTGGGATTCTCTCATGGGGTTAATAGTAGTGTCCCATGAGACATTGGTGAGTCGGGACTGTGATACTGAGGGGTTTAAGCTCACCACAAAACTGATAGCAGTGGCTTAGGCCACTGGCACTACCGTTGGTGCCGGTTGGTTCGGCCTCACCTCCTTAAGTGGAGTAGGCCACCGCACTTCCATCGGTGCTGCTGTTTAGGCCACACCTCCGGGCATGGAGTAGGCCTAGGCACATCTGTTGGTGCCCGTTGCTTATGCCTCACCTCCTCAGAGGGAGTAGGCCTGGGAACATCCTCTGTTAGAGCTGCTGCGGAAGAATAGGACCTCGGCATATATTTAGGATATCTGTACTCCTCCTCTTCATAGGCTGTGTTAGGCAGCCTCATCGCCCTGATTCCATGGGGATCTGCGTCCCAGCCGTCCCATGGGAAGTATGTGAAGGGTATCCGAGTCCCTGGTGATGCCCCTTTCGGGGTAGCGGGCCACTCGTTGTCCTCCGGTAGCGGGGGGGGGGGGGGCCCAAGGGATAAATGCTGCAAGCGATCGGCAAGGTCTTGGAAAAGTTACACTGCGGCCGTGGCAACTTTCCTCTGCTCCGGCACCATCTTGATGCTCTCCTCACGTGTCGCGGTGGGCTCCACCATGTCTGTACACCTCGCTGCCATCTCGAGACTGAAGAGGTCTGGCTGCGTGGCTTCTTTTATGGGAGGCTCCAACAAAATGGCTGCCAGCCGGAAGGACATCATCGGTGCAGCTTTTCTGGTAAGTATTTAACCCTTTTAGGTACTTGTTGCAGTGGAGAGCGCAGCATGGCTTCGCTGCGAATTTTGCACATGGCCACAGAAAGACAATCTTCACCTCCCCCCCCACTTTTTCTTGCGCCCCTGCTAAGCACAATCTCAACAGTAAAGTCCCATACACTTATGGGCGCAATTGTATTCGCTCCATGCGATAATTCCGGACAATTCACACAGCACATCTCTGAATGGGGGAGGACTATGGCTTTTGTCAGGGTAGCAAAGTTCTTTAAGGCACACACTCGTATCCTGTTCGTGAGACGCCAAAAGAGTTGTGGTGAACCAGGAGAGTTGTGGTGTCTGGGGTGTTGCGGTGATGTAAGTGCAGGGTCTGGTGGTATTAACCCTTAGATGTCATGACGCCAGGGTGAGGTTTGCTTAGAGTTAATGGTCCTACAACCGTCCCAGAAACGGCAGGGAAAATAACGGAAATAACGAAAATAACGGAATGTCCACAGCAGACCACAGTAGTCAGACAGGATTTGATAGATTGAGTTTTGTAACTCACGGTTTAGTGGCTGCGTTTTTTTTTGGCTTGGCCTAGATAAATTGGGATTTTCTACTGAGATGTTTGTGCTTGCTTGATAGTCCGGAACTAAGAGCGAGAATTTAGTAGCTACAGCCCTTTATATAATAAGGGGCTGTACTAAGCTCATTGGTCAGCAAACCTGTAAGTCCTGAACCCAGTGAACTCTGGGTACATCACATGACCCAGTAAGGTCCTTAAGCAATTATACATTACAACTGTACATCACGTGACCCGGGTAAGGTCCTATACATTTATATTTCCTATACATTGAATAATATATTAACATAAGTCGTATGAGGCGACCAGGGTTAAGCCCTACAGGAGAGCCCTATGTGTCACGGTGCCGGCTGGCAGGTAGTGGATCCTCTGTGCCAGAGAGGGATAGCGAGGACCGTGCTAGTGGACCGGTTCTAAGACACTACTGGTTTTCACCAGAGCCCGCCGCAAAGCGGGATGGTCTTGCTGCGGCGGTAGTGACCAGGTCGTATCCACTAGCAACGGCTCACCTCTCTGGCTGCTGAAGATACTGAAGATAGGCGAGGTACAAGGGAGTAGGCAGAAGCAAAGTCGGACGTAGCAGAAGGTCGGGGGCAGGCGGCAAGGTTCGTAGTCAGGGGAGATAGCAAAGTTCTGGTACACAGGGTATAAACACACAAAAACGCTTTCACTAGGCTCTAGGGCAACAAGATCCGGCAAGGGAGTGCAAGGGAGGAGACTAGATATAAGGAGGGAACAGGTGGGAACCAATTAAGCTAATTGGGCCAGGCACCAATCATTGGTGCACTGGCCCTTTAAGTCTCAGGGAGCTGGCGCGCGCGCGCCCTAGAGAGCGGAGCCGCGCGCGCCAGCACATGACCGCAGGAGACGGGAACGGGTAAGTGACCTGGGATGCGATTCGCGAGCGGGCGCGTCCCGCTGTGCGAATCGCATCCCCAACGGCCATGAGAGAGCAGCGCTCCCGGTCAGCGGGACTGACCGGGGAGCTGCAGGGAAAGAGACGCCGTGAGCGCTCCGGGGAGGAGCGGGGACCCGGAGCGCTAGGCGTAACAGTACCCCCCCCCTTAGGTCTCCCCTTCTCTTTATCGGGTAACTGCCTCCCCTGGGATGAGGACACCGGGAAAGGATGGAGGGATTCCTCAACGGCAGGCAGAACCGCAGGAGTAGGAATGGGGAGAGAGGGCAGAGGGCGGGACCTGGCACGGGGCAGTGTGACACCAGGAGGAGGGCCGTGAGGGGACACAGAAGCTTGCCTGATGGAACTGGGAGGGGGGGAGGGGCATTTCCTGTGGCAGGCAGAGTCCTTAATGACCTTAGGAGGACCAGATACAGGAGGAACCACAGAGTTACGGCAAGGGTTACTGGGAACCGGTTTTAGACAGTTCTTGGAACAAGAGGACCCCCAACTCTTGATCTCCCCAGTGGACCAATCCAGGGTTGGGGAATGAAGTTGAAGCCAGGGAAGTCCAAGGAGAATTTCCGAGGTGCAATTGGGGAGGACCAAAAGTTCAATCCTCTCGTGGTGAGATCCGATGCTCATAAGAAGGGGCTCCGTGCGGAAACGTATGGTACAGTCCAACCTGGCTCCGTTGACCGCGGAGATGCGGAGTGGCTTGACAAGACGGGTCACCGGAATATGGAATTTATTCACAAAGGACTCCCGAATAAAATTTCCAGAAGCTCCAGAGTCCAGACAGGCCACGGCTGAGAGGGGAGAGCTGGCTGAAGTGGAAATCCGAACAGGTACCGTGAGACGTGGAGAAGCCGACTTGGCATCAAGAGACGCCACACCCACGAGAGCTGAGTGTGAGCGTGCGTTTCCCAGACGTGGAGGACGGATTGGGCAATCCACCAGAAAATGTTCAGTACTGGCACAGTACAAACAAAGATTCTCTTCCTTACGGCGATTCCTCTCTTCCAGGGTCAGGCGAGACCGATCCACTTGCATGGCCTCCTCGGCGGGAGGCCTAGGCGCAGATTGCAGTGGAGACTGTGGGAGAGGTGGCCAGAGATCTAAGTCTTTTTCCTGGCGGAGCTCTTGATGCCTCTCAGAAAAACGCATGTCAATGCGAGTGGCTAGATGAATGAGTTCATGCAGGCTAGCAGGAGTCTCTCGTGCGGCCAGAACATCTTTAATGTTGCTGGATAGGCCTTTTTTAAAGGTCGCGCAGAGAGCCTCATTATTCCAGGAAAGTTCAGAAGCAAGAGTACGGAATTGTATGGCGTACTCGCCAACGGAGGAATTACCCTGGACCAGGTTCAGCAGGGCAGTCTCAGCAGAAGAGGCTCGGGCAGGTTCCTCAAAGACACTTCGAATTTCCGAGAAGAAGGAGTGTACAGAGGCAGTGACGGGGTCATCACGGTCCCAGAGCGGTGTGGCCCATGACAGGGCTTTTCCAGACAGAAGGCTGACTACGAAAGCCACCTTAGACCTTTCAGTAGGAAACTGATCCGACATCATCTCCAGATGCAGGGAACATTGGGAAAGAAAGCCACGGCAAAACTTAGAGTCCCCATTAAATTTGTCCGGCAAAGACAGGCGGAGGCTAGGAGTGGCCACTCGCTGCGGAAGAGGTGCAGGAGCTGGCGGAGGAGATGGTTGCTGCTGCTGTAGCTGAGACTGAATCTGCTGTAGCTGCGACTGGAGTTGCTGAGTCATGGTGGTCAAGTACGACAGCTGGTGATCTTGTTGGGCAATCTGTCGGGCTTGCTGGGCGACCAGTGTGGGGAGGTCGGCGACAACAGGCAGAGGAACTTCAGCGGGATCCATGGCCGGATCTACTGTCACGGTGCCGGCTGGCAGGTAGTGGATCCTCTGTGCCAGAGAGGGATAGCGAGGACCGTGCTAGTGGACCGGTTCTAAGACACTACTGGTTTTCACCAGAGCCCGCCGCAAAGCGGGATGGTCTTGCTGCGGCGGTAGTGACCAGGTCGTATCCACTAGCAACGGCTCACCTCTCTGGCTGCTGAAGATACTGAAGATAGGCGAGGTACAAGGGAGTAGGCAGAAGCAAAGTCGGACGTAGCAGAAGGTCGGGGGCAGGCGGCAAGGTTCGTAGTCAGGGGAGATAGCAAAGTTCTGGTACACAGGGTATAAACACACAAAAACGCTTTCACTAGGCTCTAGGGCAACAAGATCCGGCAAGGGAGTGCAAGGGAGGAGACTAGATATAAGGAGGGAACAGGTGGGAACCAATTAAGCTAATTGGGCCAGGCACCAATCATTGGTGCACTGGCCCTTTAAGTCTCAGGGAGCTGGCGCGCGCGCGCCCTAGAGAGCGGAGCCGCGCGCGCCAGCACATGACCGCAGGAGACGGGAACGGGTAAGTGACCTGGGATGCGATTCGCGAGCGGGCGCGTCCCGCTGTGCGAATCGCATCCCCAACGGCCATGAGAGAGCAGCGCTCCCGGTCAGCGGGACTGACCGGGGAGCTGCAGGGAAAGAGACGCCGTGAGCGCTCCGGGGAGGAGCGGGGACCCGGAGCGCTAGGCGTAACACTATGGAAATGGAGGGACTCTAGCTGAGGGGACTTTAGACAGGGACAGGACCAGGTCCTGTACCGAGACACCACACCTGTCTGTATGCTTTTTATATTGTGATCTATGCTTAGAATCATTTTATATTATGAATAGTTTAACTGGTTAAATACTCAATAGGTTGGCCTCGTGGGTAGAAATTGTTACAGTTGCCATGGTCTCTATGATTCACAGGGAAGCCACCCTTGAAGGACTGCACTACACTCCGATGTTGAAGCGGACCTGTTATCAGGAAAACAGCGATGTAAATATGGTTAGATAGCGCTACTCAAAAGGATTCCAGACACAATTTGTTGTTTCACTATAGTCCTTTCCAGCTTTTTTGTTGTTGTGCAAATGAGTCTCAAAACCCAGGGGCATTCAACAGCATGCGAAGAGCCCAGGTAAATCCAGATCATGTGCTCCTTATGGTCCTCTCATGGCTGTCAGCCATAGGCTAAGTTTTGACTTGTTTTTTTTTGTGGCCCAAAAAAACACCACAGCATTTTCTTGTGTTTGGGGTTTTACTTGGGCTTTTTCTGGCATTTTTTGCCTTTGAGTGGAAATTGCATTTTTGGCCCCTTTGACATTTTTTCTAAATTTGTTGTGTACCAAAAAAAAAAAAAAAAAAGGACGTAGTACTGATGGAAAAAATTTATTTAACTAAATTAATATTTTTTTATAACAACATTTTTATGAATTTTTTAAACAGGGATCAATTTATGTGGGTGGGCAGGGCACTAAAAATGTAGCAGACAATAATAAAAATGTAGTGTGTGTGTGTTTTTCACTTTTTTTTAAATATTTTTTAGGAAGTACTACTACTCCCAGCACACTGTTCCATGATGGGAGTAGTAGTTTCTGTACTAATAAACAAATCGCCCCGGATGTCATTCCTGATGCGATCATCCATAATATAGCAGAGATGTGGAGCAGCTCTATACAGTGCTCGCATCTCTGCACTATACTCCGGGCCGGCCAGTGATGTGAATAGAAATTCACATCACTCATTTATATTTTCTGCCCAGAGTGGGGATTGGCCGGATGGTGGCAGCCAATCACCGCTCTCAGCGGGAAATATGAACGGTGAGTGGCTGGCCGGAGTACAGAGCAGAGATGCAAGCGCAGGAGAAAGCCACTCCGCATCTCAGGGATGAAGGATGATTGCAGTGGGTGTAAGGAGTGACACCCGCTGTGATCTGTCCTTAACAGCAGGTACTACTGCTCCCAACATGGAGCAGATTGTGCTCCATTTTGGGAGCAGTAGTACCTGCAGTTACGGAAAGATCACAGATCCTCCTGTATAATGTATAGATGCGGCCGCTCTTCTATAGTTCCCTGCACTGACGTATATATATACACCTATTCATATTTACCACAGAGTTGTGATTGGCTGGAACCATCTGGCCAATCACAGCTCTCTGTGGGAAATATGAATAGGTGTATATATACGGCAGTGCAGGGGACCATAGAAGAGCGGCTGGCCGCATCTATACATTATACAGAAGGATCACAGCGGGTGTCAGGAGTGACATCCGCTGTGATCTTCCACACAAAAAAACTTAGCCATACTGGGATTACCTTTTTGCATATAATCTCTGATAGAAGAGAAGGATTTACATCAAATTTCTGGGGTGTGCTCTGTGGACCATTAGAGGTCAAGCTGGATTTCTTAGTTTAATGGACAAGTATAATGTGCATTTTGTTACCTATGGGCTTAGTGTTTTTACAATAATCCCACTGGAGAATCCAGTATTGTTTTTCCATTCTTTATCTTGTATAGACAACATTCCCAGCTTCACACTCTGGGATCTCTGGCCATACGATACTCGCCCAGAGATTTCAATTGCGGTCAGCACCGGCCAGCGCCGACTGATTCAGGACCCAGAGACGGCAATGTCTCTGGAACAGAGATCTGCTACAACATTAAACGAGTTTAATGTTCTGGCGGAACTTTTCAAGGGATTTTCAGCACAGTGTGCACTTTGCACCGGAATCCCTTTACAAGAATTGGGACTCTGCTGCACCAGAATTTTGGAGCAGAATATCCAAACGGAATTCCGCTCGGAAATTCCGTAGTTTGAACTCTTCATTTTTTAAAGTTCCTGCTGGCAACTCCAAGGTCTTAGACTTACTTTAAATTTGAAAGAATCAACTCTCACTTTACAAACAATGTAGATAAAAAGTAAAAGCTTCCCCTAAACTTCTGTCTGAAAAGAAGTCCTATCAGCCAGGCTGTGGAACTCCAATCAGACTGTATAATTTTATATGTTGTACATCTTGGCAAAACATTTACATTTCTAATATACTTCATAACAAAATTTTATATCCTTTTTATAGAAATCATGGCTTATAAATTAAAGAGTACCTGTCATCATCTAAACTTTCCCTGATCCCCCTTCCCATCTGTCCCTTTCTCTAACTATGCCTATCCCTGTGTTTATTGATGTTTAAAACGCTGTGGAAATACCTTTTTTCATCCCTCTTCATTAGCTCAGGAGCACTGTCTTTCTGAGGGGTGGAAGGAGGCGGGTCCCAGCAGGCATGATGTCACATGAAGCCTGGCTGGGACTCTGCTTCTGCCAGTCTTCCTGTATGCTGCTCTCCCTCTGCAGCAGTGTTTCCCAACCAGGGCACCTCCAGCTGTTGCAAAACTACAACTCCCAGCATGCCAAGACAGCCAACAGCTGGGGGGGGGGGGGGCACAGAGCAGGGAGTGCAGTGAGATAATACAATGTATAAGATAACGTGTGGTGAGGGGCAGGGGGAGGTGACTGGCATGTGATATGAGAGGCATGTGCAGGCTTGTAGATCACAGGCTGGGAGCGAGTCCTGAGCTGAGAGTACTGAACTTCCGGTGGAAGGACCAGAACCCTTTCAGCATTAGTCCTAAAAGCTGTACACTTACTATGAAAAGCATAGGATGCTGCTTGCAGACCAGGCATAGAAGAGTGACCCCTAGTGGCCAAAAGTATAAAATGAAAAAACTGGTATAAATATTAAGATTTTTTTAATGAAGATATATTACAATATCTCTTCATTAATGATTATGAACAACATATTAAAAGTTTTTGTTGATGACAGGTACTCTTTAATGACTTTGTCCAAGCTGAAGCACAGGCATAGACAAAGTCCAGTAAGTGAGGGTGGGCTAGAACTCTTCTGTGCTCTCTCCTGTCTGATAGTACTCCTCTGTGCTCACTCCTGTCTGATAGGACTCCTCTGTGCTCTCTCCTGTCTGATAGGACTCCTCTGTGCTCTCTCCTGTCTGATAGTACTCCTCTTTGCCCTCTCCTGTCTGATAGTACTCCTCTGTGCTCACTCCTGTCTGATAGGACTCCTCTGTGCTCTCTTCTGTCTAATAGCACTCCTCTGTGCTCTCTCTTGTCTGATAGGACTCCTCTGTGCTCTCTCCTGTCTGATAGGACTCCTCTGTGCTCTCTCCTGTATGATAGTACTCCTCTTTGCCCTCTCCTGTCTGATAGTACTCCTCTGTGCTCTTTCCTGTCTGATAGCACTCCTATGTGCTCTCTCCTGTCTGATAGTACTCCTCTGTGCCCTCTCCTGTCTGATAGGACTCCTTTGTGCTCTCTCCTGTCTGATAGAACTCCTCTGCGCTCTCTCCTGTCTGATAGGACTCCTCTGTACTCTCTGCTGTCTGATAGCACTCCTCTGTGCTCTCTCCTGTCTGATAGTACTCCTCTGTGCTCTCTCCTGTCTGATAGGACTCCTCTGTACTCTCTGCTGTCTGATAGCACTCCTCTATGCTCTCTCCTGTCTGATAGCACTCCTCTGTGCTCTCTACTGTCTGAGAGTGCTCCTCTGTGCTCTCTCCTGTCTGATAGCACTCCTCTGTGTTCTCTCCTGTCTGATAGTACTCCTCTGTGCTCTCTCCTGTCTGATAGGACTCCTCTGTGCTCTCTCCTGTCTGATAGGACTCCTCTGTGCTCTCTCCTGTCTGATAGGACTCCTCTGTGCTCTTTCCTGTCTGATAACACTCTTCTGTGCTCTCTCCTGTCTGATAGGACCCCTCAGTGCTCTTTCCTGTCTGATAGCACTCCTCTGTGCTCTCTCCTGTCTGATAGGACTCCTCTGTGCTCTCTCCTGTCTGATAGAACTCCTCTGTGCTCTCTCCTGTCTGATAGGACTCCTCTGTACTCTCTCCTGTCTGATAGGACTCCTCTGTACTCTCTGCTGTCTGATAGCACTCCTCTGTGCTCTCTCCTGTCTGATAGTACTCCTCTGTGCTCTCTCCTGTCTGATAGCACTCCTCTGTGCTCTCTCCTGTCTGATAGTAGTCCTCTGTGCTCTCTCCTGTTTGATAGGACTCCTCTGTGCTCTCTCCTGTCTGATAGGACTCCTCTGTGCTCTCTCCTGTCTGATAGGACTCCTCTGTGCTCTTTCCTGTCTGATAGAACTCCTCTGTGCTCTCTCCTGTCTGATAGGACTCCTCTGTGCTGTATCCTGTCTGATAACACTCATCTGTGCTCTCTCCTGTCTGATAGGACCCCTCAGTGCTCTCTCCTGTCTGATAGCACTCCTCTGTGCTCTCTCCTGTCTGATAGGACTCCTCTGTGCTCTCTCCTGTCTGATAGGACTCCTCTGTGCTGTCTCCTGTCTGATAGTACTCCTCTGTGCTCTCTTCTGTCTAATAGCACTCCTCTGTGCTCTCTCCTGTCTGATTATACTCCTCTGTGCTCTCTCCTGTCTGATAGGACTCCTCTGTGCTCTTTCCTGTCTGATAGCACTCCTCTGTGCTCTCTCCTGTCTGATAGGACTCCTCTGTGCTCTATCCTGTCTGATAACACTCCTCTGTGCTCTCTCCTGTCTGATAGGACCCCTCAGTGCTCTCTCCTCTCTGATAGTACTCCTCTGTGCTTTCTCTTGTCTGATAGGACTCCTCTGTGCTCTCTCCCGTCTGATAGCACTCCTCTGTGCTCTCTCCTGTCTGATAGGACTCCTCTGTGCTCTCTTAGCTTCAGCTAAAAATAATAATCATATTAGGTGTGGTCAGGGTGTTGGAAAGGGCAGATGTTGTTAACCCTTAGTGTTTGTGACGCCAGGGCGTGGTCATCCTTTACACCAGTGATTCCCAACCGTGATGCCGCAAGATTTTGCTGTCAAATTAATTTTTTTAAATTTCACTCCCCGGCGCTGCAGGGGGGAGGAAAGTTGTGTGCACTGTGCGTCCGTCCGTCCGTGCGTCCCCCAGCATCCCCCTCCCCTGTGGTCCAGTGAGCGCCCTGCCAGAGAGGGGAAGTATGCGGAAGCTGCGCCAGGCCGGTGTAGTGACCCGTGCCTCAGCGTCCCCCTCCCCCCTGAGGTGCAGTGTGAGTGCCTTGCCGGAGCCCTGAGTCGGTGCCTGAGTCATGGGTGAGAGGGGGGGGGGGGGGGGGAACGGGGAAGAAAAATGGCTTGTTTAAGGTACTGTACTATGTACATCCCCCCCTCTCACCCATGTCCATCCCCCCTCTCACCCATGTCCATCCCCCCCTCTCACCCATGTCCATCCCCCCACCCATATCCATCCCCCCCTCTCACCCATGTCCATCCACCTCCTCTCACCCATGTCCATCCCCCTCCTCTCACCCATGTCCATCCCCCTCCTCTCACCCATGTCCATACCCCTTCTCACCCATGTCCATCCCCCCTGCCACCCATGTCCACCCCCCCCCCCTTCCACCCATGTCCATCCCCCCCCCCTTCCACCCATGTCCATCCACCCCCTCTCACCCATGTCCATCCCCCCTCTCACCCATGTCACCCATGTCCTCACCCATGTCCATCGCCCCCCTCTCACCCATGTCCAGGTGGGTGGACATGGGTGATGGGGCAGACTGGGGAGGTAGACATGAGCATGGGTGACAGGGGGTAGACTGGGGGGGAACATGGGTGAAAGGGATGGACAAGGTGGACATGGATGACAGGAGGATGGACATGGGTGAGAGGGGGGATGGACACCCCTTTACACCCCTCTGCCACCCATGTACACCCCTCTGTCACTCATGTACACCCCTCTGCCACCCATGTACACTCCTCTACACCCATGTACACTCCTCTACCACCCATGTACACTCCTCTACACCCCTCTGCCAATCCCCCCCTTCCACCCATGTCCATCCACCCCCTCTCACCCAGGTCCATCCCCCCTCACCCATGTCCATCCCCCCCTCTCACCCATGTCCATCCCCCCCTCTCACCCATGTCCATCCTCCTGTCATCCATGTCCACCCCTCTGTTCATCCCTGTCACCCATGTCCCCCCCCCCAGTCTACCCCCTGTCACCCATGTTCACCCCCCCTGTCCACACCCCAGTCTACCTCCCCAGTCTGCCCCGTCATCCATGTCCACCCACCTATTCACCCCTCTGTCCCTTTGTCACCCCTCTTTTATCCCCCTTGTCATCCTTATCCACCCTCCTGTCATCCCTGTTTACCCATATCTCCCGTGTCCACCCTCCTGTCATCCATGTCCACCCCTCTGTCACCCCTGTCCATCCCCCAGTCACCCATGTTCACCCCTCCTGTCCACCTCTCTGACCACCTCCCCAATCTACCCCTCTGTTCCTTTGTCACCCCAGTGCACCCCTCTCTGTCACTCCTGTCCACCCCTCTTTTAACTGCTTGTCACCCTTGTCCACCCCTCTGACCCCATCTCCCATGTCCACCCTCCTGTCATCCATGTTCACCTTGGCCATCCCCCTATCCACCCCTCTGTCATCCCTGTCCATCCCTGTGTCACCATGTTCACCCTCCATTGTGCACCCCTCTGACCACATCCTTGTCCCCCATGTTCACCCCTCTGTCCCTTTGTCACTCCTGTCCACCCGTCACCCATGTACAGTCTTCTACACCCCTCTGTCACCCATGTACACCCCTTTACATCCCTCTGCCACCCATGTACACCCCTCTTTCACTCATGTACACCCCTCTGCCACCCATGTACACTCCTCTACACCCCTCTGTCACCCATGTACACTCCTCTACACCCCTCTGCCACCCATGTACACTCCTCTACACCCCTCTGCCACCCATGTACACTCCTCTACACCCCTCTGCCACCCATGTACACTCCTCCAAACCCCTCTGTCACCCATGTACACCCCTCTGTTACCCACGTACACTCCCTCTACACCCCTCTGCCACCCATGTACACTCCTCTACACCCCTCTGCCACCCATGTACACTCCTCTACACCCCTCTGTCACCCATGTACACCCCTCTGTTACCCATATACACTCCTCTACACCCCTCTGTCACCCATGTACACTCCTACACCCCTCTGCCACCCATGTACACCCCTCTGCCACCCATGTACACTCCTCTACACCCCTCTGCCACCCATGCACACTCTTCTACACCCATCGGTCACTCCTCTACACCCCTCTGTTACCCATGTACAATCCTCCACCCCTCTGCCACCCATGTACACTCCTCTACAACCCTCTGTCACCCATGTAGACCCTTCTACACCCATCTGTCACCCATATACACTCCTCTATACCCCTCTGCCACCCATGTACACTCTTCTCTACCCCTCTGCCACCCATGTACACTACTCTACACCCTTCTGTCCCCCATGTATACCCCTCTGTTACCCATGTACACTCTTCTACACCCATCTGTCACTCCTCTACACCCCTCTTTCACCCATGTACACCCCTCTGTTACCCATGTACACTTCTCTACACCCCCTCTGCCACCCATGTACACTCCTCTACACCCCTCTGTCACCCATGTACACTCCTCTACACCCCTCTGCCACCCATGTACACTTTTCTACACCATCAAAAAGTCCCATGAAAACAAAAATTGTACCGATAAAAACTACAGATCACAGTGCAAAAAATTAGCCCATCACACAATTCTGTTTATGGAAAAAAATATAAAAGTTATAAGTGTCAGAATTTAATAATTTTAAGCCTGGTGATTTTGTAAAAAAAAAAAAAAAAAAAAAGGATAATTTTTTTAAAAACAATACAGTAGAAAAACTATATAAATTGGGAATCATTTATTCACATTGACCTACAGAATAAAGAGAACTTGGCATTTTTACCATAAAGGGCAGTGTAAAAACAAACCCCTCCAAAAGTAGCAAAATTGCGGTTTTCTTTTCAATCCACCCCACCCCCCCCATGAATAATATTTTTTTGTTTTTGTTTTGCGGTACATTTTATGGTAAAATGAAGGGTGTCATTACAAAGTACAATCAGTCACACAAAAAGCACAAGCCCTCATATGGGTCTATGGATGAAAAAGAAAGATGTATGGCTGTTAGGAGAGGAAACGCAAAAATGAAAATTGGCCGTGTCCTTAAAGCACCGTTTTTACCTTATTTCTGCTGACTTTTATCACCCAAAAAATGCTTTTGATCGCAGCCACACACAGTCGAATAGGCGTGTGTGATTAACACACGGGTCCCAGCGCATGCGCCCCTCAGCTCAGCTACCATGCGAGCCAAAAACAAGTTTTATAATTTATGTACTGTACTCCGTGCCTGTTATCCTCTTGCTTCTTCTTTCTTCTCTCCTGCAAACGCGCGAAGGACAGTCCCCATTACTAGAGGCAGAGAGGACGTGCGCTTTCTACCTCTAACACTGCACAGGCGCACTGAGGAGACAGGCGGCGGGAGCGAGCTCTTCCCTGGATACCATACGCCGCGGCGCTTGTTAGCTGAGCTGAGGGGCGCATGTGTTGGGACCTGTGTGTCAATCACACAGCGGTCCCATTGCTGATGTACAGGGGCAGTCATGGCGGCGGTGGGGTATAGCATTCCTCGCGCCACGCCTATCCGACTGTGTGTGGCTGCGATCAAAAGCATTTTTTGGGGTGATAAAAGCCGGCAAAAATAAGGTAAAAACGGTGCTGTACACACCATCTGCACACAGTACAAAGGCTGTGTGTAGGTTATATAGCCCGGGGTTCATGACAGTTCACACTACGGAATTTCCACCTGCAATTCCGCTTTGAAATTGCAGGCAGAAATTCCGCGTACTAAAATGTATATTGTAGTGAATGGGTTTCCGTTCACAAATTCACACTTCGGAATTTGTGAAGCAGAATTTGTCAATGGAAAACCCGCTTGGAAATTTCCGCCTAAGGGTATGTTCACACGACGGATAATGAACGGAATCTCCGCTCGCAGCGGGCGGAGATTACATTCTGACGCCCGCCACCGCAATACTTCAGCGGCAGGACCGCGCGGCACTGCGCCATCACCATTGACGGCTATGACGGCTATGCAGTGTTCCGCGCAAAGAGTGAACATGTTCTTTCTTTGCGCGGAACAATTTCAGCAGCGGAATTGTCCGCCGCTGAAATTCCGCAGTGTGAACGGGTCTCGCGGAAGACCCATTCACACTGATGTTTATGTTCACAGCACGTAATTCCGTTTGCGGCATTGCACTCACGGAATTCCGTGGGAATTACGTAGTGTGAACATACCGTAAAGAATGGCGTTGCTCACTCTTCAGGTGGAAATACTCGCGGAACGCATTGCTGTCTATTGGAGACTGCAGTATCCGCATGGGCCGGGCGGAAAGTTACTGCCCGGGGATTCCGCAGTGTGAACCTAGCCTAAGGGGTTAAACGGGCCATATAGGTGCACTGACACACACAAAAAAAAAACCTGTATATATTCTGCAACAAATATGAGATGGAAAACGTCATAGTGTGAATCATGGTGTAAATCCCCATTGAAAACTGCAAAAATAATGCAAATGCGACACTGTCCCAAATAGTTTACAGTCTAGCAAGACTTTATGACAGTGTTTCCCAACCAGCGTGCCTCCAGCTGTTGCATAACTACAACTCCCAGCATGCCCGGACAGCCGAAGGCTGTCCGGGCATGCTGGGAGTTGTAGTTATGCAACAGCTGGAGGCACTCTGGTTGGGAAACACATCTACAGTATATGGTGTGACGCAGATAAGCTCGGGCTGGTCATAGCTCAGCCGTAGGAGAGTGTTACCATGGCGACAGAAGCAGCCAGGCCGGGAGCGGATCACGTGACCCCACGCAGCGGCCGCAAAGCGCTCTCCTGTCAGCGCGACCGTAGTGACGAGCAAAATGTGCGACAGCGCCGTGTGGCGGCGGAGAGAGAGAAGACGGCGGTTGGTAGCGGAGACACAGAGCAGCTGCAGGCCTCGGATCTAGCGATAGGGACGAGTCAGCAAAACCCGGAGGAGACCCCGTCACTGAAGCCTCGTACAGGCCCCCGGGGGCCCCAGCTGGAGTTCATGATCTGCTAGCCGGGCTCCCTTCACTGACACCCACTAAGAGGCTATCCCCGGGGTGACATGGCTTCCAACACGGACAGAGAGATGATCCTGGCGGACTTCCAGGTAAAGCAGACAGGGGGCGGTAGAGATGGTCATTGCCTGATATGGGGGGGTGTTTATATGGTGGTGGGGTCACCTGGAAGTCACCCCTAGTAGTGTCTAATGGGTGTTGTTATGAAGGGGGCACATCTCACTTGTGTCAGTTCAGGGGTCAAACAGGGTCACGTGAGGGGGGGGTTCACACGCAGGACAATGATATAGCCGTATAGTCCTTTTATGTCCGCACCTTAAAGGGGTACTCCGGTGGAAAAAACATTTTTTTTTTTTTTAAATCAACTAGTGCCAGAAAGTTAAACAGATTTGAAAATTACTTCTATTTAATAAATATTTGCCCTTCCAATACTTTTTAGCAGCTGTATGCTACAGAGGAAATTCTTTTCCTTTTGAATTTCTTTTTTTGTCTTGTCCACAGTGCTCTCTGCTGACACCTCTGTCAGTGTCAGGAACTGTCCAGAGCAGGAGAAAATCCTGTCCACAGTGCTCTCTGCTGACACCTCTGTCCGTGTCAGGAACTGTCCAGAGCAGGAGAAAATCCCCATTGCAAACCTATGCTGCTCTGGACAGTTCCTGACATGGACAGAGGTGTCAGCAGAGAGGACTGTGGGCAACACAAAAAAGACATTCAAAAGGAAAAGAATTTCCTCTGTAGCATACAGCTGCTAAAAAGTACTGGAAGGGTAAAGATTTTTTAATAGAATTCATTTACAAATCTGTTTAACTCTCTGGCACCAGTTGATAAAAAAAAATGTTTTCCACTGGAGTACCCCTTTAATTAAGTAATTTTGGGGGTCACTGAGCACCCACTATATAGCCCCTGAACTAAAGTGTGGGGATGCTGGAGAAACATTCCCCTCAGTCCTAAGGAAAGGGTATGGGGGCTCTTTGAAGGAGAGTTCTGCCGGTTGATGGGCATCCCCCTAAAAGTAACACCCACACTTTAGAACGGCACCCTAAAACAGTGCCTGTTATTCTTTTTGGATCAGGGGTGAGGAACCGGTTTAGGGTGTTTATGTGATCAGTCGCCAGCCAAACGAAATGACCAACTTTGCAGCTATATGTGGTGAAACATTTTAAGATGCTCTACGGGAATTTTTTTTTTATAGTGCAGCATTGGCTATTATTAGAGAATAATGTAGAGGTTCTTGTGCATGCCTTTTGCCTACCTGATTTTGCTGATGTGGCAGGCGTAGGATTATTAGGCTCGATTTTGGTTTACAAATGCACAATGATGTGGGTTTTGTACTGCAGCCTACATTTCCTATAAATCCTTTGGCTGAGGATCAGGTGTTTGATCACTCCAGTTGGTCATCAAATCAGGATGCTGGTCCTGGAGGTCACCCAGTTAAACACATTAGACTCATAAGTGGGTTGAGGTCAGTTCACACTGCAGTTTTCTTTTCCTTCTTCAAAGTGTGTTTATTAGAGAAATATTACCATGAGGTGATTTAACCCACAATCACAATTGAGGTGTTTTATGAAGATTTGACGTCTTTAGGCTTTGTTCACTCGTTACATTTTTACTGCTTTTTTTCCACACTTTTTTAATAGCATTTTTAGCAGTGTTGCAGTGATTTTCATGGTAAAAATATGGTAAAAATTACATGTTTACCATATTTTGCACAGCAAAAACTGTAAAAAAGCAGCAAGAAACGCAATGTGTGAACACAGCCTCTGGGGAGGTGGATAACTACTATATATTTTGATTCCATAGAAATAACAGCAGCAGTATACAGATGGAGGGGAGGTGTAGAACTACTATATATCCTAATATCGTAGAGATAGCAGCAGTATACAGATGGAGGGGAGGTGTAGAACTGCTATATATCCTAATATCGTAGAGATAGCAGCAGTATACAGATGGAGGGGAGGTGTATAACTACTATATATCCTAATCTCGTGGAGATAGCAGCAGTATACAGATGGAGGGGAGGGGAGGTGTATAACTACTATATATTTGGATTCCATAGAAATAACAGCAGCAGTATACAGATAGAGCGGAGGGGAGGTGTATAACTACTATATATCCTAATCTCATAGAGATAGCAGCAGTATACAGATAGAGGGGAGGTGTATAGCTACTATATATCCTAATCTCATAGAGATCGTAGATGGAGCTGGGAGGGGTGAGGAATGATCTAGGACAGTGGTCTTCAACCTGCAGACCTCCAGATGTTGCAAAACTACAACTCCCAGCATGCTGGAGGTTGGCAGGTTGGAGACCACTGATCTAGGAGCTAGGTGGAAGGGATCTGGTAGGGGATGATGTCATCTTGTAGCCTATAATAGTCTGACATCCTGTTGTTACCATTAGGAACTGGAAAATGTAGAGAGTCAGACTGGTGATCACATGACAATCACACCACTATCTCCCTGTCATCCAACTCTCCCTTTCTTTACTGTTCACTTCTTCTTGTGATGTCGCTCCCCACAGTTGAGCAAATCATCTGCCCAGATACCTCAACCATGTCTCCTGCTCGGCTGCTGGAAGCGACATCACCAGCAAAACTCATTGTGCCCTGAGAAAGAGAGGCTCATGGCCTCTAGGGTCATAGGTTGTGTCACTAGAGACTTAATTTCCTAGAACACCTGGGACGGTGCTATGCCACACGTGTCCTAGTGCGTCCTGTAGCCATCTTTACTACTGGAATGCTACGGTGAACCACATCTTCGGCGCTCACATAGAAATGAAAGGAGCGTGTGACGTAACGATACTCCGGCCCCGTGGTCGCCACCCGGCTGTTTGTGAGCTGGCACCGCGGCATGCAGCTCAAACAGGTGGTGGCGAATACAAGTTTGCCGGGATCCTTGGGATAGGGGATAAGATGTCTCAGGGCCGGAGTACCCCTTTAAGACTATAAGCAAAGATGTATAGGAGGGACAGATAGACAATTTGTGTAGGCTAGAGAAGATCCATGCAGTCAGACAATAATTGGATTGAATAGGGTCACATTTCAAAGTTCTGGCGACCAAAAACAAAGTAAAGTGCCGCTCAGTGAGAGGTCCAGTTGCAAAAAGTCGGGATGTCCCTATACCGGACATTTGTACGAGTACTTGTTCTCGTGTAAATATTCCAATACCTAATCCGATATCTGCCGGCAGGTATCACAGAGGTGTCCTGTGTGATGCAGCGCGCATCCTAGCTGGGACCTGTGGCCAAACATGATCGCGGCGTCTAAAAATCCTTAAATAATCTACCGGTAGCTCAGGGATGCTGATCGGGATCACCACGGCGAAATCTCTGAGAGGACGGCCACGGTCCCTTCCGTGCCATCCGATCGTCACTGCTATACTGCAGGCAGTAGTAAAGGAGCGCCGATAACACTGATCAATGCTATATCATTTCCTCTTGCATCTATGTCTTTTGGTCTGGAGGCTGCTATTTCATCTTATATATCTTTTTATGATTCCGAATAAACCGGTTACTATATTCCTTTTGTGTTCTGACGTGTATAATAGGAACTAGGGGTGTGAATCGCCAAGAATTTGGCGATTCGATTCGAATCGCGATACCAGTGTGGCGATTCGATATATCGCGATATATCGCGATACCGTCTAGGTGACGATACATCGCGATATATCGCCCACCTGGGAGCATTCATAGATCCCAATAGACGCCGCTGTCAGCTTTGACAGCGGCGATCTAGTACTCCGGTGCTCACTTTTCTCATGTTATCCCGTCCGGGCTGCAAAATAAAATAAAACGCACTTTATCTTACCTGCCAACGAGCCCGCGGAGCTCCGGTACAGTCCGGTACAGGTGTTCGGTCCCCGGGCTGTATTCTTCTTACTTCCTGTTAGTCCGGCACGTCACATGGAGCTTCAGCCTATCACCAGCCGCAGCGATGTCCCGCCTCCGCTGGTGATAGGCTGAAGCTCCATGTGACGTGCCGGACTAACAGGAAGTAAGAAGAATACAGCCCGGGGACCGAACACCTGTACCGGAGCTCCGCGGGCTCGTTGGCAGGTAAGAAAAGTGCGTTTTATTAAAAATTCCACATCCCTAAAAGAATCGATTCAAAAATATTTTGAATCGATTCTGTATCGGCAAATGAAAAATCGCGATTATCGCGAGAATCGATTTTTTCTTACATCCCTAATAGGAACAGTATCTTCAATTCTGATGCACTGTATCAAGCCACGAACTGTTAACCATAAGGCTGGGGCTATATGGAGACTTTGATCGTAGGGGTGACGGCAAATGACATCAAAGAAACTTTTGGGACTTGGTGTTGCACAACTTTTATTGCTGTAAGATGTGGCTGTAAGTAAAAAAAATAACATAGCCAAGTTGCACAGAAGACACAAGTAGGTCACGGAAGCATGCAACTTACATTAAAGAGTACCTGTCATCAGACCATATTTTCTAAACTCAGATTATGTTCCCTAACTCCTCCTAACACCCTTCCTGCCCTTAAAATTATTTTTACAAGCTTTAAAAAGCTGTTTATCATACCTTTTCCCCTTGCTCACATTGTGTCATCTCCCGGCAGGAGGAGACCAAACTAACTGTTTGCCTTGTGGCAGGGAACAGAACAGAGCCACCTAGTGGCTGTTTTTTCATTCACATTAAAAACATATAAAGATTGAGAATTTTTACAGCAAGTAAATAGCAAAGTGTCTAATAATTACATAAGGAACAATATATTAAACGTTCAGTTTGGTGACAGGTACTCTTTAACCCCTTAACGCCCACAGACTTAAATGTATGTCCTGGTGCGGCGTACATTTACGTCCTGTACATGACAGCGAGCATCGGAGCTATAATCGGGTTGTGCGGCAGGTCCTGGCTGCCAGGGACTCACCGGTAATGGCCGATATCTGTGATCGGGCGGATATCTGCCATTAACCCCCTCAGATGCCGTGATCAATACAGATCACGGCATATGTGGCAGCTCGGCTACATTTTATGCTGATCTATGCATAGCACTGAACAGTATTAGTAATCAACTGATTGCCATAGATAGTCCCCTATGGGGACTATTAAAATGGGGAAAATCCCCTCCCCCAATAAAAGTGTAAAATGTCCCTTTTTCGCATTTTACCTCCAAAAAGTGTAAATAAATAAAAAAATAAACATATTTGGTATTGCCACGTGCGTAAATGTCTGAACTATTAAAATAAGTTAATGATCCCGTACGGTGGACGGCGTGAACGTTAAAAAAATAAAAAATAAAAAAAGACCAAAATTGCTGCTTTTGTCACATTTTAATTTTTAAAAAAAATATAAAAATAATGGCCCAGATTTATCAAACTGTGTGAGAGAAAAAGTGGAGAGATTTTCCCACAGCGACCAATCACAGCTCAGCTAAGGAGCTCTGGTAAAGTGAAAGCTGGGCTGTGAGCCTGTGGGCCAATAAGTTTGATATACAAAAATGTGGTATCACTAAAAAGTACAGATCACAGCACAAAAAATGAGCCCTCATACCGCCAAATTTTTTAACGTACTAATTTTGGTTTAAAAAGTTTGCAATTATTTATTTATTTTTTTAAGTCCAACAATAGAAAAGTATGTAATCATTAGGGATCGACCGATATCGTTTTTTTTTTTTTTTTAGGGCCGATACCGATAATCTGTGACCTTTCAGGCCGATAGCCGATAACTTATACCGATATTCCGGTATAAGTTATCGGCTATTTCCCCCCACCCGGCCCCACAGAAGCAGCTGCAGATCAATGATTTAAAGCGGGCGCTTTAAATCAATGAACTGCAGCGGCTTTTGCGGGGCCAGAGACCGCCGCCGCCACCCGCTCCTCTTCCCCTGCCTGTCCTGGGGTCCCCTCCCTAGTCGCACCACCGCCACTGCCCCATTGCCTCCTCCATCCCCGGTTTTATAATTACCTGTTCCCGGGGTCCGCGCTACTTCTGGCTCCGGCGGCGTCCTGAGCTGTCACTGTGCGCACTGATTTAAAAACGTCACTCGTCATTGCGCTGTGCAGCGCCCAGGACGTCGCAGGAGCCAGAAGTAGTGCGGACCCTGGGCCCCGGGAACAGGTAATTATAAAACCGGGGATGGGGGAGGCAATCGGGCGGCGGTGGTGGTCTCTGGTGGAGGTGGGCATTATCGGCAAGGTAATTGCCGAAACCGATAATGTCCAAAATCGTGAATATCGGCCAAACCGATAATTGGTC
Source organism: Hyla sarda (assembly GCF_029499605.1). Taxonomy (NCBI): domain Eukaryota; kingdom Metazoa; phylum Chordata; class Amphibia; order Anura; family Hylidae; genus Hyla; species Hyla sarda. Next base: position 203,852,832 of record NC_079195.1, read on the forward strand.
GATCCCTAGTAATCATGGGTATCATTTTAATCGTACTGACCCACAGAATAAAGAAAACATGTCATGTTTAGCGTAAATTGTGCAGCGTAAAAACGCAACCTTCCAAAATTTGCCAAATTTATGGTTTTCTTTTTAATTTCCCCACACAAATAGTATTTATTTTGGGTTGCACCATACATTTTATAGTTAAATGAGTGATGTCATTACAAAGGACTACTGGTCGTGTAAAAAAAACAAGCCCTCATACTAGTCTGTGGATGAAAATACAAAAGAGTTATGATTTTTAGAAGGCGAGGAGGAAAAAACGAAAATGGAAAAATTAATTTGGCCTGGTCCTTAACGTCAAAATGGGCTTGGTCCTCAAGGGGTTAAGGTCCGTGATGGAAAAGACACATGCCACTTGCAAGCTCCAACCTAAAATCCATGAAGGATGGATTTTTATTTTTTTTTTGCAACTGTGTCATCGCGGTTGTGCTGTGTCACACGCAACATCATTGGTTAAAGGGGTATTCCAGTGAAAAAAATTTTTTTTTTTCATATTAAAGGAGTTCTCCAACTGAAATCTTTTATCCCCCGCTGTGCCCGGGCTGTAAAACTATATATAATAACCTTTCACTTACCTGCCTACGATCCCCCGTTGTTCCAATATCGCCGTCCCGTTCTCTTCCACTTCCTGCGGGTCGATGACTTCACTCAGCCTATCAGCGGCCGTGACGGGGCACTGCTGCGGCCGCTGATAGGCTGAGCGCAGAGTGAAGTCACCGACCCGCAGGAAGTGGAAGAGACCGGGACCGGAGAACGGGACGGCGATATTGGAACAACGGGGGATCGTAGGCAGGTAAGTGAAAGGTTATTATGTATAGTTTTACAGCCCGGGCACAGCGGGGGTTAAAAGTCTTAGCTTAGAGAACTCCTTTAACGTGCTCCAGAAAGTTAAACAGATTTGTAATTTTACTTCTATTAAAAAATATGAATCCTTCCAGCTGCTGAAGTTGAGTTGTTCTTTTCTGTCTGACCACAGTGCTCTCTGCTGACACCTCTGTCTGTCTCAGGAACTGTCCAGAGTAGAAGCAAATCCCCATAGAAAACCTCTCCTGCTCTGGACAGTTCCTGCGACAGAGGTGTCAGCAGAGAGCACTGTGGTTGGACAGAAAAGAACAACTCAACTTCAGCAGCTGTTAAGCACTGGGAGAATTAAGATTTTTTTTTAAATAGAAGTAATTTACAAATCTGTTTAACTTTCTGGATCCAGTTGATATGAAATTATTTTCTTTTTTGACTAGAATACCCCTTTAACATTATGAGAGACCAAAGTCCCCCCAGCCTGAATGCTCAACAATCACTTCTATGCATTTGAGAGGAGATTTATAATCGCACCCCCTTCATCCATTATCTCAATGTGACCTATTAGGATACTTTACCATAGATTTTGTTTTTTTTTTTTTCTCTTCAAAAAATGTGTCTCCAGCTGTTGCAAAACTACAACTCCCAGCATGCCCGGACAGCCTTTGGCTGTCCGGGCATGCTGGGAGTTGTAGTTTTGCAACAGCAGGAGACACACTGTGTGTGTGTGTGTGGAAAACACTGCACTAGACCAAACAAACCCCACTAAGGGTCTATTCACACGTGATGGTTATTTCACAGTTTTTACAGCAAATTCTGCAAGGGCGATGTCGTTTTTCTGCAACTTTGCAAAACGCAGTGAAGCAGTGTGCCTACAGCATGTGAATAAAGCGAAAATGCTGCATTAGTTTGCACGGTGTGTGTGACTCCTTGTCCCTGTCATCGCAAAGTCAATGAATTAACAGAAATAGTTGTATTCTACATCTGTCACATAGGTGCTCCGGTGGGCTGGAAAAGGTGGATACAGTCCTAGGAGAATCTTTCCTAGGACTGTATCCACCTTTTCCAGCCCACCGGAGCACCTGATAGCTGAACTAATTTATGCAGGATAAGTCATCAACTGCCGAGCCGAGAAGTTCGTGACGAATCGAATTTACTGTAAGTTCGCTCATCTCTAATCAAGACCCGTGCGGAGGAAAAGCTGACCGTAGCCCATAGCAACCAATCAGATCGCTTCTTTTATTTTTGAAAAGGTCTCTGAAAATAAAAGAAGCGATCTGATTGGTTGCTATGGGCAACTGGTCAACATTACCTCTGCACAGGTTTTGAAACATATAGCAACTAGAGATGAGCGAACTTACAGTAAATTCGATTCGTCACGAACTTCTCTGCTCGGCAGTTGATGACTTAGGCTGGGTTCACACCAAGTTTTTCAAATACGGTTACCGTATACGGTTTTCCGCTAAAAAAACGTATGGCAAAAACCGTATACAACCGTATGACTCCAAATGAAAACGTATACGGTTTTTCCCCGTACGGTTCTATCCGTTTGCATCAGTTTTTGCCAACGGTTTTGCTATTTTGTTGGAATTAGTTTTCCAGCAATTTAATAAAGTTATTATTGTTCTATTGAAATTCCAATCTGCGCATGTGTCGACTCCAAAAAACGGATTAGAAAAACCGCGTGCAACCGTATTCTGAAATTCTGTGTACGGTTCTCATAGACAACAATGTTGAAAGAACCGCATACGGTTCGCATACGGTTTTCCAACCGGAGGCAAAAACGTGGTCGACAGCGTTTTTGCCTATGGTTGAAAAATCGGCAAAACGGATGCAACCGTACACATTTGGAATACGGTTTACAATGCATTCTCTATGCATACTGTTTCGCATACGGTCATATACGTTTTTTTGCGGAAAACCGTATACGGTTACCGTATTTGAAAAACGTGGTGTGAACCCAGGCTAATCCTGCATAAATTAGTTCAGCTTTCAGGTGCTCCGGTGGGCTGGAAAAGGTGGATACAGTCCTAGGAAAGAGTCTCCTAGGACTGTATCCACCTTTTCCAGCCCACCGGAGCACCTGAAGGCTGAACTAATTTATGCAGGAAAAGACATCAACTGCCGAGCCGAGAAGTTCGTGACGAATCGAATTTACTGTAAGTTCGCTCATCTCTAATAGCAACATATAGGAACATTTTTTTTTTTTTCAAATTCAAAAGGGTTTTATTAACTTAAGAATAACAGATAAACATGAAAACACATCAACTGCATTCGAGCCCATCGGCTTTGAGAGGCCAAAAGTACAAGGGGCTGGGAATCAAATCAATGTATAAATGCAATGGATAAGTAAGTGCATCAAAACAACAAGCAGAACATAATAATCGAATACTAAACATAGAGCAATGAGATCCAGCGCGGAGCACCACTAGGTAACGAGAGCGTATGTATAAGAAAGATTCGCTAGATGCAGAAGTCTAAGTAGCAAAAATGCAGCGAAAGAAGAAAACTATATAAAGGAAAAGAATAAACATCAAACTCACATACCCACGAATACACAAGGGGAGAAGGAGTAAGGAAGAGAGACAGGGATAGTGTGGAAAAACAGAACAGGTAAGAGAAAAGAGCAAGAAAGCCCACAGACAGAGACCGCAAACCTGAGTACCAATCGGGATCGGGGACACATGGGCTACTGAGCAAGAGCCTCTGCGTGGCCCAGAGCCTGCGTGCAATGATGTGTAAAAGAGCAAGGTAATGGATCAGGCCTATCCTACCACATTGAACTATATCGTCCGGAGGAACAAAATTCACCCCAAGGAAGCCATGTGGCACCTATTCTCATAACGTCGTCTGGGAGGATTTCTAGTAGTTCCTCCATACGACGCGTTTGCGCCACTTCAGCCAACCATTCTTCAATAGTAGGAGGGTCGGGGGACTTCCATTTCCTAGGGATAACTGATTTAGCAGCCTGTAAGAGGTGTCTCACTAAAGATCGTTTATACTTCGCTTGCGCCATGGGGAACATGCCGAGCAGCGTAGCTTCCGGGGTGTGTGGTACCCGTACACCCGTCACCTCCTCAACCACCTGGAGAACTGTTTCCCAGAATCTTTACAGCAGCGGACACGCCCACCAAATATGAGTCATCGTACATAGGAAAAAAATTGTATTCAAATCTCAGGAAAGCAACATAAACATTAGGAAATACAGAAGCCCCCCGGAAGGTTTATTCTTGAGTTTTAGTGGTCATACACCTGCATACGCAACTAGTGGGCATGCTCAGTGAAATGGCTATTTCCTGTTAAAGTTTCCTCCCTCCAACTATAAGTCCCAGGATTCCTTGTTTGTAAGTGTGAGGTCTCTTTTCTTCCTCCCGCACATTAGCCATCCCACGCATTGCAGCACACCTGAGCTGCCTTGCATGCTGTGCCGTGTTTACAAACTACAATTCTCTGCAGCCCTGTTGAGAATGATCTCGCTTACCCATCGGTCACTCTTCTCCCTCTCACACATCAGCCACCCCACCCTTTGCAGGACACCTGAGACAATTCCCTGCAGAGCTGTCGGGAATGATCTCCCTCACATCTAGCGGTCGCTCCACCCATTGAAACAGACAGGCTCCCTTCCAACACCTACTAGTGATGTAATGTCTTGGGCCGCACTGCAGCCTGGGAAAACCTTAGACCACACTCATTTTAACTCCTTCAGGACGAAGGATGTACCTGTACGCCCCTTGCCCGGTCCCGGTGTTTAAAACGGGGTCACACCGTGACCCCGCATCACACTGGGTCGGTCCCGGCTGCTAACAATAGCCGGGACCCTGGGCTAATGGCGTGTGGCACCGATCGTTGTGCCGCGCGCTATTAACCCTTTAGACGCAGCGATCAAAGTTGATCGGCGCGTCTAAAAATGAAAGTAAATGCTTCTCGGCAGCTCAGTCAGGCTGATCGGGAAATCGCGATAAAATTGCGATGTCCCCGTTAGCTAGGACGCGAGAGGAGACCCCCTTACCTTGCGTCCGATCGGCATTTGATTGCTCCAAGCCTGAGCTGCAGGCTTGAGCAATCGAGCCCCTATCTCACTGATCCATGCAAAGCTATGGCTTTGCAGGGATCAGGGTAAAAGATCAGTGTGTGCAGTGTTAGGCTAGGATTCCACTTGGTTTTTTTTCTGGCAGTTTTTGGATTTCTGCCACTGCAGTTTTTGAGCCAAAGCCTGAAGTGTATTCAAAAGGAATAGGAAATATATAGGAAGGACTTACACTTCTCCTCCCTTATGGATCCACTTCTGACTTTGGCTCAAAAACTGCAGTGGCAGATATCCAAAAACTTCCAGAAAAAAAACCCAAGTGGAAACCTAGCCTTATAGTCCCCTATGGGAGCAATAACACTACAAAAAAAATTTTGAATCACCCCCTTTTCCCATAAAAAAAAAAAACCTGTGTAAATTCAAATAAAAATAAACATGCGGTATCGCCGCGTGCGGAAATGTCCGAACTATAAAAATATATCATTAATTAAACCGCACGGTCAATGGCGTACGCGCAAAAAAATTCCAAAGTCCAAAATAGCATATTTTTGGTCACTTTTTATATCATGAAAAAAATGAATAAAAAGCGATCAAAAAGTCCGATCAAAACAATAATGGTACCGATAAAAACTTGAACACGGAAACAAATGGTACCGATAAAAATAGAACACGGTGCAAAAAAAGTGCCCTCATGCCGGCCCGTACGCGGAAAAATAAAAAGTTATAGGGGTTAGATGAGAATTTTTAACGTATAAATTTTCCTGCATGTAGTTATGAAGCCCCCAAAAGTTACAAAATGACATTTTTTCTTCAATTTTGTTGCACAATTTTTTTTTTTTTTCGTTTCGCCGTGGATTTTTTGGGTAAAATGACTGATGTCACTGCAAAGTAGAATGGGTGGCACAAAATATAAGCCATAATATGGAATTTTATGTGCAAAATTGAAAGCGTTATGATTTTTCGAAGGTGATGAGGGAAAAAATGAAAATGCAAAAACGGAAAAACCCTGCGTCCTTAAGGGGTTAAAGGCAGATGAAAATAAACATCAGGGCAAAGATCAGATAAGAATTGTAAGACCACATCTAACACAGGTACAGACACTATATTATAAACTACACAAATGTTACTGCCTCTGTAGCAAAGTCAAATACAAAATAAATCCTGGAATACCCCTTCAATTTCCAGTAGAACCCATCCGGTTGTTGCTCCACCTAATGATAATTTGATTATTTAGGTCCAGGGGGCTGGGGACGGTTATTTGTTGTCTGTTGCTGGTCCTGAGTTCTTGAGTTATGGGGAATTCTGAATTCATAGAAGGGAATTTCTGGTTCGTAATCTTCGTCTCTCTGTGACAGAATGTCTTTTGTTCTGGAGGACCTACAGTGCGTTAGGAAGGTTTTCATACCTTTTTTTTTTATTTTTATTTTTTTTCACGGTTTGTGTTGCGGCCTTGTGTGAAAATAAGAAAACACAATTCTAATGACCACCAAAATGAGAATTTTTTTTTTTGCTAATTTATTAAGGAAAATAAAATTTAGCATGGATAGAATTATTCAGACCCTTTGCTATGTCACTTGATAATTAGCTCTGCCTCCTCACATTTTTCTTGATAATCTCTGAGATGTTTCTCCTCCTTATTTGGAGTCACTTGTGGTAAATTCAGGGGATTGGGAAAGATTTGGAAAGACGCAGCCCTGTCTATATAAAGTCTCATGGCTGACATTGCATAACAGAGCAAAAAACAAAACAAGGCATCAGGTGGAAAGAACTGCCTGTAGAGCTCATAGACAGAATTGTGTGGAGGCTCAGATCTGGAGAATGGGATGCAAAAATGTCTGCACTAATAGTTCCCAAGAGCACAGTTGCCTCTATAATTCTTAATAGAGTGATGGTTAAATTGACCTGGTCTCTTCCTACAGCTTCTACTTCACCAAAAGTAATCAGGAGTGAAGGGCCTTGGTTAGAGAGGTGACCCAATGGTTACCTTGGGTGGGTTCCAAAGATCCTGTATCCAGATGGGAGAATCTTCAAGAAGATCAATGATCACTGCAGCCTCCATCAATGTGGGTTTTATGGAAGAGTGGCCAGAAAGAAGTTTCACCTCCTCCTCTTAAAGGGGTACTCCTGCCCTAAGACATCCAAAGGATAGGGAATAAGATATCTGATCACGGGGGTCCCGCAATCTCTCATGCAGCACCCACCTGTGTGAGCTGCACCCCAGCGCTGGAGGATCGGAGTCTGAAGCCTCATGACTGTGATGTCATGCCCCCTACCATAGACTTGCATTAAGGGGGCATAACATCACACAGGGGCGGAGTTGTGAAGTCACGATACTCCGGTCCCGTAGCCACGAGGGTTCAGACTCGGAGCCTCCAGCGCTGGCGTGCAGCTCACACAGGTGGATGCTGCGTGAGAGATTGCGGGACCCCCGTGATCAGACATCTTATCCCTATCCTTTGGCTAGGGGGATAAGATGTCTTAGGGCCAGAGTACCTCTTTAAGACACATGAAGGCTACCTGCAGTTTGCAAAAAACAATAAAAAGTACCTAAAGGACTCTCAGACTGAGACGCATAAGATTCTCTGGTCTGATCAAACCAAGATTGACCTTCCTGGCCTCAATTCTAAGTTGTGTCTGATGGAGACCAGACGCTGCTCATCACTGCCCAAAACCATCCCTACAGCGAAGCATGGTGGGGGGCAGCGTCATGCTGTCCCAACAGGGAGACTGGTCAGAGTTGGTGGAAAGCTGAATGGAACAAATTACAGAGATATTTTCAGTAAAAACCTGATCCAGAGCGCTCTGGTCCTCTGACTGGATAGAAGGTTCACCTTCCAACAAGACATAGGGGGAGATTTATCAAAACCTGTCAAGAGGAAAAGCTGCCCATAGCAACCAATCAGATCGCTTCTTTCATTTTTAACTAGGCCTGTGAAAAGTGAAAGAAGCGATCTGATTGGTTGCTATGGGCAACTGGGCATCGTTTCCTCTGGGTTTTGATAAATCTCCCTCCATAGACCCTAAGCACACAGCCGAAACAACACAGGAGCGGCTTAGAGACAACTGTGTATGTCTTTGTGGCCCAGCCAGAGCCTAAACCCAATGATACCTCTCTGGAGAGACCTGAAAATTGCTTCCACCAACGTTCCCCATCCAACGTTCCCCATCCAACCTTATGCAGAATTATAAAATTACATCCCTTTCCCTTATCCCCTTACACCCTTCACTTCAATTCCCTGGTTGGACTTGATGGACGTATGTCTTTTTTCAACCATACTAACTATATAACTATGTAACCTGACAGAGCTTGATTGGATCTGCAGAGAAAAATGGCAGAAAATCCCCAAATCCAGGTGTGTAAACCTTGTGGCCTCATCCTCAAGAAGACTTAAAGGGGTACTCCGCTGCCCTGTTTCCGGAGCTCCGCTCCCCAGCATCCGGAAGTTTATTGTTCCGAACACTGTGTGCGGGCTACCGTGTTCAGGGCCTCCCCTCGTGATGTCACGCCCGCCCCCTCAACGAAAGTCTATGGGAAGGGGGCGCGACGGCCGTCACAGCGATCGGAACAATAAACTTTCGGACGCTGGGGAGCGGAGCTCCGGAAGCAGGGCAGCGGAGTACCCCTTTAAGGCTGGAATTGCTGCCAGAACGGCAGACGGAGGTCCCCTCACCTGCCTCCGCTGCCTTTCACTAGTCTTATGCTCTGGTCTGCAATCGGGCAGACCAGAGCAGAAGATGACCGATAACACTGATCAGTGCTATGCCCTATGCATAGCACTGAACAGTATTAGCAATCGAATGATTGCTATAAATAGTCCCCTATGGGGACTATTTAAAGTACAAAAGTAAAACGAAAAAAAAAAAGTTACAAAAATTTGAAGAACCCCCTCTCCAATAAAAACGTAAATTGTCCCATTTTCCCTATTTCACCCCCAAAAAGTGGGAAAAAAATACATTTAATATACATATTTGTTATCGCCGCGTGCGTAAATATCCGAACTATTAAAATATATTGTTAATGATGCCATACGGTGAACGGTGAAAGTGTAAAAAAAAAAAAAAAAAGTCCAAAATTGCTGCTTTTTTATAACAACATTTTATTCCCCAAAAAATTGATAAAAAATGTATTAAGTCTTATATAAGCAAATTTGGTATCAATAAAAAGTACAGATCACAGCGCAAAAAATTAGCCCTCATACTGCGGCTTATACGGAAAAATGAAAAAGTTATAGGCCTTCAAAATAGGGGGACTTTAAACGTACTAATTTGGTTAAAAAGTTTGCGATTTTTTTTCTTCAGTGCAACAGTAATAGAAAAGTATGTAATAATGGGTATCATTTTAATCGTATTGACCCAAAGAATAAAGAACACGTCATTTTTACCGTAAATTATACAGCGTGAAAACAAAACCTTCCAAAATTGGCAAAATTGCGGTTTTCTTTTTAATTTCCCAACACAAATAGTATTTATTTTGGTTGCACCATACATTTTATGGTAAAGTGAGTGATGGCATTACAACGGACAACTGGTCGCGCAAAAAACAAGCCCTCATACTAGTCTGTGGATGAAAATATAAGAGTTATGATTTTTTGAAGGCGAGGAGGAAAAAGCGAAATGCCCAAATGTCCTTTTAAAGGGGTACTCCGGTGAAAACCTTTTTTCTTTTAAATCAACTGGTGGCAGAAAGTTAAACATATTTGTAAATTACTTCTATTAAAAAATCTTAATCCTTCCTGTACTTATTAGCTGCTGAATACTACAGAGGAAATTATTTTCTTTTTGGAATGCTCTCTGATGACATCACGACCACGGTTCTCTCTGCTGACGTTATTATAATAACGCTTTATTTATTGTTGTCCTTAGTGGGATTTGAACCCAAGTCCCCAGCAAAGTTAAATGGTAGCTCCCACCATCCTATTTTTTTTTTGCTTGCCCGTCCCCCCCCCCCCCCCCGCCGCTACGGCACTAGCCTGTTCCCTCCTTCCCCCCCCTGCCCCGCATACCCCGCTCCCTCATTACACTTGCAGTTACTGCAGAGTCCTGCAGCGGGCGTGCAGGGACAGCGGCGGCAACGCGGCGGTGATGTGCGGGAGGAGTGGCCTCCCAGCCAGTGGCTGGGGAGCCAATGTGCTCGCTCCCGCCTGCCTGATTGACAGGCAGGGAGCGAGTGCAGCCTAACTGAAAAAGGACTGATTGCCACTCCAAAATCAGTCCTTTTTCAGTGACCGGTTTTTAAATGTAAATTAAACCTTTTTAATGAAAATAAAAAAATAATAAAAGTATTAGAGAGATGTTGTAGTACATACCGTATTTATCGGCGTATAACACGCACTTTAAAGGCTAAAATTTTTTGCCTAAAGTCTATGTGTGTGTTATGCGCCGTTACACCCCCAGGAAAGGCAGGGGGAGAGAGGCCGTCGCTGCCCGCTTCTCTCCCCCTGCCTTTCCTGGGTTCTAGAGCGCTGCTGCCGGCCCTTCTCTCCCCCCTGGCTGTCGGCGCCGCTTCTCTCCCCCTGGCTATCGGCGCCGGCACCGATAGTCAGGGGGACAGAACGGGCAGCGGCGCAGATAGCCAGGGGGGAGAGAAGGGCCGGCAGCAGCGCTCTAGACCCCAGGAAAGGCAGGAGGAGAGAAGCGGGCAGCGTCGGCCTCTCTCCCCCTGCCTTTCCTGGGGGTATATCGGGGTATACACACGCACCCTCATTTTACCATTGATAATTGGGTAAAAAACTTTTTTTACCCAAATATCCTTGGTAAAATGAGGGTGCGTGTTATAGGCCGGTGCGTGGTATACCCCGATAAATACGATAAGTACTACAACATATCAAAAAATAAAGTTGGTGACAGTGCCCATTTAAACATATTTGTAAATTACTTCTATTAAAAAAATCTTAATCCTTCCTGTACTTATTAGCTGCTGAATACTACAGAGGAAATTCTTTTCTTTTTGGAATGCTCTCTGATGACATCACGAGCACAGTTCTCTCTGCTGACGTTGTTATAATAATAACGCTTTATTTATTGTTGTCCTTAGTGGGATTTGAACCCAAGTCCCCAGCACTGCAAGTCAGCAGCGCTAACCACTGAGCCGCCATTCTGCCCTTAGCATACATCTGCTATGCACGGTTGCTAAAACGGACATAGATGTCAGCAGAGAGCACTGTGCTCGTGATGTCATCAGTGTTCCAAAAAGAAAGGAATTTCCTCTGTAGCATTCAGCAGCTAATAAGTACTGGAAGGATTAAGATTTTTTAATAGAAGTCATTTGCAAATATGTTTCACTTTCTGCCACCAGTTGATTTTAAAAGAGAAAAGGTTTTCATCGGAGTACCCCTTTAAGGGGGTTAATGTAACTGCACGATTTTAGTTTTTCCTTTTCAGTAAATAAGCAAAGATTTGAAGCTTTGTTTTAAAATGTATGTGGTAATAACTGCAGGATAAGAAAAACTTTAATTTTTTTTTTTTTTCTATTTTTACCAAAAGCATTTGTAGTTTGTGTGTATACATGAATAGATAAAATGTAATAGAAATAGATTTCTATGTAAAACAAGTATCTAAATCCATGAAGAGCGAGCATTGTCTGCTGGTTGTATAGTGCAGGGAGATGCGTGATGTGACGGGTTGCGCTGACTCTGGCGATTGCTGTGAATCATGCGCGCTGTTCCCATGAGTAAGCAGAAAACAGCATCGTTTTCTGGCTCTTTCATGAAACCAGCTGCCGCTCCCCTTTCTTTTGTTCAATCTTGGTTCCCAGTGACGCGATTCAGCTGCTTCACTTACTAGTGAGGACTGTTCTCTGCTCGTAAACCTTTATTCTAGAGCAGTGGTCTCCAACCTGCGGACCTCCCAGATGTTGCAAAACTACAACTCCCAGCATGCCCGGACAGCCAACGGCTGTCCGGGCATGTTGGGAGTTGTAGTTTTGCAACATCTGGAGGTCCGCAGGGTTGGAGACCACTGTTCTAGAGTATAAAGAGAAAGCACCGCTCCAAGTGCAGAATTGCCGTGTTCACTACCGCGCCGAACACCTTGATAACAGCGGGTGCAATTTATCATTTGTGTGCAAATTTGCGCAGTCTCTTCAGCAAGATTTTGTGTGTCTGATTTTAAGAAACTGTAAATACAACGTAATAAATTACATGAATTTTTAAAAGGATGTGCAATGGGGAAAATCCACAACAATGAACTTTGCGCAAAAATTACTTTTATGCAGATGATAAGTACGATGAATCTATCAGCGTACACTGAGCCACGACCATCTCAAAGTCCAAAAATACCAAAATGACTGACTGCAAACTGCAGAAAAAACTGTTTTTCAAGCCAGGAAAACACTCAAAACATATAAAAAAAATAAATAAATTGTGCAGAAACAATGATAAAAGCTCCCCAATATATTGACTTTGTCTGGTTGTGCAAAGCCAAGAAAGTGCTCACTTGTTGGATATATAATCCTTAAAGGGGTACTCCGCTGCTCAGTGTTTGGAACAAGCTGTTCCGACCGCTGGAGCCGGTGCTGGGAGCTCGTGACTTCATAGCCTCACCCCCTCATGGCGTCACACCTGCTCCCTCAATGCAAGTATATGGGAGGGGGCGTGACTGCTGTCCCGCCCCCTCCCATAGACTTGTATTGAGGGGGCGGGGCGTAACGAGCTCCCGGCTCCAGCGTTCGGAACAGTTTTGTTCCAAACGCTGAGCAGCAGAGTACCCCTTTAATCTTGACTTCAATTTGAAACTCATTTCCTGTTCTCTCTCTTAAAGTAAAACTGTCAGCCAGTTCACCCACACTAAACCCCAATATACTGGGTGATAGTGTGGGTGAACTGGAGTCCATCGAGGGGGTCACTTACTTTAGTGTGTGCCCTGGCCGCTGAGTTCTCCCCCGCTAAAGTTGTTTGTCCTCTCTTTAGTAGCGCTTTGGAGGCTGTCCTACCGGCGTCCATATTTCTTTGGGTCCCGGAGGAAGGGGCCTAAGCCTGCCCCTGTGGTTTGCATATTCATTTTTTTTCACATGCCCCAGGCCCTCCAGAAGTCAGGAGTAGCAAGGGCCCGTCGCATGCCCAATTACACTGCGTAGAGCGCTCTCTGGTGGTGCACAGCTCTCATGTCATCAGGATGTGAGAGCTGTGTAAAATCTTCAAGCGAACAGAGTGCTGCGCTTCGGGAGCATGTAAAATGAATATGCAAACCACGGGGGCGGGCCTAGGCCCCTTCCTCCGGGACCCAAAGAAATATGGACACCGTGGTACCGCCTCCAAAGCGCTACTACAGAGAGAACAGACAGAACTTTACCGGGGGGTGGGGGGGGAGGGAGGAGAGACCTTAGCGGCCAGGGCACACACTAAAGTAAGTGACCCCTCGTTGGACCCCAGTTCACCCACACTATCACCCAGTATATTGTGGGTGAACTGGCTGCCAGTTTTCAATTTAAAGGCTTTAGCCGGTGGAAGGTGTGGCTCTCCCTTTAGTTACCTCTCATGCGCCCCCGGTTCCTCCGGTATCACTGCTGCGTTCCCCTATGCGATCCTACTCCTGGTGATTGATTCGTCACAGTGCAGCTTAGTGAATCTCTGACTGCAGAAGTGTCCCCACCTCAACCAGTGATTGGCTGAGCAGAAATGGGACATATTGATCCCAAGCACCAGGAAGAAGACCAGGACTCTGAACCCAATACTTCACACGGCTGTTCAATAAATCAATGGACAAGGTGGGACACTTCTGTGGCCAGCAATTCGCTGAGCTGCACTGTGACGTATCAACCACTGGCACCAGAAAGAGGATCGCACCGGAGGCCGGGAGGAGGATAACGGAGGCACCAATGGAGTGCAGGAGGTAAGTAAAGGTTTTTTTAATTTTTTTTTTTTTAATAAGGGACAGAATGGACATGAACACAAAAAAAACGGATAACCTTTTAAACCGTGGATGCAGGGTTTATAGTAATAGATATATATCTCTATTTTTTTTTCTCTTTATTACCTGTGCGTGACTGTTTTTTTTATTTATTTTTATTTTTTTTGTGGTGTGCCCCTCTTCCTTGTAAACATTGGATTAAGCAAGATAAAATCTGATCTATCCCACCATTGTGTCCCTCAATTTGTTGGATTGTGATGGGTATCTAATATGTGTAACAGGCTTTAGTGTTACAAAGCAGTGGTACTGTGGATTCTAAGGCCTAATTCTCACTATACTCACTTTGTTTTATGCTTAAATGGGCACTGTCATATTCCAAAACTTTTTATATGTTGTAGATCTTGGCAAAACATTAACCTTTGTGATGTACTTTATTAAATGTTCTCTCCTATTTTTATAGAAATAATGGCTTGTTTAAAAAAAAATAAAAAAATAAAATAAAGCCCACTTGGGGTCACCATTCGGAACATAATCTTTCCTGGCTGCGCCATCATCTTTGTCCCATCTAGAGTACAGGCTGGGACAGAGTCCTGGAAGTCATGGCGGGGCTTGCACTCATCTGTGCTCACTCCTGTCCTGTCTATCAGACTGCAGCATGAAAACAGAGAGGAGGGGGTTACAGAGCAGCCTGCAGTGATTGGATGAAGAGACCCAGCACAGCAAACTCTAATAGGAAGAGAATTCATGGTGAGTGAGGGTGGGCTTAGTGCTTGCCTTGGACACGCCCCTTCCTGTGCAGTGGATGACAATGAGAATGCAGCAGAACATAGGGATTTGTGAGCCAAATACAAAGCTAGACACATAAAGACATGTGACACATCTGCTTGACCCCCATTGCGTAACTCATAGAAGCATTATTTTTTTCTGTAATATGACAGGTATGCTTTAAAGGGGTACTCCAGTGGTAAACAGAAAGTTAAACAGATTTGTAAATTACTTCTATTTAACCTGTTGGGGACTGAGGGCGTACCTGTACGCCCTTCACCCACTCCCTTTCTATAACGCGGGGCCACGCCTGGCCTCTAACAACGGCCGGGACCTGTGGCTAATAGCGCTCGGCACTGATCGCGATGCCGTGCGCTATTAACCCTTTAGACGCGGTGTTCAAAGTTGAACGCCGCGTCTAAAGTGAAAGTAAACGAATGCCAGTTAGCTCAGGGGGCGGTTCGGGATCACCGCGGCGAAATTGTGGCATCCCGAACAGCTGTAGGACAGCAGGAGGGTCCTCTTACCTGCCTCCTGTTGTCCAATCGCTGAATGACTGCTCAGTGCCTGAGATCCAGGCATGAGCAGTCAAGCGGCAGAATCATTGATCAATGGTTTCCTATGAGACACCATTGATCAATGTAAAAGATCAGTGTGTGCAGTGTTATAGCCTCCTATAGGAGCTATAACATTGCCAAAAAAAAAGTCGAAAAAAAAAAGTAAATAAAGATCATTTAACCCCTTCCCTAATAAAAGTTTGAATCACCCCCTTTTCCCATAAAAAAAAAAAAAAAAAAAAAAAGAAAACAGTGTAAATAAAAATAAACATGTGATATTGCCGCGTGTGTAAATGTCCGAATTATAAAAATGTATGATCTCCTATTAACGCTGCGCCGGTTGTTCTGCTTGGCAATAAAGGATATTATTAGGAGCAGCCGGATTAATGACCCAAGAAAAGTTTATTCTACAACATCCCACTGGAAATTCCATTGTCTGCCCTATACGTCGCGGGCGTGCAGAAAGAGAAAGTTGTCAGCCCGCGCTTCCGGCAGCTCTTCCGCCGGTTATATTTATAGACGTCACAGTACGTAACACATGTGTTTTAGGTTTTGCAGTGAGTAAATATTTCATAAGGAGCTGTACACAGAAGAGACCAAAAATATCCTCCGCACCTGCAACTCCTATTCTGATTCACCTCCATCATTGCCAGCTCCCCAGTAAACTCCTTCCAGATGTTGTGTACAATCTGCTTATAACGGCAAAAAAGTCTCCAAATACACAGTAGATCACAGCGTCCGCCCTGTTACATTGGGTTGTTAAAGGGGTACTCCGGTGGAAAAAAGTTATTTTTATTTTTTTTCAAATCAACTTATTCCAGGAAGTAAAAAATATTTGTAAATTACTTCTATTAAAAAAATCTTAATCCTTCCAGAACTTATCAGCTCCTGTATACTACAGAGGAAGTAAATTTTGCTCTTTTCTGTCTGACCACAGTGCTCTCTGCGGACAGCTCTGTCCATGTCAGGAACTGTCCATAGCAGGAGCAAATCCCCATAGAAAACCTATCCTGCTCTGGACAGTTCCTGACACGGACAGAGGTGTCAGCAGAGAGCGGTGTGGTCAGACTGGAAAGAATTATACTATCCTCTGTAGTATACAGCAGTTAAGTACTGGAAGGATTAAGATTTAATAGTAGTAATTTACAAATCTGTTTAACATTGTGGCACCAGTTGATTAGAAAAAGATTGTTTTCCAACGGAGTAGCCCTTTAATTGAAGGACCAAGGGAGTACCTGTACGCCCATGGGAATTCCAGTCCCCTCCAGCGGCTGTCCGTATACGCCACCAATAAAGCCCCCTACACCAGTATGGGCTAAGAACAGCTCATCATATTAAGAGTCACCCCGACCCTGTACTGGGAAGACCAGTGTGCACAGTCTTGTGTGTGTGTGTGTGTGTGTGTGTGTGTGTGTATAAAACCGTGGTCTCCAAACTGTGGACCTACAAATGTTGCAAAACTACAACTCCCAGCATGCCCGGACAGCCGTTGTCAGAAAAATTTGCTTTCCAAAAGCCAAATGTGACTCCTTATCTTCTGAGCATTGTAGTTTGCCCGCAGAGCACTTGACGTCCACACATGGGGTATTTCCATACTCAGAAGAGATGGGGTTACAAATTTTGGGGGGCATTTTCTCCTATTACCCCTTGTAAAAATGTAAAATTTGGGGAAAAAACTGCATTTTAGTGATAAAAAAAAAAAAAAAAAAAAAATTCATTTACACGTCCAACTTTAACAAAGTTGTCAAACACCCGTGTGGTGTTAAGGCTCACTGTACCCCTTGTTACATTCTTTGAGGGGTGTAGTTTCCAAAAGTATGCCATGTGGTTTTTTTGGGGGCCTGTTATTACACCATAGGGGTTTCCTAAATGTGACATGCCCCTAAATGTTTCCTAATGTGACAATTTATTTGGTATGTCAATTTCTCTTACTATTAGAGAGCTTCAAAGTAAAAGAAAATGCAAAATTTTAAAATTTTTCATGAAATTTTAGAATTTTTCACCAAGAAATGATGAAAGTATCGGCGAAAATTTACCACTATGTTAAAGTAGAATATGTCACGAAAAAATATTCTCTGGATCAAATTCATTAGTTAAAACATCCCAGAGTTATTAATGCTTAAAGTGACAGTGGTCAAATGTGCAAAAAATGCTCCCGTCCTTTACCCCTTAGGGACCAAGCCCATTTTAACCTTAAGGACCAGGACAATTTTATTTTTGCGCTTTTTCCCTCCTCACCTTCTAAAATCCATAACTCTTATATTTCCATCTACAGACCCATATAAGGGCTTGTTTTTTGTGTGACCAATTGTACTTTTGTAATGAAACCTCTCATTTTACCATAAAATGTATGGCGAACCCCAAACAATTTACTTTTTAGGGAGGAAATTTGAATGAAAACCACAATTTTGCACATTTTGGAGGGTTTCGTTTTCACACTGTTCTAGTGCTGGGCGGTATACCGGTTCATACCGAAAATTTTTGTCCTGCCCGATATTAATTTTTCCCATACCGCAATACCGGTTGGGCCCCTCCCCCTCAGGAATGAATGAATTATCAACCCAGCGCTGCGCTGTCCTCACATCGGGGAACTAATCATATGTGACCCTTGAGTGCTGTTCTGTTTCTCCCCCCTCCCCCCCCCCAATTAATTGTCAGCCCTATCGGGGAACTAATCACATCACCCGCAAGCGCTGCCCTCCTCGTCGTCCTGTTTGTTGTGGGCCGCAGGCACTGGAACTCTATACTGTATGCTGTATTCCTGTGCCCGGGCTGCAAAAGATAAAATAAACTTTAACTCACCTCCCTTTGGTCCGGTCTGGGGACGGAACGTCACAGAGCCTTCAGCCTATCACCGGCCACAGCGATGTCCCGCCTCGGCCGGTGATAGGTTGAGCTCACTGTCATGTAAGAACCCGGCTTCTTACATGACAGTGCGCTCAACCTATCACCGCCCGAGGCGGGACACCAAATTTATTAAATGGTCGCAGAGCATTTGACCCATTTTGTGCAGGTAAACAGTTTCTGAAATTTCACTTTTCATATACACCAAAAAGCTAAGTCTGGGCTGGTGTAGTTTAGTGACTTTTTGGTGGTTAAGTGCCTTTTCACAAAAAGTCCAAGTTGATAAATTCATTACCACTGCATACGACTAACTTTAAAGGGGTACTCCACTGCCTCAGTGTTCGGAACATTTTGTTCTGAACGCTAAGTGTGGGTTGCGGGGGGTAGTGATGTCACAGCCACGCTCCTCGTGATGTCACTATGAGAGTTACATAAACAGCTTAAAGGGGTATTCCGCTGCTCAGCGTTTTGGTCAAACTGTTCCGAACGCTGGAGCCGGGAGCATGTGACATCATAGCCCCGCCCCCTCATGCCGTCACACCCTGCCCCCTCAATGCAAGTCTATGGGAGAGGGCATGGTGTGATGGCATGAGGGGGTGGGGCTATGATGTCACGTGCTCCCTGCGCCAGCTCCAGCGTTCGGAACAGTTTGTTCAAAATGCTGAGCAGCGGAGTGCCCCTTTAAGCTGTTTTTGTAACTCATAGTAAATAACGGGAGTTGGCTAAGCGGCTCAGAACTGCTAGCTATGTTGGTTACAGAAATTGCGTAATTTGCGGTGCTATGCTGTTTGCCCAACATTTTTTTACATCAACAATCTGGCAGCTACAACCAGCTTCGAGAGGGGGAGACCATATTACATAATGGGGATATTGTTTCATGTATGCCCATTGACTGGCTTCCAACAACATAAAATATGGGACTACTTGTGGGATCAGGTAGGAATTATCTTTTACTTTTAATTGAGAACGTCCTCTAGTTTGTCATAGTTTCTTGGGCAAGCTTTTTGGTTCTGTTAAAATGTACGTAACGTAGAATGTGGGAAGTTGGTTGTTGAATGCCTTTTCCTACCTTGTGTTTCTGTTTCCTTTTAAAAACTCATACAATTTATTAACGCGTACCTGTCACCATCACACCCTATCGGTCCAGCCAATACGCCCTCTTTCCTGGTCCCTTATCTTAGTTTGTTTTATGATGGCTAGAGTGCCTGACTTCAAAGGAGGCATAACACAGGCAGACAGAGCCTCCCCCCCCCCCAATAAAGCTGGAATACACAATAACAAATACACAGTCCTAATGAACCCTCACCCATGCCTTAGATTATACACAAATACAATTATAATACACATGTATGATCCTATAATCAGGCCTTGGGCCTGACAGTACCCTATATAGGTTACTCACTAGGTCATTCAGATGCTTTTCTTTGTGTCTAGCTTCTGTATTTGACTCTCAGATCCCTCTGTTCTGCTGCTCCCTCATTCTGACATCAGCTGCTTAGGAAGGGGCATGTTGGAGGCAAGCTCTGAGCCCACCCTCACTCACGATTCATTCACTTCCTCCCTGAGTCTGCTGTGCTGGGTCTCTTCATCCAATCACTGCAGGCTGCTCTGTAATCCCCTCCTCTCTGTTTTCAGACAGGACAGGAGTGCGTGTCCTTCCCTCACTTACCAGACTTTGTCTCAGCCTGTGCTTCAGCTTGGACAAAGATGATGCTGCAGCCGAACAGTATTATATTCTGGGGGATATGGGGACCCCTAGTGGTCTATTTTTTATTAAGTATATTAGAAAGGTGAATGTTTTGCAAAGATGTACAATATATAAAATGTTGTTTGATACTGACAGTGCCCATTTATAGAGTTTATTCTCTAAGGATTCATTAACACAGCAAAACTACAGACCCTTAGGCATTTAGTGAGGCACCGTAATAAAAAATGTAAACAAATCTGTCAAACACCATGACAGTCTGTAGGTGACTGAGGCCTGTGATGGATTCCTCACCCATCCATCACCCCACTTGTTTAAAAAAAGGAACCCATCCCCAGTTTGGGCAAAATTAACAGAGGACATTATTGTGTAATAAACGCTTCCTTTAGTTCCTTATCTGCTGCATGGTCGCCTGGAAAAACTTTTTTGTATGTAATATGCAATTTATCTCTTTGGCGCACTTGGGGCGTGACTATTTCTTGGAGCACCGCTATGCGTGTACGGACTCCTTCCATCTCCTCCTATAGGATACGTTTACACACAAATACGGTATCTGCCGGAGAAACTCTACAGCAAAATACACGTGTGAATGTAACCATTGCCACGTCTGACCTAGAAAAATGCGAAGGAGGTGATAGGAGGGGTACAGGCAGGCATATCGGTGATCCGAGACATACAGTTCCACCCCCCCCCAATGCACCCACCCAGAGAACTCAATTGTGTACTGAATAAAAAACATTTCCCTGGACAATGACGCAGCGCATACAAGATGTTAAAGAGGTACTCCGGCGGGAAACTTTTTTTTTTTTATATATTTTTTTTTTAAATGAACTGGTGCCAGAAAGTTAAACAGATTTGTAAATTACTTCTATTAAAAAATCTTTACCCTTCCAGAACTTTTTAGCCGCTGTATGCTACAGAGGAAATTCTTTACTTTTGAATTTATTTTTTGTCTTGACCACAGTGCTCTCTGCTGACACCTCTGTCTGTGTCAGGAACTGTCCAGAGTTGCATAGGTTTGCTATGAGGATTTTCTCCTGCTCTGGACATTTCCTGATACGGGCATCAGGTGTCAGCAGAGAGCACTGTGGACAAGACAAAAAAATAAATGAAAATTAAAAATAATTCCTCTTTAGCATACAGCTGCTAAAAAGTATTGGAAGGATTAAGATTTTTTAATTGAAGTAACTTACAAATCTGTTTAACTTTCTGGCACCAGTTCATTTAACAAAAAAAATAAAATAAAAAATAAATTCCATGGGAGTACCCCTTTAAAGGTAACATGTATTACATAGTAACATCAGCAATACCAGCGGGTTAATTTTAAGCAATACTAGGAGGTTAATTTCACCAAAACTGGTGGTAGACTCCCTTCAACATATACCAGTGTTTTCCAAACAGTGTGCCTCCAGCTGTTGCAAAACTTCAACAACCAGCATGCCCGGACAGCCTTCGGCAAAACTGGTGGTAGACTCCCTTTAAATGGGTACTCCGGTGGAAAACTTTTTTTTTTTTTTTATTAACTGGTGCCAGAAAGTTAAACAGATTTGTAAATTACTTCTATTCAAAAATCTTAATCCTTCCAGTACTTATTAGCGGCTGTATACTACAGAGGAAATGCTTTTCTTTTTGCATTTCTCTTCTCTCATGACCACAGTGCTCTCTGCTGACATCTCTGTCCATTTTAGGAATTGTCCAGAGCAGGAGAAAATCCCCATAGCAAACATATGCTGCTCTGGACAGTTCCTAAAATGGACAGCAGAGGTCAGCAGAGAGCACTGTGCTCGTGACAGAAGAGAAATCCAAAAAGAAAAGCATTTCCTCTGTAGTATACAGCTGCTAATAAGTACTGGAAGGATTAAGATTTTTGTTTAATAGAAGTCATTTACAAATCTGTAACTTTCTGGCAACAGTTGATTTAAAAAATAAAAATATAAAAAATGTTTTCAACGGGAGTACCCCTTTAACATATACCAGTATTTCCCAAACAGTGTGCGTCCATCTGTTGGAAAACTACAACTCCCAGCATGGCTGGACAGCCGAAGGCTGTCCAGGCATGCTGGGAGTTGTAGTTTTGCAACAGCTGGAGGCGCCCTGTTTGGAAAACACTGACACATACACTGGGAGCTTTTTTTAGGTTATAGGCTAGAGACAGGGGAGAAAACGGGATGTGAACAAGGCCATAGATTTGAACATTACTGATGGAGAGATAAGCGTCGCAGGAGATGTCTGGCTGCTGCTTATCCTCCTTTTCCTATTTGGAATAAATGTGCCTAATGTCCTCCTCCTACATTAAGTGGGTCATGTAGAGGTGACTGTAGAGCAAGCACTGAGTCATTTTTTTGGAAACTGTTTTCTAGATTCCGGCGGTGACGTGCTTTGTTTGCACCGTAGACTCATTTAATGAATGTAACTTTACTCCATCAAACCACATTCCTCTCTGTTATTAACAAAATAAATCCTCCCAACCTATAACGTTGCAGAGTAGTTTTTGGGTTGGTAAATGCAGAGGGTGTGCCAAGAGAGTGCCAGCGACTCGTCCTGTGGCATTCCAGTGTAACACCTATGTGAATCTGGGCTGCCAGACTGAAGCATGACTCCATTGCACATGGTGCCAAATGAAAACTCCTTTAAAAACCATGACTAAGCTTCATGTAATGTACTTACCCAATCCGTCTATTGCGTTACAGGTCTTTTCTGGATCTTAAAGGGGTACTCCCCTGTAAAAAAAAAAAAAAAAAAATGTTTTTTTTTTTTAAATCAACTGGTGCCAGAAAGTTAAACAGATTTGTCAATTACTTCTATTATAAAATCTTAATCCTTCCAGTACTTATCAGCTGCTGTATGCTCCACAGGAGGTTCTTTTCTTTTTGGAATTTCCTTTCTGTCTGACCACAGTGCTCTCTGCTGACACCTCTGTCCATTTTTAGGAACTGTCCAGAGTAGGACCAAATCCCCATAGAAAACCTCTTCTGCTCTGGACAGTTCCTGACACGGACAGAGGTGTCAGCAGAGAGCACTGTGGTAAGACAGAAAGGAAATTTAATAAGAAAAGAACTTCCTCTGGAGCGTACAGCTAACTAAAAAAAAATAAAAAAATAATGTTTTACCGTAAAATGCACTGTATAAAAATAAAACCCCTCAAAAGTGGCAAATTTGCAGTTTTCTTTTCAATCCTCCCCCCCCCCCCCCCTGAATAATATTTTATTATGTTAGTTGTGCCATACATTTTATGGACAAATGAAATTTGTCATTATAAAGTACAATTGATCAGGCAAAAAACAATCCCTCATGATTCGGTGGATGGTTAAATAAGAGTTATGGTCTTTTAAAAGGCGAGGAGGAAAAAAACGAAGATGCAAAAATGAAAATTGGCAGTGTCCTTTTAAAGGGGTACTACCGTGGAAAACTTTTTTAAAATTTTTTTAAATCAACTGGTGCCAGAAAGTTAAACAGATTTGTAAATCACTTCTATTAAAAAATCTTAATCCTTCCAGTACTTTTTAGGGGCTGCATACTAAAGTGAAATCCAAAAAGAAATGCATTTCCTGTGATGTCCTGAGTCCACAGTGCTCTCTGCTGACTTCTGCTGTCCATTTTAGGAACTGGAGAAAATCCCCATAGCAAACATATGCTTCTCTGGATAGTTCCAAAAATGGACAGCAGAGGTCAGCAGAGTGCGGCCATCCATCTTCGCTGCAGGGACCGTCAGCATTCCGGTGGGGAAAGTAAGCCTTTCTGGGCTGTCCATCTTCACTGGGAGGCCCTCTTCTCCGCCCCTGACATCATGGATGTCTGCTGCGCACTGACATCCCTGCGCCGGCGGTGTCAATGCAGCGTCACTAGTCCGGGGCCGGCCCAGAGCAGAAAAGAGGGCCTCCCGGTGAAGATGGACAGCCAGGACCGACTCTCCCTCCCCTCCGGTATGCGGAAAGTCCCTGCAGCTACTAGGCAACAGGAATGGACTGAGAGAGCAACAATTGGGGAGGTGAGTAGACAATGAAAGGGGGGGGGGGTCTGAATGAAGACAGGGGGGGGGTGATGACAGGGTGGGTCTGGATGATGACGGGGCGGTGATGATGTTGGGGGAATGATGACAATGGGTCTGGATGATGACGGGGGGGGGGGTCTGGATGATGAAAGGGGGTCTGGATGATGAAAGGGGGTCTGGATGATGACAGGGGGTCTGGATGATGACAGGGGGTCTGGATGATGACAGGGGGTCTGGATGATGACAGGGGGGGGTCTGGATGATGATGACTAAGGGGTCTGGATGATGACTGGGTGGGGGGGGGTCTGGATGATGACGGGGATGGTGATGATAGGGGGTTTGGATGATGGGGGGGGGGGAGAGAGAAATGTGATGTATTTCCCACCCTAGGCTTATACTCGAGTCAATACGGTTTCCTAGGTTTTTGGGGTGAAATTAGGGTCCTCGGCTTATATACGGGTCGGCTTCTACTCGAGTATATATGGTACTGAAGTTCTGGCCTTTTGGGAATATAGCAAAATGATATGTAAGAGCATGAAAGTGCACTGACGGGATTCCTTCCCACTAGATAGATTTTGACTCCTTTTGGAAGCTAAAATATTAGAGAAGACGACAGAGTAGAATATTTTTTTCTCTTTCAGTCAGGGCACAGTGAGTCTATGTATGTAAATTTAGGTTATCATATGTAAACCCTTCTGGCACAGTTAAACAACGTGACAGTGTGTTGAGGCATCACGATGGCACGTCACCCAGTGACTCTAGCACAGTTTTCCCAAACAGTGTGCCTCCAGCTGTTGCAAAACTACAACTCCTGCTGGGAGTTGTAGTTTTGCAACAGCTGGAGGCACTCTGTTTGGGAAAGACTGTTCTAGCACATGAGGTCTCCTTGCCTCGTGTGTTAAATGTTAAGTGTTCCCCAACCAATGAGCCTCCAGCTGTTGCAAAACTACAACTTCCAGCATGCCAAGGGTCCACAGTTTGGCGAGCACTGATCAATATGTACTGTATACAGATCTCTCCAGGACTATTTGTTTTACTCTCGGTGGATGTCCTCCATTTCTAGCCTCATCTCAGGAATAAAATACAAAGCTCATATCTTCAAAAAACTTTATCCGCAGGTTGTGAGTGGCATTGCTGCTGGGCTCCATTGAAGTGAATAGACCCAAGCTGTTAAACCACACACAACCTTAGGACAGTCTATTTAAAGACCCATGGTGCACAATATCCAAAGTTTACGAACCCCGTTCCCGTTTCTAAAGATAATGCCAGTTTTTAGTTTGTGCTCGTTGTGCATGTCGCCACCATGTGGTATGGAAAGGGTAACTACAGCTTGTAATAAGAGACAGTCATTGTCGCCAGTGCTCGTCTGCCTTTTCACATAAAGTGTCAGATATACTATTTGGAGGGACCCCTGTGATCGCTCGGGGCCTTGATCTCCTGTGGTTTAGAGGGGAGGGCTCTAGGTCTCTGGTCATGACTCGCTTCTTGTAAACCCCATGAGGATTATTTTTTTTCTCCTTTCTGTCGGTGATAAGCTGCATTGGCTGCTCGTCTCGGAGACAGCGCTGGGTCTGCACACACTGCTCCTTTTGTTTTCAGCTTTTGGCAGTCTGTGTTTTTCTCAGTTTTTGGGACATTTCTGCCTGAAAATAATAGAAAGGTATCCTAAATAAATGTCGACTGTAACATTTTAAAGAGTATCTCTCATGATCATGTTAAATGTTATAATCCTCCCAGTTCACTGCCCCATCACGATAAACCACCCCCTGCCTTTATTATTATTATTATTATTATTATTTTTTTTGTTTGTTTGTTTGTTTTCTACCTTGATATTGCTCTGTATTTTCTGCTCAGTCTCAGTCAGATTCACAGACTGGGAAGGGGTGTTCCCTAGCAGGTGTGACATCATCTGAAGCCATACAGGTGAGAACTTCCTCCCTCACTCTGCTACACACAGCTCAGAGCAGTTCAGTGTGAGATGAGCTATGATTGGCTAAGGCTGCACACCGACCCCTCAGCACCAGGGCTGTGGAGTCAGATTCGGAGTCGAGGAGTCGGACGAAATTTTGGGTACCTGGAGTCGGCAAACAATGCACCGACTCCGACTCCTACTAAATTTCGATTGGAATAATAAAAAAAAAAAAGCAAGTTTAAATGTCCCAATTCACAAAAAGTTATAATTAATGAATTCTCTACTATGAGAATAAAGACCAATGCATGCTGTGCCTCATGTAACCACAAAACAAACACGTTAAGTGACTGTGAAGAAGCATGCTTTTCATGTGCTTCACTACATGGCACCCAACGCACAATTAGGAGCGGCAATACTTATCCTTTCCATAGTGTTATGTTCTGCTGTTACAGGGAACCCATGGGTAACCTAGCCTCTCACTGATGAGGAATTAAGGAAATATGTTTTTTGCAGGACTAGAGACACTTGTATAAGTGAAGGGAATGGAGGGTCAATAGTTCAAGACTGAAGCTGTAAACCATTGGAAAAACTGCTGCCATTCAGCTAAGGCTATAAAAACTTGTAAACTCGATTGTTAGCTTAAAGGGGTACTCCGCCCCTAGACATCATGAGGGGCGGAGCCGTGATGTAGCGATACTCCGGCCCCTGTATCGCCCGTTATTACGCACAGAGCGAACTGGGATAAGGATAAGATGTCAGATCGCCGGGGTCCCGCTGCTGGGGACCCCCGGGATAGGCGCTGCGGCACTGCGCGCTCATTACTGCACAGAGCGAGTTCGCTCTGTGTGTAGTGACGGGAGATACAGGGGCCGGAGCATCGTTACATCACGGCTCCGCCCCTCATGATGTCACGGCCCGCCCCCTCAATACAAGTCTATGGGAAGGGGCGTGGGGGTCGACACTCCCCCTGCCATAGACTTGCATTAAGGGGGCGGGCCATGACGTCACGCTGCTCCATCCCCTGTATCGCCCATCATTACGCACAGAGCGAACTCTCTCTGTGTAGTAATGAAAGCGCGGTGCCGCAGTGGCGATCCCGGGGGTCCCCAGCAGTGGGACCCTGGCGATCTGACATCTTATCCAAAGGATAGGGGATAAGATGTCTAGGGGCGGAGTACCCCTTTAAACTTGACTATGGGATTCTACTAGGGAAATCATGTTTTATAATAAATGCCCCTTCCTGGATCCTCCCACTGCCCTATCTTCAGCAGCAGATCAGCACACAAACTGTTCAATACAGTAGACTGTTGGCTTCCCAGCCAGTAGTCCTGTGGTAATGACATGTATCTTTACTTCAAGGAATGTATAAAATACATTCACATATTAATGCAGAGGAGTCGGAGTTGGAAGTACAGAAAACTCCGGAGTCGGAACATTTATCTACTGACTCCACAGCCCTGCTCACCACTCCAGACCGCATTTCCGGTTTTTGGACTTCTGCCAGGCCAGCAGTAGTCCAAAGTCTGTGCAAGAGATGGGAGACCAGGTTGGGAGTCAGCTTTTTTAAACACAAAGCATATAAAACTTAATTTTTTTTTAAAACAAAGTATATTAGAAAGATTTTTTTATTTAGCATAAGGAGTACAATATCAAAACGTTGTTTTAATGATAGTGCCCATTTAAGATTTTGATGTGGCTTCCATTTTGTAAATTTGTAAATGTGAATATCTTTACTTACTGTCTTTGTGCTTCTGCACTAGACACTTAAAACCCCAAAGAAGGCAGCATAACAAAATTGGATAAAACAAAATGATCTTAATTGACATGAAAAAGGCATAAAAACAAGACAAACATTCACATAAATGGTACCAGCACACACAGTGGAAAGTATACAAGGGCTAGGTCCTAAAACACGGGACCAGGAGATAATAGCAAACAGTTAGCGGAAGGAAGATGTACTGCATGAGAATATCCTAATCCCAGAAACACTAAACAATGTAAGAAAAGCTAAAAAGGCCTAAAGGGGAAACAAGCAACGTTTGTAAGCCATGTGTAAGGCCAGACCCATGTACACCTACCACAACGAAAGATGTTGCGCTTTGTCAGGGGGCATGGAGATGTGGACTAGCATTGTGTAGCGCTTTACATTCTGAGCTCACTATGCATTCACTTCCTCCCTGAGTCTGCTGTGCTGGGTCTCTTCATCCAATCACTGCAAGCTGCTCTATAACCCTCTTCTCTCTGTTTTTAGACAGGACAGGAGTGAGCACAGAGGAGTGCTAGTCCTGCCCCCACTTTGTGGACTTAGTTCCAGCCTGTGCTTCAGCTGGGACAAAAATGATGCTGCAGCCAGACAGGATTATGTTCTGGATAGTATGGAGACTCTTAAAGGGGTACTCCCGTGGAAAAATATTTTTTTTAAATTAACTGGTGCCAGAAAGTTATACAGATTTGTAAATTACTTCTATTAAACAATCTTAATCCTTCCAGTACTTTTAAGGGGCTATATAGTACAGAGGAAATGCTTTGCTTTTTAGATTTCTCTGATGTCATGTCCACAGTGCTCTCTGCTGACCTCTGCTGGCCATTTTAGGAACTGTCCAGAGCAGGAGAAATCCCCATAGCAAACATATGCTGCTCTGGACAGTTCCTAAAATGGACAGCAGAGGTCAACAGAGAGCACTGTGGTCATGACATCAGAGAAATCGAAAAAGTAAAGCATTTCCTCTGTAGTAAATAGCCCCTAAAAGTACTGGAAGGATTAAGATTTTTTAATAGAAGTAATTTACAAATCTGTTCAACTTTCTGGCACCAGTTGATTTAAATTAAATAAATAAAGTTTTCTACGGGAATACGTACCCCTTTAGGTGGCTAATAGCGCGCGGCAGTGATTGCGGTGCTGCGCGCTATTAACTGTTTAGACGTGGCGTTCAAAGTTGAACGCTGCGTCTAAAGTGAAAGTAAAACCATGCTGGTTAGCTCAGGGAGCTGTTCAGGATCTGAACAAGTCTGATCAATACAAAAATGGTACTGCTAAAAACTTCAGATCACGGCGCAAAAAATGAGCCCTCATACCGACCCATACGCGGTAAAATAAAAAAGTTATAGGGGTCAGAAAATGACAATTTTAAACGTATACATTTTCCTGCACGAAGTTATGCTTTTTTCCAGAAGTACGACAAAATCAAACCGATATAAGTAGGGTATCATTCTAACCCTATGGACCTACAGAATAAAGAGAAGGTGTCATTTTTACTGAAAAATTTACTGTGTAGAAACAGAAGCCCCCAAAATTTACAAAATGGCGTTTTTTTTTTCCAATTCTGTCTCACAATGATTTTTTTTCCGTTTCACCGTAGATTTTGGGGTAAAAGGACTGATGTCATAACAAAGTAGAATTGGTGGCGCAAAAAATAAGCAATCATATGGATTTTAAGGTGCAAAATTGAAAGGGTTATGATTTTTTTAAAGTAAGGAGGAAAAAAACGAAAGTGCAAAAACGGAATACCCCCTGGTCCTTAAGGGGTTAAGATTTTTTTTTGTAGGAGTAATTAACAAATCTTTTTAACTTTCTGGCACCAGTTGATGTAAAATAAAATGTTTTCCAGCGGAGTACCCCTTTAACCGTTCTAATATGTCATAAAAAAATGTTTTTGCCGACTGCTGGGACCCCCCGCGATATCTGGGATGGGACCCGACGCTCAGTGAGAAGTGCATGCTGCTCTATTAATTTCTATGGGAGGGCCCAAAAGACCCAGGTACAGCACTCTAGCATCATAGGCACTCCCATAGAAATGAATGGAGTGTTTGTAGTCTACCGGTAGACATCACATGCTCATCATTGAGAGAGCCGGGGTCGGACCCCCCCAAGTGATCAACTATTTACCGCTGTCCTGTGAATAAGGGATGAGTTAATTTTCGCTGGAGTTCTCCTTAAACATAGTCATAAAATTAAGAAGATGGTTTGAGAGAATAGAGTTGTGATGAAGAGTAAGGCCCCCTTTACATTTCATGTCCGTCGTCCATTTCTTTTCCCTCCGGCGATGCAAAAAATGGAGAGAAATTGAAGCCAGAACTGATTCCATTCATTTGAATAGGATGGTTCACAATCATCTGGCGTCTCAGTATAGACGCCGGATGATTGGACTCGTCGGACAGGTCCAGACAGCCGAGAGCAGCAGCTGACATATGTAAACGTAGCCTAAGCCATCAGGCAGCTTATCTGACTGGTTTCACCCTGAACAGAGCAGCGTTCTATGTAAAATCATACTGGCTGTAGAAGAGAAACCAAGCAAAATATTTTATTTAAGACCTATGGTGCATGAATTTTCCCCCTCCGCTATTATAAATATAATAAAAATAAGCATTAAAAGGTGTCTATTGCCTCACATACATACAGTCCTCAGCCCCATCTCTCATTAACTTAATTTTGCTCTTATGTTGGTCCTAGGTTCCTGGATCATCTTGCCCATCTGCATCTGGACACTTTCCTGTGCCAAAAGGGCTCCATTGCATCTTTGCACAACTTTTTTTTTCTATGAATAAGCTATATTTAAAAATAAATAAAAAATAGAAAACGACTTTTAGATAAGTGAAAACTGCCCAAAAAAAAAAAATAAATAAAAAAATAAAAAGTTTCCATTGTGCAGCACAACAGACAAGGTCCGCTGCATGCTGGATGTGGTTAGAAGAAAGTTCATGTGTAGTTCAAAGTTTGGTAAAACATTACCTTGGACCACGCTGTGCTAGAGAAAGTGACACAGTTAAGAGTCCTGATGTCCCTGCCAGCCTGAAACCAGAGACCCTGCCGCTCTGTAACTCTTTGTGTTCTCTTCTCCTCTCTTGCAGGCCTGCACCGGCATTGAGAATATAGATGAAGCTATCACACTGCTTGAGCAGAACAACTGGGACTTATTAGTAAGTGTCTTTACTATTTGATTTTAGATAGATTTATTTATGTGTGTGTGTATATATATGTATGTATGTGTGTGTGTGTATATATATATATATATATATATATATATATATATATATATATATGTATATAAAAATAATCAGGAATCATTTTAACAATTCATCTGCGCTCCATTTTTATTCCGTCATCTTTGGCCATGTTCACACATCAAGAATTCTGGCAGGATTAAGGCTTGAGTTTGACGCCTAATTTCTGACACAATCTACTGGCAAAGTTGTAAAGTAAAAACAAAAATACTGCAGTAAAATATAAAAAGCAGCAGTATTTATTCGGTTTTCCAAAGGATAGGGGATAAGTGTCAGATCTGAAGGGGTAGGCTCTGACTGCACTATAGTTGTGTAGTAAAAGATTCAGTATAACTTGTGTTCTATTCATTTATATGCTTATTTAAGGCAGAGGAGTACAGTGGGCGGTCTTACCCACTGATTAACAGTTGACTCTATCATCACACTACTATATGGGAAAAAGCCATCAGTCACTGACTAGGACCGCCCACTGGACTCCTATATGGAAAGCCATCAGTCACTGATTAGGACCGCCCACTGGACTCCTATATGGAAAGCCATCAGTCGCTGACTAGGACTGCCCACTGGACTCCTATATGGAAAGCCATCAGTCGCTGACTAGGACTGCCCACTGGACTCCTATATGGAAAGCCATCAGTCACTGATAAGGACTGCCCACTGGACTCCTATATGGAAAGCCATCAGTCGCTGATTAGGACCGCCCACTGGACTCCTATATGGAAAGCCATCAGTCACTGATAAGGACTGCCCACTGGACTCCTATATGGAAAGCCATCAGTCGCTGATTAGGACCGCCCACTGGACTCCTATATGGAAAGCCATCAGTCACTGATTAGGACCGCCCACTGGACTCCTATATGGAAAGCCATCAGTCACTGATAAGGACTGCCCACTGGACTCCTCTGCCCAGAATGAGCATATAAATGAATACATTACAACTTCTGTGAATTTTCCTGCAAAACCATATATCAACCTGCTTAGCTCCTTCCTGCGCTATAATCTTCACTGTATGTTAATGGGAATGGTCCCCTTTAACACAATTAAGTGGAGTATTTGATATCCTATTCACATATAAAGGAAAAATCTGCATGGAATGTTGAATGTGCTGCAGATCAGTATTACAAGGAGTCTAATCCGCGTGTAAATCCATCACAGCAACTACAACAAGATATCCATTTTAAACTCTGATTTCTGCTGCAGATT
Source organism: Hyla sarda (assembly GCF_029499605.1). Taxonomy (NCBI): domain Eukaryota; kingdom Metazoa; phylum Chordata; class Amphibia; order Anura; family Hylidae; genus Hyla; species Hyla sarda. The sequence continues at coordinate 203,884,527 of NC_079195.1, forward strand.
TTTTGAGAATCTGTAAGTATGGAGTTTCTGTGTATACATTGTAGGGTCTGCATTTTTTTTTTTTACTTGTTCATGGATTGTGTCTTGTATTGTAGCTCACAACAATCCAAGTGTAGCAGCAATACCAGTAAGTGTAAGAGCAGATACTTTTTTTTTTCCAATTCAGGACAGACCTTTTAAGACTAATTAGAAAGGGTTCATAACAATCAATTGCTTGCATTTATTTTTGATCAGTAATTTTTTTCTTTCAAAGGGCAGGCTAGAATACCCCCGCTACGAGCGGACACACAGAGCTACTCAGCTTCCGCCGGGAGCTCCCTCAGCAGTCCCTCTATGACTGCCATTGGTGCATCCACAGCGTGAAATACCCTGTGGATGCGCCCCCTGTGACCCTGCCCTGAAAGGAGTTATCCAGATTAGAAAACAGAACAGTTTTCTTAAAAAAATAAATAAATAAATAAAAACAGCAGATGTGGTGCTGTTTTTGGAAGACCTTAGCTCTGTTTTTCTATTCCTGGATAACCCTTTAAAGCCATGTTCACACAGCCAAAAATGGTTGGAAAGTCCATTTGAAAAATCCAGGCAGAGATTCCGCTAATCTTAATGTTCCGGTGGGTGCTAAGACCGCTCATAAATCCGACATGTCATAGACGGTAAGGGTACATTCAGACTAGTGGATTTGCAACGTATTTTACGCTGCAGATCCGCTGTTGAAGGACCTATATGCTGGCTTTACATGTGCCTGCTCGGAGCGGCAATACGCCGCTACGTGCAGACACACCGAAACGATGTGCGGGTCGTACTCGCACACATCGCGGCTGCTCCCCCTGCTCAATGACCTGCTGCAATGTGCGAGTATACTGCGCATGCGCGCGACGACTCGCACATTGCAGTGTGTCTCCTCGTAGCGGCGTATTGCCGCTCCGAGCAGGCACATGTAAAGCCAGCATATAGGAGGTCCTTCAGCGGCGGATCCGCAGTGAAATACGCTGCGAAAATCCGCTCGTCTGAACGTACCCTAATGCAGAGTCCACAGAAAGAATAGACATGTCTATTCTTTCTGTGGGTACTGGAATCTGGATTTCTGAAAACTCCACGATGTGCACAGTGCAGCAGAATCCTATTAAAATCAATTGGACTTTGCTGCAGCGGAATATTCCTGCGGAGTTCCGCTTTAAACTTTGCTGTGTGAACGTAGCCTTAGGGTGCGTTCGCATGTGGCATATTTTGCTGCGTATCTTTTAAAGGCTGATTTTCCTACCCATTGAAGTTAATAGGTAGCAAAATCAGTTGCAGAAAATGTGCAGTAGAGATGAGCGAACTTACAGTAAATTTGATTCGTCACGAACTGCTCGGCGGTTGCTGACTTTTCCTGCATAAATTAGTTCAGCTTTCTGGTGCTCTGGTGGGCTGGAAAAGGTGGATACAGTCCTAGGAAAGAGTCTCCTAGGACTGTATCCACCTTTTCCATCCCACGGGAGCACCTGAAAGCTGAACTAATTTATGCAGAAAAAGTCCTCAATTGCCGAGCCGAGAAGTTCGTGACGAATCGAATTTACTGTAAGTTTGCTCATCTCTAATGTGCAGTACCAGTGTTTCTCAACCAGGGTGCCTCCAGCTGTTGCAAAACTACAACTCCCAGCATGCCCGGACAGCCTTTGGCTGTCCGGGCATGCTGGGAGTTGTAGTTTTGCAACAGCTGGAGGTACCCTGGTTGGGAAAAACTGCCCTATACACAGAATTATTTTTTTTCCCCCCGTTTTACAATTATAGGAGGAAATGCCCTTTTTTTTTAGTTTTATAATCACTAATACTAAATTCATAATTCCAGTTTACAGTTGCCGTTTGCTGGCTCTTAAGTTATTTCACGAGACTCCGTTCCCAGCTAATTCATGATTTACTAGCCCCCTGCTCCGGTTTCCTTCCTGTCGCTGTCAGTGCCCCTTTAATATTTTTGTTCTCTGTTTAATCAGTGATTAGAGCAAAGATACTGTCAGAAACAATACGCTGGGAAGGCTCTGAGTCCCAGGTGGAGGGGTAACATGTGATCTGGGTGTGAAAGGCTTTACACGTGTCTTGGTTTGTGAATGAGCTCAGTGTGTGGCCAATATAGGTGGTGCCATCGGTCTTGTGATATGTGGGAGGAAGCTTTGCTTCTCGATTTCTTAAAGGGGTACTCCGGTGGAAAACTTTTAAACACTGGTCTAATCAGTCCAGAAATCTAGGTGATACATTAAGTGATTGTGTTAGAACTTTAAAGGGGTACTCCAGTGGAAAACTTTTTTTACATTTACTCCTATTAAAAAAAAAATCTTAATCCTTTCCGTACTTATTAGCGGCTGTATGAACCACAGGATGTTCTTTTCTTTTTGGATTTATTTTCTGTCACAACCACAGTGCTCTCTGCTGACACCTCTGTCCATGTCAGGAATTGTCTAGAGCTGGAGGAAATCCCCATAGCAAACATATGCTCCTCTGGACAGTTCCTAAAATGGACAGAGGTGCCAGCACTGTGGTCGTGACACAAAAGAAATCCAAAAAGAAAATAATTTCCTCTGTAGTATTCAGCCGCTAATAAGTACTGGAAGGATTAAGATTTTTTAATAGAAGTCATTTACAAATCTTTTTAACTTTCTGGCACCAGTTGATTACAAAAAAAAAAAAATGTTTCCACTGGAGTACCCCCTTAAAGTTCTAACACAATCACTTAATGTATCACCTAGATTTCTGGACTGAGATTAGACCAATGTTTCCCAACCAGGGTGCCCCCAGTTGTTGCAAATCTACAACTTCCAGCATGCGCGGACAGCCAATGACTAGGCATGTCTAGGCATCCTGGGAGTTGTAGTTTTGCAACAAGCTGGTTGGGAAACACTGGATTTGAGACAGATACTAATTAAATAAAACCTATTATGTTTTATTATTATTTTTTTTTTATCTTTCATTCTTTTTGTACAATATTATGGAGGCAGCCGTCTTTCCTCAAGACAATCTGCTATGGACAGCCGAGAAGAGCCCGCCCTTTCAAATACGCTGCGGAAAACCCTGCAAAAACAAAGAGCGTGTGAACGCACCCTTAAACAGCATTTAGGAAGATGCTTTACGGCAAGCCTCATGGACATAGACTAGTCCCACTGATATGAATGGGAAAAGTGTCTGGGTGTGGTCAGTGACCTTTCTAGAGATCATTCTAGAGCAGGGGTCTCAAATTATCTGGGGCCACTGGAGGTAACGGCTGAGTGAGGCTGGGCCGCATGTGCCCCTCACATATAATTCCCCCATCGTGCGCCCCTCACATATAATGCCCCCATCATGTGCCCCCTCACATATAATGTCCCCATCATGTGCCCCTCACATATAATGCCCCCATCGTGCGCCCCTCACATATAATGTCCCCATCATGTGCCCCCTCTAATATAATGTCCCCATCATGCGCCCTTCAAAGTAATGCCCCCATCATGCGCCCCTCACATATAATGCCCCCATCGTGCGCCCCTCACATATAATGTCCCCATCATGTGCCCCCTCTAATATAATGTCCCCATCATGCGCCCTTCAAAGTAATACCCCCATCATGCGCCCCTCACATATAATGCCCCCATCGTGCACCCCTCACATATAATGCCCCCATCGTGCGCCCCTCACATATAATGTCCCCATCGTGCGCCCCTCACATATAATGTCCCCATCGTGCGCCCCTCACATATAATGTCCCCATCATGTGCCCCCTCTCATATAATGTCCCCATCATGCGCCCTTCAAAGTAATGTCCCCATCATGCGCCCTTCAAAGTAATGCCCCCATCATGCACCCCTCACATATAATGCCCCCATCGTGCGCCCCTTACATATAATGCCCCCATCGTGCGCCCCTTACATATAATGCCCCCATCGTGCGCCCCTCACATATAATGCCCTCATCGTGCGCCCCTCACATATAATGCGCCCCTCACATATAATGCCCCCATCGTGCGCCCCTCACATATAATGCCCCCCACATATAATGCCCCCATCGTGCGCCCCTCACATATAATGCCCCCATCGTGCGCCCCTCACATATAATGCCCCCATCGTGCGCCCCTCACATATAATGCCCCCATCGTGCGCCCCTCACATATAATGCCCCCTTCGTGCGCCCCTCACATATAATGCCCCCATCGTGCGCCCCTCACATATAATGCCCCCATCGTGTGCCCCTCACATATAGTGCCCCCATCATGCACCCCTATGTGAGGGGCGCATGATGAGGGCTCCTATTTAAACAATTGTGCCCCCTAAGAAGATAGGTTAGCCCCTGGTTTTAAAGGGGTTATCCAGGAAAAAACTTTTTTTTTATATATCAACTGGCTCCAGAAAGTTAAACAGATTTGCAAATTACTTCTTTTAAAAAAATCTTAATCCTTTCAGTACTTCAGAGCTTCTGAAGTTAAGGTTGTTCTTTTCTGTCTAAGTGCTCTCTGATGACACGTGTCTCGGGAATCGCCCAGTTTAGAAGAAAATCCCCATAGCAAACCTCTTCTAAACTGGGCGGTTCCCGAGACACGTGTCATCATAGAGCACTTAGACAGAAAAGAACAACCTTAACTTCAGAAGCTCATAACTACTGAAAGGATTAAGATTTTTTAATAGAAGTAATTTACAAATCTGTTTAACTTTCTGGAGCCAGTTGATATATAAAAAAAAAGTTTTTCCCTGGATAACTCCTTTAACCCCTTAAGGACCAGGCCATTTTACACCTTAGGACCAGAGCGTTTTTTGAACATCTGACCACTGTCACTTTAAGCATAAATAACTCTAAGACGCTTATACCTATCATTCTGATTCCAAGATTGTTTTTTCGTGACATATTCTACTTTATGTTATTGGTAAAATTTTGTCGATACTTGCATCGTTTCTTAGTGAAAAATTCCAAAATTTGATGAAAAAATTGAAAATTTAGCATTTTTCTAACTTTGAAGCTCTCTGCTTGTAAGGAAAATGGATATTCCAAATAATTTTTTTTTTTATTCACATATACAATATGTCCACTTTATGTTTGCATCATAAAATTTACGATTTTTTACTTTTGGAAGACACCAGAGGGCTTCAAAGTTCAGCAGCAATTTTCCAATTTTTCACAAAATTTCCAAAATCACAATTTTTCAGGGACCAGTTCAGGTTTGAAATGGATTTGAAGGGTCTTCATATTAGAAATACCCCATAAATGACCCCATTATAAAAACTGCACCCCCCAAAGTATTCAAAATGACATTCAGTCAGCGTTTTAACCCTTTAGGTGTTTCACAGGAATAGCAGCAAAGTGAAGGAGAAAATTCACAATCTTCATTTTTTACACTTGCATGTTCTTGTAGACCCAATTTTTGAATTTTTACAAGGGGTAAAAGGAGAAAATGTATACTTATATTTGTAGCCCAATTTCTCTTGAGTAAGCACATACCTCATATGTCTATGTAAAGTGTTCGGCGGGCGCAGTAGAGGGCTCAGAAGCGAAGGAGCGACAAGGGGATTTTGGAGAGTACGTTTTTCTAAAATGGTTTTTGGGGGGCATGTTGCATTTAGGAAGCCCCTATGGTGCCAGAACAGGAAAAAATACCCACATGGCATACCATTTTGGAAACAAGACCCCTTGAGGAACGTAACAAGGAATAAAGTGAGCCTTAATACCCCACAGGTGTTTCACGACTTTTGCATATGTAAAAAAAATGTTTTAAAAATGTCACTAAAATGTGTGTTTCCACCCAAATTTCACATGTATGCAAGGGTTAATAGCAGAAAATACCCCCCAAAATTTGTAACCCCATCTCTTCTGAGTATGGAGGTACCCCATAAGTTGACCTGAAGTGTACTACGGGCGAACTACAATGCTCAGAAGAGAAGGAGTCATATTTGGCTTTTTGAGAGCAAATTTTGCTCGGGGGCATGTCGCATTTAGGAAGCCCCTATGGTGCCAGGACAGCAAAAAATACCCACATGGCATACCATTTTGGAAACTAGACCCCTTGAGGTATGTAACAAGAAATAAAGTGAGCCTTAATACCCCACAGGGGTTTCACGACTTTTGCATACGTAAAATAAAAATAAAAAATTTCACTAAAATGTGTGTTTCCCCCCCAAATTTCACATTTTTGCAAGGGTTAATAGCAAAAAATACCCCCCAAAATTTGTAACCCCATCTCTTATGAGTATGAAGGTACCCCATAAATTGACCTGAAGCGCACTACGGGCAAATTACAATGCTCAGAAGAGAGGGAGTCATATTTGGCTTTTTGAGAGCAAATTTTGCTCGGGGGGCATGTCGCATTTAGGAAGCCCCTATGGTGCCAGGACAGCAAAATAACCCCCACATGGCATACCATTTTGGAAACTAAACCCCTTGAGGAATTTAACAAGGGGTACAGTGAGCATTTACCCCCCACTGGTGTCTGTCAGATCTTTGGAACAGTGGGCTGTACAAAATTTTTAATTTGCGCAGCCCACTGTTCCAAAGATCTGTCAGACACCAGTGGGGGGTAAATTCTCACTGCACCCCTCATTACATTCCGTGAGGGGTGTAGTTTCCGAAATGGGGTCACATGTGAGTTTTTTTTTTTTTTTTGCGTTTGTCAAAACCGCTGTAACAATCAGCCACCCCTGTGCAAATCACCTCAAATGTACATGGTGCACTCTCTCTTCTGGGCCTTGTTGTGCGCCCCCAGAGCACTTTGCGCCCACATATGGGGTATCTCCGTAGTCGGGAGAAATTGCATTACAAATTTTGGGGGGCGTTTTTCCCTTTAACCTCTTGTCAAAATGAAAAGTATGGGGCAACACCAGCATGTTAGTGTAAAAAATTTTTTTTTTTACACTAACATGCTGGTGTAGACCCCCAACTTCACCTTTTCATGAGGGGTGAAAGGAGAAAAAGCCCCCCAAAATTTGTTAAGAAATTTCTCCCGAGTTTGGCGATACCCCATATGTCGCCCTAAACTGTTGCCTTGAAATACGACAGGGCTCCAAAGTGAGAGCGCCATGCGCATTTGAGGCCTAAATTAGGGACTTGCATAGGGGTGAACATAGGGGTATTCTACGCCAGTGATTCCCAAACAGGGTGCCTCCAGCTGTTGCAAAACTCCCAGCATGCCTGGACAGTCAACGGCTGTCCGGCAATACTGGGAGTTGTTGTTTTGCAACAGCTGGAGGCTCCATTTTGGAAACAGTGGCGTACCAGACATTTTCATTTTTATTGGGGAGGGGGGCTGTGTAGGGGTATGTGTATATGTAGTGTTTTTTACTTTTTATTTTATTTTGTGTAAGTGTAGTGTAGTGTAGTGTTTTTAGGGTACAGTCACATGGGCGGGGGATTACAGCGAGTTTGAGCTGCCGCGCAAAATTTGCTGCATCGCAAACTTGCAGCCTGATAAGCCCCCTGCCCATATGAATGTATCCTGTACATTCACAGTGGGGGGGGGGGACCTCCAGCTGTTGCAAAACTACAACTCCCAGCATGCACAGTCCATCAGTGCATGCTGGTAGTTATAGTTTTGCAACAGCTGGAGGCACACGGGTTGGGAAACACCGAGTTAGGAAACAGACAATGTTTCCCAACCAGTGTGCCTCCTGTTGTTGCAAAACTACAACTCCCAAACATTCTCAGGCATGCTGGAAGTAGTAGTTCGGCAACATCTTTAGAGCTAGATGTTGCCGAACTACAACTCCCAGCATGCTTGGAGTTGTAGTTTTGCAACATCTGGAGGACTACAGTTTGCAGACCACTAATACAGTGGTTCCCAATCTGTGCCCTTCCAGATGTTGCAAAACTACAACTCCCAGTATGCCAAAACTGTCCAGGCATGCTGGGAGTTGTAGTTCTGCAACATCTGAAGGGCCAGATGTTACAGAACTACAACTCCCAGCATGCCTGGACAGTAAGGGCATGCTGAGGATGGGTAGTTTTGCAACATCTGGAAGGCACAGTGGTCTCCAAACTGTGGACCTCCAGATGTTGCAAAACTGAAACTCCCAGCATGCCCGGACGCCAAGAGCTGTCTGGGCATGCTGGGAGTTGTAGTTTACAGGGTCCCTTTACAGCAATGCATGTCGCTTTACGGCGACGTGCATTGCTGTAAAGGGCCCGACCGCGGCTGAAGATCTACTCACCTGTCGCCGCCGCCGCCGGGATCCGGGTCTTCAGGGACGAGGTAAGTACCGGGGCTGGTCCCCAGCACTCCCCCGTCCCCCGCCGCTTCCTCCGGTCTTCCTCCCGTCCTGTCCGGACTTTCAGGGGCCGGGCAGGACGGGAGGAAGTAACCGCCCCCCCTCCTGCGATTGGTCGGTTAACTAACCAACGGATCGCAGGGTATAGGAGGAGGTGGCCGGTTTGCCACCTCGCTCCTATACTTCAGCATGGTCCTGGCTGTGACAGCCGGGGTCATGCGAAATTACCGGGCGGTCGGGTCCCAGAGACCCGATCAGCCCGGTATCGCCGCAGATCGCAAGGGCGATTTCCCTTGCGATTTGCGGCGATCGCCGACATGGGGGGCCTACATGGCCCCCCTCGGCGTTTGCCCTGGATGCCTGCTGAAGGATTTCAGCAGGCATCCAGTTCCGATCTCTGCCCGGCGAGCGGCAGAGACCGGAAAATGCCATGACGTTGTGGAACGTCATTGGTCCTTAAAGCCCAGGGTGCCATGACGTTCCACAACGTCATTGGTCCTTAAGAGGTTAAGCAGGTCCTCCCTTATTAGGCAAGTAATTAGGCAAGTTAGGTTAAGTTTCACAGCTACAGTACTTACATCTCGCTGCTGCAGCTAAAACGAGCCTTCTTTGTGGGAATGCGCATGTTAGGTGAAGTCATCACATGCGCGGTGCAGGACGTCAGCAACCTGGCGTCCTGCGCTGACGATGCGATGATGTAGCAGGGAGATATAGGTACAGTAGCAGTGTGTTCCGACGTGTGTGAAGTTTTCCGGCATTTAGCGCTGCTTGCCCGAAGAAGGGCTAAATGCCTGCAGAAATCACCTGCCCGGCGCCTGGGCCGAGAAATTTCGTTACACGGGCCGCAAATGGCCCACAGGCCGGGAGTTTGAGACCCCTGTTCTAGATGGATGGGGAGACTTATCTGTGAGCAACAGCTATTGTGTGTATCTTTTGTTATCTAAACACTCTAATCACCTTTCACTGTACTCCCGTCTGCGTTGATAAGGACATTGCTGGAAAGGGATCTGTACAAAACAAGAAGTCTCAGATTTAGTGTTGGGCCTAGTAACCAGAATGGAAACTGCAAGATTTCAAGATTGTTTTATAACATCAATAGTAAAATAGTGGAACCTGTTTCTTGTCCGGAAGCGCTGGAGGGTCTCGGTTGTGACCATTGGAACGGAAGGCTGTGATGTCAGGACTCCGCCCCCGTGTGACGTCACGCCCCGTCCCCTCAATGCAAGTCTATGGAAGGGGGTGTGACATCCGTCACGCCCCCTCCCATAGACTTGCATTGAGGGGACGGGGCGTGACGTCACACGGGGGCGGAGTCCTGACGTCTCGGACATCCGTTAGAGTGGTCGCGACCGAGACCCTCCAGCGCTTCCGGACAAGAAACAGGTGGGTGCTGCATGCAACATTGCGGGGGTCCCCAGCGGCGGGACCCCCACAGTCAGACTTCTTATCCCCTATCCTTTGGATAGGGGATAAGATGTCTAGGGTGGGAGTACCCCTTTAAATTGCCCTCTTCTCACCCCTAGAACTCTTTCATTTTTCCATTTATGGGACTCTTCTTTTGCACCGTGATCTGCAGTATTTACCAGTGTCATTTTTGTTCCGATGGGACCTTTTTATAATTTTTTTTTTCTGGTATATAATGTTGCCAAAAACTAGCAATTCTGGACTTTTTTTTTTCCCCACATTTACACCAGCATTGATCATTGTTATCGGCGCCCCATTAGTACAGTCTGTGGAGGCTGCCTGCAGTGTTGGAATACAGATCAGGTATAAAATCCCCTTATTTTATAGGGATTTGCTAGGTATTGTATAGGTATTTGCATATAGACGTTCAAGTTTTTTTGCACACAGAAAACTTTGGAGTTGGTGGCTAAATACATATCAAGAATAGTTTTTAAAGGGTACCTTTTGTCAAAAAAACTTTTGATATATTATAGATTAATGTATGCAGAATAACTTTCTAATAGCATGTTATTAAAAAATATGCTTCTTTCTATTTAATTTTCCACTTTGAAAAAATGACCACTAGGGGTCTCCCTACCAGTCCTTTTTTTTTTTTTTTTTATAGATTTCAGACTCCTGCTGGAGTCCTAAATCTCAGACTGCAGCCGGGACACAGACAAACTCCCTGGCAGGGAGCAGTGCTGAGCTTATCTGTGTCCCGGCTGCAGTCTGAGATTTAGGACTCCAGCATGAGTCTGAAATGTATAAAAAAAAAAGCACTGGTAGGGAGACCCCTAGTGGTCATTTTTTCAAAGTGGAAAATTAAATAGAAAGGAGCATATTTTTTAATAACATGCAATTAGAAAGTTATTCTGCATACATTAATCTATAATATATCAAAAGTTTTTAATGAAAGGTACTCTTTAATTTTTAGGAGTCCCCACCAAACTATCCCCAATGTGCAGTATGTTTTAAGAAGGAATAAGAGATTCCAAGTATGAGTTATTAATTCTTTATCGGATCTGGCCTAGAGACAGCAGAAAACAGATTGCCATGTCTTGTATTGGAATGTGTGTTCTCAGGTGCTTCTCTTCTGCTCCCAAATTTCTCATGATGCTGCGAAATGTATGCGTCATCGAAAAGTTAAAAGCCATGGACCTCTTGGTATCTTTACTATCTTTTTTTTTTAATTTTTTATTATTATTACTCAGATTATGTGAAAAAACATGTTATTACGTAGTGGCCTTGTATTGAAATTAAAAAGTTTATCAGGTTTTCCCCCGATGATTCTGGACTCAATACCCCATAATAGAAGTGAAGACAGATGGTAACAAATCTTTGCTTATTTATTGAAATGGAAAAACTTAAATATTGAATTTACATACGTATTCAGACCCTTTACTTCACTAGAGTCAGCATTAGCCGCTGCTCTATTTAAAGGGTACCTCTCATCAAAAAAACTTTTGATATATTATAGATTAATGTATGCAGAATAACTTTACAATTGCATGTTATTAAAAATATGCTTCTTTCTACTTAATTTTCCACTTTGAAGAAATGACCACTAGGGGTCTCCCTACCAGTCCTGGCAGCAAGCATTTCAGACTCATGCTGGAGTCCTAAACACTACGAGCTGCCAGTCTGCTTTGTTCACAAAGGAGAACACTCAGAGCTGCCAGCCTGCTTTGTTCACAGCCTGTTTGGCTGTGAACAAAGCAGGCTGTCAGCTCTGAGTGTTTAGGACTCCAGCAGGAGTCAAAAATGCTTGCTGACAGGACTGATCGGGAAAAATACAATAGAAAGAAGCATATTTTTCATTAACATGCTATTGGAAAGTTATTCAACATTCATTAATCTAAAATATATCAAAAGTTTATTTGATGAGAGGTACCCTTTAATGTCTATGAAGCTGCCGGAGACTGCGAAGTGCTGTGCTTGGCCATCACTGGAGGCTTCATAGCAAATGATTGGAGCGGTGGCACATGCTGACTTATGGATCTTTTGAGTCTGTTTTGTGCCCCTTAACACATGAAACATTGTTGTATGTGGTTTTTGAGGCAGTTTCTATGATGACAGGTTAACAATGATCATTTGTTTTCTGGTGTTTCTGGTTATCACTGAGCTGATGAGTTAAGGTCCAGTTTTAGAATAGTTTTTGTGTATTGTACAACTATGCAAAGTATTCCCCATGCAGAAGGAAGAGCGTTGTCGCTCTGGTGCCACCTATTAAAGGGAGCATCTCTACAAAATCCTTCCTCCACCTCTTAAAGATCCTTGAAACCTGACTGGGGATATCAGGCAGGCCAAAAGGAAGAGTTCTCATCTGTGGACAGCGGATTGGTGGATACGAGGAATTGATGGAGATTCCTGAGCACCTAAATGCGGGATCTGACCGTGAACTAGAGGATAAACCTGTTCTGTGCCCACGTAGAGACAATGCTGCGCACATGATTATGTATGGTATTATGATGTATGCTAATGACATAGTAAAGGCACTCATTATCTTAAATTCATATACATGTGACTTGAAAGTAAATTTAGGGGTATTCCCATCAAAGTGTTCGATCATACACGACATAACTCGTATGATGAACTTATATTTAGGATATATTTTGGTGATGCTGCTCTGGGGTCTGTATACAGGGTGATTTCTGCTCTGGTGTCTGTATATACAGGGTGATTCTGCTCTGGGTCTGTATATACAGGGTGATTCTGCTCTGGGTCTGTATATAACGGAGGTCCTGTCCGGGGGTCTGTATGTAACGGAGGTCCTGTCCGGGGGTCTGTATATAACGGAGGTCCTGTCCGGGGGTCTGTATGTAACGGAGGTCCTGTCCGGGGGTCTGTATATAACGGAGGTCCTGTCCGGGGGTCTGTATATAACGGAGGTCCTGTCCGGGGGTCTGTATATAACGGAGGTCCTGTCCTGGGGTCTGTATATAACGGAGGTCCTGTCCGGGGGTCTGTATATAACGGAGGTCCTGTCCTGGGGTCTGTATATAACGGAGGTCCTGTCCTGGGGTCTGTATATAACGGAATGTCCTGTCTGGGGGTCTGTATATAACGGAATGTCCTGTCCTGGGCTCTCTATATAACGGAGGTCCTGTCTGGGGGTCTGCATATAACGGAGGTCTTGTCCTGGGCTCTCTATATAACGAAGGTTCTGTCCTTGGGTCTGTATATAACGGAGGTTCTGTCCTGGGGTCTGTATATAACGGAGGTTCTGTCCTGGGGTCTTTATATAACGGAGGTTCTGTCCTGGGGGTCTGTATATAACGGAGGTCCTGTCCTGAAGTCTGTATATAACGGAATGTCCTGTCTGGGGGTCTGTATATAACGGAGGTCCTGCCCTGGGGTCTGTATATAACGGAGAGGCCTGTCTGGGGGTCTGTATATAACGGAGGTCCTGTCCGGGGGTCTGTATATAACGGAGGTCCTGTCCGGGGGTCTGTATATAACGGAGGTCCTGTCCGGGGGGTCTGTATATAACGAAGGTCCTGTCCTGAAGTCTGTATATAACGAAATGTCCTGCCCTGGGGTCTGTATATAACGGAGGTCCTGCCCTGGGGTCTGTATATAACGGAGAGGCCTGTCCGGGGGTCCTGTATATAACGGAGGTCCTGTCCGGGGTCTGTATATAACGGAGGTCCTGTCCGGGGGTCTGTATATAACGGAGGTCCTGTCTGGGGGTCTGTATATAACGGAGGTCCTGTCTGGGGGTCTGTATATAACGGAGGTCCTGTCTGGGGTCTGTATATAACGGAGGTCCTGTCCGGGGGTCTGTATATAACGGAGGTCCTGTCCGGGGGTCTGTATATAACGGAGGTCCTGTCCGGGGGTCTGTATATAACGGAGGTCCTGTCCGGGGGTCTGTATATAACGGAGGTCCTGTCCGGGGGTCTGTATATAACGGAGGTCCTGTCCGGGGGTCTGTATATAACGGAGGTCCTGTCCGGGGGTCTGTATATAACGGAGGTCCTGTCCGGGGGTCTGTATATAACGGAGGTCCTGTCCGGGGGTCTGTATATAACGGAGGTCCTGTCCGGGGGTCTGTATATAACGGAGGTCCTGTCCGGGGGTCTGTATATAACGGAGGTCCTGTCCGGGGGTCTGTATATAACGGAGGTCCTGTCCGGGGGTCTGTATATAACGGAGGTCCTGTCCGGGGGTCTGTATATAACGGAGGTCCTGTCCGGGGGTCTGTATATAACGGAGGTCCTGTCCGGGGGTCTGTATATAACGGAGGTCCTGTCCGGGGGTCTGTATATAACGGAGGTCCTGTCCGGGGGTCTGTATATAACGAAGGTCCTGTCCTGAAGTCTGTATATAACGGAATGTCCTGTCTGGGGGTCTGTATATAACGGAGGTCCTGCCCTGGGGTCTGTATATAACGGAGAGGCCTGTCCGGGGGTCTGTATATAACGGAGGTCCTGTCCGGGGGTCTGTATATAACGGAGGTCCTGTCCGGGGGTCTGTATATAACGGAGGTCCTGTCCGGGGGTCTGTATATAACGGAGGTCCTGTCTGGGGGGTCTGTATATAACGGAGGTCCTGTCCGGGGGTCCGTATACATTTTGGGGTATCCTGTAGGGAACCATATGTGCCTATTGTGGTTCATCATCTTTAGGGGTGTGTCCTTTATAATTGGGCGGGGCATATGCATCTTTTTGATCTTGCCGTCTCCTTGATGCCCCTATTATGGTCGTAGATTGTATAAACACTGCGCTCTTCAGCCTCTTGTTTTCAAGGCATTCTGGTAGTTGTAGTCCCACAGCATCTATATGTAGACCTTGCTCTAGGAGCGTGTTCATGAATATGTATGCCTGGCATTAAACCCGTGTACACCTCCTAGCGTGTGTCGTGTTTAACTCTCGAGACACAGGAAACAAATATTAAAGTTCAACTTTCAAGATTTCTTTCTGGAGATGGAGCAGAGTCGGAGCTCCCCCTCCCGATCTGTTTTCTTTGCACAGTCGCCAAGAGAGATGAAAAAGAGAGAGCCCAGAAGTGCAGAGTCATCGTTCAGGCTCCAAGTGACCCCATCGCTCTGTGTGATGAGGTTTATTCTTGGCCATAGAGAGCTCTTTGTCTCAGACACATAAGAAGTGTCATCATAGGTTAGGAATGCACACAAGGCTGTATGTGAAGCGTGTGATCGCTGCGCTGGTCCTACATGGTGTGAACTGTCACCTGTGTATGGACCGGAGACCTGGACACCGCGATGGAAAGAGGGTTATGTCACAGGGCAGGGACACAGATTTGTTATGCCACATGTCATATGATCATTAATGTCCCCTCATCTGTCCTGTGTCACAGTCATTACTGTCCCCTCATCTCTCTTGTGTCACAGTCTTTACTGTCCCCTCATCTCTCCTGTGTCAGTCATTACTGTCCCCTAATCTCTCCCTGTGTCACAGTCATTACTGTCCCCTCATCTCTCCTGTGTCACAGTCATTACTGTCCTCCCTCATCTCTCTTGTGTCACAGTCTTTACTGTCCCCTCATCTCTCCCAGTGTCAGTCATTACTGTCCCCTCATCTCTCTTGTGTCACAGTCTTTACTGTCCCCTCATCTCTCCTGTGTCAGTCATTACTGTCCCCTCACCTCTCCTGTGTCACAGCCATTACTGTCCCCTCATCTCTCCTGTGTCACAGCCATTACTGTCCCCTCATCTCTCCTGTGTCCCAGTCATTACTGTCCCCTCATCTCTCCTGTGTCCCAGTCATTACTGTCCCCTCATCTCTCCTGTGTCACAGTCATTACTGTCCCCTCATCTCTCCTGTGTCAGTCATTACTGTCCCCTCATCTCTCCTGTGTCCCAGTCATTACTGTCCCCTTATCTCTCCTGTGTCCCAGTCATTACTGTCCCCTCATCTCTCGTGTCAGTCATTACTGTCCCCTCATCTCTCCTGTGTCACAGTCATTACTGTCCCCTCATCTCTCCTGTGTCAGTCATTACTGTCCCCTCATCTCTCCTGTGTCACAGTCATTACTGTCCCCTCATCTCTCCTGTGTCAGTCATTACTGTCCCCTCATCTCTCCTGTGTCACAGTCATTACTGTCTCCTCATCTCTCCTGTATCAGTCATTACTGTCCCCTCATCTCTCCTGTGTCAGTCATTACTGTCCCCTCATCTCTCCTGTGTCACAGTCATTACTGTCCCCTCATCTCTCCTGTGTCCCAGTCATTACTGTCCCCTCATCTCTCCTGTGTCCCAGTCATTACTGTCCCCTCATCTCTCCTGTGTCCCAGTCATTACTGTCCCCTCATCTCTCCTGTGTCCCAGTCATTACTGTCCCCTCATCTCTCCTGTGTCACAGTCATTACTGTCCCCTCATCTCTCCTGTGTCACAGTCATTACTGTCCCCTCATCTCTCCTGTGTCCCAGTCATTACTGTCCCCTCATCTCTCCTGTGTCCCAGTCATTACTGTCCCCTCATCTCTCCTGTGTCCCAGTCATTACTGTCCCCTCATCTCTCCTGTGTCACAGTCATTACTGTCCCCTCCTCTCTCCCTGTGTCACAGTCATTACTGTCCCCTCATGAGCACATGACCACCACAGTCATTCGGTGGCCTTGGGAGCCACTCTTTGTACATAGTGTGACTGCCAAGGCCACTGATTGGCTGCTGTGGTCACCTGACATCCGCTGTTAATGTAAATGAGTGTTTCCCAACCAGGGTGCCTCCAGCTGTTGCAAAACTACAACTCCCAGCATGCCCGGACAGCCGAAGGCTGTCCGAGCATGCTGGGATTTGTAGTTTTGCAACAGCTGGAGGCAACCTGGTTGGGAAACGGGTATATGGCCTAAGATTGTCTGCAAGAAACACCCACTTTGAGGGGTTGTCCAAGATTTGCAAAACAACAACTCCCAGGATGCCTAGACATGCCTAGTCATTGGCTGTCCGCGCATGCTGAGAGTTGTAGTTTTGCAACAGCTAGGGGCACCCTGGTTGGGAAACACTGCTGTAAACACTGTAGCGCCGACTGGAGATAGAACAGGGGATCGGCGTGGAAATTGAGGCGGCGGTAAGTAAAATAGTTTTTACCCCAAGCCAAAGAAAATCGTAGTCACCATAGTGACAGCACCAGAAATCTGTCAAGCCCTTAGTAGTGCATTTGACTTGTATGCTGTCACATTTCAGCCACATTTCAGCCAAACACATCATTTTCCTTTGTTTGCACCATGCACAACACTAAAAGGGGGCAGGAATAAAGAAATAAATAAGAAACAAAAAAAAAACAAGGATCCCTTTTATATTTTACATTTACTTTCTTGCACAAAGTTTCCTGGTGTAGTTACTGGTTAATAGGGAATATGAAGTCTCCTTCACGCCCTCTTGTGGTCTTTCTGTAGTATTGCAGCACACTCAATGTCTGAAATTTGTTTATTGCTGTAGGGGAAAGATAATATTTAAAATTAAATTAATGAATTACTTAACCTAACCCAATTTCGACCCCCCCCCCCCCCCCCCAACCTCCCGGTTGTAGATATTCTAGATTGGTGAGGCTCCTAGCGGTCAGAGCTCCACTTATCAGAATGTTATCCCCTATTATGTGGGTAGGACAGTGTTTCCCATCCAGGGTACCTCCAGCTGTTGCTGAGCTTTTGGCTGCCTGGGCATGCTGGGAATTGTATATTTGCAACAGCTGGAGGCACCGTGGATGGAAATTACTGGGATAGGGGATAACGTTTGGATATAGGAATATCCGTTTATATTGGGCTGAATGGAACAAGGTGCAGCATAAGCCAACTGTACAGATGGGTTTTTGTACGGAGTGCCACTTCATGTTTATTGTCCCGGAGGACCCCTTTAAGAAGATGTTTAAGACTTCTATTTATTCGTGATGGTATGGTGTTAGAGAAAGTCCTCGCCATAAGGATCTTATATGTATTACCATTTTGTATATAACAGGTAAGGCTACAGTGCCCGTAGCAGTGTTGCCCACCCAGCGTAGCAAAACTACAACTCCCAGCATGCCCAGACAGCCTTTGGCTGTCAGGACATGCTGAGAGTTGTAGTTTTTCAATAGCTGGAGGCACCCTGGTTGAGAAACACTGGGTGCATGTGTTAAGTGTTCTGTTGTAGAGCGATAACAATAGTCCTGCAAAGAAGGATAAGCCCAGTATACAAAAGTCATAACGAAAACTCGCCACAAATAACAAGCACAATAGACAAAGTAGGATTGAACACTTGGCAGCCGTGTATGACCCACCACATACGCCCCTCAATGTATGTTATGCTATCAAACCAATTAGTCATTTGACTATAATGGAAGAGAGAAACACAATCGATAGCACAGATATGAACTCTTCCTTGGTTACATGACCTCTTCTTGCTATACTGAGTAACCTTTTTCTTTCTTTTTGTGACAGGCAGCAATAAATGGCGTAATACCACAAGAAAATGGAATCTTACAGAGGTATGTGCTGTATGGTCCTCTTCACTGTGTGAATACCGCACCTTATACATATATTGTATACACTGCACATACCTTATATATACTGCACATACCTTATATACACTGCACATACCTTATATATACTACACATACCTTTATATAGGTATACTACACATACCTTATGTATACTACACATACCTTATGTATACTGCACATACCTTATATACACTGCACACACCTTATATACACTGCACACACCTTATGTATACTACACATACCTTATGTATACTGCACATACCTTATATACACTGCACACACCTTATATACACTGCACACACCTTATGTATACTACACACACCTTATGTATACTACACACACCTTATGTATACTACACATACCTTATGTATACTGCACATACCTTATATACACTGCACATACCTTATATACACTGCACATACCTTATATATACTGCACATACCTTATATATACTGCACATACCTTATATATACTGCACATACCTTATGTATACTGCACATACCTTATGTATACTGCACATACCTTATGTATACTGCACATACCTTATGTATACTGCACATACCTTATGTATACTGTACATACCTTATATGTACTACATACCTTATATATACTATACAGTACATACCACATATATATATATATACACACTATACTCCTTATATACACTATACATACCTTATATATACTACACATACCATATATAATATATATATATATATATATATATACACACTACGCATACCTTATACTATGCATACCTTATATATACTATGCATACCTTATATACACTATGCATACCTTATATATACACTATGCATACCATATATATATATATATATATATATATATATATATATACTGCACATACCTTAGATATACTGCACATACCTTATATACACTGTTCTTACTATATATATATATATATATATATATATATATATATATATATACACACTACACATACATTATATACTATACTTACCACATATACATATATGTGTGTGTGTGTGTGTGTATATATATATATATTATAAAATTTACACTGATCCTTTTAGATAGTTGTTTTCTCAGTGCTCTTCAGACACAAGCCAACTAGTTATCTTCCTGTATACCACTTTTTTATATTTATAATATATATTTTATTTATATTTCCCCAATCTTCCTTGGTGCACCCCCCCCCCTCGACTTTCTACAGAATATTTTGTGCTCCCTCCCTTCATTGCCCCATTTACTGTCCCAGGGCAAGTCTCTGTTTCCCGCAGTGGCCTGGTTTATACTTCTGTTGTTCCTGACTGTAAAGTGCTGTGGGTTGCATTCTCTCTATGCCGCACCCCTACAGTTGACCTTCTAGGTAGCATTGTGGGGTATAATCCTTAGCTCATCATTTTAGACAGGGTCATGTGTTCTGAATGACTGGGGGTTCAGCCATGTCCTTGCTATAGGTTTAATTATGCAGTTGAGAAAGGCTTTTAGCCGGAACGCATGCTGCATCCACACCATATGCTGTATCTAATGCCTTTATAATAGAAATTTCTTCCTGCAAGAATCTTTGAGTGCCGGGATCCTTCCTATTTATACTTTTGATAAGTGCCGACCTGCACTTAAAGGGATACTCCACTGGAAAACATTTTTATTATTTTATTTTTTAATCAACTCGTACCAGAAAGTTTAAACAGATTTGTAAATTACTTGATTAAGTACTGGAAGGGTTAAGATTTTTTATCAGCTGTTATATACTCAACAGAAAGTTCTTTTCTCTTTTAATTTCCTTTGTCTGACCGCAGTGCTCTCTGCCGACACCTCTGTCCATGTCAGGAACTGTCCAGAGCAGGAGCAAATCCCCATAGCAAACCTCTCCTGCTCTGTGGACCATACAGCAGCTAAGTACTGGAAGGGTTAAGATTTTTAAATAGAAGTAATTTACAAATCTGTTTACCTTTCTAGCACCAGTTGATAAAAAAAAATAAAAAAATTTTTTTTTCCAGCAAAGTACCCCTTTAATATTTGCAGTGTACAAACAGCTGGCATCCTTGGGTACCTCTGTTATAAATTGTGATTTCATGAAGAGTTGTCGCCTGTATCTCTCTGCATTTCTTTGATGATCTCTTTCTATATTTGCAGTGAATACAGCTCAGACACTATTCAGAATCCTGTTTTTGGTCCAGCCGCCATGCCTAACCCCTCCGTGTCCATCGCTTCCTCTTCCTCATCCTCCGGATCAGCCTTTCGCCCAGTAATTCCAAACCGGCAGGTTGTGGAGCCTCTTCCCCGTATGTTGGATTTCAAAGTGGAATATAGAGATAAAACAGCGGATGTAGTTCTTGAAGACAGCTGCACTGTTGGTAAGATATCTGGCCTGTACTCTGATCTGTACATTTTTCTTTATATACAGTGGGGCAAAAAAGTATTTAGTCAGCCACCAATTGTGCAAGTTCTCCCACTTAAAAAGATGAGAGGCCTGTAATTTTCATCATAGGTACACTTCAATTATGAGAAACATAATGAGGAAAAAATCCATAAAATCACTGTCTTATTTTTAAAGAATTTATTTGCTAATTATGGTGGAAAATAAGTATTTGGTCACCTACAAACAAGATTGATTTCTGGCTCTCCCAGATCTGTAACTTCTTCTTTAAAAGTCTCCTCTGTCCTCCACTCGTTACCTGTATTAATGGCTCCTGTTTGAATTCATCAGTATAATAGACACCTGTCCACAACCTTAAACAGCCTCACTCCAAACTCCACTATGGCAAAGACCAAAGAGCTGTCGAAGGACACCAGAAACAAAATTGTAGACTTGCACCAGGCTGGGAAGACTGAATCTGCAATAGGCAAGCAGCTTGGTGTGAAGAAATCAACTGTCGGAGCAATTATTAGAAAATGGAAGACCTACAAAACCACTGATAATCTCCCTCGATCTGGGACTTCACGCAAGATCTCACGCCGTGATGTCAAAATGATCACAAGAACGGTGAGCAAAAGTCCCAGAACCACACGGAGGTTGAATGACCTGCAGAGAGCTGGGACCAAAGTAACAAAGGCTACCATCAGTAACACACTTAGGCACCAGGGACTCAAATCATGCAATGCCAGACGTGTCCCCCTGCTTAAGCCAATACATGTCCAGACCTGTCTGAAGTTTGCTAGAGAGCATTTGGATGATCCAGAAGAGGATTGGGAGAATGTCATATGGTCAGAGGAAACCAAAGTAGAACTTTTTGGTAAAAACTCGTGTTTGGAGGAGAAAGAATGCTGAGTTGCATCCAAAGAACACCATACCTACTATGTAGGAAACATCATGCTTTGGGGCTTTTTTTCTGCTAAGGGACCAGGGCGGCTGATCCATGTAAAGGAAAGAAAAAATGGGGCCATGTATCATGAGATTTTGAGTGAAAACCTCCTTCCATCAGCAAGGGCGTTGAAGATGAAACATGGCTGGGTCTTTCAGCATGACAATGATCCCAAACACACCGCCCGGGCAACAAAGGAGTGGCTTCATAAGAAGCATTTCAAGGTCCTGGAGTGGCCTAGCCAGTCTCCAGATCTCAACCCCATAGAAAACCTTTGGAGGGAGTTGAAAGTCCGTGTTGCCCAGCGACAGCCCCAAAACATCACTGTTCTAGAGGAGATCTGCATGGAGGAATGGGCCAAAATACCAGCAACAGTGTGTGAAAACCTTGTGAAGACTTACAGAAATGTTTGACTTCTGTCAATGCCAACAAAGGGTATATAACAAAGTATTGAGATGAACTTTTTTTTTATTGACCAAATACTTATTTTCCACCATAATTTGCAAATAAATTCTTTAAGAATCAGACAGTGTGATTTGATGGATTTTTTTTCTCATTATGTCTCTTATAGTTGAGGTATACCTATGATAAAAATTACAGCCTCTCTCATCTTTTTACGTGGGAAAACTTGCACAATTGGTGGCTGACTAAATACTTTTTTGCCCCACTGTATGTGTATGGCGCCCTGTCGGCCTGTCGGCCTCGCGCCCTGTCGGCCTCGCGCCCTGTCGGCCTCGCGCCCTGTCGGCCTCGCGCCCTGTCGGCCTCGCGCCCTGTCGGCCTCGCGCCCTGTCGGCCTCGCGCCCTGTCGGCCTCGCGCCCTCTCTGTTTTTTGTATTTTTTGTTTGATGGCCACCATTTAGATGGGGCGCAATGGGCAACAGCGGGTCCTGATGGACTCCATTATAGTCAATGTGGTCCATCGGACACCGCTGTTTCTCAGCAGGAGTAGCGGGAGAAAAAGAAGGCGCAAGCTGTAATATTTTTCCCGGCGGCCGTCGCACTACGAAGTGACAACGGTAATGTGAAAGGGGTATATATGTATATATATATATATATATATATATATATATATATATATATATATATATGATATATATATGATATATAGAGATATATAGAGATATATAGAGATATATATATATGTGTATATATATATGTTGTATAGCTCGGTGTTTCTTGCTATATCTTATTACTTTGTATGGTGGAGCAGAGAACTGGACACAAACCTGGTCATGCAGCAGTCTCTCCATTTACATGGCCAAGTCCCCAGCCAGGCAGAAGCGGCTCCGGATGGGAAGGAAAACCTATTTTTTTTGCCTCACATCTAGCTGGCATTTCTTGAAAGAAAGTTATTTTTTTGTTTAATTTTTAACAGTAATTGGCACGGTGCAGGTTTCCTTCCTGTTTGCATTGGGACATCATAAAAAAGCACTTAGTGTGTCTGCAAGATAAAAGGGTTTTTCTTCTTTAATGTGAAATAAAATTTTCCGTTCATTTTGCTTTGACCGATACAGAGTTGACCTTTATCAAAATAATGACACAAGCAGCAGTCCGGGCTAAGTTTTCATGAATTTCATATTCGATAATAAAAAAAGTTTTAACTTTTTTTTTTTTTTTTTTAGTTTGTTTATAGATTCGGATGGAGAAATTTATTTATTTTTAATTTTTTTATTTTTTTACTTTCATACATTCTGCTTCTTTGGTAGAATTCACTAAGTGTCTATTTAAAGATGTCCTTCCCCATAAAATATCATTGAGGTATAATTCTTTATTGTGAAAAAAAGGAGTCAAGTTATCTTTCAGAGCAGTGGTCTCCAAACTGTGGCCCTCCAGATGTTGCAAAACTACAAATCCCGGCATGTATGGACAGCCAGCATGTAAAGGACTATGTTATACTTCCCTGTACCCTCTTCTGCCTTTGGCATATTTTCTGCTGCAGAAAATATGCGACGTATCGGCAATGTGTGTTCCTACCATTATAGGGTATATGGCAGTTTTTCCCAACCAGGGTGCCTCCAGCTGTTGCAAAACTACAACTCCCATCATGCCCGGACAGCCGAAGGCTGTCCGGGCATGCTGGGAGTTGTAGTTTTGCAACAGCTGGAGGCACCCTGGTTGGGAAACAGTGGTATATGGCCTAAGATTGTCTGCATGAGACACCGACTTTGAGGGGTTGTGCAAGATTAGAAAAACAGAGCCAATTTCCTCCAAAAACAGTGCCATGACTGTTCACACTCAATCTGAGGACAGGCTTGGTGCTCTTTTTGGAAGAAATCTGCTATTGGAAAACATTTTTTTTTTTTTATCAACTGGTGCCAGAAAGTTAAACAGATTTGTAAATTACAAAATTTTAATCCTTCCATGACTTATCAGCTGCCGTATGATCCACAGGAAGTTCTTTTCTTTTTGAATTTCCTTTCTGCCTGACCACAGTGCTCTCTGCTGACACCTCTGTCCATTTTAGGAACTGTCCAGAGCAGGAGCAAATCCCCTTCGAAAACCTCTCCAGCTCTGGACAGTTCCTGACATGTACAGAGGTGTCAGGAGAGAGCACTGTGGTCCGACAGAAAATAAATTCAAAAAGACAGCAGCTGGTAAGTACTGGAAGGATTAAGATTTTATAATAGAAGTAATTTACAAATCTGTTTAACTTTCGGGCACCAGTTGATAAAAAAAAATAATAATAATAATAATAAAATCTCCACCGGAGTACCCTTTTAACCCCTTAAACGCCGCAGGACATAAATGCACGTCCTGGTGAGGTGGTACTTAACGCACCAGGATGCACATTTACGTCCTAAACATAACCGCAAGCATCGGAGTAATGCTCGGGTCATGCGCGGCAGGTCCCGGCTGCTAATGGCAGCCAGGGACCCGCCGGTAATGGCCGACATCCTCGATCGCACGGATGTCCGCTATTAACCTCTCAGATGCCGTGATCAATACAGATCACTGCCTCTGCAACAGTGCGGTCACTAAAATGGAAGATCGGATCGCCCGCAGCACGTTAATATCCGAACTATTAAAATACAATGTTAATGATACCGTACGGTGAACGGCGAGAACGTGAAAAAATAAAAAAAATATAAAGTCCAAAATCGCTGCTTTTTTTATTAATTTTTTTTATAACATTTTATTAAAAAATAAATTCATAAAAATGTATTAAAAGTTTTATATAAGCAAATATGGTATCAATAAAAAGTACAGATCGCAGTGCAAAAATTGAGCCCTCATACCGCTGCTTATACGGAAAAATGAAAAAGTTATAGATCTTCAAAATAGGGGGATTTTAAACATGCTAATTTTTTTTAAGTGCAACAGTAATAGAAAAGTATGTAGTCATGGGTATCATTTTTATTTTATTGACCCAAAATACAGGTCAAAACCGAGCCGACCGGAGTCACCGTATGACTCTGGTCGGCTCATTAAAGTAAATGGAGTCACGGGCTGATCCGGCTGGGGTACGGGAGCGCCCGGTTTTCCCCTCCCCCAGCCGGATCCGGCACCCGTATGTAAAAAACGAGGTGTGAATGCAGTCTTAGAGGGAGATTTATCAAGCCTTATGCAGAAGAACAATGGTTCAGTTGCCCATAATAACCAATCCGATTGTTTCTTTAATTTTTAAAAGGGGTACTCCGGTGGAAAATAAAAAAAATGTTTTCCAGTGGAGTACCCCTTTAAGACCACCCTTGATCACATGTCCCCATAGCCCGCCTTTATTAGCCTCAGTTGAGAGATGCTGCCTTTGGAAGAACCAGTGCATGGACTACCTGGAGAGGCCACTTATTTCAAGGGGTAATGTGTGAAGTTTCATCTATCTTAAAACTTGATCCCTCAGTATTTCATCCTCCTAATACATATATGTTGCTTTACACATTACAATTTGGATTCTTTTCTATTTCCTATACACTGCCTTTCAATTTTGTACGACTTTACATTTCTGTATTAATTTGTCCATTTAGTATTTAGTGTCTATTTTAATGTTTAATATATTTCTGTGTTTCCAGGGGATATAAAACAAATCTTAGAAAATGACCTTCTAGTTCCTCCATCCAAAATGCTATTAAAGGGCTGGAAATGTGGAGATGTGGAGGACAGTGTGAGTATAATCTGCATATGGAGTACTTTTTACCTTCTTTTTGTTTAGAAATTTCATTTTTGCGCCTAAAGTACCTGGACCTGTAAAAAAAAAAAAAAAAAAAAAAATCCCCAAAATAACAAAAAAAAAAAGTCTTACACCTGCGGCAATGAGCCGAACAATTTAGTTCTGTATCCCTCTTTAAAGGGGTACTCCGGTAAAAAAACTATTTTTTTTATTTTTTTAATCTACTGGTGCCAGAAAGTTAAACAGATTTGTAAATTTACTTCTAAGTTCTTCTTTTCTTTTTAACCCCTTCATGACCCAGCTAGTTTTAGCCTTTATGACTTTATTTTTTTAAATCTGACGTGTCTCTTTGCCAGGTAAAAGCAATCCAAAGTTATTACCGTGTAAAGTGATTCAGATATTTTTTCAAGACATATTGTACTTTATATTAGAGGCAATTTTTTGTTGATACATGAAGCGATTTTTGTGAAAAACTTCAAAATATTGTAAAAAATTTCATTAATTAGCATTTTTCTATATTTGAAATTCTCTAATTGTAATATAGTCATGCCAAATAAATTTTAGTTATTAATTCACATCCACAGCATGTCTACTTTATCCTGGCATAATTTATTAAACATTCTATTACTTTTTTAGGACGTTAGAAGGCTTATAATTTTATCAGTATTTTTTCTAATTTTCTACAAAAGTGCAAAATAAATTTTTTTTTTAGGGACCAATTGAATTCAGAATGTGTGTGAGTGTGTATATACAGCTTATGTGTGTGTGTGTATGTATGTGTGTATATATATATATATATATATACACATACACACATATATATATATTCAGAATTCTTATATAAATTTTATATATATGTCTCTGCCCTGCCAAGCACAAAAGATGCAGTAGCAGGTTTAGGACACTAGGGGGAGCTGTAGTACAACTAACAGCTCATTTTTATGGTATGTTCACACTACGGGGTTTGAACGGAATCTCCGCTCGCAGAATTCCACGAGTGGAGATTCAGCCTGGCAGCCGACCGTGGCGGTAGGACCACGCGGCACTGCGCCGTCACCATTGACGGCTATGCAGTACTCACGGACTTCCGCGCAAAGAATGAACATGTTCTTTTTTTGCGCGGAACAATTTCAGCGGAATTGTTCGACGCTCAAATTCCACAGTGTGATGGGTCTTTCGGAGACCCATTCACACTAATGGTAAGCTCACACCGCGTGTGAACGTGCCCTATAATGGAAAAAATAAAAAATCACTGCACTGCGCTTTACCCGGAAGTGAAACATGCAAGGGGGGCACAGCGGCAGGAGCTTAGGACTGGTAAGGGTCACTGGGGACACTTAGCAGAGCAGTGTGTGTGTCCCGATCCCCATGATTGGGGCACACACACCGCTCTGCTCAGGATTTTCATTGCTAAAAGCTGCCATCGGCTAGTCAGATTTGACTAGCTGATAGAAGAAATTGCGGGGGGGTTTAGGGGTCAACGAAACCCCCCTAGGTCCCGAGGCAAGATGGCTGGCTATTAGTGATAGCCACCATCTTACCTGGCGCGGCAGGATACCGCAAGTAACGGCCAGTATCTGCATGACGTACATGTACGTCATAGGTCAGGAAAACCTTCCCGGTCATGACGTACATGTATGTCATGGGTTGGGAAGGGGTTCAATCTCTTTTCTGTCCGACCGTGGTGCTCTCTGCTACATCTTTGTCCGTGTCAGGAACTGTCAAGAGCAGGAGAGGTTTGCTGTGGGGATTTGCTACTGCTCTTGACAGTTCCTGAGGCAGACATAGGTGTCAGCAGTAGTGATGAGCGGCAGGGCCCATATTCGAATTTGCGATATTTTGTGAATATATGGACGAAATTATATCCTTCAGTGTCCAGCCTGGAAGGGCCGATATTCGCATAAATTTGCATTAAAAAATTTACGTGAAAATAAAAAAGGAATTTTCGTCATTACGAATATATATCACTATTCTAAATATTCGCGAAGTGCCAATATTCACGGTAAAAATTCGCATTTCCAATATTCGCGCTCAACACTAGTCAACAGAGAGCACTGTGGTCAGACTGGAAAGAACTACACAACTTCCTGTGGAGCATACAGCTGCTGATAAGTTATGGAAGTAATTTATAAATCTGTTTAACGTTCTGGCACCAGTTAATAAAAAAAAATAAAAAATTTTGGTGTTCAGCGAACCATAGTTAGACCGAATTGCGTTGACTGTAATAAATCTTTATTTTATCCTTTGTCCGAACCAAATTCTTTCTTTCTGCTTATAGGTCATATTGACTTCATGAGAGAACTCCTTAAAAAATAAATAAATAAAAGTGGGCAATTAAAATGCCCTTTGTGTACAAGTCATGTATGGTATTACTTGTATATGTGTCATGGTATCCAAGGTTATGCACTGATATACAGTGATCCCCCGACCTACGATGGACCCGACATACGATCATTTCAACATACGATGGCCTCTCAGAGGCCATTGTATGTTCAAGACGCAGCATCAACATACGATGCTTTTGTATGTCCGGTCCATCGCATAAACGGCTATCAGGCAGCGCAGACTGCTTCAGCTGCCACCGGTCAGACGTTTATTGTGCCCCGTGTGCTCCTCTTCATGCTCTGCTGCATGGCCGGCGCTGTCCTTCGTCGTCATCAGGTCGCCGTTTACGCTGTCCCGTCAGTTTTTTCATGTCTAAATTTGTCGCACAGAAAGTCGCAATCTAAATATGTGCGACTTTTTTGCGACTTTTGCTCTAGAGGATTTTTAGAACATGATGCATGCAAGTCTATTTTAGACGGAAATGCATTGGAAAATGCATAGGTGCTGAATTTATCAAAAGCGACTTTTCAGCGACAAGTCGCATCGGCTGAAGTTACGCCGAAATGTCAGACCATACTGGAGCAGGTTTAAATACAGTCTAAAGCATAGAACCTGAACTCAGTGCGCAGTATTTATCAAGAGCCGTGCGACTTTTGATAAATTAGGTGCACAATAGACCGGCCTTACGCTCTGTAGTTTGGTCTATATTGATGCAGGAAATAGACAACTTTGAAAAATATCCCCCATTGACTTAGTGCTGGGCGGTATACCGGTACATACCGAAATTTTTGTGCTGCACAATATGAATTTTTCCCATACCGCAATACCGGTTGGACCCCTCCCCCTTGGGAATCAATGAATTGTCAACCCAGCGCTGCGCTGTCCCCACATCGGGGAACTAATCATATGTGACCCGCGAGCGTTGTTCTGCTTCTCCCCCCCCCCCCCAAATTATCAGCCCAGCGCTGCGCTGTCCCCATCGGGGAACTACTCGCGTCACCCGCTAGCGCTGCCCTCCTTGTCCTCCTGTTTGTTGCGGGCCGCCGGCGCTGGAACTCTTAACTGTATGCTGTATCCCTATGCACGGGCTGTGAAAGATAAACAAAATCAACTTTAACGCACCTTCCTACGTTCTCCCTCCATCCCCCCCCCCCCTCCGTCGGTCCGGACCTGGTTCCTGGGGACGGGAACTTTGGAGAGCCGTCAGCCTATCACCTGCCGCTGCGATGTTCTGCCTCGACTGGTGATATGTTGAGCCCACTGTCATGTAAGAAGCCGGTTTATCTTTTGCAGCCTGGGCATAGGGATACAGCGTACGGTATAGAGTTCCAGCGCAGGCGGCCGGCAACAAACAGGAGGACCAGGAGGCCAGTGCTTGCAGGTGACATGTGAGTAGTTCCCTGATGGGGACAGCGCAGCGCTGGGCTGATAATTAATTTGGGGGGGGGGGGGGCAGAACAGTGCTCGAGGGGCACATGATTGGGGGGGGGGGGAGAAATTCAGTTGCATACCGTGGAACCGCCACAAGTTACAAAAATACGGTGATACACACATTTGGTCATACCGCCCAGCTCTACATTGACTTGCTGTTTCATTTTCTGCACTACACTTTATAGTCTCTGAAGGGAGCTTTAGGATTTGATGAATCGCTAACCAGTGCCGGTCCCCAACAATCCTGAAAAGTTTGTTTACCGCATTAATTGAATGTTGTTCAGCTTAGTAACATTAAAGGGATTATCCACCATAAAGTGACTTTAGTACGTTCCTACCAGACAGTAATGGACATGCTTAGGAAGGATATGTGCTTGTCTTGAGGCTAAATGGCTATGTTGTGAGATTACCATAACGTTGTGGCTACCTTTTTGTTAACTGGCTATTTCCTGTTGGAGTTTCCTTCTTTTACTACAAATCCCATAGTCCCTTGTTTGTAAGTGTAAGGTCACTTTTCTCCCTCCCAAACATCAGCCACCCCACCCATTGAAACACAAATGAGCTACATTCAATTCAAAAGACCAGTGTTTTCTAACAAGGGTGCTTCTAGAAAAAATACAATTAGTTGCAGAATGATCTCTCTCTCCCACCCAGCGGTTGCTCTACCCATTGAAGCAGCAGTCATCACCTGACTAGTGATGTCAGGTCTCGTCCGCACTGCAACCTGGTAAAACCTGAGACAACAGTAATTTTGTATGCTGTTAAAAATAAATATTGGGGCACAAATCACATAAGAATTGTGAGATCATAGTCACACACACAGTTACAGACAATATATTATAAACTATACTAACTTTACAGCCATTGTAGCATAGTTAATAAAAAAAAACAAAAAAAAAAAACACCTGGAATACCCCTTTAAAAACCACTTGCCTAATATTGTGTAGATCCCCCTTGTTCCCTGTAAATAGCTCTGACCCACCAAGGCATGGACTCCACATGACATGTAAGGGGGTCTTGCTGTATCTGACACAAAGATGGAGGCAGAAGCATTTATGTCCTTCCAGTTGTGAGGTGCAGCTATCATGGATCAGATTCTTTTTTTCCAGCATATCCCACAGATGATCAATCGGATTGAGATCTGGGGAAATTGGAGGCAAAGTAGACACCATGATGTTATGTTCCTCAAACACGTATGGCCAGGGCATTATCCTGCTAAAAGAAGTAATTGCTATTAGGGCATACCACCCCTGTGAAGATGGGAAATTTGTCTGTACTATGTTTAGGTAGCTTGTCCATATGATGACAGGACAAAAGGTTTTACAGGAAAATATTACTGTCCTTCATAGTTGAACCCCCCCCCCTCCCTCTCTCCCCAAATGTGCAGCGAACTGCTGCCTGCCCCATTCACTTAAAATGTACCTGGCAACTTTTCAGGATGTTCTGCCCTTTGTGTACATGAGGAGCCGCACTTTTTCTGGCCATTATATAACTTGTATATCGTATTATTCAGCAGATTTCTGCTCTGCGGGCTTCATCAATTTGGGGGGGGGGGGGGGGGGGGGGGTCATGGCCCTTCCCCAGGGTTGTGCTAGGCTCTTTTGAGCTGTTTTAACTGGTTTTAAATGTCCGTGTATATGTGCTTTTGTCTTGACATATTTCAATAAAATATTTTTGTATTTTGGCTATATAATATTGGTGGTGTGCGCTTTTATTTCTTCAGTGAAACTCTGGTTTAGTAATTGAACATTTACAGCCATGACTGTACCATATAAGCAGCGTATTTCATGCTGCGAGAAATCCGACAGGCAGCGGGAAATACGCTGCTCAACGTACTATGAGCAGACACACAGGGCTTCCCTGCCACAACCCTGTGTGTGCAGTAAGGTATAGAGGCGCACCGACGTGACTGTGCCTTGCAGGCCCGCCTCCAAACCTTACTGCACACACAGGGCTGCGGTGGGAAGGCCATGTGTGTCTGCTCATAACAAAGTGTGCAGCGTATATCCTGCTGCCTGACGGATTTCTCGCAGCATGAAATTGGCCGCGTATGCCTTATGTTTGATCCTACCCTTATTAAGTGTTATCAGAATACTTTATTTTACTGGGTGTTCTGTCCGGCTTCATCTCCTTTTGCCACGAATTGGTTAATAATCTCTTTTAACACTAGCCCAAGTTTAGTGGCATTTCAGTGCGTGCAGAGGAACAGAGGCTCAGTGTGCCGGCCTATCATTTGATCGGACAGTCGGACTATTTTTGGAAGGTTGGGTCTTTAAATAGCACCAGGCTAGTGAATAAAGGCGCTGTTCTCTGGTAAGATACATGCTGTTCCTGAAGGCTTCTCTTCTCAGCCTGAACAGGTCTTAAATTACCAAAAGAAAGAAAAACGCTCATCGGGGAAAGGCCCTTGAATACAAAATGCATGAGCGGAGGCCCTGACCTAGTACTGGGGTCGCTCTCAGAGTCCCATACATGTGCGTCCTGCGCTCGTTTTTCTTTTTTTTAACTTTAATAATGCAAATGGATCCATGGTTTGATTTTTATTTTCAACAACTCTGGGGAACAACTTTTTCTCATTGCGGAGAGCCAGCTATATGTGGATCCCTAGCAGTGCTACATGGGGGGAAAAAAAAGTATGCAAATTATCCCTTTATTCAGATTGTTCCACTTATAGGAAGTAGCTTCTTGGTATGTCAAGTTCCAACACTTTATCTAGCAATTGCAACATGATCAGAGAGATAAGCCATGCTGGGGGATAGCAGTTTTGGGGTACTTGTCCCTTGTCATTTCAGAGTAGGGAACAGGTCTAGATGTGAGGAAAGTCTTTGGTTTCGATTTTAAAGGGGTACTGGACAGTTCCTGATACAGACAGAGGTGTCAGCAGAGAGCACTGTGGTCAGACAGAAAAGAAGAAAAAAAAATAAAACAATAAAGAACTTCCTCTATAGTATAATGCAGCTGATAAGTACTGGAAGGGTTAAGATTTTTAAATAGAAGTAATTTACAAATCTGTTAAACTTTTTGGCACCAGTTTTTAGCTTTTCACCGCAGTATCCCTTTAATATGCGCTGTAAATAGCATCTCTATACGTTTAACATATTGCTGGACGTTGCCGTCTCGCAACAACTCGGGGTCCACTGTTTATAGACCACTGCTGTAAAGGATTTAAATACCTGAAATTAAAGTCCATAATCTGTAATAATCTTGTATGACCTCCTTTATTATAAGGGACCCTTTGCGTTTTCTCAGTACTGAAATATTGGCCATTGTGGGGCTGATTACCCAGCATTCTCTGGCATTCTATTCCTAAACTAAACGTTGTGAAAAGTATTTCATACTGAGATTTAGTCCTGGCAGGCCCATTTAGTAGACCGAATCTAAGGGTAGGGTCACACACAGTTTTACTACAGTCGTGCAGATCCCTCACTCTACAGACGGTCATCACGGGATCCGCAGCGTACGCTGCGGATCCCGTGATGACCGCCTGTAGAGTGAGCCCCCTGCCCTGCCCACTCCTAGCAGAAATCTGCAGCTACGAGCGCACACACAGGGATCTGTGCGACTGTAGTAAAACTGCGCATGGGCAGTTTTCACTCACAGACATCGTGGCTGCTCCTCTGCTAGGCAGAGGAGCAGCCGTGAGGTCTATGAGTAAACTGAGCATTTCACAGGTGCCGGCACTAGGACCACTCAGAATTACGCTGTCTCCATAGACAGCAACGCATTTCAAGCAGATTCTGCAGGAAGAAGTGACCTGTTCATTCTTTCTTTAGAGTCCGGAATTTGGATTTCTGCGGCCGATGTTTACGCGTGGGAATTCTGCAGTTTGCACGGTGCAGTTGAATCCCATTGAGCAATACTAGTTTGCTGGAACTAAATTACCGAGCGGACTTTTTCTGCCCGATTCTGCTCAGAAATTCTGCACTGTAAATGTATGCAATATACATAAAGAAATAAGACAAAAGTAGTCTCTTTTAAAGTAGTACTGTAGTGAAATAAAACGGATTCCCAATCCAAAGGGGATAAGTTATAGATCGCGGGGATTCGGCTGAATCCCCTAACCCGCGATCTCCTGCACGACCCCCTGGCAGTCCACAGGAAGAGGGCGTGCCGACCCCAGCACAAAGCGGCGGCTGACACACCTCCATATATCCCATAGAGATACATGGAGGGGGTTTGTTGGCTGCAGCTTTTGGCGGGGGTCGACACGCCCCTTTGCTGCAGTCTGCCAGGGCGCCGTGCAGGAAATCGTGGGGGATGGGTCCAAGTGGCCGGACCCCCTGCGATCTAGAACTAGTCCCCTGTCCCTTTGAGAGTGGATACGTTTTATTTCACTGGAGTACTCCTTCAAACTTTGTTCGGTGTATTAAAATTAGTGGCGGGGCTACATGACCGATTTAGAAGGGTAGCAGATGACAGATTGCAGTTTTGTACAGACTATAGAACCTAGTAGACTTGGTTCAGTCCATTAAATGCAATGGGCCTGCCAGGAGTACACCATAGTAAATGTCTGTATACCTTTTTGTGTGACAGGTTATCAAAATGTAATGGGCAAAATTTTGGCAAAATGTGATGTGTGTGTGTGGGGCCCAAACAGGTAATTTCTGTCATAATCTAATATGAAACTTTTTTATCTTTAGAACGACTTGAATTTCATGATTTTATGTCTTTCTGGTTCAAAATGTATTTATTAATGTTTCAAAAAGAATCGGACTATACAAGAACCGAAATATATAGAAATCGTACAACAGCCATTAAAGGAGTAGTCCAGTGTAGAACAACTTATCCCCTATACTAAGGATAGGGGACACGTTTCAGATCACGGGGTCCGGCCGCTGGGGGTCCCCCTTGCAATCCCTCGTACGGGGCCCCGGCTCGCTGGCCAGAGAGCGCGTGCCGACCACTGTACAAAGCGGCGGCCAACATGCCCCCTCAACAAAACGCCATGGCAGTGCCAGAGATTGGCGAAGGCAGTGCTCCGGCTCTTCCATACCACTATATAGAGGGGGCGTTTCGCCCAGCGCTTCGTGCGGTGATCGGCATGCTCGCTCTTGCCAGCGAGCCGGGGGACTCTCCCCCGCGATCTGAAACTTATCCCTTATCCTTAGGATGAGGGATAAGTTGTTCTACACTGGACTACTCCTTTAACGGTAATGGAGGAAAAAAAAATTATTTACCGAGGTTGATTTTATGTCTTTAATACTAAGTTACATTAAGGGTAGGGTCACACTTGTCGTATTTGCAGCTGCATATTTTCCTACCCATTGAAGTAAGTAGGTAACAAAATATGCAGCTGATTTTGCTACCTATTGACTTCAAAATGCACAGCAGCAAAATGCAACATGTGACCCTACCCTTAAAGGGGTGCTCCAACTCTAATATTGAATGCCTATTGTCAGGATTGGCCATCGATATCTGATTGGCAGGATGCCCATACCCAGCACTCACGCTGATCAGCTGTCTAGCGCAACCACCACAGCCGGATGTACAGTGTGAAAGGAGCCAGAACCCTTGGCTTTGTACATGATATTGTCGCCACGACTGGTAACTGCAGCTGGAGAACCCCTTTTAATGTTTCAAAAAAATGTTTTAATAGAGGAGTTATGTTATATATATCAGTGTTTCCCAACCAGGGTGCCTCCAGCTGTTGCAAAACTACAACTCCCAGCATGCCCGGACAGCCTTTGGCTGTCCGGGCATGCTGGGAGTTGTAGTTTTGCAACAGCTGGAGGCACCCTGGTTGGGAAACACTTATGTATATATTCACATATTCTCATCTAGCAAACTATGTTAACACATTAACTTTTCCTGAGTGAATTTATTAGTATTGGTGTTGGTAGGGACTATGCAAAACTATATAAAAATTATTTTTATTGATGCACTTTAATATCTTTTATTTTCAGACCGTCCTAAGGACCCTTCACTTGCCAAAACACAATAACCTTTACGTCCTGACCCCAGACTTACCGCTTCCTTCTATGTCCAGCCAGTCAAGGTAATACAGTTGTTTCCATGTTGGTCCTTCTTCCTATTGGTCCATTTATTATAATAATAATAATAATAATAATAATAAATGATCTCCTGTCAATTCATTTGATGTAGAGATATTTGCACAGCATGTCCGTGTAGTACCCAAGGCCCATAATAATAGGACACACTGATGGTCGGTTTCAGACCCTGTCACGCCTTTGTGTCCGTATTATGACTGCAGACCCCACCGCCCCCTACAAAGGGTTAAATGATTTCAACTGAACGCATGATAGACTCTTATAGATCCCCCATGATGCATTTATTTCAAGTCATTAGACCTGTGGTTGGGCCAGGACTTACAAATATAATGTGGATTTTGGTCATCTTAAACTGGCCTGTGTGCTATATCCTGTAGTGTAGAAGTTATGGAAAAGGTTTTCACATCGTGACAGATCATAAAAGGATTTTAAATAGTACGGGGGTCCTGACAGTCAAATTGTCACTTAAAAAAAAAAAAAAAGTACCCTTAAAGGGGTGCTCCATTAAAAACATCCCCTATCCAAAGGATAAGGGATAAGATGTTAGATTGCGGGGGTCTCGCCACTGGGGACCCCCACGATCTCTGGGCAGGCACCCCTGTCATTCGGTGCACGGAGCAAATTCCGCTCCGTGCCCGATGACTGGCGTTGCAAGCTGTCACGCCCCCTCCATTCATTTCTATGGGAGGAGGCCTGACAGCTATGTACTAGCCATCATGCCCCCTCCCACAGACATGAATGGAGGGGGCATGGTGTGACGTCACGAACGCAGAAGCTGCAAGCTTCCGTGTTCCGTACGCCGCTGGCCCGGAGGTCGCGGGGGTCCCCAGTGGCGGGACCCACACGATCTAACATCTTATCCTCTATGCTTTGAATAGGGGATAAGATGTTTCCAACGGAGTACCCCTTTAAAGGGGTACTCTACTGGAAAACATTTTTTATTTTTTTTAAACAACTGGTGCCAGAAAGTTAAACAAATTTGTAAATTACTTCTATTTAAAAATCTTAATCCTTCCAGTACTTATCTGCTGCTAAATGCTCGACGGGAAGTTCTTTTCTTTTTGAATTTCCTCTCTGTCTGACCACTGTGCTCTCTGCTGACACCTCTGTCCATTTTAGGAACTGTCCAGTTCAGGGTAGGTTTGCTATGGGGATTTGCTCCTACTTTGGACAGTTCCTAAAATGGACAGAGGTGTCAGCAGAGAGCACTGTGGTCAGACAGAAAGAAAGGATATTCAAAAAGAAAAGAACTTCCTGTGGTGCATTTAGCTGCAGATGACTGCTGGAAGGATTAAGATTTTTAAATAGAAGTCATTTACAAATCTGTTTAACTTTCTGGCACCAGTTGATTTAAAAAAAATAAATAAAAAAGAAGTTTTCCAGCGGAGTACGGTAGACCATAACCCTCACAAGATATCGAAATGGTAAATAGGCACTGTCCCTTTCCAAGAGTAAGTCACGCTGAAAAATTTTCGGCCGGAAAAAATAATTTTATTTTTGCGCGGAATTTGCGTGCAATTTGCGCGGAATTGCGTGCGAAATTGCGCGTGGACATGGGGGAGAAAGAAGAGAAGGGTTTTTCAGCCATTTCCGTGCAAATTGCGCGTGAATCCCGCGCAAATTGCACGCGAAAATGATGTCGGGCGGAATTTTTTTTTACCATTGACTTCAATTGATTTCTGCTAGCGGATTCTGCTTGAAGAATGAACATGTTCTTTCTTCAAGCGGAACGGAATTCAGCGTCTGAAATTCTGCTAGCAGAATTTCCGATGTGTGAACAGGACAGCAGAAATAACATTAAAGTCAATGGGCAGAGGAGATTTGCATTAATTTGGAGCAATTTGGAATTACTCGAGTAAATTCCACTTGAATTACTCCGTGTGAATGAGATTGTCTCTATCAACCGTGCTTCTCTCACCGCTCATTATAGCGAAAAGTTGGGGTCTAAACATCCATAACCTGACGGATTGCTTGAATGAGCGAGGAGAGAAGTGTGGTTGATCGAGACTCCCATAGACTTCCATTGTAAGTTTTTTTTTTTTTTTTTTTTTCTTAGCGCACTCTTCTCCCAGCTAGTTTTAGATTAGACCCCCAACCAAATCAAACCAATTTTTTAAGTGACAGTGCCCATTTAGAATTCCTCCCATCTTTTGAGGGTTACAGTCTACCTTATAGATTCACACGAGCACCCTCTGTGTTTTTCTGCAGCGGATTTTGCTGAAATCAGCTGCAGATAATCTGCAGAAAAATATGCACTTGTAAACTAAACCAAAAGTTGCCACAACTCCTATTAGTGCTCACCTTTTTGCTATTAAAGAGGTACTCCACTGGAAAACACTTTTTTTTTTTTTTTTTTTTTTTTTTAAACAGCTGGTGCCAGAAAGTTAAACAGATTTGTAAATTACTTCTATTAAAAAATCTTAATCCTTCCAGTACTTATCAGCTGCTGTTATGATCCACAGGAAATTCTTTTCTTTTTGAATTTCCTTTCTGTCTGACCACAGTGCTCTCTGCTGACACCTCTGTCCATTTTAGGAACTATCCAGAGCAGGATAGGTTTTCTATGGGGATTTGCTCCTACTTTGGACAGTTCCTAAAATGGACAGAGGTGTCAGCAGAGAGCACTGTGGTCAAGCAGAAAGGAAATTAAAAAAGGAAATGACTTCCTGTGGATCATACAGCAGCTGATAAGTACTGGAAGGATTCATTTTTTTTTTTTATAGAAGTCATTTACAAATCTCTTTAACTTTCTGGCATCAGTTGATTTAAAAAAATGCTTTCCAGTGGAGTACCCCTTTAAGGGTACAGTCACACGTGCAGGATCTACAGCAAGTTTCCTGCTACTGGTTTGAGCTGCAGCAGATTACACTGACTTCAATGAGGTCTGCTGCGGATTTTTCGCCGTGGCTCAAGCCTTCAGCAGGAAGCTCTATAGATCCCAAATGCATGTTAGCAGTGTCTGTCTGATGTATACTGTGTTTATAACTATATATAGACACAAAGCTATGACTGATGTCACTTTTTTATGGCATCCAGGTGATTTGAATAGAGCAGAAGTTCGCGCTTTTCCATCCCACAAACCCCACCCAAACAGAGGCCAAAATGACACATTTTTGGCCTCCGTTAGGTTCATAAACCTCCGATTTACCCATTTACCACGTGCACTGGCTTCTGTGTTGGTCCTTGTATGAACCCAGCCTTATGCTTCAACCTTCAGCTGTTCCAGAATGTTCAATTAACAGTAAACTAGCAGTTTCTGGACACAATTTTTGGTAAATATCTGCATTTTCTATGTGGTGTTCCGCTAAATTCCTGTCATGCTGGGAGTTGTAGTTTTGCAACAGCTGGAGGCACCCTGTTTGTGAAACACTGCCCTACCCTAACAGGTAACACCCAGTTGTCCGTTTATTTACAAATTTTTATGAAATCTATAAAAAAAATATGCCTTGGGTAGAGAGAAATGCAATCAATCGAAGCTGAATGAGCGTCAGATGACAATGGCTGTCTTGCGATTACCCGCTTCTCCTTTGAGGCCAGAGGAAGCTCATAGCCACAAAACAGCCATTACCATCTGCTGCTCCTTCAGCTTTGGCTAGATGCATTTCTCCCTACTCTGAGCATGTCATTATGGGTTAACAATAAAGTTTGGAAGATTTTAATGTGGTGAGTGCTGCGCTTTTTCTATGTTTTTCATCTTTTAATCTATTGCATGGCTGAGCACCCCTGGAACATTGCAGCAAACCTACAGCTGTTTTTCTCTAGTGTTAAAGGGTACCTTTCATCCCAAAAAACTTTTGATAAGTTATAGATTAATGTATGCAGAATAACTTTCCAATTGCATGTTATTAAAAAATATGCTTCTTTCTATTTAATTTTCCACTTTGAAAAAAATGAATACTAGAGGTCTCCCTACCAGTCATGACCACAAGCCCTTTTTATAGATTTCAGACTCATGCTGGAGTCCTAAATCTCAGACTGCAGCCGGGACACAGACAAGCTCAGCTGGCAGCTCTGAATCTTCTCCTCTCTGTTTAACCACAGCATGTGCAGAGAGAAGAAAGATCGGAGCTCAGATAGTAAAATGAATGAGGGCATGCAGTAAGGCAGAGTCAGGAGTATGCCCTGCTGTGCTATGAGCACAGTGCTGGCTCCTGCCTGTCTGATTGACAGGAAGGGAGCAGTGCTGAGCTTGTCTGTGTCCTTGCTGCAGTATGAGATTTAGGACTCCTGCATGAGTCTGAAATCTATAAAATGGGCTTGCAGACAGAACTGGTAGGGAGACCCCTAGTGGTAATTTTTTCAAAGTGGAAAATAAAATGGAAAGAAGCATATTTTTTAAAACATGCTATTGGAAAGTTTATCTGCATACATTAAGGAAAATGGTCATCCTGTTCACCCACACTAAACCCAATACACTGAGTTATATTGTGGGTGAATAGGAGACCAATGAGGAGTCAATGACTACTTTACGTACCTGCACTCCGGAGATTTGTCCCTCCAAAGATCTCTTTCCATCTTCCACCAATTGCGCACTGGAGGGGGGCCCACCAGCTCGATTTGCGATGCGACCCGACCCACGACAAAGAATATTCAAATGAAGGCGGGCCCATCTCCAGCGCACAATTCAGGGAACGTATACATGCAGGTACGTATAGTAGTCAGTGACCCCTCATCGGTCTCCTGTTCACCCACACTATAACCCAGTGTATTGGGTTTATTTGGGTGAACAGGATGACTGTTTTCATTTAAAAACTGGCCATTGCCGGACCCGCGCCGCATTACCATTTATGTAAATGAGCCGAACGGAGTCAGATTGGGACTCGGCTCATTTTTGAACCGTATCCGTTTTATTGCTGCACTGAAAACGGCGTCCGACCACTGTTTTCATTCCGGCAACGAAACCAGATACAGCAGCGAGCGGTTTTTAAATTTCCCCACCGGATGTGACAGCCGTATGCCCAAAATGTAGCGTGAAGATAACCTTATGTAAAATGTTAGTAAGTTATGTTTAGTAAAATGCGTCCACTGTCGTGGGGGAAGGCTGCATAAATGTCTGTAGGTTTTAACTTCTCTCATGGAGTGAATAGAGAGGAATTACACATTTATAGCAGGGTTCCCCCACATGTTCCTGTTGCTGATCATTTAGGGGTCCCAGTAGATTCTATCAAAAAGGTATTAGGATCAAAACCAGGCAGTCCCTTTGTAAAGAGGGGGGTAAATTCTTTTATAAACCATACGATCATTATTCTGGAGCATCATATTTTATGTTATGCCCCATGATTATTAGCTAAACCAGAACCCAACAGAGATGTCAGGGAAGAGTTAATTCTTATCCATGGTCACACATGGATTTGCCATATAAATATGGCACTGAGTGGATCTAGGATGGTGCTGTGTACTAAATGTTGTGTTTAACATTTTTTTACATTTATTTAGTCTACTAGTTTTTTTACTTGTATTAAGAAAAAAGAACAAACACACAGAAAAGCAAATTATGTGTATGTGTGTATGTATGTGTGTATGTATGTATGTGTATCTCTCTCATATCTACCGGTCACCTATGTATCCACAATATAAAGATAGGAGGAAAAAGTTGTAATTTGTCCTGTAACGCTCAGGAATACACTGATCTACTGTTAAATTGAATGTCAACCTTTTATATGGTTCCTTCCATAAGTAAAATTCCACGTTGTTTTATACTCTGTAGTATTTTAAGCTAACTTCATAAAGTCACA
This sequence comes from Hyla sarda, assembly GCF_029499605.1. Classification (NCBI taxonomy): domain Eukaryota; kingdom Metazoa; phylum Chordata; class Amphibia; order Anura; family Hylidae; genus Hyla; species Hyla sarda. The sequence goes on from NC_079195.1 coordinate 203,925,496, forward strand.
TTTGGCTCGTCTGAAAGGCCAAGTATGTGGAAAATCATCAGATACCACAAGGGGGAGCAATTTTATATATTTAAAAGAGAAAAAAGAATGAAGTTGTATTTTGTAAAAATTTCTCTTAGTTGATTTTGTTCTAATTTTAGTAATCAGACACACCTAAGTGGCTGTGTGTGTGTGTGTGTGTGTGTGTATATATATATATATATATAATATATACCGTATATATAATTTTTTTTTTTTTTAGTTATAACATTTATTTCCTGATGCATTTGTATAGAAATAAAATATAGCTAATAACATGTTTTATCATTCCATGGGGCTTTTAGTCTTCCTCCAGCTAAGAAAACCATGTTGCATGCACCACCCTATTGTCCTACATCAGTGGTTTCCAAGCTTTGGCCCTCCAGATGTTGTAAAACTGCAGCTCTCAGCATGCCCGGACAGCCGTTGTAGTTTTTCAAAATCTGTAGGGCTGCAATTTGAAATCCAGTGGTCCCAATGTACTATGCACAGCAGACAACTCTGACTGGACCTCACCTCAGATTAGAATGTGTAACTATCATTCAATGTATTATGCATGGGATATAGCAAAAGGAAAAGTCCAGCACTACAGCATGCGATCCAAATGCCTTTGCTTTTATTAGACGTGTTCATACAGTATACAAACAGGAGATAAAAACTCTTCTGACGCGTTTCGCGCTTACAACGCGAAACGCGTCCGCAGAGTTTTTAGCTCCTGTTTGTATCCTGTATGAACACGTCTAATAAAGCAAAGGCATTTGGATCGCATGCTGTAGTGCTGGACTTTTCCTTTTGCTATATCCCGTGGTTGACCGGAAACCATACCGGCAGGCTCCGTGCACGAGCGTGCAGCTACAGGAAGGGGTGAGGTGTTACCTGGTTTGGAGTGAATCTATGATGCATGTAACTACTAAAGGATTACAACTTATATATATAACTTAAAGGAGACATCCAGTGGTGAAAAACTTAGCATAGGGGATAAGGATAGGGGATACGTTTCAGATCGCGGGGGGTCCGACCGCTGGGGCCCCCCGCGATCTCCTGTACGGGGCCCCGACAGCCACATGAAGCTGCTGACACGCCCCCTCAATACAACTCTATGGCAGAACCAGTGTGCTGCCTTCGGCAATCTCCAGCTCTGCCATAGCGATGTATTGAGGGGGCGTGTCGGACGCCGCTTCGTGCGGTGGTCAACATGCGCTATCTGGCCAGCGAGCCGGGGCCCCGTACAGAGAGATCGTGGGGGGCCCAGCGTTTGGAACCCCCGCGATCTGAAACTGATCCCCTATCCTTAGGATAGGGGCATACGTTTTTCACCACTGGATATCTCCTTTAAAGAATTCTATAGTTTTAAATACCGGTATATAGTGACCTCCTGAACATGTGTATTTTACGCTTTCTTCTCCGCTTTAAATATCAAGAGATAAGTGGCATGAAATAAACTATTTTTTTTTTTACTTTTTGGTCATCTTCAGAACTCATTATGCCAGTGTTTCCCAACCAGGGTGCCTCCAGCTGTTGCAAAACTACAATCCCCAGCATGCTATGGGGGCAGGGGGGGGGGGGCAGCCCGGTGATATGTAATAACTTTATGAGATGAGAGGGTTTGGGTAGATGTATACGGCACAGATATACCTTAGATGCTAGACACAAAGTTACAACAATAGCTAGTTCAGGTACAGAAGCAGATTAAATATTCCTGAATGTACCAATATAGAGAATGCTAAAAATTGAGAACACTGCGTGCACTCTGTTCTAATGTCAAAATGGAACTCCCTATAAACAGCCACATAAGAAATATAATATGGCCATACGCAGTAAAAATGCTGTTATTTCTTCAGCTGAAAATCTGCAGCACTTCCTTACCAGAATCCACACTTAGAATGCACTAGTTCCGTACAGGATTTCAGTGAAGTTTATGTAAATTAGATAGCAATAGTAGTAATAATAATAATTATAGAATTTTCCTGCAAATCTACAGCATTCCCACAGAAAAATCAGTCAATGGGGAAAATCCTAAATAAATCTAGAGAGTTTCAAACACCAATATTGACATTAAAGGGTATGACCTTTTGTTTAAATCAAGTTTTTATGTTAAAGCGTTACTGTCGTTAGAAACAACTTTTTTATTTATTTAATACTTCCTTTAAAAACAAAGCATTTTTCTAATATAATTCATAAAAAAAATCTATTGCTAAAGATGTGAAAGAAATATTTTAAAACATGGCCACTAGGGGTCTCTGTCTCTTTAATTTTGAAACCGAACCCCTGGGCTCTTTGGTCCTGACAACGAAGAAAGGGACCGAAATTCTAAAGGGAGGGGGAGTTGGGGTTTGGTTTTCTCTCTCTTCTGCTTACTCAGTACTAGGGATGTAAGAAAAAATCGATTCTCACGATAATCGCGATTTTTTTCATTTGCCGATACTGAATCGATTCTTTTAGGGATGTGGAATTTTTATCTCCTGACGCCTGGAACAGCATGTCCTGTCCTGGGCATCAGGAGATAAAAGTTCCACATTTGTGGAGCCGGGCAGGCCGGATCTGACACTGCGTCGCTCTGGGTGTATGGAGCGGGCTCCGACTCGTGCCCGCTCCGTGCTATGCGACCCCCGGCTGATTTCAGTAGCCGGGGGCCGCCGCTAGTAGCCAGCAAGCGGCGATCGCCGCGGCTGGCTATTAAAGGAGTACTCCGGTGCACACTTTAATCATGTTATCCCGTCCGGGCTGCAAAATAAAAGAAAACGCACTTTATCTTACCTGCCAACGAGCCCCCGGAGCTCCGGTACAGGTGTTCGGTCCCCGGGCTGTATTCTTCTTACTTCCTGTTAGCCCGGCACGTCACATGGAGCTTCAGCCTATCACTGGCCGCAGCGATGTCCCGCCTCTGCTGGTGATAGGCTGAAGCTCCGTGTGATGTGCCGGGCTAACAGGAAGTAAGAAGAATACAACCCGGGGACCCAACACCTGTACCGGAGTGTACCGGAGCTCCGGGGGCTCGTTGGCAGGTAAGATAAAGTGCGTTTTCTTTTATTTTGCAGCCCGGGCGGGATAACATGAGAAAAGTGAGCACCGGAGTACTAGATCGCCGCTGTCAAAGCTGACAGCGGCGTCTATTGGGATCTATGAATGCTCCCAGGTGGGCGATGTATCGGGATATATCGCGATGTATCGTCACCTAGACGGTATCGCGATATATCGGGATATATCGAATCGCCACACTGGTATCGCAATTCAAATCGAATCGCCAAATTCTTGGCGATTCACACCCCTACTCAGTACAGTGTATAACCCAGCTTTCAACTGTGTGTGGAGAACACCTGTGAGATTCAGTAAGATGCAGACAGTTTGCACCTCGCCAGTTGAGAAGCATTTCCATGTAAAGTAGTTTTAGATGGCCGCATTAGAGTTATGTAGAGCAAGGATGGCTGCATTAGCGTTATATAGAGCATGCATTTAGGCGATATGCTTTGCAAATGTTAATATGTTTGTGCAGTCCACATGACAAGGGAGAAGGGGGGGGGGGGGGGGAGAGGAGCTCATCATACTCAAGGTAAAAAGCCCCCAGCCACTGAGAGGAATTCAAGAGACTGATTACAGTAATACACTGCTCAAAAAAATAAAGGGAACACTTAAACAACACAATGTAACTCCAAGTCAATGACACTTCTGTGAAATGACATTGTCCACTCAGGAAGCAACACTGATTGACAATCAATTTCACATGCTGTTGTGCAAATGGAACAGATAGCAGGTGGAAATTATAGGCAATTAGCAAGACACCCCCAATAAAGAAGTGGTTCTGCAGGTTGTGATCACAGACCACTTCTCAGTTCCTATGCTTCCTGGCTGATGTTTTGGTCACTTGAATGCTGGCGGTGCTTTCACTCTAGTGGTAGAATGAGACGGAGTCTACAACCCCCACAAGTGGCTCAGGTAGTGCAGCTCATCCAGGATGGCACATCAGTGTGAGCTGGGGAAAGAAGGTTTGCTGTGTCTGTCAGCGTAGTGTCCAGAGCATGGAGGCGCTACCAGGAGACATGGAGGAGGCCGTAGGAGGGCAACAACCCAGCAGCAGGACGACTGCTACCTCCGCCTTTGTGCCAGGAGGAGCAGGAGGAGCATTGCCAGAGCCCTGCAAAATTACCTCCAGCAGGCCACAAATGTGCAATGTGTCCAATCAAACAGTCAGAAACAGACTACATGAGGGTGGTATGAGGGCCCGACATCCACAGTTGGGGGTTGTTCTTACAGCCCAACACTGTGCAGGACATTTTGGCATTTGCCAGAGAACACCAAAATTGGCAAATTCGCAGATAAAAGAAAGCAGGTTCACACTGAGCACGTGACAGATATGACAGAGTCTGGAGATGCCGTGGAGAAGGTTCTGCTGCCTGCAACATCCTCCAGTATGACCGGTTTGGCGGTGGGTCAGTAATGGTGTGGGGTGGCATTTCTTCGGGAGGTCGCACAGCCCTCCATGTGCTTGCCAGAGGTAGTCTGACTGCCATTAGGTACCGAGATGAGATCCTCAGACCCCTTGCGAGACCATATGCTGGTGTGGTTGGCCCTGGGTTCCTCCTAATGTAAGACAATGCTAGACCTCATGTGGCTGGAGTGTGTCAGCAGTTCCTGCAAGAGGAAGGCATTGATGCTATGGACTGGCCCGCCCATTCCCCAGACCTGAATCCGATTGAGCATATCTGGGATGTCATGTCTTGCTCCATCCACTTCAGACTGTCCAGGAGTTGGCAGATTTAGTACAGGTCTGGGAGGACATCCCTCAGGAGACCATCCACCACCTCATCAGGAGCATGCCCAGGCGTTGTAGGGAGGTCATACGGGCACGTGGAGGCCACACACACTACTGAGCCTCATTGTGACTTGTTTTAAGGACATTACATAAAGTTGGATCAGCCTGTAGTGGGGTTTTCCACTTTGATTTTGAGTGTGACTCCATATCCAGACCTCCATGGGTTGATAAATTTGGTTTCCATAGATAATTTTTGTGTGATTTTGTTGTCCGCACATTCAAGTATGTAAAGACGAAAGTAATTCAAACGATTACTTCCTTCATTCAGATCTAGGATGTGTTATCTTAGTGTTCCCTTTATTTTTTTGAGCAGTGTACATAGACCAAAAGGTATTTTACATATAAACACATGCATATTATTATGTATACAGGTCTTAGGGCACATTAATACACTGATTTTATTATTTTTATTTTCTTACTAATGACAGTAATCCTTTAAAGGAGTGTCTTGCCGAAATGTTCTGTTTAAAATCTGGTCAGGGAGGGGGTAAGTTTAAAAAACAAACAAAAAAAAAACCTTACTTACCTTGCTGCTTGCGCCGCCGTTCCCTTCTGTCCATTGCCTTCATGTTCAGGACATGACTTCATGGTGGTTGGATCAGAGGCCACATTAAGTCATGTCCCCAAACCTGGAAGTGCCGGATAGCGGGGAGGCGTTATACTGGCAGCAGGGCCCGAGCCAGGTAAGTATTAGTGTGTTTTGATTTTACTTAGTAGATGGAGAAGACCGTATCTTCACAATAGCTGAAGCTCCGAGCTCAGCCTCCCCTTCCCTTTGAAATTACCTCTTCAAAGGTCACAGAGCATGCCAAGACATCTTTCCAGTTAGTTCATCTGAATGGGACAGGTCTGTGTCCATGGGGGTTGCTGTATAGCGATTCTCTGTAAATTCTTTTCTTTACAGCTCATGAAAGATGGCTGCCCCATAATAACGTAAAACAAAAATACAATAAAAAAAATTGCAATTAGAAAAATGAAAAAGATTAGGAAAGAAACGTTTTAGTATCTGGCTTTATTCAGTAAAAAAATATCTGGGCGACACATTTCCTTTTAATCTTCATGGCATCTCTTTCTGCACAGATTTTCTGATGATTTTTCTATCCTATCCTATTCTTTGCTACTGTAAATGCTGCAAAAAATTATGTTCAGAAAATCCAAATAAAAATGAATGAATGAAAGGTCCCTAAAGCCATTTAGCTTTCATATATCCCCCCCCCCCCCCCCCCCGCCCCCTTATTAGATAAGGGACCATATGGTAAAATAGCAGTATCCAGTACAGTGATTATACCCAGCGCAGGTGGAATCCCATTGAATTGTTGCAGTATAATTTGAGTTGTAGTCATCGTCCCATTCCATCATTGGGATTAGTGCCCCGTGTTTGCTTTCCGTCTGTAAGTCGGGGCTGGCGTGCTTCTGTGCTGCACAGGCTTGGGAGATTTGCATACGTTCCAGGTTTTTAAGTGGCTTCTGTCAGCAGCAAATGTGAAATCTCGGGCAGCATTATCTCCAACAAACATTCCATCTACATACTGATTTCTTATTTTGTGTTAATGTAAATAAGCGGTAATTACTGTAAATGTGATCTGTAGCTGACATGAGCCGGTATAAATCTGCAAGCTTAGAATCGGCTGCTTTAATTGACAGGTTTGGCAGTGTTTAATTTTTAATCCCAATGGCACGTCTATGAGAAAATAAAAGGCAAGTAATCGTGCGCCTTGTTGCAGATGAGACTGGCAGCTCCTCCAAAAAACGTTCCAGGATTTAGAATGCACAAACCAATTTTTCAAGCCAAAATCCTTTTAAAAGGTTAAAGGGAAACGAGTCCTAAAGTTTAAATATTTCCTACAGATAATAGTTTACATTAACACTTTCTTTATTATAACCTTAACCCCTTCCCGACCCAGGGCATACCGGTACGGCCTGGGTCCTCTCCCTTTCTAGCGGGTCAGGCCTGGCACCTAGCAACGGCCGGGACCCATGGCTAATGGTGCACGGCACTGATCACTGTACCCCGCACTATTAACCCTTTAGACATGGCATTAAAAATTGAAAGCCTCATCTAAACTGAAAGCTAATCAGTGCTGGTTAGCTCAGTGGGCTGTTCGGGACTGCTGCGGCGAAATTGTGGCATCCCGAACAGCTGGAGGACCGAGGTGGGTGCCTTACCTTCCTTCTCCATGTCAGATCGCCAAATGACTGCTCTGTGACTGATCCAGGCATGAGCAGTCAAGTGGCAGAATCCTTGATCAATGTTATCCTATGAGAAACAATTGATCAATGTAAAAGATCAGTATGTGCAGCGTTTAGCCCCAAGTGCAAAAAAAAGTTTATAAAGATCATTTAACCTTCCCTAATAAAAGTAAGTGGAGCGGCGTGGTGGGGGGCGGGGCATTATCGGAATATCGGCAAGGTAATTGCCAATACTGATAACGTCCAAAATCGTGAATATCGACCAAACCGATAATCAGTTTATCCCTAGTCCAAAATAACGGATTTTTGGTCACTTTTTTATATCATGAAAAAAATGAATAAAAAGCGATCAAAAAGTATGATCAATTCAAAAATAATACCACTAAAAACTTCAGATAGCGGCGCAAAATATTAGCCCTCATACCGCCCCGTTCGTGGACAAATAAAGTTCAGAAGGGTCAGAAGATGACCATTTTAAACGTATGCATTTTCCTGCATGTAGTTATGATTTTTTACAGAAGTACGACAAAATCAAACCTATATACGTAGGGTATCATTTTAATTGTATGGATCTACAGAATAAAGAGAAGGTGTCATTTTTACCGAAAAATTTATTGCGTGGAAACGGAAGCCCCCAAAAATACAAAATGGCGTTTTTCTTCAATTTTGTCGCACAATGTTTTTTTTCCCTTTCGCTGTCAATTTTTGGGTAATATGACTGACGTCATTATAAGGTAGAATTGGTGGCACAAAAAATAAGCCATCATATGGATTTTTAGGTGCAAAATTGAAAGAGTTATAATTTTTTATGGGTAAGGAGGAAAAAAACTGGTCATGAAGGGGTTAATGAAGCACTACAGAATTGTGTTTTTTTTTTTTTTTTTAGCTTATACAGTGCAGCATAGGCCATTTTTGGAGAATAATTATAATTCATCCTCTTGTGGATACCTATTTTAGCTGAGGGGCCACCTTGATTCCTTCCTTCTTTCTATTTGCTCTGGCTTTCCTAGGGCAGCCTATATTTCCCATAATGCCTCTGGCTTTGCAGACACAGGGGGAAGAGTTCTAAGTGCAGCAAGTGACAGATTAGTAATGTAGAACTTCTGCCTCCTAAATTACGTTGCTGAGTTTGTCTACCTCTACGTAATTCAGTTTCAGCCTGTCACCAAACAAAATGTTATCACCAGAATACCCCTGTGAAGGCAATCTGCCAGCAGTTTTGAGTCTTAAAGGGGTATTCTGCCTACAGACATCCCCACTGGGTTTGGGCATCTGGAGGCATGACGTCACACCACGCGCCCTCCATTCATGTCTATGGGAGGGGGCGTGACGACCTTCACGCCCCCTCCCATAAACATGAATGGAGGGCACGTGAAATGACATCACAAGGGGGGGGCATGGCGTGATGTCGCGTCTCTGGCCCCCCCCCCCAACCCAGCATTCCAAACATAGTGTTTAGAATGCTAAGTGCGGCATGAGTGCTGCGCGGAGATCGCGAGTGGTCCCTGCGATGGGTCTCCCATGATAAAACCTCTTATCCCCTATCCTTTTGATAGATAATAGGATGTATGTGGGTGGAATACCCCTTTAAACTGTTGATAGTTCCATATAGAGGTTGAAGTTAAAACACCATTTATGTGCCATTTAGGCCATTTACGTACCATAAAAAGAGAGTCTTATGGTGTCTATTAGATCTCCCTTTTGGAACGGGGCACATGTATGCAAATGCCACAGAATTTTCCAAAGAAACTGTCTTAAATTACTTGCACCACATTCATTATGTGTTTTAGACACTTCTTAATTATAAAAGAGCATGTACTAAATAAATGGGTAAAAATTGTGCCAAAATTTGGTGCTTGATTCTGGCATGAAGTAAGCTAATTTATAGTTAATCTACACTCATTCTACAGCCTTCACATGCGTCCAATGTATCAAACACCCTGAACCACTGGGAGAAATCGGACACATTTGAAGGCTGTTAGCACTATCTAAGAATTAGGCTGTATAAATAAAGTCCCCCCCATTGTACGTTGACCATGAATAACTGTGATAGACAAGTGGAAGCTGTTCTAGGTGGAAATGGTCCACTTGAGTCCTTATGGAATCCATGACTAATGGACAAGCCAAGGAAGAGACACGTCCGTGTCCTATGATCTTGTGGACTTACTTAGATGAATTATTATAGATGAAATATTTTGTGGTTCTACAGAAGAAATGTAGAAGAATGAGATTGACATATTGTTCATGCTGCGGTTAGGTCCCATGTATTAAAGGGGAAATCTGGTGGGGGGGGGGGGGGTGGAATTCAAATCAACTGGTGCTAGAAAGTTATACAGATTTGTAAATTACTTCTATTAACAAAACTTAACCTTTCCAGTACTTATCAGCTGCTGTATGCTACAGAGGAAGTTGTTCTTTCCAGTCTGACCACAGTGCTCTCTACTGCCACCTCTGTCCGTGTCAGGAACTGTCCAGAGCAGGAGAGGTTTGCTATGGGGAATTGTTTCTGCTCTGGACAGTTCCTGACACGGACAGAGGTGTCAGCAGAGAGCACTATGTTCAGACAGAAAATAACTATACAACTTCCTGTGGAACATACAGCAGCTGATAAGTACTGGAAGGATTAAGATTTTTGATAGAAGTAATTTACAAATCTGTATAACTTTCTGGAGCCATTTGATATGATTTTTTTTTTCCCCACTGGAGTATCCATTTAATAAGAACCCCTGCCTAGGTCTGTGCATTACTCTAGATTAACACCAGTGGTTTGTTCTCCTCCCTGTCCTTTGGGTGCTGACTTTGTGATATGTGTTTTAACACTTCTTGGTGGATTTGTGTGGTCTCGGACCCTGCGGAGATGCTGCTTGTACGTGTTTATCTAATTAGATCTCCTAATTACGTGGGTGTTAGCTATGTGTCTGTGAAGTAACAGGCTCATAGGACACCCTATCTATGTTTGGTCAGTACAGTAGCAGCTCCTGTGCTGGGGGTGAGGTGTGCCCGGGCTTGTCTGAGTGGCAGTGCTTGGTCTCCCAGAAGGACGAGCGCTCTAGTGGAGCACGCCACTACTTGTCTTCTCTGACTCTGTCTCTAATTCTATTCCCACAGCTCTCAACAGGAGTCATTAAACCAGAACTATATGCTGATCATCACTCACCGCGAGGTCAAGAGGGAATACAACCTGCAATTCTCTGGGAACTGCACTATACAGGAGGTGAGAAAGGTGTAGCCAAGACATGAGCTTTAACAGTAATAACATGTCTTGTAAAATTATTAAGTGTTCCTGCTAAATTGCAAAGACCTTTCACTTGAAGAAGTATTCTATGATGTCCTTTCCATTTACCTAGCAGAGAGGAGCCATCCTGCTGAATACATTGAAAGGATTCTATGTAGTCCTGTCCTGCCGCAAAATTATCACAGCTGAATAAAAGTAGCATAAGCATTGTAAAAGCTGTCACAGATGATAAAGATCATGCTTTTTCTAGATCCTAGTGGCATCTCAAGAGGATCAATGTTGCTCCCATTTTTTTATATATTAAAACAGTGGCACTCCTATTACAACAGTGACAGTGATCTCAGAGTCTAGATTAAAGGAGTAATCCGAGATGTAAAAATTGTGTCCCACACTGCCGAAAGTAAAAAAAAAAAAAAAAAAAAAAAAGAAGTAAAGGGATACATACCTGCCGCTGCTCCCACGGTGCCTCCAGTTAACCGCTCCGGCCTTTGCCGGGATCTTCTTCCTGGTGGCCAGTGGTCGGTAAGTCATATTGCATTCAGCCAATCACCGGCCTTAGCGAAGTCTCTCCTCGGCCGGCCATAGGCTGAGCGGCAGTGTGACATTTTCGGTCCCGACACCAGGAAGAAGACCAGTGCCGGGGCAAAAACGTCACACTGCCGCTCAACCTATCACAGGCCGAGGCGAGACTTCGCTGCAGCCAGTGATTGGCTGAGTGCAGTATGACTCACCGGCAACCAGGAAGAGGATCGCGGCAGAGGCCGGAGCAGGTCACCGGAGGCATCGGGGGAGCGGCGGCAGCTATGTATTCCTTTTATTTATTTTTTTATGCCGGCAGTCTGAAGCACAATCTTTACATCCCGGAGTACTCCTCTAACACTGAAACCAGCACCATATAGATAAATGAAATATGGATAGATAGGTGATACAACCCTGGCAAAAATGGACTCACTGCAGCTAGTACAAAATTCAGACAAAAGTCATATTGGTCTGTTTTTATAGTGAGAAGTGCTTGTAGACCTTACTGAGATGTTGACTTTGCTCATTGAAATAAATCATGGCCTCAACAAAAGAGCTGCCCATTATATTAATTGAAAATATTATAAAACGCATTCAGGATAGAAATCCAACACAGAATGGGGCAAAAGATGTTGGTTATTCCCAGTTAGTTGTGTGTAAAATATGGTGCTGGTAAAAAGAAATGGGACAGCATATAGGCAAGTTCTAATTGGGATCAAAAAGCAATATGGGTGGAAAGTAGAAAATGCTCAACAAAATAAATGTGAAAGTAATGGTTGGAAACAGGAATCAATGTTTGAAAAAGAAACGGTAAGAAATCAGTTGGATGAAATGGAATTTACATATAGGAAAGCCAAAAGAAAACCAGCATGAGCACCTAAAGAGAAGAAAACAAGGTTACAGGGGCTAAAGAGCGGAATCATGAAGTGTGGAAGATAGGATAAAAGTGATATTTAGTGATGATTCACCTAGGAGATGATGATAGACATTTTACCGATGACGTTCTAATGAATCATAAATAATATTATGCATGATGAAAACAGTCACAATCAATTCTCTTTTTAACAATGTTATTAAAGACATCTGTAGTGTAAAATAACTTCTCCCCTATCTGAAGGAGAATGCTGGCACCCCATACAGGAGATCGCGGGGGTCCCAGCGCCCGGACCCCCCCCTCCCCACGATCTATAACTTATCTTCTATCCTTCAGATAGGGGATACGTTTTTTACATTACAGGTGTCCTTTAACTTTTGCAACTTTTAACAATAACAGGCAAAGGAATATTGTGGTTGGAGTTAGAAAAGTTGGGGGTGGGGGAGTTGGGATTGTGTATCTGTCGTTTAAAAAAAGAAAGAAAAAGAAAAAATGTTTAATTGGTCTGGAGCCTGGGTGTTCAGACCCCAACTGATCGCTAGAACAAGCAGAGAGAGAGAAACTTGTGGCTGTCCACTTCTCTCGCAGGACTCTGTGCTGGCACCCGAGACAATCCCATAGACATATACTGTAAGTCTGTCTGGGTCACATGGCACAGAGCTGAGAGAGTACGCACTTCTCCCAGCTCATTTTTGTGATTGGGTAGGTTCTGAACACTCATTAAAAAGTTTATAGTGTCTAAAGTTTTGGTCTGTCTGGGAGTCAGCACTAAGGTCCCCACCAATCAGGAGAACAAGCAAGAAGAAGCGAGAGGCTGAACTTCTCTGGACGGCCCCATTGTAGGTTTATGGACCACGTTCTTCTCCCCACTGACTCTCCTGACTATTGGGGAGACCCTGAATGGGATCCTGTAGTAATCTGAGGCAGCAGATGCTATTCTTTTCAATGGCCCGAATGGAGTCACCCGGTGACCTGATTCAGGTCGTATATGCTATTTGCAGCAGTCTTGTGTGTTACACAGTCTGTTTAAAATAGCGAATATGGCCCAAATGGACACCAAGTACAGCATACATCTGCATCCCATTTTTGGACCTTTAACACAGTATGAAACTAGCCTAAGTGTGTTCATTCTCCTGTGCCACTGATTTACTGATATATTTTTCTTTAGGAAGAGGTTCTTCAGCAGCAAAAGTTAAAAAGTTTTCACTACTACCCAGTGCTTTGCTCTATTATGTTCTGTCGCCGGTTTTAGGGTCTTTAAACTTTTCAGTTTTATATGCAACATCTTCAGCATCGACACTAAAACTAAAAGATTTAGCTTTTTTGTGATTGACAGCATAACCTTTTTAGGCTATACTTCCTAATTATTTATTTATTTATTTATGTTTTTCAAAAACTCTCAAATGCCGCACAGCATATTTTTAGTGCAAAAAATGCTGAGGCCAGATGTCAATAAGGATTTATAAAACACCACTCACTTAGCTTTTTTTTTTTCTTTTCTTCTCCAGTTCATGTTCAGACTATGATGTTTTATTTATTTATAAAAATTGTTAATGCACAAATATTGGAGTCCATGGGAGGTAAAAAAAAATAAAATTGTGGTTTTCCCTGTACACACCCCGGCGCTCCTGTAAATTCTTCATTAGAAATCCTTGAGTTACATGATGAAATAATCACATGACCTGTAATGAGGAGAAAAATGCTGGGAAAGAAGCACCAAGACTAAAAAATATAAATAAATAAACTAGTCGAGACTTAGCCTTATATAGATACTTACAGTGTCTGAAATGCTGTGGATTATTCACAATGATAAATAATGTATTTGACATTTTCACTTGTGGTTTTCAAGCAGATCCACAGTGTTTCCACAGCAAAATCCTTTACAACTGCGGATTTATTGTGGATTTTGGTTTCCTCGTTGAAGTCATTGGTAAGAAACAGGAACAAAACTGTTTCATGTCCACAGCATTAAAGGAGTAGTATACTGAAAAGTATCTCCAGTCCGTTGTACCCGGGCTGCATAAAAATAGAAAAGAAACTTAAACTCACCTTCCTCTGTTCCCCCGTTTCATTGCTTCAGCTTTTCGGTCCTCCGGTCCGGTCTTCTTTCTTCTTCCGTGTGCATCGATTTTCACACTTCGCTCAGCATATCACTGGCCGCAGCGATGTCCCTCCTCAGCCGTTGATGGGCTGAGCGCAGTGTGACGATCCGTGCGCGCGGAAGAAGGCTGAACCGGAGGACCGAACAACTGTAGCAGCGTTACGGGGGAATAGAGAATGGTGAGTTAAGTGTTTTTTTTTTTTTTTCCAAACCGGGCACAACAGACTGGAAATCCTTTTCTGTACACTACAGGGATCCCTCAACTTACAATGGCCTCAACATACAATAGTTTCAACATACAATGGTCTTTTCTGGACCATTGTAACTTGAAACCAGACTCAACATACAATGTTATGGACATTGATACCTGTCACAACTGGAGGAACTGACCAATCAGAATGGGCATTTTACTGGTAAATCACCTGTATTACTGAAGTGTATGCACTGACTGGTGTCTGGTAGCGCCCCCTACAGTACAGGGACGTATTACATGTTCTGTACTCTTTACCTGTATTACTGAAGTGTATGCACTGACTGGTGTCTGGTAGCGCCCCCTACAGTATAGGGAGGTATTACATGTTCTGTACTACTCTTTACCTCTATTACTGAAGTGCCTACACTGACTGGCTGTCTGGTAGCGCCCCCTACAGTAAAGGGCGGTATTACATGTTCTGTACTCCTTACCTGTGCCAGGGTTAGCTGCTCCTTTGGACACCAAGTAAGGGCGGCTCCATTTGGGTCACTCTGTGTACTGTATAGGACCCTGAAGAAGCCCCTGTCCTCTACATAAACCATTGTTTCCCAACCAGGGTGCCTCCAGCTGTTGCAAAACTACAACTCCCAGCATGCCCGGACAGCCAACGGCTGTCCGGGCATGCTGGGAGTTGTAGTTTTGCAACAGCTGGAGGCACCCTGGTTGGGAAACACTGACATAGACAGTGATTACAGCTCCCAGTAGATGTTTCTTACTTTTATATGTAAGGATTTGCTTTATCTGTATTAGTTATCTACTTATTTATCTTTAATCCTCACTTTTTCCTATTTTTGGATGACATTTTGGGACTTCAGAACCAATTACCAGGTTTCCATAGAGTTATGGTCTCAACATACAATGGTTTCAACATACAATGGTCATCCTGGAACCAATTAATATTGTAACTTGAGGGACCACTGTACTCCTTTACTGGACATGCTGTGGATTTAAAGCCTGTCAATTTCCATGTGGATTCCATGTGAGAAAGATTTCTTAAAATATCATTCACATTGCTGATGCTGTAATATTCTGCAGATTTTTTGCACAGAGATCCACAACGCTAAATCTGTAGTATATCCATCCCATGTAAAAATACCCTATGATACAGTACAAACACTGTGGCAGAAATTTGGAATTGGCCTTCGGTGTGGAATTTAAATCTACACCATGTCCGTTTATGCTGCAGAAATGCTGTATGTGTGTTGTGGATTTTCCCCATTGACTCCAATAGGGATTTCAAAATTAGCAATAAATCAGATGTTTAAATAAATTCCACCGCTTAAATTGTTCCGCCAAAGAAAGAACGTGTTCATTCTTCGCGCGGAATTCCGCAAGTACTGCATAGCCGTCAATGGTGACGGCGCAGTGCCCCGCGGTCCTACCACCGAAGTATTTTCGGCGGTGGACGTCTGACGGATTCTGCAGACGCCTGAGATTCCGCAGTGTGAACATACCCTTAGGGTAATGTCACACCTAGCCCAACCACAGTGTATTTGACGCTGCAGATGTGCTACTGACTGCCCCTAGAGTCAGCCTCCTAATTTGCCTGGGCAGCAATAAGCTACTACTCACAGACACAGACTGAGCTGCGAGCCGCGCATGCGCATTGTACTCACAGACTTCGGGGCCACTTGACCTAGCAGAGGGAGCGGCCATTATATCTGATTACACTGCGCATGCGCGCCCGACTGACAGTTCAGTTTGTGTCTGCTCGTAGTGGCGTATTGCTGCTATGAGATGACAAACCAGGGCACACTGGCAAAGTAGGAGGCTGACTCTAGGTGCGGTCAGTAGCGCATCAGCAGCTTCAAATATGCTGCGGATGCGCTATGTGTGACCTTACACTTATTAGATTATCTAGACTATGTTTAGAGATCAACTATTAGTGATGTGCCACTCTGTGGGAGAGTTGGGGCTCCGTACAGATGATCGTGGGGGGAAACACAGCTCTCACACCCGGAAGTGCTGTAGTGCAGTCTTTTTATTTCGCTGTTGTCTCTGATCTTTCCCAGCATTCTATGCGGTTAGAAACAATGTGTCATAACTCACATGGTCTCCAGTGGCGTGACTATACTGCAATGGGTGGGTGGATAGCTGGGTGGAAGGGGTTTACTAATGAAATGTTATCCACTCACCCACTGCAGCATAGCCACGCCTCCCGGAGACCATGTGACTTATGACATATTGTCTCTGGCCCAGTGGAATGATGGGAAAGGTCAGAGACAACAGTAAAATAAAGACATACTACAGCATTTACAGGATAATGGGACAAAGCGACACACAGGGGTATTAGAAGCAAATTACACAGTATTATAACTGGGCATCATGGGCTCAAAGGCTGAAGAAAAAAAAAGTCTGGAGTGCCGAGGGGGGGGGGTGTGGGAAGCCTTAGCCAATCATAGCTCATCTCACACTGAACTGCTCTGGGCTGTGTGTAGCAGAGTGAGGGAGGAAGTTCTCCCCCGTATGGCTTCAGATGATGTCACACCTGCTGAGGAACGCCCCTTCCTAGTCTGTGAGTCTGACTGAGACTGAGCAAAAAATACGAAGCAATATCAAGGTAGAAAACGAACAAATAATAAAAATAAAGGCAGAGGATGGTTTATCATGATGGGGGCAGTGAACTGGGAGGATTATAAAATATAACAAGATCATGAGAGGTACTCTTTAAAGAAAAACATTTTAGATCCCAATTAGAGATGAACGAACTTACAGTAAATTCGATTCGTCACGAACTTCTCGGCTCGGCAGTTGATAACTTTTCCTGCATAAATTAGTTCAGCTTTCCGGTGCTCCGGTGGGCTGGAAAAGGTGGATACAGTCCTAGGAGACTCTTTCCTAGGACTGTATCCACCTTTTCCAGCCCACCGGAGCACCTGAAGGCTGAACTAATTTACGCAGGAAAAGTCATCAACTGCCGAGCCGAGGAGTTCGTGACGAATCGAATTTACTGTAAGTTCGCTCATCTCTAATCCCAATGATTCTGGAAACTATATTATGATCCTCTCATTCACCTCTTCAATGTAGACCAGTGATCTGCAAACTGCGGAGCTCCAGCTGTTGCAAAACTACAACTCCCAGCATGCCCGGACAGCCAACGGCTGTCCGGGCATGCTGGGAGTTGTAGTTTTGCACCACCTGGTGGTTCACAGTTTGCAGACCACTACTGTAGACTGAATCTCGGAAACTTCACACATGCAATACAGCCTTCAACCACAAGAGGCCAACATTCAACGCTCTTTACCAACTCCGGCAGGGCCCATTCTGCAACTCCAAATTAGCTTCTGAAATCCAAACAGACGGCAGTATAATGGCCGGGTTATTGTTTGATCAGGAGATAATTGGCACATTGCTGGTAGGAGACTTAATTTCACCCTTTTAAATTAAACAATGAGATTTAAAAAGATATAAAATATTCATTAATGTTTAGTGATTATAAAATAGAGGCACATATTTATTTTGCCATTATTACTGTTTCGACGGGGAAATACTGCAAATATATCAAAAACCGGACTTGGCCATTCTGACAAGTTGAAATGTTTAAGCAGTGTTAATGCAATCCACTCACACATGATAGTCTATGCAGAAAAGATTCAAAATGACTACATCAATTATTAAAAGAGGAAATTAATATTCCATAAATGTCTCCTCGCTCCTCATCTGTCCCGCGCTACTACCTTCTCGGCAGCGCTCTGTTTGCATAGTTAAAATATACATGGAGAAAACACAAAGCAACAAATATAACCACCATTAGAATTTCTGCCGACTGCAAAATTGCCTTTTAAACCCTTTCACTTCCATTGTCGTTTTCCATGTATATTACCACCCCCCCACCCCCTCTCGTCCTTTGTCCTATAGAATTTACTACGTCTGTGCTTTTGCCAGAAGTCAAAGATTCAAGTTATTTACTTTATAATGGGAACGATCACGTTGTCCATTTTGAATTTTTAGTTTTTTTTTTTTTATTTCTATGGAGATCTCCCTAAATTTTAAACAAATAATTCTGAATATTATTATTTATAATTACTATTTATTCTGCATAAATTATTGTTATTATTATTAGTAGTAGTAGTAGTATTTTTTATTATGTTGTAGTAGTATTTTTTATTATTTATTAATTATTATTATTATGTAGTAGTACTTTTTATTATAATTATGTGGTGGTAGTATTTTTATTATTATTTATTATTGTTAGTAGTATTTTTTATTATGTTGTAGTAGTATTTTTTATTATTATTTATTAATTATTATGTAGTATTAGTAGTACTTTTTATTATAATTATGTAGTAGTAGTATTTTTATTATTTTATTATTATTGTTAGTAGTAGTTATAGTAGTAGTGTTTTTTATGTAGTAGTTGTAGTATTTTTTATTATTATTATGTAGTAGTATTTTTTATTATTATTATTATTATTATTATGTAGTAGTATAATTTTTTATTATTTATTATTATTGGTGGTAGTAGTAGTAGTTTTTTATTTATTATTATTATTATTATTATTATCATGTAGTAGTATTTTGTATTATTATTATTATTATTATGTAGTAGTAGTAGTAGTAGTTGTATTTTTATTTATTTATTAGTAGTAGTATTTTGTATTATTATTTAGTAGTATTAGTATTATTTTTTTTATTATTTATTATTAGTAGTATTATTTTATTATTATTATTATTTATTATTAGTAGTAGTATTAGTATTATAATTCTTAGTCTTATTGGTATTAGTATTATGATCATTTATAAAGATTATCTATTATTATAACTTTGTAAGAGTTTAGATTGTGTTTTGGAAGTGTAATTAGATTTAAATACTTGGAAAACAAAATTTCAAAATGAACGAAACTATTTAGACACTTGTTGCTGTCTGACAGACCCTCTGCAGTGTAGTATAGCCTTGAGAATTCACAGCAGTAACAACCTGCTAAAGGTGGTAAAATGGGAATGCATGTTTAAGGAAGAAAAAGAAGTTTTTCATAAAAACCAAAAGGAAAATAAAAATTCTGAATTATAAATTTTTTTTTTTTTTAAGTGGTGGTGTTTTATTAGTGGTGTTTTAATGATTAACAATGTTAATGTTTATAGATAATGTAGTAATGTGAGTGGCTATTTTGAGTACATTTAAAAACAAACCCAACTGAAATGCTGTTTGGTCCTACCAAATATTTGTTTTAGGCAGTGGGATTTTTTTTATAATTTTTTTTTAACTGCACGAAAAATGCATGTTTTAATTTTTTTTTAAATCTATTTTTATTAGTTTTCCAACAGTTAACAAGGGAGTAAGACAATAGCTGGGACAGTCCCCTGGCGCACTAAATTGCCACAGTGAAAGTTTAGATATTCAGACCACGCCAGGTTACACCATAGATATTCAGACCACGCCAGGTTACACCATAGATATTCAGACCACGCCAGGTCCCAATGCATTGAAACATAGAGTATCACAGCTAAAACGGCCAATTGCATATTTTTTTTTCCAACATATGTTTTAATGCCAGTTTTTGATCTTATAAATAAATGTTTTAGTTTTTTTTAATGAAAAAAATGTATTAAAATAATAATAATAATAATAATAAAAATCATGTAATGATTTGGGTCGTAGAAAGCGTCACAAAAAAAAAAAAAAACTAATTGCAGTTTAACACAATGTGGCTGATTTACTTTGTTTGTGGCCCCGTGTTTGCCATTTATGGACTAAAATACACCAGATAGAGAGAGATATATATATATATATATATATCTCTATCTATGAACTTCGCCTTAGACAACTTGGTCTAAGTTTATACCAAGAGTATCTTCAGACACAGCTTATTGAGCCTTATTTTGATCTTTAACAATCTGAAAAATTGACCAAAAAACAAGAAGTTTTTTTCTCTTTTTTTAAAGCCGTTTACAGATAAAAATGAGACTCAAACTGTGTATGTACACAGCCTAAGAATGCACCAGACTCATTGGCTCACACTGATGGGTTTGATGTATCTATGTGGTGCACAGCATGCTTGCCAATTGTTTGTTTTTTGCGGATCGTACCAGTATTATGAAGCATTTGAAGTAGGAAATCTGCCCCAATGTGTTTTTAAAGGCAGACATGGATCCTTCTGAGATCTGTTGAAGCTGGATGCCCCAAAAATACCACACTCAGAGCCTTCTGTGTTTAAGAAGATGTCACTTACCAAAATGTCTTAAACCAAAACACTTTATGTAGCATGCTTTATATTTCACTATAGAAGTGCCATATCTGGCTATAAAATAGGATTTTCATTATTTGTTTTCCTTTTTAAAGTTAGAATGTTTTAAATTTATTTTTTTACATATCTGAAACGTCAAATATTTGAGCTTTTCCAGGACCAATTTTTAACTCTTTGCTTTAAATATTGATGTAAAAATTTGAATCCTTGATACTATTTAGATTAGAAAATATGTTTTCTTTATTATGCATATATTAAGGATAATAATAATGATATTGCATTAATTTATATTTAAAAAAAAAATCTTTTTTACAATATTTTTTTTTTTTATTTGTAAGTTAAATGGTTTTATAAATTTTCTTTTATGACCGTAATCATAATGAATGCAAAAAAAGAACAAAAAAAACACTTGCAATTCCATCAATGCCTTCCATGTTTTTTAAGTGACTGCCTGTGAGAGAACCCCATTCAGTTATGACAACCCAGACTGTAAGAAGAGTATAAAAAAAACCTCGGCTGGAATAATTGCGATGACCAGTACTGTAATAATCCGGCTGAACAATATGTACTTGACAGGTTGTAATCGTGCTAATTGAAGAGGCTAATTCACACTTGCTTCATTCCATTCAAAGCCAGAATCAGCAGCTTGTTTTGCTTTTGACCAGATGGTCGTGATGAACACCTACTGAGCACTTTAAGTGCTTTTGCTGGGATTACAAAGGCGGTGGGCTGAACTCATCTCAAAATGATTTGAGAATAGCGAGGAGAACAGGGGGGGGGGGGGGGGGGACCCGGCGCTCAATGGATTTGGAGAAGCTAAATTAATTCTAGAGGAACCATTGCACACTGAGCCCCCTTTTGATAGCACTCTCCCCCTTGTTTGTTCTGTATCAATGAGAATGTGAAGGCAGATTACAACAAACAGTCGTAGGCGCTGTGAAAAGGAGAAAAGGCCTGAGAAGCCTTTCATATCATGTGTTGATTTTTTTTTTCTTCTTCAAAAAGTGCATTATTGTGTGAGAATCGCGGGTGTGTAGAAAGCCAATTGGTGTTTTTTTTTTAAGAGTGCTATTAAAGAGGTATGAATATTTAAGCAAGAGCAACAGTTGACCGAGTTTAGTGCGGTGAGGCATTGTGCCCGGGGGCGAATCGCATTGATTAAAAGTGGCGCCCCCCATTTTAATATGAATGTGGCCGCTTTTTATCCGGCCTGCTTCTGTTTACTTTGGATAATTAGAATATACTTTTTTTTTTTCTTCTTCTTCAACTCTATTAAAAATTTTTAGCAGAAGGCTGGATTGTTGTCCCCCTCCCCTTCTGTTTAATGCTCTAGATTCGGCAATCTCCAGGGCTTCTTCTAACATGAAACACTTGCTGTGAAAGAATGCAGGAGGCTTTGGCTTAGAATAAGTGGCAAGTAGCACCTGGTTATTGGCATTTATGCTTTAGGGTGCCTGTACGTATTGGGGAAGCTGGATGAAGTAACACAGAGCTCCGAGACTCCAAGACTTCTCAGCATTTTGCAGTAAGCGATTGAAGTTTGAGGTAAACTGGTTTATTCTGAGTTGCCCAGGATTCTCTGTAAGTGCAGATAAAGCACATAGATACTACAACAAGTACAGACGACATTACAGTTAGCAGGTGTATGGTTTAAAGCCGTAATTACCAACCTCTGACTCTTTGGCTGCTGTTGTACTACATTTTCCTGTAGCTGTCAGCAGTTGTAGTGTTGCAGACACTGCTTTAAAGAGGTACTCCGCTGCTCAGTGTTTGGAACAAACTGTTCCAAACGCTGGAGCCAACGTCATAGCCCTGCCCCTCATGATGTTATGGCCCGCCCCCTCAATGCAAGTCTATGGGAGGGGGCGTGACGGCTATCACTCCCCCTCCCATAGACTTGCATTGAGGGGGCGGGTCGTGATGTCATGAGGAGGTGGGGCTATGACATCCCTAGCTCCCGTGTTCGGAACAGTTTTTTCCAAACGCTGAACAGCAGAGTACCCCTTTAAGACAATTGGGTCCACAGGTAGCTACAAAACTACACATGGAAGTGCAAACATTTTCTGCATGACAAGTAACATGCGGTGCAGATTTTACAGTTTGCTGCTCACCAGATTTTGCTACGTGTGAAAATGTGTGCAAATTTTTTTTTCTTTCGCTAAGCTTTTCTGGCAGGCTTTCTGAGTCATTTACATAGGCACTGTCAGAATCAAAAACTTTTTATAAGTTGTACATCTTGCTAAAACCTTAACTTTCTAATATACTTCATAAAAAATGTAACCCTTTTTAAAGAAATCATGGCTTTTTAAAAAATAAATTGATGTTTTGGACTACATCTCCCATGATGCTCTCACAGCCAAAATGGTGACAAAGCATCATGAGAGATGTAGTTCAAAACATCTGCAGTGCCGAAGGTTGCCTATCCCTGATCTAGAACGTAAACTTGTCTCAGCTGAAGAACAGGCTGAGACAAAGTCCAGGAAGTGAGGGTGGGACTAGCACTCCTCTGTACTCACTCCTGTCCTGTCGATCAGACTCCTTTGTGAAAACATAAAGGAGGGGTTACAGAGCAGCCTGCAGTGATTGGATGAAGAGAGCCAGCACAGCACAGCAGACTGTGTGGGGTCAAAGCTTGCCTCAGACACGCCCCTTCCTGAGCAGTGGATGTCAGAATGAGTGAGCAGCAGAACAGAGGGATTTGTGATCCAAATACATAAGCTAGACACATTAAAAAGCATCTGCATGACTTAGTGAGTAACATATGTATGTATTATTTTTGTTTCGATGTTATAACCAAAATTGCTTGAGTTTTTTAAAAAGAATACGCAAGGTGGAAAAAGGCATTCAACAACAAACTTCCCACATGCTATGCCATCTAGATAGTGAAGTATACTCCAAAAATGATTTGTGATAAATGAAATCACCAAGCCAATATATAAGCAATCTCAAGGGTTTTGTCTGTTTTTATTTTATATTTTTAATATGGGTACAGAATAGTCTTAAATGGGCACTGTCAGATAAAAAAAACTTTTGATATGTTTAAAGCATGCAAAACCAATAGGTATTGCAATTGCTTTCATCAGAAAATTTCCAGTATTTCATACTGAAAAAGCCAGTCAAACAACTGCACCCGAACCCCCTCCCACCCCACCCGCCTGCTTGGACACATACTAGTACTCCTGTGTCCATGCATCACCATCTGTCATGGACACACTTCCTTGATTGACAGCTGTGAGCGCAGGACTCACAGCTGGAGGAAAAATCCTCCCACTGTCAGCTTGTGTCCCGCTACTGTCAGTGAGGACAAGCTGGGAGTTGAAGTTTTGCTAATGCTATGGGAGATGTGAGCAGACAGCATACTGAGGGAGGGGGCGGAGAACTGCACAGTGAGGCCACGCCCCCTCCCTTTGAGAGGAATTCATACTAAGGAGCTAAATTAAAAGTGTAATAAAAAAATAAATAAAGCTGCTAGACACACAAATTAGATGTAAATGGTCAGGTTAGGTACTGAGTGATATTAATAAAAAAAAAAATTTTTGTTGGATCTGACGGGTACGCTTTAATGGTACCTCTTATGGTTATCTAACCATACAATTAGGGAGCTATCACACCAAATTGGCATCAAGGATAGACGTATGCTTTGAGTGCTATAGAAAGAATAATAAAAGTACAAATTAAATATTTGGATGGATTGTAACTGGAGACAGGTTAGATTATTATTATTATTTTTTTTTTATTCGAAAAGGTTTTTATTGAAACAACCAGTAGGAAATAGAGCATTAGGGAAAAAAACAACTGTAAAATTCTTACAAACTTTTTGATGACCTAAGCGCAAATTTTTGTATTTTCTTTATAGTTAAAACATATATTTACCTAATACTTGACACACACTGTACATTTTGGATCAGTAAATTTGGGGTTACTTGATGTTACTACTACTACTACTACTACTACTGTGGTCAGAGAGACTGCATAATATATAGCAAATGTATCCCCCACTCCCGAGGTGCCATGAAGTGGGAGGCATCTCCGCAGATGATATGTGCCATGCTGCTAGGACTTCACAAGGAATGGTATTACGGTATATGGGAAATAAATACCTATCATCTGAATGTATGCCTGTTATTTTTTTTTATTTTTTTTAACACCATCTCAAGCTGGTATTGGAAAAAAACGTTACTATAAAATATTTAAAGGAGATCAATCATGCAGAAAAACTTATCCTCTGTCCAAAGGCTCTCCCACAGAGATACATGGAGGGGTGTGTCAGCTGCTGCTTTATGCAGGGAGTCTACAAGCTCTGTTCCCAGGAGGAGTCGGGGTCCTGTGCAGGAGATGGCGGGGGGTCCGACCACTGGGACAGCCCACGATCTGCACAGGAGTATAGAGGATACATTTTTCTGCATGATAGTTCTCATTTAAGAGCAAAATTGGGGGCTGGATACATCAGTCAAGGGGAGGTCAAGCAAAGAGGTGTGCCAGGCTGTGGCATTTCAGTAGTTCAACCTGCCTACTTGACACTTGGCTGAGAAATAAATAGGATGTTTTATAAGTTTGCCAACCATCATCAGCTCCAGAAAAGGAGCACTTTGCTAACATCTATCCAACAGTGTCTGCAGCTCTGTCAAATAGAGCTGACAGATTCCCTAAACGACCCCCATACAGATTAGAGAACAATTTGGATGGGATTGGCCGACTGTCTGATATGTATGAAGGCTTCCTGACATGGTGTTGGGGGGTGTCAAGAATCGGGAATGTTGGATTTTAACTGCTAATCCTTTTATACTCAGGGACATAAGTCCCAATCAGGAGTCTGGCAGCGGCATAATGCGTCCCCCCCTCTATGACTATATGGGAAGAAAGATCAATCAGCTAAACAAGTTGACAGCTATAAAGTATATGGCCACCTTAAGTGATGTCCAAATAGTCTAAGGGAACTTTTTGGTCACAGTTATCGTATTGGGATCAATGAGATCAAGTCATGACTCAATTAATGGCTGAAATCCTTTAGGAGAACATTTTACTCCACTGGAGTAAAACTTTATTTTAGGATGGAGATCTTCTCTAAAATTGTGGCCACTGGAAACGTGAGCTCCGCGTATGAAATGAAGTTGTGTATTGTGCGCTGTGTGTACGTTTAGGATCTCTTGTTGTATGAAGTCACATATTGCACTTTAGTGGAATAACATGTCTCTGCCCCTGTATAAATAAGTCTCCATTAGTGTTTCAGGGAAGCATATGAGTCCGCATTGAACACAACTGCGTTGAGCGTCAAATCATATGCTAGGATTTGTGTAGCTTCCGTGACCAGACACCTCAGACCGGGATTTCTCCAAGATTTTACAGCTGCAAGGGAAAAAGCATCTGCTACCAGCAAAGACGCTATTGTTCCATTTCCATCCCTGATAGTTGCTCTTCTTCTTGTATCGGGCTCAGGATTAGATGCAACAGTGATGAAGTGCGGTTTTAACTTGTCACCAGTGCAGCTGTTCCCATCCAAGGCCTAGGTAGCTTAAGTCTATCAGACAGAGCCAAAGGGACGTCCATGATCAGAGGTCATCTTCCTAAACCGTCTTCTCTCGGGGGGAGATCACTGCTCCATGTGTTTAGCAGCCTGAGGATGGAGGATCTTCTTCTGATTTCTGTTTGGAAAAGAATACCATTTGCATAGTAATGGTCGGCTCTATTCTTGCTCTCAAAATTTATTTAATGCTTAAGGAAAACAGTAGCAACAATCCTGCTAAACTTCAAACTGGTCATGTTCTCTGTGAATAAAAATAAAGTAAAAATAGTGTTAAAGGACTTTGATGGATTCCTTAAATACAGGTTATTTTTGGTTTAAATGGCTACTTTTTTTATAGTCCTTTTTTTTTATTAGTTTTTCAACTTAAGCATAAAATTAATTTTGACAGATGTTACATTTGAGTGGATTCCAGTAATATATTGTTGTCAACAAAGGAAAATAATTCTGGTGTACAGGGAGTCATGATATATTTTATATCAATAAATAATACACTTTTCTAACATGCATAACATTTTTTGTTTTTTTTTTGCTCTTCCTTGACTCTGTTTGGTCTCTATGGGACTCCTGAAGATAAACCAAACACTGTACTCTAGGTTTGTTAGTCCCATAGAGAGTTATTGGAGTGGCTGCTGTGCTATCCACATGCGGGGCAAGGTATTTCCATACTTTTAATCTGTGGAGGTCCCAGCATTCGGATACTCACTGGTCATATATTTAATCATACTTTTTGTTTTAGATCATTAAAAAGGATGGGCTATCGCAGGAAAAACATGCTGGGCTTTACCCATAAAATGTGGCAGCAGATAAGAACCATTTGGCCCATCTAGTCTGCCAAATAGTCTGAATATTATCAATAGTCCCTGGCCCTATCTTATATGAAGGATAGCCTAATGCTTATCCCATACATGCTTAAACTACTTGGCTGCCAGCTACCACTTCTGCAGGAAGGCTATTCCATGCATCCACTACTCTCTCAGTAAAGTAACACTTTCTGATATTACTGCAGAAACCTTTGCTTCTCTCATTTAATACTAGGTCCTTGCCAGTTAAAGCATGCCTGTCCTTTCAGATAATTAGGATATGCTTCTGTGTGTGTACATAGAGCCACCCCTCTTTCTGGTCATTATATAACTTGTATATAGAATTTTCTTTTTATTGGATTTTTGCTCTACATGCGTCATCTTTAATTTTTCGTTCCCCCTTAGCTGATGGGTGTGCCCTTATGTAGGTGGTGTCTGCCATACACTGCACATACAGAGGAGCATATCCTGCACTTCTGTGTTTCTTTGCACAGTCTAAACAGCAGCAGCCACAGCATGGAAGACACGATAGAGCAGTAGTGAGCTTTTTAAAATGTAAAGCCCTGGGGTGAGATGCTTCACTTAACGTTGTCTCTTTGCTGCGTGTCTCTCTCTGCAGCTCGTGTCTGTTCCCAGGCATCTCCATTTCTCTCTTCCCACCTCCACGGACTTGTAATGCTTGTCATTTGTAGGATATAAATACAGGATGAAATTGAGCTTCTTTTTAGAGTGGAAAGCTTTTTAGTCAGGGAGTGGTAAGGGAAGAAGCTTGACAACAGGAGAAAGAAGCATTTTTGTGTAATAAGGTATATATTAGGCTACATTCACATTACAATTTTGCCATACTATTTTAATTTTTTTAATTTTTTTTGCATAATGTAGGTCTTAAAACTGACAAAACTGTGCGAACGTGTGCTATAAATTTAAACTGCATACAGTTTTAAACTGTAGGCGCTTTTAATTTAGATGTCCTGATGTATCAGTTTTTTTATTAATACTTTCTTGCAATAAAGTTCAAATTGTTTTATTGAAATTTCAAGGAAAGAATGTGTGGTTTTCCTTGTGCAAAAAAAATAAAAATTAAAAAAGAATCCAAGAAAAAAGTACGCCACCGTAGACCATGTATACAGTAAGCATACAGTTTTTAAATGGGACACAAGACCGTAGTAGACTGCAGTTTTGTATAAAGTAAAAAAAAGCACAAAACTTTACACGACCAAAAACTTACACAACTGGATACTTCTTGTTGCATACGTTTTTGCATGGGCTGTCATTTGTATGCGGTTTTCCTAGACAAAACTATATACGGGAACCGTATCGTAAAATTGTGATGTGAATGCACCCTTACACAGTTTCTTATATTCGTTTTCACTATTGATCTATGCAAAGTTTGTTGTAAGGACAGTTCCTGCTTAAGAAAAGAAAACTGGGGCTGCAGTGAGCACAAGCACAAAAAAATTAAGATTACAAGAACATCACTTGAGTTTTGGTATCAATCTATTAAACCAAGTGGCTGTCAAATGCCATATGCTTGGATATGTTTGCCTATTGATATTTTTGTTTCATCTTGCAAAACCAAATAGTGTCCTCTTCAGTACCTATTAAAAGAAACAATATATGTGAATGTCAGATGTATTGATCTGCCTTCTAATGGCCATCAATGGCCTCTCACCAATATGAGATTCAGTGGAGGACTAGGCACTAGGTCCCCAAACCATCACAAAAAAAGAATGGGCTGTTGTGATCAATAGAAGCCTGCGACTCTACTGCAACTGATATTGGAGCTTGCAACTAAGCTGTCAAATAATCTGTAATACCAGACAGGTCAAAGGTGGCGCCATGTCTTGTAAATCAATAAGGTTGTGACCTTCCACTGATTCTCTTTTTATTGAAGTGGGGGGGTTGATAGACTGGACATGCACTGAAAATATATTACATGCATATATTATTTTATGCCATAAAGTCACATCAATCTGAATGGGGCTTCTAGACACCTATGTACTTGCTAAAGAAACTCTATTCATATATATGGAGAATATTTTTAATTGCAGAATTGCCTGCCTGCCACCAATAATTTTTCCACAAGTGCCTGTTCCTGTAGCAAGTGTGTAATTTACCTGCAGCACCACCGCAGGAGGAACGAGGTATTACACAGTTATAATTAAAATCAATGGGCTGTCTATGGAAAGCATGGATGCCAGGTGCTCCAGAGAGAAGGGCGCTCTTGGTGCTGACCAATAAATGAGAATCCTCAACAGGATTAGTGTATCCACTGTAAAAAGACATTGCTGTGACCAGTAAAGGCTTAGCTGGCGAGTATTGCACATGTCCATTGCCCTTGTACTTCTGATCATTGTGGCATTGCTTTGCATTCTTGGTCATGTTGCATTTCCTGGAGTACAGTCCGTGCCGCAGATGGGGGACTCAGTTACATGTAATAACTGGCCATTTATTTGTTTGCATTGAGGCTAATGAGAACTTGCTCTTTGTGGGTTCTGCGTGTCATCGGATCTTAATGTTATCTCGCACTGAATAAAGTGACAGTTCATCTGCTGTAGGGGTGGCTGAGACGGCGAGATGCGGAGAACTGTTAGCATTCACTTATCAGCGATCACAGCTGGAGAGGGTGTTAGCGAGATTTTGTGTCTACATAGTCATCGACCTACAAGATGTTGATATATTTATGTTGTCAGTTTAGTGTTTAGTCCAAATCAGTTCTGCATAATATAGACTATTTACTGGCTTGTGACGTTGCCCAAGGCAGGATACCATATGTGTATGCCAAAGATTTGGCTTATTGTTCAAGGACGATCCACTTTGTGATACTAGATATAGCATAGAAGAGACACTGTTACCCGCACTCACCGCTAGGCTTCAGCCAGCCGACTCCGCTTCAACTGCTCACACGGACGTCACCGGGTCCAGACATGATGCTGGGCACTCAGAGGTGACTGCCGGTTGTTTCACACTGTGTGCGCTTCTTCCAGCCGTTTCACGCTGTGTGCGCTTCTTCCTGCCTCCGCTTCCACTGCTATCACGGACGTCACTGGTTCCAGACATGATGCAGGGCGCTCAGAGGCGACTGCCGGCAGTTTCACGCTGTGTGCTTTTCTTCCGGCCTCCACTTCCACTGCCCACACGGATGTCATCTAGGGCTGGGCGGTATACCGGTTCATACCGAATACTGAAATTTTTGTGCTGCACAATATGAATTTTAACCCATACCGCAATACCGGTTTGGCCCCTCCCCCTCGGTAAAAAATTATCAGCAGTGCTGCGCTGTCCCCACATCGGGGAACTAATCATATGTGACCCCCGAGCGCTGTTCTGCCCCCCCCCCCAAATTAATCATTAGCCCAGTGCTGCGCTGTCCCCGTCGGGGTACTACTCACATATGTCACCTGCAAGCGCTGCCCTCCTCGTCCTCCTGTTTGTTGCGGCTGACACTCTATACCAGTGGTCTTAAACCTCCGGATGTTGCAAAACTATAACTCCCAGCATGCTGGGAGTTGTAGTTTTGCAACATCTGGAGGTCCGTAGGTTGAAGACCACTGCTCTATACTGTATCCCTATGCCCGGGCTGCAAAAGGTAAACAAAATGAGAGTTTTTTTTTTAACTCCCCTTCCTCGTCTGTTCGGACCAGCCTCCTAGGGAATAGAATGTCGGAAAGCCATCAGCCTGTCACCGGCCGCAGCGATGTTCCGCCTCGGCCGGTGAGAGGTTGAGCCTACTGTCATGTAAGAAGCCGGCTTCTTACATGACAGTGGGCTCAGCCTATCACCGGCCGAGGCGGAACATCGCTGCGGCCGGTGATAGCCTGACGGCTGTCCAACATTCATGTCCCCAGGAAGGCCATCGTAGGAACATGCGTTAAAGTTTATTTTTGTTTACCTTTTGCAGCCCAGGCATAGGGATACAGTATAGAGTGTCAGCGCCGGCGGCCGCAACAAACAGAAGGACAAGGAGAGCAGCGCTTGCGGGCGACATGAGTAGTACCCCGATGGGGACAGCGCAGTGCTGGGCGAATAATTAATTACCGCGATACACATATTTGGCCATACCTTCCAGCCCTAACGTCATCGGTTCCAGACATGATTCAGGGCGCTCAGAGGCGACTGCCAGCGGTTTCACGCTGTGTGAGCTTCTTCTCCGGAAGAAGCGCACACAGTGTGAAACTGCTGGCAGTTACCTCTGAGCGCCCTGCATCATGTCTGGAACCAGTGATGTCCGTGTGAGCAGTTGAAGCGGAGTTGGCTGGCTGAAGCCTAGTGTTGAGTGCTAGAGGGTAACCGTGTCTCCTCTATGCTATATGTATGTAGTGATTTAGTTCTCTCTGGTTCCCAGCACCGCCGGACCCGCACATTTAGGACTTCAGTTTCCCACTGTGATAGAGTAACCGCAGCCCAGTGATCCTGATTACTTTGTAGCAATAGTGCCACTATACCTTTTGAAGTATTATCTTTGTGATATTAGGTATGCAACTTATTGGCACCTTAAATGTAAGGAGCAATAAGCAACCCTTTACTCCTCTTTTACCAGAAACTGTACCACTCTTGGTCATGGGTGGCATTTGGATGCTGCCCAGCAATTCAAGACTAGGACTATGAGGCAAGTTTGGCCGCAACATACATTGCATGGCCAATCCTTGCAGGGTTGTGTTGCCTGCATTTCAGCTAATGAATGAGAAAGTCGTCATATTGAGGCACTTAATTGCTGACAGTCGCCATAAAAACATCTTGTAAGGTCCCAGTATTGGTGACACTGCTTGACTGCTCTAATTTTTTAATAGGTGTAAAGCAGGCAGTGCAGCATTATGATCTGTGGACGTGTGTCATGGCCAGAGTTCCTATATAGCCCAAGCTATCAGTAAATGATATTGTGTTGCAATACCAGACACATCCTGTAGACTTTTACTGCGGTATTTCTTCGTAAAAAGCAGACCAATTTCAAATCTTTATTATTGATGACCTTTTCTTAGTTTAGGCTATCAATATCAGATTGGTGGAGGTCTGACTCCTTTAGCCGATTGAAGGTGGCATGGCACAGCTCAGTAAGTTTTGTTGTGGCTGTGCCTGGTACTGCACCTTAGAGCGACTCATTCCTATTCAAGTGAATAGGACTGAGCTACTTTTAGTACCATGCAGAGCCACGACAAAATGTATATACCTGTTTCTAGTAATAAAGAGGCTGCGGCACTCACCTTAGCACCACTGCCCCTTTAATCAGCTGATAAGTTTGTGTGTGTCGGGAGTCAGACTCACATCGACCTGACATAAAGGTAATGGATCACCTAGATTTTTTTTCTCCTGTTTCTTATTTCTGATTGCAAAATGTTATAATTTTTTTTTGTACATTACTATGAAGGCTGCCATCTTTCCTGAACTGTATTTAACAACATTTAGTGATATGCATTAAAGCGGGACCTATTGACCATAGACAACAGAATGTGAACTGCAAGATTTCAGGATTATTTTAAAATATAGATAGTAAAATGGAAAATAAGAAACAAAATCACCAAACGTATTAATATAGGTTTAACATAAAAACATTTTAAACCATAGGGCATCATCCGATGACCCATTCTCTTTAAAGTCTCAGAAAACCTTGTAAACAATTCTCAGAATGTTCAAAATTTTCAATTTGCCGAAACATTAGGCGAGCTGCCAGTCAGTGGTGCAGACTGAATTTAAGTGTGCCAGTTTTTTTTGCAGCAGGCGCAACGTTGCTTAGTTTTTTCTGTAGCTGAGTTGCAGCGAAAGACTGGCTCCCAGTCCCTGCTCATCACTGCCCCAGTAAGAACTGCCCTCGGACAACTCCATTAAATAAACCTAGGTTGCACATTAATAAAGGCACACAATACAAATTGTATTGTGTGCCTTTATTAATGTGCAACCTAGGTTTATTTAATGGAGTTGTCCGAGGGCAGTTCTTACTGGGGCAGTGATGAGCAGGGACTGGGAGCCAGTGGCAGCTGCAGTGGATCAGGGTAGGTAAGTATCACTTCTTTCTTTTTTACAACACCCCCAGCTATATAGAAAAAAAACATTTTTACAACATTTTAATGGAATCAGGACCTATCCCCCAACTCTATGTCCCCTTATATCAAATTTACATTCCTGAGGGAAAAAAGTCTGGACTGCTAAATGTATCGGGGCAGGGTGAACTTTCTTCACCTATTAATGTTACCTTTGTTTTTGTGTGTATATATATATATATATATATATATATATATATATATATATATATATATATATAATATATAATTTTTTTTATTTTTTTTTATTCCATTATGCTATAATACAGATACTATTGTTGTTTCTTTTTTCTTGATAAGGTTATGTCCATATATTTCTCTATACAAATGCACAGTTTACATCTTTGATAAAAGATGTTCTTGACAGAAAAGCTAAACGTTTAACAGCCAAAGACTTAACATCTCAGGGGGGGGAAAACAAAAGTGTTAAAACTTAGAAACCTTTGGATGTCTGTACATTCATATACCCATTTCCCTGGCTTTCTTTGTGTTTCTCAAGGGGGAGGAGGGTCCCTAGTTAAAGATGTAAAACATGAATTTCTTGGTCCCAGTGCACTTACACAGAGCCTTGCTGAGATTAGAGGAACCCTGTTGAGCTACAAATGCTTCGGGGCATCCCCAGCTCGAGAGGCATGTGAATCTGGGCATGGGAGGAAGGAAGGATCTGCTTTACGTTTAGTTCTGGGTCAACGGCTCTTAATGATAGATTAAACGGAGGCCCCTGAATAATGAAGAGGTTTGTACAGTGAGTAGGGCAAGTACCAAAAGTCCATGGTCTAGAATGGTTTCTTAAACTTCTAACACCTTGCAAGAACATGCCAATTACTTCAAGAATTTGGGACCAACTTCAGATCTCCTATACTACGAAACTCCTCGTCTTGTGTATCTACAACCCAGGAAAGCCTTCTTTAAGTGCCTTAAATTTAATAAAGGCTGGATGAGCTGCTCCCTGCTGAGGAGATTGAATACTTTTTTTTGCTGTTGTATTACTAGAGCATTATAGTTACATACTTGGATTTGTGGGCAAATACTTGTCTGGGTGTGGACAGACAAGCACCTGTAAAGCCCTTTAGCTAAATTCAATGTATTACATTTCTGATGTCCTGTTCTTAATTAAAAAAAAAATAAAAAGTGGTAAAAAGGAGGAAAAGTTAAATTTCATAATTTTTTTTAAATTTGATATTTTTTTGTATTGAACATTTGAATAAGTATTTTTAACACACTATTAAAATTTTTTTTTTTTTTTTTTTGGAATTATGGAAAAATTTTAAAGTGCATTTTAACATCCGGTTTTAGCACACAAGTTATTTTTTTTTTAGGCTGTACATAGTCTGTTAGGTTGGGTTTTTAATGTTCTTTTGGATTTCACCCAGTCTCTTATTAGCGCTTAAGAATTACAGAATGATTTAGTGTGTTAAGTGGTTCATACTAGACACTAAAGGGAGACATTTTTTCTATTTGAATATGTTACAGGGGCTGTAAAGTTGGTGTAATTCATAATATAGTGTCTGTACCTGTGGCTGATGGTGATCTCGCAATTATTCTGTGATTTTTACCCCAAGTTTTATTTTTAACAGCATACAAAATAATTGTTGTCTCAGGATTTCCTATGTTGCAGTGCGGCCCGAGACAAAACATCACTGAGGGCACCCTGGTTAGAAAGCACTGGTCTATTGCATTTAAGGGAGCACAGGTGTGTTTAAATGGATGGGGAGGCTGATGTGTGGAAGGAAGAAAAGTGACCTCACACTTACAAAGAAGGGATCCTGGGACTTGTAGTTGGAGGGAAAGAACTCCAATTGGAAATAGCCATTTCACAAAAAGAATAATGGATAACCCCTTTAAGGTGTCTGTACACCAAAGATGCTGAAATTTTCAACCAATTTTTTACTGCACACAGTTATGTTAGCCAACACACAATAGACCATTCTCTTTTGAAAAGAAGTTGGACATGTTAGAAATTTTTATTCAGTGGTTTCTATTAGTTGAGTATAAATGGACCACTCGACTAATACATGCATGATCATTCATGAAAGACCAACGCATTTACAGTGGGGCAAAAAAGTATTTAGTCAGCCACCAATTGTGCAAGTTGTCCCACTTAAAAAGATGAGAGAGGCCTGTAATTTTCATTATAGGTATACCTCAACTATGAGAGACAGAATGAGAAAAAAAAATCCATAAAATCACATTGTCTAATTTCAGAATTAAGAATTTATTTGCAAATTATGGTATGGAAAATAAATATTTGGACACCTGTCCACAACCTCAACCAGTCACACTCTAACCTCCACTATGGCCAAGACCAAAGAGCTGTCTAAGGACACCAGAAGACTGGGAAGACTGAATCTGCAATAGGCAAGCAGCTTGGTGTGAATAAATCAACTGTGGGAGCAATTATTAGAAAATGGAAGACATACAAGACCACTGATCTCCCTCAATCATGCAAGATCTCACCCCGTGGTGTAAAAATGATCACAAGAACGGTGAGCAAAAATCCCAGAACCACATGGGGGGGGGGGGGATTCAGACCTGTTGAATGACCTGCAGAGAGCTGGGACCAAAGTAACAAAGGCTACAATCAGTGACACACTACACCGCCAGGGACTCAAATCATGCAGTGCCAGACGTGTCCCCCTGCTTGAGCCAGTACATGTCCAGACCTGTCTGAAGTTTGGAGAGCATTTGGATGATCCAGAAGAGGATTGGGAGAATGTCATATGGTCAGAGGAAACCAAAGTAGAACTTTTTGGTAAAAACTCAACTCTTCATTTTTGGAGGAGAAGGAATGCTGAGTTGCATCCAAAGAACACCATACCTACTGTGAAGCATGGGGTGGAAACATCATGCTTTGGGGCTGTTTTTCAGCAAAGCGACCAGGACGACTGATTTGTGTAAGGGAAAGAATGAATGGGGCCATGTATTATGAGATTTTGAGTGAAAACCTCCTTCCATCAGCAAGGGCATTGAATTTGAAATGTGGCTGGGTCTTTCAGCATGACAGTGATCCCAAACACACCACCCGGGCATCAAAGGAGTGGCTTCGTAAGAAGCATTTCAAGGTCCTGGAGTGGCCTAGTCAGTCTCCAGATCTCAATCCCATAGAAAACCTTTTGGAGGAAGTTGAAAGTCTGTGTTGCCCAGCGACAGCCCCAAAACATCACTGCTCTAGAGGAGATCTGCATGGAGGAATGGGCCAAAATGCCAGCAACATTGTGTGAAAACCTTGTGAAGACTTACAGAAAACGTTTGACCTCTGTCCTTATAACAAAGTATTGAGATGAACTTTTGTTATTGACCAAATACTTATTTTCCCCCATAATTTGCAAAAAAAATCCTTAAAAATCAGACAATGTGATTTCATGGATTTTTTTTAACTCATTCTATCTCTTAGTGTTGAGATATACCTATGATGAAAATTACAGGCCTCTCTCATCTATTTTAGTGGGAGAACTTGCACAATTGGTGGCTGACTAAATACTTTTTTGCCCCACTGTATCAGGAGAGTAGCCGTGTGTATATGTCCTGTATGAGACATATTTGTTCATCCTTCCACAATGAACATTTCCCATTCACGTTGTTTTTGTAATGTCACTTTTAGCAATACATTGACTATTACTATTACATGAAGTAGAACATGTATGGCCACTTTAACCCCTTAACGACAATGGACGTAAATGTACGTCATGATGCGGTTGTACTTAATGCACCATGATGTACATTTACGCTCCGCCATGACCGTGAGCACCGGACCGGTGCTGGCGTAATGCGCATCAGGTCCCTGGCTGCTGATAGCCGCTGGGATCCGATCATCCATAATGACGTTAGGAGGTCCCCTCAGCTGCCTCCGTCTCCAGGGGTCTTCTGCTCTGGTCTGGGGGGGGGGGGGGATTATGATCGCAGGGACCCCCCATCTATCAGAATAAAGGACTATAGTTGCTGGGCATGCTGGAAGTTGTAGGTTCACAACAGCTGGGGACACACACTGTTTGAGAAAAAAAATCAGGGGCAATTAGGCTCTGTTTACACGGACGCCATGCTTTTTGTTCATAACAGGTGCATATCCAGATGACCCTAGTTGACCTGCAGTACAGTTCTTTTGATAGTTTCATTGATTTTAACACCAAGAAAAGGGTTGTAGGCCACAAGTTTGTTGACCTAAAAAATATCGGAAGACCTTTAACAAAGCTTTTGGCCTTGTTCACAAGGGGAAATGTCCGCACAGAATATTTCCGTGCGTATATTCCACAGATAGCAGAACATGATGACGCTAGGACTGCTCAGAAATGCGCTGTCTCATAGAAGGCAATGCATTTTCGAGCAGAATCCGTAAAAACATTGAACAGCTTAAGTTTTTTTTCGTACACCGGAATCAGGATTTCCGCGGCAGATGTTACTGCTGTGGAAATTCTGCCACGTGCACAGTGAAGCAGAATACAATTGAACTTAAAGGGGTACTCTGCTGCTCAGCTATTGGAACAAACTGTTCCGAACGCTGGAGCCAGGGACGGGAGCTGGTGACGTCATGACCCTGCCCCATCATGATGTCATGTCTCGCCCCATCAATGCAAGTCTATGGGATGGGGCGTGATCGCTTGAGGGGGCAGTGCTATGACGTCACAAGTTCCAGACTCCAGCGCTCGGAATAGTTTGTTCCAAACGCTGAGCAGTGGAGTACTCCTTTAATGAGAGTCTGCTGCAGCGGAATATGCAGAGTTCTGCACTGACATTCTGCCGTGTAAACATAGCCTTAGGGTATGTTCACACAGGCGGATTACCAGCGGAATTGCCGCAGCGTATCTGCAGCGGAAAATCCGCTGCAGATTTTGCTACCATTGACTTAAATGAGTCCGAAGGAAAATCTGCAAATCTTCCTCTATTGTGGATATTCTGCTGACCCATTGAAGTCAATGGTAGCAAAATGCGCTGCGGATTTTCCGCAGCAGATACTCTGCGGAAATTCCGCAGGTAATCTGCTTGTGTGAACGTACCCTCACGGTGTCCTTTCATACTTAGGTAACACTTATGACCAGTCAATCGGGGGGAAAAAAAATTTGTGCCCATTTATAATTAGCATTGGATCCCTGGCTTGATGGAGCCTGAATATATATAGAACAGCGTTCCCCAACCTCAAGCTGCAAAACTACAACTCCCAATGTGCAATGAAAGCCACGATTCTCGGGGTATGCTGGGGGTTGTAGTCTTGTAACAGCTGGAGAGTTGCTGGTTGGGAAACACTGATGTGGACCTTTCCTCTGGTGCTAGTTGAATAACGTATAATTTCGATCCTATGGCATATCAATAGACTACTTTTGTTTAAAGGAGAACGCCAGCCACAGCATAGGGGATCAGTAGCTGATCGCAGAGGGGTCTGGTTGCTCGGACCCCCGCTATCTCAGGAACAGGACCCGACTCTAAGTGAGGAGCGCTTTCGGTACGCGCTTCATACATTTCTATGGGAGCGCCAAAGTGAACCCGAGTACAGCAATCAGACATCATTGGCGCTCCCATAGAAATGAATGGAGGGCGTGCTGGCTGTAGGTAGACAACATGCGCTCCTCACCTAGTGAGTCTGGGTCCCGTTCCAGAGATCATAAGGGTGTCCCAGCGGTCGGTTCCCCCGCGATCAGCTACTTTTCCCAATCCTAACGATAAGTACATTTTTCCTGGAGTTCTCCTTTAAATCTAAAAAAAAATACAAAAAGTCCCCTCAAATGATTCTGAATGGCCCCAGTAAACGTTTTCCTCCACTTAAGTATGTGATGAGTAACCTGCACCCTACATGAGACGTCTTTCAGTTGCAGCTTTGTGCAATTAGCCGTGTCATGTAATTGTACTATTTTGACAAAGGAGCCCCCAAGGTTCATTATTTGGGCTTCACTTGATACTTTTTATTTTTCTCCACATGAAAACTGGGCAGAGATTAAACCCAGGGCACAATCTTGAGCGTATTAAGAATTTTTTTTCTCGCAAGTTAAAATTCCAATGGATATAGAATAGAAAGAGGACACAGTGAGGAATAACAAGTGGTGAATAACTGGGCTTTTTTTGTACATATTATTTTGGCCTGGGTTCACACTGCATTTTTTGTCTCCGTTTTAACATATATGCTTTTCCCCTTTCCAAGTGTAAAAATGTACATGTTAATGGATGCAGCGGTGCGCTTTACAGCAGAACCAGTTTCTCATTCACTTACATTATAAAAAAAAAAACTGATTGTAACATGCTATTTTCTTTTTTTCTTTGGGCGTACACAATAGTGCAGTTGACTTCATTTTGCAGAATTAAGCATACTGTACTGGAAGTGGGGAAACAGACACTGTCAACACAGCCTTATATATATATTTATATATATATATATATATATATATATATATATATATATATATATGTGTATATATAATTATTCATTCTTTTTTTCTTTCTCTGTGTAACCTGTTGTAAGATTTAATCAATATATGCTCACGCATAGAGTAACTTATTTTTATAGGAATTTCGGAGTGAAGTCTGGTGGAAAAATTCTACTCAGAAATTCCATTGCAGCAGAGTCCCAGCATAATTATCTGCCATGGAAATCCCGATTCCAGCCTTTGCTGAGAGAATTGACATGTCATTTCTTTCGTCAGAATCTGTTCGGAAATGCATTGCCTTCTATGGAGATGGCGCATCTTTGAGCGGTCCCTAGTGCTGGCATGTTTTGCCACCACCCACGTTTTGCAGAATGTCCACCTCTTCTTTTTCTTTTTTCTTTTTTCAATGGAAATTCAACCGTGTGAGCATAGCCTTATGAATCTCTTAAAGGGGGTACTCGGGTGGAAAACTGTTTTTTTTTTAAATCAACTGGTGGCAGAAATTTAAACAGATTTGTAAATTACTTCTATTTAAAAATCTTAATCCTTCCAGTACTTATCAGCTTCTGTATGCTCCAGAGGAAGTTGTGTAGTTCTTTTCCGTCTGACCATGTCCATGTCAGGAACTATCCAGAGTTAGGAGCAAATCCCCATAGCAAACCTATCCTGCTCTGGAAAGTTCCTGACACGGACAGAGGTGTCAGCAGAGAGCACTGTGGTCAGACTGAAGAAATTCAAAAAGAAAAGAACTTCCTGTGGAGCATACAACAGCTGATAAGTATTGGAAGGAGTAAGATTTCTTAATAGAAATCTGTATAACTTTCTGGCACCAGTTGATTTAAAATTCCTATGTATAAGAAAAAAGAAATTCAAAGAAAGTCAAAACATTTATTATAAATAAATAAATGAATGAATAAAGAAACTTTAACCCCATTATTACAGAACATATAATGATCAGATATGATACATATTCTTAAGAAGGATGTCAAGTATCTTATGAAAAAACCTTAGACCTTTAAATGAAAATGAATGCAGAAAAATGTCACTGACTGTTTTGCATGTTCCAAGAGGCGTTTTTTTGTTTTTGTTTTGTTTTGTTCAAATTTTGGCCTAGACCACAAGAAGAGCAGAGCTTGTACTTAAAGGCTCACTTATAGTTCCTACATAATACCTCTGTTCACTTCCCAAATAATACCATACATCACTAAATAACCCAGAGTCATTTCGTTTGCTCTTGTGACTTACATACTCAGGGGACCCTTGTGATTTGCATCCTCAGGGGACCCTTGGGAAACAAGTAGTTGCCACCCTCTGAAATTGGCCTTCTTCAGCCCCTACTACTCTTTCCGGTCTTAAAAACCACAGTAAACATCAGCAGGTGTTTATTTTGTGAACATGTGTGAAAGCTGGAAAGGGTACGGCTACCCCCTGCAGAGATACGACAGATTTGAGAACAGAAATGCACTTTATTTCCGTTCTGCATAGCCGTATCAAAATCTGCTACACCCATGCACTACACCTGGGGATTTGTTGCAGGGCTGTGGAGTCGGTAGATAAATGTTCAGACTCTGCAGTTTTTTGTACTTCCGAATCAGACTCTCCGACTACTCTGTATTAATATGCGAATGTATTTATAAACACTTACAGTTGAATCCAAGAAGCTGTTCCACCAAGTTCTTCTAAGCTCTTCTAGCAGAGAGAGGTAGTTGGGCAGAAGCTGCTGCCTTCTCCTTTTTGTGTGTTGATTTGCTGCTGAAGATAGGGCAGTGGGAGGATCCAGGAAGGGGCATTTATTATAAAACATGATTTCCCTAGTAGAATCCCATAGTCATGTTTAAAGTTTAAGCGAACAATCGGAGTTTACAAGTTTTTATAGCCTTAGCTGAATGGCAGCAGTTTTTCCAATGGTTTACAGCTTCAGTCTTGAACTATTGACCCTCCATTCCCTTCACTTATACAAGTGTCTCTAGTCCTGCAAAAAACATATTTACTTAATCCCTTATCAGTGAGTGGCTAGGTTACCCATGGTTTCCCTGTAACAGCAGGACACAACACTATGGAAAGTATAAGTATTGCCGCTCCTAATTGTTGTTGCCTACCATATAGTGAAGCACATGAAAAGCATGCTTCTTCACGGTCACTTAACGTGTTCGTTTTGCGGTTACGTGAGGCATTGAATGCATTGGTCTTTATTCTTACAGTAGAGAAGTCATTAATTATTACTTTTTGTGAGTTGGGACATTTTAAACTTGTTTTTTTTTTTATTCCAATCTAAATTTAGTAGGAGTCAGGTACCCCAAATTTCGTCCGACTCCACAGCACTGGGTGGAAGAAGCTCCTAGAGCAGTTTTTTCCGAGCAGAGTGCCTCCAGCTGTTGCAAAACTACAACTCCCAGCATGCCCGGACAGCCTTTGGCTGTCCGGGCATGCTGGGAGTTGTAGTTTTGCAACAGCTGGAGACACTCTGCTTGGAAAAACACTTCCTTAGGCGCTTCTTTCACCTTTTTACGGCACTGCCCACCTGTATAGCAGCTTTCAGGATGTTTCTCTTTGTGGTCACCCAATGCTAACACCTGTATCAGGGGAGGCCAAGACTCCCAAGATCAGATCTATCATTTACGAAAGACAGGTGAGACCGCTGCCGCTCTCACCAGGTGCTCATTAATACTATCCTGACTATTTGGCCTCTTAGCAGGTTGTAATGACAGGTTAGCAAACCACTGGATTAGTATTTACTGTTGTGATGCTTTGGAATGATGAGACAAATGCAGCGCTCGCTTCCCACCTCAAGGAGACGACAATGGGTGTCATCTAGTCTAAACTTACAATTTGTCCTTTAATTGTCGTACTTTGGAATTGGGTCCTTTAAACAAAATTACAGTGTAGTGCCCTGCTGTCCGTAGCATTCCTCGAGGGCTACCTTACTTGCTGAAGTTTCTGTATTTCTTTAATTAACATGTAATTAATCAGCTTAAGGTTTAGCAGTACCGGTAACGACCCCGACTAATTACCTGCTCGCTAATTAAAGAAATCCAGCAGTTTGCGGTGGAGAGCTGGTTTGGCAAGCAAGCTAAAAAAAAAAGACCTCTATTCTACAGAGAAGTTCTTGTTCGCAGGGATCTAAATGAGGCTTAAAAATTCAGGCTGTGAATTTGCATCAGAAATCCAAGGGCCTACCCACTGGTTTCCGATGTGGATTTTGCCACGTTTTAGACGTGGATTAGCCTTAAAGGGGTACTCCTGTTGATTATTTTTTTTTTAAATCAACTGGTGTCAGAAAGTTAAACAGATTTGTAAATGACTTCTATTAAAAAATCTTTACCCTTCCAGTACTTTTTAGCAGCTGTAAGCTACAGAGGAAATTATTTTCTTTTTGAATTTCTTTTTTTTGTCTTGTCCACAGTGCTCTCTGCTGACACCTGATGCCCGTATCAGGAACTGTCCAGAGCAGGAGAAAATCCCCATTGCAAACCTATGCTGCTCTGGACAGTTCCTGACATGGCAGAGATGTCAGCAGAGAGCACTGTGGACAAGACAAAAAATACATTAAAAAAGAAAAGAATTTCCTCTGTAGCATACAGCTGCTAAAAAGTACTCGAAGGGTAAAGATTTTTTAGTAGAAGTAATTTACAAATCTAGTGTCCTTGCGCAGGTGCTCCGGATTTGTTTGAGGGAGTGAGCGGCATTACTTGTTGTTCATTTACAAATCTGTTTAACTTTCTGGCACCAGTTGATAAAAAAAAAATGTTTTCCACTGGAGTTCCCCTTTAAAGGAGTACTTCAGGATATAAAAACGTATCCCCTTATCTTAGGATAGAGGATACGTGTCAGATCACGGACGGGTCCGACCGCTGAAACCCCATGCAATCTTCTGCACTGCTCCCCGGCTCTCCTTCTAAATGAAACGCGTCGACCACCGGACGAAGCAGCGGCCGACACACCACTTCTATGCAGCTCTAAGGGAGAGCCAGAGTGCAGTACTCTGACTCTCCCATAGAGATGCATTGAGGGGGCGTCTCAGCTGCGGCCTCATGCAGTGGTCGACACGCCCCCTTCAGGAGGAAAGCCGGGGCACTGGGCGGGAAATCGCGGGGGGACCCAGCAGTTGACATCACTGTAATCTGACACTTATCCTCTATCCTTAGGATAGGGGATAAGTTTTTAAATCCTGGAGTACTCCTTTAAGCAATGGCGTAATTTGTGTTATATCTACACAACATGGTTTCTGCATGGATTCCAATAGAAGACGCAACAAATCAATCACACAACTTAGGACGTGTTCATCCAAGACAGAATATGTGCTGATTTTGGTGACGATTTAGGGAGATGAAAAAAAGAAGGGGTGGGGGGACTTTGGCAGATTAGGCCCCATTGGATGAGACTCCATTGGATGAATGTCTAAAACCACGGGGAAATCGACCGTATACAGTATCAAAATCTTCATTGGAAATCTCAGGGTATGCCTTGGATTTCTGACACAATTTAGAGGTTGGATCTTCAGGCCATGTTCACATGGCGAAATGTCCACCTGGAAAACACAGGCGGGCATTCTGCAAATAGCAGGCCCTTGTCGACGTTAGGAACGTTCATAAATGCGCCATCTCTGAGCGGATTTCAGACTCCGGAATTGGAATTTCAGTGACGGAAACATCTGCTGCTGAAATTCCGCCATGTGCACGGTGCAGCAGAATTTCATTTTTGCGGTGAGTTTTTCTTGAGACTACGCTGTGTGAACGTAAACTCAGGCTCTTTTTAGTCCTGAGTTTGCTATGAGGATTTTCTCCTGCTCTGGACAGTTCCTGACATGAACAAAGGTGTCAGCAGAGAGCACTGTGGTCAGACTGAAAAGAAATTCAAAAAGAAAAGAACGTCCTCTGGATTATACAGCAGCTGATAAGTACTGGAAGGATTAAGATGTTTTAAAGGGTACCTCTCATCAAAAAAAACTTTTGATATATTATAGATTAATGTATGCAGAATAACTTTACAATTGCATGTTATTAAAAAATATGCTTCTTTCTACTTAATTTTCCACTTTGAAGAAATGACCACTAGGGGTCTCCCTACCAGTCCTGGCAGCAAGCATTTCAGACTCATGCTGGAGTCCTAAACACTATGAGCTGCCAGTCAGTTTTGTTCACAAAGGAGAACACTCAGAGCTGCCAGCCTGCTTTGCTCACAGCCTGTTTGGCTGTGAACAAAGCAGGCTGGCAGCTCTGAGTGTTTAGGACTCCAGCATGAGTCAGAAATGCTTGCTGACAGGACTGATCGGGAAAAATACAATAGAAAGAAGCATATTTTTCATTAACATGCTATTGGAAAGTTATTCAACATTCATTAATCTAAAATATATCAAAAGTTTATTTGATGAGAGGTACCCTTTAATAATTTACAAATCTGTTTAATTTTCTGGCACCAGTTGATTAAAAAAAATATATATATTTTCCACCGGAGTACCCCTTTAATATTGTGCCCGTCACATTGTGCTCCCTCAGTGCTGAGCATCACACATTAGTTCCTAGGTCATATTTTGCTGTTACATTGACAAATATCTCATCCTCCCCAAACTCTTAGAGGGAGATTTATCAAGCCTTATGCAGAAGAACAATGGTTCAGTTGCCCGTAATAACCAATCCGATTGTTTCTTTAATTTTTAAAAGTGCCTCTAAAAAATGAGGTTCTCTGGTGGAAAACTTTTTTTTTTTTTTTTTTTTTTTTTTTTATGAACTGGTGCCAGAAAGTTAAACAGATTTGCAAATTACTTCTATTTAAAAATCTTAATCCCTCCAGTACTTATCAGCTGTTATATGCTCCAGAGGAAGTTCTTTTCTTTTGAATTTCCTTTCTGTCTGACCACAGTGCTCTCTGCTGACACCTCTGTTCATTTTAGGAACTGTCCAGAGTAGAAGCAAATCCCAATAGCAAACCTCTCCTGCTCTGGACAGTTCCTGACATGGACAGAGGTGTCAGCAGAGAGCACTGTGTTCAGACAGAAAATAAATTCAAAAAGAAAAGAACTTCCTGTTGATCATA
The DNA here is from genome assembly GCF_029499605.1 of Hyla sarda. Lineage (NCBI taxonomy): Eukaryota > Metazoa > Chordata > Amphibia > Anura > Hylidae > Hyla > Hyla sarda. Next base: position 203,970,423 of record NC_079195.1, read on the forward strand.
AAGCAGCTAAGTACTGGAAGGATTAAAGGGATACTTATCGAAAGGATAAGGGGATAAGATGTCAGATCGCCGGGGTCCTGCTGTTGGGGGCCCCCCGGGATCTCGGCTGCTGCACCCACCTGTACGGCTTCCACCTCACACCGGCAACGCTGGAGGCTTCTGAACCCGACCACAATGGCGGACGAGCGTGACGTCCTGACTCGTCCCTTGTGACATCACGTCCCCGCCCCCTCAATGCAAGTCTATGGGAGGGGGCGTGAAGGACCTCCCATAGACTTGCATTGAGGGGGCGGGGCGTGACGTCACGCTCGTCCGCCATTGTGGTCGGGCTCCGAAGCCTCCAGCGTTGCCGTGTGAGGTGGAAGCCCTACAGGTGGGTACAGCAGCCGAGATACCGGGGGCCCACAGCAGCGGGACCCCGGCGATCTGACATCTTATCCCCTATCCTTTCGATAGGGGATAAGATGTTTAGGGGTGCAGAGTACCCCTTTAAGATTTTTTTTAATAGAAGTCATTTACAAATCTGTTTAACTTTCTGGCACCATTAGATTTTTTTATTTTTTTTCCAGTGGAGTACCCCTTTAATTTAAGGCGGAAATTCTGCTGTGTGAATAGACCCTTATACTGTTGTCCAAAAAAACAGCAGCTCTTGAAAGGAACTCATTGCTGATGGAAAGAGAGCTGCAGCTTTGTGTCTCTTTAAGTCACAATAAACATAGGAAACATTTGCCAGTATTTGTAATTTTTCTCTACTAGATGGTGTAAGACGTTCTCCTTAGCGAGTCTTTGTGATTCTTTTCCTTTTGAAGTAGGCACACTCATTTTTGTCAAATATTTTGACAGGTTTGACTCATAACGATTGTTCTTGCCAATAGAATGTCTTTTCTAGTAAATTGTTTTTCTTCGGTTGAAATATGTTTACGAATTTATTGGACGGGGTGAAAATTTTCCCCTTAGCAGATTGTCGTCACTGTCACACTTAGAAGGATAATTGGGCTGAGAATTTTGCACGTTTTCGTGTTACGATCATTCCAATGATAGCAGCATGTGTCCATCTGTGCATGTATGTCATCTAAGAGCACATCTAATATTTAACCGTGCACTCCGATTCCTCTAGGGAGGTGCCTGCTGATGGCTGGTTAGGCACAAAATTATGTATAGAAAATCAGTAGCGCTCCACAATTCTCTCTGTTAAATTATAATTTCACAGTCCTAGATTGATCTAATCCACTTGATTTCAATTAGTCCAAAGTTGCAATACCAATCGGAACGTTTTGGTCATCACAACCTTTCTCATCATGGTATAAAAGAGTGGTCCATAGATCTATCCAAACTAAAGTCTACAAAGGAGTGTACCATGTAGCAAGGAAAGATAGAGGAGAGCACTATTGAAAAATACCCACTGAGCAAAAGAAAGGAGATATATATATGGAAGTGGATGCAGGTCCGACGAAATGAATGACACCTGTGGGGTGCATGCAATGAAGAGGCAGTAACTCGAAATAATACGTGAAGAACGATAGCATGCACTCACCGCAGAAGATGTGTCTATGCGTCCGGAGGTCCCCGGGGAGCATCAAGCATACACCGAAGCGTTTAGAGGCTACGCCGGTCGTTTCACGCGACTATGCGCGCTTCTTCCGGCCTCTGAGGCCGGAAGAAGCGCGCATAGTCGCGTGAAACGACCCGCGTAGCCTCTGAGCGCTTCGGTGTCTGCTATCGTTCTTCACGTATCACTACAAAGGAGTGTGTATGCTCTTATGGCAATGTTTGTATGGGTTTTCTCTAGCACTCCAAAACATACTGATAGGCGAATTTAGATTGTCAGCCCAAAAAGGGACAGGCTCTGATCTGAATGATATAAAAGAATATTTTGGTGCTTTATAAGTTGGTTTATCAGCCCTGTTTCAATGCCAACAGTGCCATGTGTTTGTTGAGCTGTACCCACTTATCTGCCATGTTGAGAAGGGTCGTGATGACCGAGACATTCAGATTTGTATAGCAACTTTCGACAAATTGAATCAAGTGGATTGTATCATTTGTTGTTTGGTTGGTGAAAAAAAAAAAATGAAACTTTGAGAATTGTGGCGCACCTTTTTGTTTTTCTATATGTCGAACAGCAAATTCCCTAATGATCCAATATTGGCACAGTACCGAAATAGTTTGAGGATTAATGGTAACATTTTCCATCTAGAAGAAAAATAACATGAACATATAATTTTTTACATAAAAATGTACTACGTATAAACGGAAACCCCCAAAACTTACAAAATGGTGTTTTTTATTCAATTTTGTCACATAATGATTATTCCCCCCCCCCCGTTTCGCCATAGATTTTTGGGTAAAATGATTGTTGTCATTACAAAGTAGAATTGGTGGCGCAAAAAAAAAAAAAAAAAAAAAGCCATCGTATGGATTTTTAGGTGCAAAATTGAAAGGGTTATGATTTTTAAAAGGTAAGGAGGAAGAAACTAAAGTGCAAAAACGGAAAAACGCTGAGTTCTTAAGGGGTTAAACAGTTGAATAAAGCTTATGATGGTTAAAAAAATACAAAAAGCTAAACAGTTCAGTTTATAATAATTGAATTACTTCTGTTGATATTGGGGCCAGTGCTAGAAAGCTTGACGTAAAATTGACCAAACTCCGTAGAGCAAGTACTAACAAAGGAATATGCATATTGCTGATTTGTTTTAAGAGAAAATAAAAAAGTAATTTTTGTAAGTTGTCTTCCCTTATGTTAAAAAGTGGCAGTAAATGTAATTAGACATTCTCGTTGTAACAGGTGATTAAGGAAATGACAGGGTTAAAAATTGCCAATTTGTACCCTCCCTGCATTGAGTCAACCTTCGCTAATGGTTTTCCCCAATAATTTCTTATAAAAAACAAAGTTCCTTGCGTGAGAGTAGCGTTACGGGTACGTGAATAAGCATTGGCATAGCAAGATAGTCCTACACCCCCTCCTCCGCTCTCATTCGCCGTTCAGAACAGATAGAAGTTCTGCCTTTTGTTATCGTTGAATGAAGTCCTCAGATATCTGGGCACGTTTCTCCAATTCACGCGCAGCAGCAAGGCCTCTTCCAAGTTCTTTCACTCTGACCAATTGGCCATATAGTGTGAATTTTTGCAGTTTTGCGCTTCAGATCCTCCACTAAATAATGCAGCTGGACTCCATTTTTCTGGCACCGAGTCGGGAGCCGCAATTAAAACAACAAAACAAGCCGAGGTCGCTGTAATTTAGAAAGTTTACAAAGAGTTCGCCTCTGTGACTGAGTCCTCGAGCTCCGAGCCTTCCCCAAATCATTATGGCTCGGGAATTGCAAGAGATGGCTTGTGAGAGAAAAAAAATCGTAATACTGTCCTTTTTTTGGTTTTGTTTGAAGGTCTGAGAGCCGAGATAACCACATGGGGGCAGTGAGAGGCCTACTAAACCAAGTAGTTGTATTCTCGAATGAACGCAGAATTTGTATTTTTGAGTTTTAATATTGACTGTATTACGGAGGTATGTTTAGATATTTTTATCGAAGTACAGGAAAATTCCTTTCATGTTGGTTTTATGTGTTGCTAGTGTTACTTGTCTTTTTTTTTTTCTTCCCTTTTAGTGATTCAGATTCCTCAGTTTACAGCCTGCCGATAAGTTTCTAACAGATACTCATGACTGCTATTCCACCATCCATATTTTTTACACACTTGTCCTTTTTCGTGTGTTTTATGCTAGTTATTTTTTTTCCATCCTTTATTTATTTATTTTTTGTCAGTCCTGTTCACGTACTGTCTATATTTGAAATATATCATTAAAGTGGTACTCCACTCCTAGACATCTTATCCCCTATCCTATCTGTTTACGGGGGTCCTGCCGCTGGGACCCCCACGATCTCTGTGCAGCACCCAGCGTCCGTTTAGAACACTGGGTGTGAGCTGCTGTGGTTGTGATGTCACGGCCACGCCCCTCATGATGTCACACCACACCCCCTCAATGCAAGTCTATGGGAGGGGGCGTGGCAGCCGCCACGCCCCCTCCCATAGACTTGCATTGAGGGGGTGTGGTGTGATGTCATGAGGGACGTGGGCGTGACATCCCCCCCACCACCACCACCTGCTCCAAGCGTTCTGAACAAAATGTTCCGAACGCTGGGGCAGCGGAGTAACCCTACTCACTTCAGAACACTTCTCTGCTCCAGTTCTGATTCCTGTTCTCCATCTGTGTGTGTTTACATGATGGGAAAGAGGATGACAAAACTGAGGCCAGTCATTGGCTACAGGCTTCACTTTCATACACACATCATCATATCTCCCAGGGCACTTGGGCCACGCGTATGTTGTGGTCCCTATAATACGGCAATGTTTTTCAGGTAGATTCTACTGAAAGAATTACCAAGATCATTCTTTCAGTGGCAGAAACTCAGCCGGGGAAATTGAACAATGTGCACTGTGCAGCGGAATCGCATTCTGTTGCCTCGGAATTTCAGAGTGTATTGTGAACCTCGCCTAAGGAGTCGGGCTCTTCTCGTTAGGTGCATGGAGCTCTCTGTATTGAGTCTCCCAAGCTGCTCCTCTCAGCTATGATTGACAGCTCTTGCATCAGGTTAGCTGTCGATACAGAAGAGCTGAAAGTGCCATAGGAGGAGAGCCCGCCTCCTGGACACCTGCTGTGGCCGCAGCTGGGATATTAACATTGTTTATTTTTGGTCATATAGTTTGCATGACTAATATGGAAAAGAGAAAAAGCGACAAGTGGTGCGCCCCTACTGAGGACCGTTTTGCGGGTGTCTCAGAGAAGAGACAAAGACGGGTTCTTACCCTTAGGTGTTGCGCTCAGGGCACAACACCTACAGTAGCATCTGGAAAAAGAAAGAGCCGTACCGCTACCACGAGGAACTTCCCGGGGTGACGTCAGTCTATCCGGTGGAAGTAGAATATAGAAGTTTCTGAAATGGAGTTCCTCTGAATGAAGGCGCTGGTCCCCAAGTATTTTAATAGGGTTTTATTTGCAACGGGTTTTGATCCTGGACAGGGATCTTCATCAGGCATGATGAAGATCCCTGTCCGGGATCGAAACCCATTGCAAATAAAACCCTATTAAAATACTTGGGGACCAGCGCCTTCATTCAGAGGAACTCCATTTCAGAAACTTCCATATCCTAGTTTGTATGACTGACACATCTGGTTTTGTTCCACTTCCTTCACTGACCATTATATAGCGTTGACTGTTTTGACAATGGATGGCGTGGTGTGACCATGTTAAATTTGTAGCAGATATGTTCCCTAGTTATTAGATAAGAAAAAGTTCCTAGAAAATTGGGCACCCGGTCCCTGTAGAGACTGATTTCAGAAGCCTACAATAACTCGCCCATCCCTAACTTTGACGCTCGGGTCTTGTGTTGGGGGTCTTCCCCCATACTTGTGTTGCTCCTGTTACATACATACATATGCCTTCAGCTCAAGGCAGAATATACATAAAGCCAATATATAGGCATCAAGGAGAACTGAGTGGGCCAAATCCATTCTCGCTGGTCAATGACAGACCACCATTTAAAATAATGAAGATACTTCTGTTTCAAATATATTTTATATAACTGATTTTTGTGTAGGCCCACATAAGCCAACATCTGTGGATGATATTGGTCACCATGAGCCGGCAGATGTAGAACGCTGTCATTATTTTGCACTCTAAGATATTTACGAAGCTTGAACACACTGAAGAGATGAAGTTTGACATTGCATGTGTATAAGTGTATATACCTAAAGTATGAAGAAAATGTCTACAGTGAGATGGAACAGTAGCCAGGAGGGCTTTGACACTAAGGTGATCACATATTCATAGGAATTGGGTTAGAGGGAAATTCCCTGTGAGCAGACGGCAGATAGATACTGTAGGTAGATACTGTAGGTAGATACTGTCATCTCTCTGCTTCATCTGAAAGTTACTGTCGCAGATAACGCGGAGAAGGCATTTTTCTTGCAAGCTGCGCAGCCCATCATATCTTGGTTTCTTATTGTAACAGGAGCAGATGAAAAATTATTATAAAAGATGTCAGCTACTGTATTTTATGTAAAAATATTAATTTTTTATTTTTTTTACTCAATAAATGTTATATATTTAATTTATTTAGCAGCAAAGATATAAATTCAGCCACATTTACCCTTATGAAGGATACTTAAAGGGGTACTCTGCTGCTAAGCATTTGGAGCAAACTGTTCCGAACGCTGGAGCCGATGCCGGTAGCTCGGGATGTCATAGCCCCGCCCCTTCATGATGTTACACACCCCACCCCCTCAATGCAAGTCTATGGGAGAGGGCGTGATGGTAGTACCCCTTTAAGGGTGATAAATAGGTCGTAAAATCTAGTTCAATGATGATTTATTTTTTTTTTTTATAGTTTATCCTTCAGTCTTTTGCAATACAGTTCCCGTATCAAGTTTTTGATGAAAAAAGGATTCCTCAAAACCGGACTAAACTGTATCAAAACGTGTGTACAAATTTTAACCCGTATACGGTTTGAAAAATGATGTCCGGATGCATCCGGTTTTTTTTATTACAAAAAAAAGTATACGTTTTTAATTTTTCTCTCCATTATGAATAAATTTTCACTTTTTTGATTGAAATTCCAAGAAAAAAAATTCTAAGAAAAAAAAACTTCCGACGCGCACTGCGCATGTGCAAAGTGAAAAATAATGTCTGTTGAAAATCGGATGTATCTGTATGCACATACAGTTCTCCACGGTTCCCATTGAATCCCATGTTGCAACAGATCAAAAAATGCTGCGTGCTGATCTTGTGCCTGCAAATATGCTTGATGGCCAGGTAAATGTGAATCCTGAAAAATAAATAATGGCTGTATGGTTCATTCTGCCTGATCTAAACCACCATCCAATTCAAGCGAGCTACTTATTCTACTTATATGTTTAAAACCTTTACTGATTCAAGTTAAAGGGGTTATCCCCCATAAGGGGATTTTAGTAAAGATCTGCGCTTGTCTTGGGGCTAAGTGGCTATGTTGTGAGATTACCATAACACTGTGACTAGCTTTTTGTGAACTGGTATTTCCTGTTTTGACTTTTTTATTTTTTTTGACTACAAATCCCAGAATTCAATTTTCCTCCCTCCCACACATGAGCCACCCCACCCATTGAAACATAAATGAGCTGCATCCATTCAAAAGACCTGTGGTTTTCAATCAGGGTGCCTACAGCTGTTGGATTAGTTGCAGATTGATCTCTCTCCCACCAAGCGATCGCTCCATCCATTGAAGCAGACAGGCTCCCTGTCATCAGCTGACTAGTGATGTCAGGTCTTGGCCACATTGCAAAATGGGAAAAATCTGAGACAACAGTCATTTTGTATGCCGATAAAAATAAATATTGGCGTGAAAATCACAGAATTGTGAGAAAACCGTCACACACAGGTACAGACACTATATTATGAACTTCACTAACTTTACAGCCCCTGTAGCATAGTCAAATAAAAAAAAAATTCCTGCAATACCCCTTTAATTCTTCAAAGGAGAATGAACCTGCATCGTCTTCAATATTTTTTGGACACGTCTGGGACCCTCCAGCAAATTGATACATGAAATTCCATCCCTAATGCTGTGCCGTACCCCGGAATCCCAGGAACAAAAGCGTGTTTCTTTAGTAAGTGATAAATGTGAAGCGAGAGCGGGCAGTGTTGGCATCTCCTCAAAACAAACTAGTTATCCCCATGAACTGATTTCATCAAACATTATCTAAAATGTTGTCGATGGCAGGCTCTCAGCGGGGGCCGCCTGTGATAACTAGTTTTCTTTCAGATAAGCTGTTAAGCAGGGGTCACTGTGCTAGAATAAGTGCGGAGAATTCATGTTCGCTGGCAAACAGGAGTGAATCTTTGATCACTTTTGTGCGGCACATCAGTCTGGCATTGTGCTTTATACCAACACAACACTATAACAAGATGAGGCCTTTCAAGCTCTCGATAGCCCTGGAATGTTATTGAAATCAGTGCAGTTCCCGATAAGTTAATAGTAGAGGCAAACACTGTTCATTTCATAATACAGCATGTTGTGATTTCCAGCCGAAAGGAATGTGGGGAATCCATGCTTCTTGGGGATGTTATTTTAACTCTTCTGTCACTGGATTGAATATTTAAAGGGGTATTCCAGGAAAAAAAAACTTAAAAAATAAAAATTTAATATCAGCTGGTGTCAGAAACTTAAAAAGATTTTTAAATTACTTCTATAAAAAAAAATCGTAATCCTTCCAATAATTATCAGCTGCTGAAGTTGAGTCTGGTAACAGTGTTCTCTGCTGACATCTCTGCTTGTCTCGGGAACTGCACAGAGTAGAAGAGGTTTGCTATGGGGATTTGTATTACTCTGGACAGTTCCTGAGACAGGTGTCATCAGAGAGCACTTAGACGGGAAAGTCAACTTCAGTAGCTCATAAGTACTGAAAGGATTAAGATTTTTTAATAGAAGTAATATACAAATCTGTTTAACTTACTGGAGCCAGTTGATATATTAAAAAGTTTTCCTGGATAACCCCTTTAACTATAGTTTACAATGTATTATTTTTATTTTTTTTGTAAATCAATAGTTCAAGGGAAAATAAGAAACTTGGTAATGTATCTTTTTACATTTTCCATTACCAAATTCCTTTCCTTCATTGTTGCACCAACTCTGAATTAACTGATAAACTTTGCGGCCCGGAAGATAGTGATGAATGCAGATTATTGGCTTCACTGAGGGATCAGATTACAGCTGCCTGTGAAAGTATATGGCAAGGAGAGAGGAAGGAGGAGTTTCGAAAAAAAAGAGGGGCTTAGACCCATGTTTTGTTTTGTTATTTTCATTTCCATATTAGTTATTAGTGTGTTTTCCCTTATATTCTGAAAAAAACCTAAATGATGAGTTTTCTATTTTATATAACCTTTCTTAAAAGTGAAAGATCACAGTTTTAAAAATTAGGGCAGATAATTGAATATATAGAAAGTCACCCTCGCATTTCAAATAGAAAGCTAAGAGTGACATACATGTTTAGCGCACAACATCGATACAGTGGGGCAAAAAACTATTTAGTCAGCCACCAATTGTGCAAGTTCTCCCACTTAAAAAGATGAGAGGCCTGTAATTTTCATCATAGGTATACCTCAACTATGGGAGACATAATGAGAAAAAAAATCCATAAAATCACCTTGTCTGATTTTTAAAAAATGTATTTGCAAATTATGGTGGAAAATAAGTATTTGGTCAATAACAAAAGTTTATCTCAATACTTTGTTATATTCCCTTTGTTGGCAATGACAGAGTTGAAACGCTTTCTGTAAGTCTTTACAAGGTTACTTTACTGAGGATTTTACCAATTAATTCATTAGAAATCCTACAATGTGATTTCCTGTATTCTTTCCCCCCCATTCGGTTTCTCATAGTCCTGGCAGCAAGCATTTCAGACTCATGCTGGAGTCCTAAACACTACGAGCTGCCAGTCTGCTTTGTTCACAAAGGAGAACACTCAGAGCTGCCAGCCTGCTTTGTTCACAGCCTGTTTGGCTGTGAACAAAGCAGGCTGGCAGCTCTGAGTGTTTAGGACTCCAGCATGAGTCAGAAATGCTTGCTGACAGGACTGATGGGGAAAAATACAATAGAAAGAAGCATATTTTTCATTAACATGCTATTGGAAAGTAATTCAACATTCATTAATCTAAAATATATCAAAAGTTTATTTGATGAGAGGTACCCTTTAAGTGGGAGAACTTGCACAATTGGTGGCTGACTAAATACTTTTTTGCCCCAGTGTAAATAGAGTGAAATGCATTTCCCCTTCCTGTTTTGCTGTCATCTTAGTTTATATGGAAATTCTATAGTAAATGAGGGCCATATGAGGGCACAGTCGCTAACTAGCGCATTTGTATGAGCTGATCTCAGAAGTGTCCAATGGCCGTAGCTGTCAAGTAGAAATACTGACGGGTGCTAAGTTGTGAAAAATGTAGAATTGGAATCCAATCGATAAAGAAGAGTAAATTTGCACTCACCGTCTCTGTAGTGAGATCAATCACGGGTCCTCTGTTCGGCAGGGAGACATAAGATGAGAGCGCTCTGAGCGCTCTCATCTTATGTCTCCCTGCCGAACAGAGGACCCGTGATTGATCTCACTACAGAGACGGTGAGTGCAAATTTACTCTTCTTTATCGATTAAATACCTGGGCACCACCACAAAATTCTTACTCCCTCTGGCAACATGGTGCCCAGGTTTTGTAAAGCCCTGTCCTAAAAGCCTTCTGGAAATATGTGTGAAGAAAACGCAATAAGGCTGCGACCCCAAAAGTGGTAAATTTACAGTAATCCAGCGTCTTAGCAACTGAGTGAACCAAATCCCCCTCCCCTTTATCCTCTATAACATAGTCTGAATTGACAAGATTGATATTTGTTAACCAGAGTCTTCATTTTGAAGCTTCATTAAGGGAGTTCTGCTCCTGCCGCTGGTTGCAATGAAGAGGGGATTGGCGCTAATCCCTTTCTTTAGCCCTGATGGCCCGCAACTAATGAAATAATCACAGATGACCCAAGAGGGAGCTCACAGGTGCCTGCATGGGCCGCGGACATATTGCCTCGCTTCTCCTATTTCTGTGGATACTGTATGAGCGATGCCGATGAGCCTGAGATGAGCCGCACATCAGTCTCCAGAACACAGACCACACAAAGGAGAGAAACATTGACATAGTCTTGTGGTGTCCTTCGGGAGGGGGTCACTTCAAAGAGACTTGTGATATCTTCCTTAATACAAAATGAAATGTTTGCTATCTTTACAGAAGTCGCTATGGTCAGGATTGACGGGAATACACTCTATGTACGGTAGTTTCGGCATAATAGCTTAAAGAGTACGGCATAGAAACACCTGTTAAAAACAAAGTAAAACAAAAAGAAAAAAAAACAACTTTTATTTTAATTTAAAATTATATACAAGGGTGGTGGTTAGAAAGCAGGGACATTTTGTGGGGCATAACAAATTGGGCAGATACACCGGGTGCATATAAGCTAGTATTATTTAATGATATATGGCAGTATTATTTAAAAATTTTATTTTAGTATAATGTGGGAACTTTAGAGTGGCATGTGTAGAATATTATTATTGAAAACTGCATAGTACAGGACACTATATAACAGTATTAAGTGGGGACTTCATGATATTATGCAGGCTCCTTAAAGGGGTACTCCAGTGAAAAACTTTTTTTTAAATCAACTGGTTACAAAAAGTTAAACAGAGTAGTTTGTAGTTAAACAGTAAAAAGCTAAACAGTAGTTAAACAGAAAGTTGTCCAGAGTAGGAGAAAATCCCCATAGCAAACATATGCTGCACTGGTCAGTTCCTAAAATGGACAGAGATGTCAGCAGAGAGCTCTGTGTTTCAAAAAGAAAAGAATTTCCTCTGTAGTATTCAGCAGCTAATAAGTACTAGAAGGTTTAAGATTTTTTAATAGAAGTAAATTACAAGTCTTCAATACAGTGGAGAGTTAGAAAATAATCGGCACTCACCGGTCTTCTCTAAAATCAGCTTTTTTATTAGTACATACTCACAATATGAAATGCAGTCAGGGAGAGGGATCTGTGCAGGGGGGGGGGGGGGGGGTAAGTAGTAGGCAACAGATTCTGTTTAGCTCGTTACACGTCCGGAACATTTAGTTCCGAATGCTGGGTGAGAGCTGCGGGGGTCGTGACATCAAGGTCACGCCCCTTGTGATGTTACGGCCACCCCCCCTTGATGCAAGTCTATGTATGGGAGGGGGCGTGACGTTATGAGGACTTTTAAAGAGAGTAGTATTTGAATACTGCAAAGTATTGACCAGGATATGGCGGTATTAAATGGTTTATGGCAATTTATTATGGCAGTCTGTGTCAGTATTAGTGGACTGTAAATGGCGGGAGTTATGGTGGCATTATATCAGTATCTTGGAAACTGAATCTGTCTATAAATCTCAGACTGAAGCCGGGACACAGACAAGCTCAGCACTGCTCCCTGCCTGTCAATCAGACAGGCAGGAGCCAGTACTGTGCTGAGCACTATCTGAGCTCCGATCTTTCTTCTCTCAGCACATGCAGTTGTAAACAGAGAGGAGAAGATTCAGAGCTGCCAGCTGAGCTTGTCCAAGTACAAAGTATACAAAAAAGAAGGTTGCAGCAGTACTCTTGGTCAAAAAATGGAGGCTCTTAGCGCACTTTCTAATCAAAACTTGTCCCCCATCCACCACGCGAAGGTGGCCTCATTTCGGATAGGGCCCTAACCCTCATCTCACTCACCTTTGCTGGGCATACAGCCTCTGACTGGGTGACATGTCAATTTAACATCAATTTAAAAAAAAACTCCTGTGAAACACGGAGGGGTGCACGGCTACAGAGGGTGCCACTCCCACTAAATTGCACAACATAGCCTTACATAGCCTGCACAACTACCTAAAACCTTCTTTTTTGTTTACGTTTGTACTTGCCACAGCAGCGTGCACCCGTGTATTAGGTAGTTGTGCTGGCTATTTTTGTTTTTGCTGTGCAATTTAGGGGGAGTGGCTAGTGCTGGGCGATATGACCAAAAATGAGTATCACGGTATTTCACGGTATTTTTTATTTTTTTTTTACATTGAGACTTGCATTGAGGTGGCGTAGCGGAACTAAATGGGCTTTTGGAACTAAATGATCTGAACACTGGGGCAGTGGAGTACCATTTTAAATAGATGTAACAAACAACCCCACAGCCTCCAGCTGTTGCAAAACTACAACTCCCAGCATGTTGGACTATATAGTAGTGTATAGTATAGGTCAGTGTTTCCCAACTAGGGGTGCCTCCAGCTGTTGCAAAACTACTACTCCCAGCATGCCCGGACAGCCGTTGGCTGTCCGGGCATGCTGGGAGTTGTAGTTTTGCAACAGCTGGAGGGCCTCAACAGCTGGAGGGCCTACTGTAGGTATAGTATATTATACAGACCCCTGTCCATCCCAGAACCCTGACTCCCCTTCCCAGTTGCTGCAGGGACCATCCGGGGAGGGTGGTCCGGGCCATCCATCCTTCCTGTAGTGTCTGGCGGCATTCCGGGTGGAGGGTGCACCGGTCCGGGCTGTCCTTCTTCTCCGGGGGTCCTCTTCTCCACTCCGAGCAGGCTCCAGCCTAGAAACGCTGCATAGACGCCGCTGCGCAGTGATGCCCCTGCGCAACGACGCACCTGACGTCACGGCGTAGCGGCGTCTATGCAGCGTACTAGGCCGGAGCCTGCCCGGAGTGGAGAAGAGGACCCCTGGAGAAGAAGGACAGCCCGGACCGGTTCACCCTCCACCCGGAATGCCGCCGGACACCACAGGAAGGATGGATGGCCCGGACCACCCCCATTACGGGTGAGTTTAAATTTTTTTTATTTACTCGGAGGGTGGGGGAGGGGCACGACCGGTATAGCGGTATGGGAAAAAATCCATACCGTGGGAGAAAAAAAACCCGGTATCCGGTTCATACCGGTATACCGCCCACCACTAGGAGTGGCATCCTCTGTAGCCGTGCACCCCTCCGTGTTTCACAGGAGGTTTTTTAAATTGATAGTGGATCCAGCATGTCACCCAGCCAGAGGCCATATGCCCAGCAGAGGTGAGTGGAATAAGTGTTAGGTTAGGTTCACATCACGATTTAACCATCCGATTATCGGACCGTAAAATCATATACAATCGTATGTAAAAATTAAAATCGTATCCAAAAATCGTACAGATTAAAATTGCATCCGATTTTCAATAAAAATCTGATCCTGTTTTTAAAATGAATATGCATGCCAATGGCAATAAATTTAAAGGGGTACTACCGTGCTGACAACTTATCCCCTATCTAAAGGATAGGGGATAAGTTGCCTGATCGCGCGGGGTCCCGTTGCTGGGGACCCCCGCGATCTTGCACGCAGCACCCCGCTCTCATCAGGCCCCGAACATCCACTCCAGGTCTGATGACCGTGCCGGTGATCGTGACGTCACAGCTCCACCCCCGTGTGACGTCACGCTCCGCCCCCTCAATGCAAGTCTATGGCAGGGTCGAGACAGCTGTCTCGCTCGCTGCCATAGACTTACATTGAGGGGGCGGAGCCGTGACATCAAGATACTCCGGCCCCGTGATCGGCAGTCATCAGACCTGGAGCGATGTTCCCTCCGGGGCCTGATGAGAGCGGGGTGCTGCGTGCGACATCGCAGGGGGACCCCGCGCAATCAGGCAACTTTATCCCCTATCCTTTAGATAGGGGATAAGTTGTTAGCACGGTAGTACCCCTTTTAAGTGTATGTGTTTTGAAGTCTACGGCGCATGTGAACTTAAAAATCGTGTGCGATTAATTTGGTAAAATTGCACAGTCACACGATTCCATTCGATTTACATAGACATCAATAATAATAAAAATCGGACACGATTTTGATCAGATTTAGAATCTGGATGAAAAATCGTGGTCAACCACGATTTTACCTCCGATCTTAAATCGTTCAAAATCGGATGCAGATCAAAACTGATGCATTTGTTGTCTATCATTAATGAATGGAAGTCAATGGATACGACTTGGCCTGCAGATTTGTGAGAGGAAGTAGGATGGTAAAATCGTTAGGGTGCGTTCACACAACCTTAGGGTGCGTTCACACTACGGAATCTCTGCTCGCTGAATTTCGCGAGTAGAGATTCCGCCTGGCGGCCGCCGCCGGTGATGCTTCGGCGCTAGGGCCACGGGGCACTGAGCTGTCACCATTGACGGCTATGCAGTGCTCGCGGAATCCGTGCAAAGAATAAACATGTTCTTTCTGTGGACGGAACAATTTCAGCGGCAGAATTGTCTGTCGCGGAAATTCCGCAGTGTGAACGGGTCTCACGGAGTGCCATTCACACTAATGTTAAGTTCACACCGCGGAATTCCGCTCGTGGAATTCTGCGAGCATTCTGTAGTTTGAACATGGCCTTAGGCTCCATCCAAAATGAGGCCACCTCCGAGGGGTGGATGGGGGGACACGTTTTGGTCAAAAAGTGCCTTAAGAGCCTCCATTTTTTGACAGAGTGCTGCTGCAATCTTCTTTTTTGCAAAACTACAAGTCCTTGCATGCCCGGACAGCCAAAGGCTGTCCAAGCATTCTGGGACTTGTAGTTTTGCAACAGCTGGAGGCACCCTGGTTGGGAAACACTGTTTTAGGTTAAGACGTTAAAGGAGCTGCGGTATAATGTTGTACGATCCTCATGTCTCAGTTATAACAAGGGACCAGGATAATCCACTGAGGATGTAATAGTTGGGTACCCGCTGGCCACTCACTATTATGATCTCTCTATAAGGAGCACTTTACTATTCCTTATTCATCTAGGAAGGTAAATCCTATAGTATTTGGGGTCTGTTTACGCACAGTGTCTTGGTCATATCATTTCTGTGGCGAATGTCCCCTGGCTTTTCTTTATTCTCCAGGGGTCAAGCAGGACCATATTGGTTGACCTTTCTCTATATACATGGACTTCATTGAACTTGCCTCTGTAAATACCCTGGGTCATCAAGGTTTATCCATAGCGAAGGGCTGTTAGCACATGTCCATGCGGGCGCGCCAATCTCTGCCGGTCATTGTAAGCGCAAAGCTTACTGTTTCTCTCTTCAATCTGATTTTTCAAATTATTTTCTTTTATATCGGGAAAAATGAAGGGGGGGGGGGGGGGGTGTATAATTACATACATGGACTTTCTGTATCTCCTTTATCAATACCATAATGAGCAACAATCTTCTATAGGGAAGTAAAATGTGTTTAACTCTTTAACTTTTTTAAATCAACTGGTGCCAGAAAGTGAAACAGATATGTAAATTACTTCTATTAAAAAATCTTAATCCTTGCAGTACTTATTAGCTGCTGAATACTACAGAGGAAATTATTTTCTTTTTGGAACACAGAGCTCTCTGCTGACATCACGAGCACAGTGCTCTCTGCTGACATCTCTGTCCATTTTAGCAACTCTCCAGAGCAGCATATGTTTGCTATGGGGATTTCCTACTACTCTGGACAGTTCTTAAAATGGACAGAGGTGTCAGCAGATAGCACTGTGTTCATGATAACAGCAGAGAGCTCTGTGTTCCAAAAAGAAAAGAATTTCATCTGTAGTATTCAGCAGACAATAAGTACTGGAAGGATTAAGATTTTTTAATAGAAGCAATTTGCAAATCTGTTTAGGTTTCTGGCACCAGTTGATTAAAAATAAAAGTTTTCCACCAGAGTACCCCTTTAAAGAGGTGCACCGGGGGAACTAAACCTCCCTCTCACCATTCATTCATTCATTATTATGGGAGTGCCGAAAATGCCGAGTACAGCAGTCAGGCATTATCGGCGCTCCCGTACATATTAATGGAGTGTGTGTGCCCACTACTAGTAGACGACATGTGCTCCTCACTTATTGAGAGAGTTTGGATAGTGGATAAGTTAATTTTTGCTGGAGTTCTCCTTTAATGCTGGGTTCACCTATGTCCAGCATCCGGCTCAATTAACCCAGCTTAAAGGGGTACTCCGGTGGAAAACAT
The DNA here is from genome assembly GCF_029499605.1 of Hyla sarda. Classification (NCBI taxonomy): domain Eukaryota; kingdom Metazoa; phylum Chordata; class Amphibia; order Anura; family Hylidae; genus Hyla; species Hyla sarda. The sequence goes on from NC_079195.1 coordinate 203,986,936, forward strand.
ATATTTTTTTTAAATCAACCGGTACCAGAAAGTTTAACAGATTTGTAAATGGCTTCTATTTAAAAATATTAATCCTTCCAGTACTTATCAGCTGCTGTATAACACAGGGGAAGTTCATTTCTTTTAGGGTGCGTTCACACTGAGTAAATCAAGAGGAATTCACGCTGAAAAATTTACGTGTGGAAAAAATAATTTTCAATTCGATCTGAAATGGGGGAGAAAGAAGTGAAGGGTTTTTCAGCCATTTCCGCTCGAATACCGCACGAAAACTATGTCGAGCGGAATTTTTTTTTACCATTGACTTCTATTGATTTCTGCTAGCAGATTTTGCATGAAGAATGAACATGTTCTTTCTTCAAGCGGAAAGGAATTCAGCGTCGGAATTGCGCTAGCTGAATTTCCGCAGTGTGAACAGGACAGCAGAAATAACATTAAAGTCAATGGGCAGAGGAGATGTGCATTAATTTGGGGCGGAGAATTCAAGAGGAATTACTCGAGTAAATTCCTCTTGAATTACTCAGTGTGAACGCACCCTTAGAATTTCTTATGTCTGTCCACAGTGCTCTCTGTTGACACCTCTGTCCATGTCAGGAACTGTCCAGAGCAGGAACAATTTCCCATAGGAAACCTCTCCTGCTCTGGACAGTTCCTGACATGGACAGAGGTGTCAGCAGAGAGCACTGTGGACAGACAGAAAAGAAATTCAAAAAGAGATGAACTTCCTCTGTAGTATACAGCAGCTGAAAAGTACTGGAAAGATTAAAGGACAACTGCAGCGCAATATACACTTATCCCCTATCTACAAGATAGGGGATAAGTGTTTGATCGCGGGGGTCTAAGCGCTGGGACCCCCCTCGATCTCCCTAACAGGGCACCACCATTAACGCTCATGTTGACGTAGTGTTGACCTAGAGGTTGACGGTGACGCCCCGTCTCCTCCCCGTCCCCATACAGTTCTATGAGGTAGACGGGGAGGCACGAACGCTGCCTCCCCGCCTCTCCCATAGAGATGTATGGAGGAGGCGTGCCGGCTGCAACGTCATGCTGCGGCCGGCACGCCCCCTGCACGGGACAGCCGCGGCCCTGTACAGGAGATCACAGGGGGTCCCAGCGTTCGGACCCCCCACGATCAAACACTTATCCCCTATCCTGTGGATAGCTCCGATCTTTCTTCTCTCTGCACATGCAGTTGTAAACAGAGAGGAAAAGATTCAGAGCTGCCAGCTGAGCTTGTCTGTGTCCCGGCTTCAGTCTGAGATTTAGGACTCCAGAATGAGTATGAAATCTATAAAAAGGGCTTGCGGCCAGGACTGGTAGGGAGACCTCTAGTGGTCATTTTTTCAAAGTGGAAAATTAAATAGAAAGAAGCATATTTTTTTAATAACATGCAATTGGAAAGTTATTCTGCATACATTAATCTATAATATATCAAAAACATTTTTTTATGAAAGGTACCCTTTGTTAGCCTAGTGTATTTTATTTATTTTTAAAGGGCTTCTCTGCTTTGGATAGTTATCACTTATTCGAAAAGTCCCTTGACATTAATACATTAATCTGACCACAAAGTGTCCCCAGTGATTAGATATGGTCTTCAGGGAAACTTGGTAGTAAATATTCACTTTCCCTGCATGGACAACTCGGGAAAAGCCGCAGTGCAGAGCGTCCTTTCAGATGAATGGGTTGTGTAATGCAGAACAGGACAGGTCCTCCTTGTTTTTCTTTTTTTAACTGCTTTCACACTATATTATTGTGTTTCCCAACCAGGGTGCCTCCAGCTGTTCCAAAGGCTGTCCTGGCATGCCGCGAGTTAAGGTTTTGCAACAGCTGGAGGCACCCTGTTTGGAAAACATTGCTCAATTAACTCAGGGGAACTTGACCTACAAGAGATGACGACAAGATGAAGACTGGTATTGACAAAGAGGACAAGGGGGAAGAAAACTACCGTATATTTATATAAATTATATTTAAAATGATAATTTATTTATATAAATCACTATAAGTTTGCATTAGTCAAGGAATTTGTGTAAACATTCCAGAATTTGTATTTTAGAGGGGTTATCTAGCTCTTCAAAGCTGATGACCGATCTTCAGCTTCAGAAGACTGAAGGTCGGACCTACGACTCCCCCGCGGTAGTGCAAGGAACGTGCAAGTGAACAGGAAAACACTTAAGTGCCTTGTTCCACCTCTAATAAAAGTACAGCGAGTGCAGAAATGGAGCACATGTGAACAATGGAAAGCCAATGGGGCTTACCCCAGGCGCTGTTGATTGTTGGGGATGCTGGGAGTCCCACCACCAGTCTATTCAAACCTTGAAAAACTTGATAGCCCCCTTTAAATGGAATTTACCATTTAAAGGGGTACTCTGCCCATAGACATCTTATCCCCTATCCAAAGGATAGGGGATAAGATGTCTGATCGCAGGGATCCCCGCAATCTCGACTGCGGCACCCGAGAAATCTGGTGCACGGAGTGAACTTTGCTCCATGCCAGATGACTGGCGATGCGGGGCAGAGGCTTGTGACATCACTATCCCCTTTGGATAGTGGATAAGATGACTAGGGGCGGAGTACCCCTTTAAGAAGACCTTATTTCATATACTTTATCAGGGAGTTATGAGTTAATATCAGAGGGGTCTGCTCAGGTTTAGGTTTCTAATCTCCAGGCCAGAGTGGATGATGGTTACAATGAGTGTCTCCTCTACAGGACCTGTACTGTCCTGTATTAGGGTGCCTGCACACCACGTTTTTGCAATACAGTTCCCGTATCAGGTTTTTGATGAAAAACGAATTCTCAAAACTGGACTAAACTGTATCAGAATGTGTGTACAAATTTCAACCCGCATACAATTTGAAAAATGGTGTCCGGTTGCATCCGTTTTTTAAGAAAAAAAAAGTATACGTTTTTAACTTTTGACTCCATTTTGAATAAAGTTTAACTTTTTTTGATTGAAATTCAAAGAAAATAACTGTGCAAGGTCAAAATCCGTATGGTGAAAACCGGATGGAACCGTAAGGTTCTGTACGGTTCCCATTGACTCCCATGTTTAAAAAAAAAAAAAAGTATACGGTTTAATACGGTTTTTCACCCGGACCAAAAAAAACGTAGTAGTCTACAGTTTTGGATACGGGAAAAAAAAGGGACAAAACCGTATAAGACGCAAAACGGACTAAACCGGATGATGCGTTTGACATACGGTTTACAATGTTAAGTCAATGCATACGGTTTTCTATACAGTTCAGTTTGTTTTTTACCTTGAATTCGTATATGAGAACTGTATAGCAAAAACGAGGTGTGTGTGCGCCCTTAGTTACATTGATGTGAATGAACCCTGGGTAATGATTAGTTTCCCTTGTGGTGACTCTGCAGTACAATTGAGCTGCCAGGATTCCTAATAGATCACCGCTGATCTGAGGTCCAGCAGGAGAACACTTTGTGATCTGTTTATTATAAAGAGACCCTTTTAGGAACTAAAGCGCATGCAAAGCGGGGAACCCCTTATAATGGTTACTTTTAGATTGGGAACACTTATATAGACTGAATAATACAACTTTCCAATGTCTTCTGTTTTCGTCATGTGTCTGTTGTGTTATTTAACCCTATATATTTTTATTCACTAGGTAAAAAGAAATGTCTACGATCTCACCAGCATCCCCGTTCGCCATCAAGTCTGGGAAGGTTGGCCTCCATCTGCTCAGAGTGATAGTGTAAGTTTCCGGATCACCGTATTATAAGTTTGCTCCTTATTGTGATTCCCAAAACGCAGCTTTTCCTAATATATAATTGCGAGCTGCAGTTTTGGGAAACTTATGTTATTTTTAACTTTTGCAGAAAATTTAAGTGTTAATATTAGGCTGATGCTTGTTACATAGACATGAACTCTATCCTGTGGACAGTGTAGGCTGTGGTGTTGTCTGTTGAATCTAAATGTATCACAATGTACCAAACAACCTACCACCACTGCACCATTCTTGTCCAAGAGTTTTTAGCCCCCACCTAGGGGACCTGTGTAAGCAATCCATTAGATTGCTTATACAGACCAATGTTATTGCATTGTGTTGATCAGTTACATCAGTAATCTTTTAGTCTGTCCTGCCTGAGGCAGGCAATCGGCACCCCTCGATTGCATTGCCGAGGTGCCGATCTGAGCCCTGACAGGTAACAGTCTATATATGAGTACTTTTCAGCGCATTTCCCCCACTCTTATCAAAGTCAGTGGGAGCGGGGTTTTGTGCTGTGACACCATGCTATTTTGGACGTGAAAATTGTGCATTTTCCACATCCTAAACAGTGCATCTTTTGCCCTTGTAAACATACCCTTGTTTAGCGTATAGATGAGTAGTTCGGCACTGCTGGCTTCTGTACCTGAAGGCGGGTGGACACTAAGTCACTGTAGCGGAGTGAGGATACGGGGGTGCTCGGAACTCACGTAGAATATAACATCAGTGCATGAGAAAACAAGGAAAAGTCGGCACTCACCGGTTTTCCAATTCAGCAGATTTTATCTGTTGTCTCCCCGAGAATTTTACTATGGCTGTGAGAAATGTGCAATAAAATCTGCTGAATTGGAAATCCGGTGAGTGCCGACTTTTCCTTGTTTTCTCATGCACTGATACCCTTGTTTAGTGTTTTCCAACCAGGATGCCTCCAGCTATTGCAAAACTACAACTTCCAGCATTCCTTGACAGCCAAGTGCTGTCCGGGCATGCTGGGAGTTATATTTTTTGCAACAGCTGAGGACATCCTGGTTGGGAAACACTGCCCCAATGATTTGTGGGTTTTAAAAAAATTTTTTTTTTTTTTTTTTTTTTTTTTTAGGTGGGAATTTAAAAAAATGTTTTCTTACTTTTAGACAAAACAATGCCTTTAAGGGTAGGGTCACACGGATGCGCTGACGGCGGTCACAAAAGCAAACTCCCTGCTGCCACCAGGTAGCTAGCTCTGAGTCTGCGCTCATAGCAGCAGATTTCATGCTGTATGTCTGCCACCAGCAGCGGCGTGGAGACTCAGAGCTATCCAGCTGCAGCAGGAAGCTCGCTCTTGTAACTGCCATCGGCGCATCCTCAGATTTAAATACGCTGCGGATGCGCTCAGTGTGACCCTACAAAGCATACCTGTCTGTTAAATAAAAATAATCTTTTGACATCTGAGACCCTAACGAGTCATAAAAACAAGCAAGGTGATGCATGTGCCTGTGCACTTCACTCCCCTCCCCTGCACTAGATGGGCCCAATTAAAAGCCTATAGGGCCTGTCTAGTGAAACTGGATGGTGATTACGGCGAGCAGGAGAAAGAATTCTACAGCTGCATGCTTCTCCTCGCTAGTTCTAATGATCACCATTGAGACCCAACTGGTCAAAACTTGCAAAATGACAGCTACTGCAGCCATAGACAACTTAACCCTCTATCCGCAGGATAGGGGATAAGTGTCTGATCACAGGGGGGTCCGACCACCGGGACCCCCCCCCACGATCTCCTGTACGGGGACCCGGAACTGCCGCGGCTCTGCACGACTAATGCTTGTGTCGTCGACCCCACTAAGAGGTCAACAGACACGCCGCCTCCATTCAGCTCTATGGGGGGGGGAGGCGGCACAAACGCTGCATCCCCACCTCTCCCATAGAGATATAGAGATACATGGAGGGGCATGTTGGCCGCGGCATCATGCTGCGGCCGATACGCCTCCTGCATGGGGAGAGCCACTGCAGAGCCGGGGGCCGGGGCCTTGTACAGGAGATCAGACACTGCGGATAGG